>NC_037322.1:0-1200000 GCF_000143535.2 Botrytis cinerea B05.10 | reverse complement strand
TATACATACGTAGGTAGGTAACTTGTGTCAATAGAATGACCCAGTGAATAGAACTTGATATCCACTTCATATGCATACTAGCGCAATATACCTTTTTCCTAGGGCAGGAACTACCAAGCTCGAGCCTAGTGGATATATATAAACTGCTTATTTTAGAGTTTTGTTTGCAGCAGTAAATGTTTGTAAGGTACGATGAAAGAATATGGCCATTTGTGTCAGTGGCTGGCAGACTACTGTTTTGAGGAACTTCTGGGTAGGTTTGGATTCTATTAAGAACGTGCTTCACTCCGGGGGCTGAAAGGTCAGAAAGCAACCATTGATAGTAAGATAAGGTTGTCGGTGTGTATGAGCAATTATAGAATAGTAGTATTATGTAGATGACAGTGCTAAATAATGAATAAGTTTGTTCTCACAGTGTAATTCCGTGTAAGCTCCTTGCACAGTTGACTTGAACACCGAAGACACTTTACGCGCGAGACTCCAGAAGGACGTGAGGTCGTAGTGATCTATTCAAAGAGGCCGTCTTGGGCGTGTTGCTTTTTGTTTTACTTAATCTTTTTGCAACAAACAGTACAAGCACATCTAACCGTCTCTTAAATGTGCAGGAAATCGAAATACTTTTCACATGCCAAAATGTTAGAACATAAACTTCACCCACTCTTTACGCCCCTGCCACTTCCATTTCGCATTAGTGGTAGTATATTCACTCTTTGATCGCAAAGTCGATGCCAGAGAATCTGCAGGTGAATAGGTAGCACATACCGCAACAAACAGTTTTGTTGCATGTCTGAAAAGCCAATTCATGATGTTCATTGGTTTGTGAGTTTTTTGAAAAAATTGTATGACGTCGATACGTTGTGCTTGGACCCCCAAGACTCCACTAATAGCGTATATCATCTTCACGGCGTCTTATATAAACATCGATGGATTTTACGGTTCAGTTGAGTATTTTCATTGAATGGAGTAAATCAAAATATTCATCCAGAAATCATCAGACATTTCTTCCACACTGCTCTAGAATTGGCACTACAATAATATTCCACTGTCTCAACACTTCCACCACAGTAAGGCATAGTCAGAGTCATTGATCTTCATCAACGAGAACTAATGTACCAGGTGCACCGTGCACACTCAAACCCCTGAGCCAGAGAGGACTGTTCCCAATAGTACTTTCTCGACATCTAACTCTGAATTCTTTCTAGCTAGTCCACGAGCTAATGTATGGGACATCGGCGTTCGAATGTGCCGGAAGCTAGTATATATGGCGGCTGGCCAGACTAGCGTGGGGAATCTCCGAAATTCCGGGGTACCCGTGCTATCAACCTAGGAAACTTGGGGAAGATAGCTTTCTGTGAATATGGCCTCTGGAATCTGGAGATAAATTGGCGTGAGCGATGCATGAACTTTTCGAGGTTTAAGTCCTGAATTGGATCTTGCAGAGCTATAGCCATTGACTGGTCATATCTTAACTTAAGGCTCTTGCCAAATGTCAAGTGTTCCCGGGTATTGTAATGATCTTAGTTGACCCTTAAACGTTTTCAAGATACCCATCACATAAATCGGAGGCTAAGCTCAAATTCATCATTTCACATATCTAGTACCCAATGACTGTGATTGACGATGCATTAGAGCAAGAGTTTCGTTCTAGCTCGACACGATAAGCGATCCATTAGCTCCTGATATCAGAACCCTTTCAACTTAGCTCCATCGTTGTCTCAAGCTAGTTCGAACATTCATTTGAACTAGTAAAACCATAATGAATTCCCCCAAGAATCTTGAAATCAAACGTTCCATCATCCTAAAAATCATCAATTCGAAGAAAGTATTCATTCAAAGCAGCCAACACTGATTCAAAAAAGGGCAATATCAACAAACAACAACCATGGCCGATCCGAACCGTCTCCACAAGATGTTCATCAGCGATGGCGACGACATGTGTAGAACCTGCAGCTACATGCTACTAACTACCTACGGCCTATTCGGACTCATCACGCGCGGATTTGATCATGGATGGATCCATTATCCTCAAGAACCCATGTCATCATCCGAAGATGTCACATCTCCTTCTGACACACCTTCCACTCCCAAAAGCCCATATGACCTTAAACTCGTGGGCTGGGGATGTCACTTTTGCGCCCTGGTTCTCAGTGATCCAAAAGCGAGCCAAAAAGGCTCACAAGTTACTCACCCCTCAGTCGCTCACAAATACGTCATTGAGAAACACCACGAGTTCCGACATATCGGCTTTCGCGCAATCATTGTCAACGACACGGGCGAAGAGGTCGAAAATCCGTTTAGATATCGCAAGTTCTCGTTAACGGGCAAGAGCTCAGATCTTCTACAGATGACGGAGGTGGTGGAATATTTTCACAAGAATCATCTTCACGTGGGAGGCGTCGCCGTTGAGAGGGGAAGTGAGGTATCTCACACGGTCGAATGGCATATTCAGATGGGTTCTCTGTATCCGGGCGTAAGCGCAGAGTACCCATGGTACCGATTCACTGGTGTTTTTGATTTGTCCAGAACAGGAGGGTTAAGACGGAAGGGAACAGGAGGGGTGTTGAATCCCAGGAAAAAACTCCCTCCGAGTAATCTCCGCATTTGTGACAAAGATACTCCTGCAGACGTCGAACTATGCAATATCAAAATGCTAAGTACGAAACTACAATGTCTTATGCTACAAGAGGAATGAATGGCATGATTTTCTTGGCCGGCGTTTGGGAGTTTCTGGAAGCATGGATACCCACTTACTTGGTAGCCGAAATATTGGATTTTCTGAAATGTATTAGCAATCTGGGAAAGGATGAGGATTAGCCTGGCATATACTCTTGGATATTAATACAATTTTTCAAATTGGTCCCCTGAATTTAAATTCAAAGCTCGAGATGAAGTTTGAACCGTCAGTAATACACGTATAATCAAATAAATCAAAATAATCACAAGAACAATAATGACAAGCTGGGTAACTCTTAAATAGATATATTTTCGACCACTTCATTAATCTCAATCTACTTCGATTGCTCCAGAAGTGCTCGCCCATAATCACCTCGGTTAGGCAGCCTGTTGCATGTATGAATGTGACATCTTGCTGGACTTGTATTCGTTAAGAAAACTAAAACAATGTTAGATGTGTCAAACAGGGGAAATAGTGAGACTTACTCCCACAATGAAAATCCAATTCCATAAATGCTACCGGGCTATGGATACGGTAGTAATAAGGATCATCGTCTCCAAACTCGCCGATCCAAGCAAAATATGTTTCATCAAGATGTTTCTTAAATAGTGCAACCCTGTGCTCCAAAACCGAGTCGGGATAATACTCATTAAATGATTTGAAAAGCTTGATGATTTGTTCTTGCTGGTTTGCTGAAAATTCGGATACTGGGCATCCTTCATATGGGACGATCCTGTTATCTTGTCTCGCACCACCCAGATGTCTTTCGTCAAAAGGATTCCACCTATCAGCTGGCAAACTTTTTCCGTCCATTCCCTTACTCAGAGTTGCCTTCTCTTGTAATTCTTTAGGTAAGCTTTGCATCAAGCTTAAACTATCCATCTCTTCTGATCTAAATAATCTCAGGCCGGCATGTGGTCCCTCATCGATTCTATCAGGTTCTGCTCCCATAAATGTAGGACCAATTACCATTCTCTTTCCTAGAAAAACCACACAAAAACACAAGTGGTGCCCAAAAAATGTGTATCCGAATGGTTTTGTCATGGATGGTGTACCAAACAAGCGGAAGTTGTAGGAATGTTCATTGAGCACTTTCTTGCCGTTCACTAGATGTCCAAGGAAATCATTTGTGAGGCAGCAAGCGTGAATTTTTTCATAGCCTTGCTTAGAGGATGAAGCTCTGAGAATGGCGTGAATGGCGGTTTGAATTTCTGAGGAACACTCATCGAGTCGTAGTCCACCTATCTTGGAGATAAGTATGGGATCAAAATAAAGATATCTTCACTCCTTACCTGGATTCATGTATAATTCTGGATTCGACCACAGTCTAAATTCATCATCTGTAACATCTCCAAATTGAACCGCTTTCCTTTGATCTTCACTCAAGACCTTTAGAAACTCCTCCGTTTTCGCAATCACATCCTCTGTCGGCGCACCTTCATCCTCCGCATAGTTATATAGCCCCTCTCTGACCTTTCCGTCTGATGTGAATCCTTTGTATGGTTTCTCCAAATTCTTTGCATCAAGTCGATTGATCAGCCAAGCCGGAGCCTCAATCTGCCTCCTTGACTCGCACCAACTTGATGCTGTATGATCTTGTATCCCAGCAATGCGAGGATGGTCTGGGGAAGGTATGATATCGCGGAAAGGAACAGCTGCATCGGAGCGAGGCTTTGTAGGGTCAGAACTTTGAATGTATCCTGAATTCTCTGGTAAAACTGCCATATCTGCTATAGGCTAAAGACTTCGAGTGATGGTATGGATTTGGGGTTTGACGTGTAGAAAGCTTGTATCACAATGGGCTGTTTGAAAGTCTGAAGGAGGAATTGGTCTGGATATGAATGTTCTTCGATTGATCGATCTATCACTACTGGCAGAGCCGAAGCATGACCTGACAATGATGATCTGCCCATGGCTTCAGTTGATGTGGAGAGCTTGCGGAATAGATATTAAGAGCGAACGAGTACGAATTGGATTGAATTGAGTTGAGTTGATCAAGTGGACACTCCACTATTGAAGCTTGGGAATTCCATCCTGAAGCTTCGGGGGACTCAATGCTGAATAATCCCCACAAATTAGCGTGTTCAATCCATGAATTCCCCTCAATCTCCCCACCCCTTCCACTTCATGTCTTGTGGGGACTCTTGTCGTTCCTTACGCGTCCACGCTGAATGCAACACTTCCCGTACGGATATCGACCGAGACAATTTGACCATGCACGAGGGACGGTGGCAGATATGGATAATACGATATCGGAGCAATTGTTGCCATGATGAAGGCAGTTGAATCGGCTTTCATCGAAGTGGGGTGAAGAAGAGTAGGTGGGGGGTTTGAAGCTCATGTTTGGCTAAGTCGAGAATAGTTCTCTTCAGTATTTCTGCGTCCTCCGCTCCCAAAGACTTCATTTTACTCATTCTCTGTTCCTCATTCTCTGTTCCTCATTCTCTGTTCCTCATTCTCTGTTCCTCATTCTCATTACCATTGCAAATACCACAATATACCAACATCCCACCCATACATCAGCCATGCCAGTACCGTCATTCGAGCGTATGTTGTTCCATAGTCTTATCAAAGCACTCAATTCGAATAAGCTAATTGACATCCATTCCAGGTCTCGTACGATTTGTACCCAAATCTTCCGAGGAGATACTCATTGGCCAACCAGTAGACTCAGAGCTCGATGTGGGAGCTGCAATCATTGCCGGAAAGGACGTGAAAGTTGATGTATACAGCGGATCATCAGTCTTAGAGCCAGGAACGTCAACTGGAACCATTAAAGAAATTGGAAAGCTTTTATCTCCTCTCGCAGAGTCTGAAGTTGGCACAATAAGATGTATTGGATTGAATGTAAGAAACGATTCCTCTGAAATACATATACCCAAGGAACTGACTAAAAATTGCAGTATGTTCAACATGCGCACGAAGTTAAAATGGCCATCCCTGATCTGCCAACCGTTTTTATGAAACCTTCGACCTCTCTCGCAGATCCATATCCATCCCCTACAGTTATTCCAAAGTTTGCGCTGAAAGATGATTGCTGCGATTACGAATCCGAATTGGTAATTGTGATTGGAGAGAAGTGCAAGGACGTCAGCGAGGCAGACGCATTGAATTATGTTTTGGGATATACAGCAGCAAATGATGTCAGCAGTCGTGCAAGTCAATTTTCGCAAAGTCAATGGTGTTTCAGCAAAAGTTTTGACGGTGCTTGCCCAATTGGTATGCCATCTCTACTCTTTTTTGGAGAATTGGAACTGACAAAATTCTAGGTCCAGTTTTGGCATCCACGAAACTCATTCCAGACCCATCGAAACTTCGAGTTAGAGGTCTAAAGAACGGAAAGGTTATGCAAGATTGCGGAACAGAGTATGAATATCCGATTCCGATTTCCAGCCGTAAACTGACCAATAACAGTGATTTGATTTTCCCCGTTGCGAAAATTGTTTCTTTCCTCTCTCAAGGCACTACAATCTTGCCAGGTACAATAATCTTGACCGGTACTCCAGCGGGTGTTGGTAATAGCTTTACACCAAAGGAATATCTGAGGGAAGGAGATTCATTCTCGGTTGAGATTCTACCACATATTGGAACTATGATGACAAAGTTTGAATATCAAAAGTAAATCTTGGATTTGATGAGCCTAGGCGATATATCAATCAATATATGGCAGCATTTATCCAGCATTCCACAAATGTCCATTTTGCGTTTTAAGTGAACGTGATATATTCACTCATGTGCTTTCATCGTCCAAAAATTATTCTCGTCTCGTTTCAGACCGACAAATTACTCCATGTGAATCTCCCTAACCACTGTATGAAGCTGCAAATAACAAGATGTCCAGCCGTGTTCTTGCAGCTAGTCTTCTCCCACATCTTCTCCTTCTAACCCTTCCTCTTCCTCCTCCACTTCTTATTGGCGACCTTCTTCGTATTGGAGGTCTTCGGATAGGTCGGATCGCCACTGGCCTAGCAGGTCTTCTACGTATTTGTCTTCCGACTCGAACGACAAGGTCTAATCGAGGAGGCATTTTTGCTTGCTGTGTGATTGGCACAGAGCGTTGTGTGAATTGCAATGGTTGAGGCGATTAGATGTGGTAAATAACTAGCTCTGCCTTGTTATAGGAGATCTGTCTACTGGACTGTGATAAAATCAACCCATGTCATTATTCTCACTAGGTTGCAATCAAAGCAGGCTCCCTTCCAAAGCTTAGGGGTAGCTTCTGCATTCTTTCTTCGTAAGTCTAAGGCTGTAGAAGTCTCTAGTCTCGGCCTCTTAGTCCAAAGAACAATATGTCAAGAAAGATATGATTGGATGTGTTTTATTTGCGGTAGAATACTCTACAAGGGACTGCCAATCTTGCGGGGCTGATGCACAGCCACGAGGCATATTATGTAAAACTATCACGAATGACCTTTTACAATCGTATCCCAGCATACTGCCATACAGACATTGTTCAATTGCGTAACAGATCAAAAATGCTCGATTACGAATATCTTCAACAATGGTCTGCTGTTATGCAATTTGTACTTGCCGAGTACCGCTATTTCTAGGCAGACAAATTTTGTGCTTGCGGCTGAGAAACTCAAATTTTGTATAAAATCACCCAGGTAGACGGTTTCATTGTTTGAATTGTCCACATTGATTAGCATTAATAAAAAGCAACATGACTTTAATCACGATGAAAATCTGCTGGCTATTTCTCAATCTTTCCCATGTCGTCTATGGCAGCATTCAAGCACCTCCACTACCTGGGCCTCATATCCTTGGTACCACCACTCTCCAAGTGACGGACTCATCTACCTCTCGCAGCCTAATGCTCTCCCTGTTCTATCCCACATCTGCCAAAAACTCATCTTATACATTCGCGCCCTCCTTCCCAGCAGCCACGGCTCTTTATTTAGCAGAAAGCTACTCTCTTCCTTCCGCAATCCTCCAAGAGCTTACCTCCCGTTCCTACGATTCCGCTCCTATTCTTCTTTCGCATAGTCATTCGTTTGATTTCCCAATCCTTCTTTTCTCTCCAGGCTATGGAAATACGCGACTTGCTTATACCATCATTGCCGAGAATATCGCTTCTTTGGGCTATCTCGTTATAACTATTGATCATCCTTTCGATGTCGAATTCATCGAATATTCAAATGGCACAATTGCAACATGGGTAGATGAGGATTTCGATAACTATACCGCTGGAATTCCATATGTCAATGCTCGAGTTAAAGATATGCAATTTGTGTTGAACTCTTTCTCGGATCCATTATTCACTGCCCAAATTCCTGGCGTCAAGAATTCTTCATCCCCTTCTTATGGATATGGAAGATCTCAATCAATATTCCAAACTAAAACAACCGGTACGTTTGGACACTCATTGGGCGGAGCTGCATCTTTCCAAGTTGTGCATGATGACTCTCGCTTCTCGTACGGAGTCAATCTTGACGGGGCAATCGAAGGTGGTGTTGTACAGAGCGGGCTCAAAAAACCATTCATGATTATGGCGAATGAAAATCATACGAGAACGGAAGATCGAGATCCGACGTGGTATGAATTCTGGGCAAACTCGGTGAAGCTTGGAGGTTGGAAAAGAGATGTGAGGGTTAATGGGGCGGTGCATGGTAGCTATACGGATTTGGCGGTTTGGGCAACGGTACTGGGGTTGGAGGGGTATGAGGACTTAGTGGGCACGATCAATGGAGTGAGGATTTTGGACGTGCAGACGGAGTTTGTGGGTGGGTTTTTTGGGAAGTGGTTTTTTGGGAAGAGAGAGAAGGTCCTGGATGGGCCTAGTAAGGAGTGGCCGGAGGTAAATTTTGATTTTTGATTTTGCGTAGAATCAATTAGAAGCTTAGAGATAGATGTTGATAGACGAGGGTGGTTGTTGTCTGTATAGTTAGTTATGTTTACTGTGTAATGTATCTAATGGTATTTCTTTAGTGCAGATTCCGAAACTTTGATATTATCGAAATGTGAACTTGTACTTCTGACCTGATCATGACAATTGGCAATCTACGATCGAAAGGTCTATGAATTTGAACTGTAATTCAGCAATAGAATTTTTTAGCAATAAGAAATGTGAGTATGGGATTAGGACTTTGATTCGGGTTGGAGTTCTCATCCTGATGAAAATAAGCGAAACTCCCTTGCATTCACTTTCAATATTCACTTTACCAATCCCCTCGACCAATCAGATTCTATTCCCCTCCCGTGGAATTCTTTTGTTGCATATCTGCTATAGCGTGTTGGGCCTGTAAAGACCTATAATTCAGAAGCTTTGCTCTACAGCATGAATAGGCAGATAATGAGTCGACCATAAAGAATGTGTGCATACGCGACAATTTAATAATGCCTCTTGAAGCCTTCATGATACCCTTTTTACCATAATTTTAAGCGAGAACTTCTTGAATACTTTATTTCTAACCTAATAAATTATCACTGAGCCAGTGATGTCCCCAAGAATTGGAATTCACTTTATAGAATATCATACACCCTTCCCCTAAAAGCTTCATATTTCTTCATTTCATTTCATTTCATGTCAGCATCGGCCAGTATTCTCAAATCTCGAGGAGAACCTCGTCCTCTTACTAGGTCTAAAATATTGTAATGTAATATCTCGGAACGAATCCATATTTGCCCATCGCATCGACCTTGATATCAGACTGCACTATCATGTATTTCTTTCTGAACTCTTCCCTGAACGAATCTCGCATCTCTATCCACGCCATTTCCTGTGTAGTCTGGGGGGTAGAATGGAAATGAATGTCATTCTGCGGATCGACGACGTTATTGCATTTTCCGTCTCGAGCTTGAATCTGCGTCATGCGGGCCGCATTCCGCTGGTGGTCCAGCGATTCATTCTAGAAGTATCACATTTGCTCTATTATATGGTGATAGATGATATGAAGCTACCAAGGAATTCTTGCAGAAATTTTATTTGGGTTTCTCGGATTCGTGGATTGCGACCGAGGGTAATTTGGGAATAATAGTTAAATGTCTAGAACATCGGAATCCAGTAAATTATTGAGAAAGCTCTTGAGCACACAATGATATCGATGAAATTCTCAAGCTTGTCTAGAAAAACGAACATAGGTGAGAGATTATCGTGATCTCAAAAGAAAGTTATAGAGTCTAAAAGTAATAGTGGCTAGCGGGATGCTGCTTCAGAATGGTAAAATTTGTTTGTTGTCCAGCCGCTCGGGTTATGAATTTGTACTCCCCCGAACCCAATTCAGGAACATGATAGGTCCCAAAGTTTTCGGTTGTCCCCAGGGCGTTACCATGATCCTAGGAATATCATCTTGGTGTTACCCCTCATGCAGGGCTTTGTCATCTGGCTGACTGAATTGTTTTTGTTTACATCTCGAATAGCTTCTCGAGTCTTTAGAGTATGTTCTCTGATGTTGATGTAATCGTTCATTCCTGGCTCTGATTATCGATATTCTCGATTCATTTCGGTTTTGTATGCTTATATCAAAGTTATATCGAAATTATCATTATCGAAACGTCAAATTGAAATTATTCGCAGTATTGTCAAAACTTGCGGATTGATAGACAGGATTTCTACCAATGTAAAGAACAGTACCCAATCGCTTGGTGTTGAGGTACTTCTAGTTCTTTAATTGTATGAACAAGAATACATTCCACTTGGAATTTCCATTTCTTCCTATGTTATCTAACATCTTTCTCAGTCCCTCTGTGCTGATCGCACATCGAGTTCCCCCTCGAGTCCTCAAAAACAATAACCCCTCGCATCACCGTTGCAGACCCGACTCATAACTCCTACCGAATCTCGTACCACTCCCCACAAAATACAACATGAAACAAAACGATGCAATAGCTCTCATAGTGATCTTACTAGTATTCGCTTTGATACTTGTCGCCTTTTTTATATTTAGACTTTCGAGGAGAAGAGCTTACTATAGTGATTATTCTTCGAGTTCAGTGTCGGAATCAGATTCGGCAGGTTCGCCACAGCCTCCTCCACCGCCACCGGGAATAGGGAGACCGGTCATTGGAGGAGCAGGGAGAGGTAGACCTGTTGTAGGAGTGGGGGGAGCGGGAAGGCCTGTAGTTGGAGGAGCGGGACCTCCGCCGGGGGTTGGAGGGGGAATGGGAGGGTGGTTTGGTGGAGGAAGACCAATTGTGGGGGCTGCTGGAGCAGGTAGACCGGTTGCTGGAGCTGGAAGAGGTGGAAGACCACTTGTTGGGGATGATTGAGAAGTTCTTTTTGTGATATTGCTTGATTTAGGATATGATACCATATATATGTATGTAGAGTTTTGCTTGGTATTTGGAATGGAATAGGAATTTTGTTACCGGAGGCATTTGACGATTGCTTGATGTGTATAACAGTAGTCGTCTCTTAAATTCAGAGCCATGTAGCTACCGAGATCAATCAATCGGTATTACAAAGCTCGTAGTAATATGTATTCTTTATTGAAGAGATACTTGTAAATGCTAGAACAACAAGAGCAATGTAGTCGACCAGAATGTATGATATTAGATGCTATTTTTCAGGGTAATTTGTGTAACCGTCATTTGATAGGTTGATGGCTTTTCGAACTCCTATTTATTATAAATCAAGATGAGATTAGATCCTTGAAAGAGCTTACCTTGGTATCTACTGATCAAAGACATAGAAGAAATGGTTTAGGTCGCTATGTTCAATGTTTCGCTTACATAATATATACACTCTAGTGCACCAGTAAAGATTCACTCAAAAATTAAAAGGTTTTCACCTCCCCCACTCTCGCACACTACTTAGTATAATGTAAAATAGAAGCCTCCTCTCATCAAACAGATCTAATCTGTTCAACGGTGAGATGGCCGAGTTGGTCTAAGGCGCCAGGTTAAGGTTACAGCTTAACACAAGATTGTTACAATCTCCTGGTCTAGTAATAGGCGTGGGTTCGAATCCCACTCTCATCAACATTGTTTTGCTTTTTGTTCCTTTTTTTGCTGGAACTTTGGAAAAGTTCCGTTTCAAGATTGAAATCCAATATTTGAGGGACTTCTTCCATGTTTTTTGACTCCTAGGGGAACTGAAATGAACCTGAGGTCTCGACCGCGAGGACCCCTCTATTATATCCACTTATTCTCACGTGGAAAACCGGATAAAACGCTACCGAAACATGCCTGAGGAAAAATGAACGAGCCATGAAACATAGCTAGGTTAGACATACGAAGTGCTAATCACCGAGTATAATATAACGTGGTTTTAGCATGTTGCAATTTGACGTCTGACAGTTGACATACACATCTTCGAATACAGATATGGATTTGGGCACTACTTTTGTCCCTTTTAGGATGCACGGTAAATTGCATCACACCGTTTTCGCCGAAAGGTTCTGTAATTAATAATGTCGACGATCATCAAGACGATCATACCATGATGGCGAAGTTTTACCGTCATTACAATATATGTAGAACAGAACCACATATTATCATGAAACATGCAATAAAGCAGGTACACGTTGCCGGGTACTTCGGACGATTTAGCTTTTTCGTTTTAAGTAGATTTGATATCTATAAGAAACACTTCTCCGGTATCCTGTTGTTGAAGTTTCTTTCTTCTAGTAAGACAAGCACGCAACCATGTATTTTCCTATTTCCAAGTTGACTATCCTTGCCGTCGCGGCTCTTTTCACATCTTCTATTGCAGTTGATTTAGAGGTAAATATGAATCACCACTTCGATTCCAAAAATTATTAACAAGCCCTCGCTAGGCCAGACAGACCCCTTCTCCAGATCCAGTTCCAACGCCCACTCCAGCCCCAACAACGACCACAGGAACTACCCTCAATGCCTCACAATCCGCATCCCAATCAATGGAAATCCAAGCCGCACTCGCTTCCTATGCTTCTTCTCTCTCCGTAGCCTCAGTAGAAGCTGTGAAGGCTGGATCAACGGTAGCTTCGTTACCGGGCTATACACTAGCTGCTTCGGCGGCTGCTCCCGGATCTTCAAATGCTGCGAAAGCTGCTACAGGGAATTCGAGCTCGGGGAGAGGTGCAGAGGTGGATATGGTGTGGGTCAATATTGGAGTTGGATTGGTGGTTTGTGCGGTGGGGTTGTTGTGAGGGGAATATTTTGTGGAAAGTTGGGGGTGAAAAGAGATATCCACATTTCAAATAGAGAGTGAAGCATAGAAGAGATGGAGACTTTTCAATCTTCCCGTGCTATTTCACTTGAGTCGGAGTTCGGGAGGGATGCCAAAACGATAAATTGGGATAGCCAGACTATGGCTCAAACATCGAAGTTTGTCAGGATGGTCAATTATCATCTGATAATCCAATTCAGGTTTCTCTCGGCACTAACAAGTGTCGCGTGAGATACACAAGACCGATGATATGGATCATGGCTGGTAGCATAGTTTGATTATGCACAGAAAGAGTCAATTTGTTGTCAGTGTATGATGGGTATAGACAAAACTCGTGTTTGTTTTAGCCTAACGGCCAAATCAAAGTAAATGCGGGTACATTCATAAGAGTTGGATGATGAAATTATGAAGTTTTACGAATAGGTTTATAGGCGGATTACATTATTCAATGTAGAAGGGATAGGAGTTTACATATGGCATATTCATCGCTAAATAGAAAGTCAAGTAAGGAAGGAAAGAGAACGCAAAGTTGCTCTTTCCGCTTCCTTCCAAATAGAAATCGAATCAATTAGCTATTGCAAATCCTCTTTCCCCTTCTGTTTCCATATAAATATAGGTATGAATTCATTTTCCGTTCTCGAATTCCATCTCTCCATCATACATACCATAAAAACTCATTATCTAATTATCTTCTGGATTTCCTTTCCCTCTTATTTCGAAATACACAATTCATTGATCCGTCTCATTCGTTTAATGAAAAATTCCCAGATCAGTAGATTTCAAACCTCGTCTTGACACCATCACTTATCTTTGACATTAATTTCTGCACTATACATGTCATACAATTCCAGATGTTTCAAGAAATTATTCTTGCTTTTATTGTCGGTTTCATTCGCACATCCATCGTTGTCTTTATCTTCTACTCCGTAATCACTACACTATATGAGTATTTCGTTGATATCACACGTCGTGCTTGAACGCCATAGTGTAAATTTTCAACCAGAGGGGTGCAGTCATGCCGACACGAGTTCAAGAATTTTTGGCAAGAAGAATTTTAGAAAAGGAGCTTCAATGTGTCGATGGCAAATTGATCCAGGACGATGAAGATTTTCAAGCAACCTATCTTTATGTCTTAGCTGGACGCGGAGCTTCACCAGCGGATCACCCTGCTGCATGGAGCCAGCCTAGATTACGATCAGTGAGCTCTCTCAGTGAGGTAATAAACAATATTTAATTTTCCAATGATTGATCGCAATACTAATTATCGTTTCATCAGTCAAGCTCATCCGGCAGATTTGTAGGCTCATACATTGACCACAACTGTGACCTCATTAATCGGGTTCCATTCACTTCACCTCGTTTTGATCTCATTGATATAAGAACGAATTTACCGATACCCGCAATCAACATGACGAAAGCTGTGTACTTCCGCTATCATAATTTGCCCGCCGACAAGCTCAGAGCGACCTCTCCTCCTCATATTGGAAGAAGGCCCGAACAACAAGATTATGAGAACTACAAGAGATCTATAGAAATGTTTGTGGACAACATTCAATATCGAACAATAGAGCGAGCCCGAACAATTACATCTATGATTGTGCTGGCCAATATCATGAGCGAAGAGTTCAAACGAAGATGTAGATCGATAGCGAATCACTTCCACTTGGAGATATTCTTCTACAACTCTGTGACCGATGACCAATTGTACTACGTTTTTTTTGATTTTTGGTCAGCTATCGACTTTAGGTCCCTTCAAGTTAGCGATAAGCTCCCAAACTCTCCTACAGAGCAAGATAAATTGCGATATCAGCTGAGAAAGTTTACCAAAGTGAAGTTTGCTTGTTTAGCACGCGATTACTTCAGATGTTGCTTGCAGGTGACAAGGATAAAGAAGGGCCATAATCGATATGATTCGAAGCAACCGTCAGAACGTGAGGACATATTCAATGAGAAGAAAGCCACTTACGAACGATTATGTCGGAACCTGAGGGACTATCCTGAAATAAATAGGGAAAATGAACTTGTCAGACGTCTGCACAAAGAGACTCTTGCAACTCCCGAAGAAGATATACAGCTCATCACAGAACCGCCAGTGATAGAGATACAAGATGCTTTCATTCCAGGTTCGATGACTAGGAGCCCTGGAAGGATTTTATTCGATGCAGAGAAACAAAGAAAACGATTCAATATAGGTATGGAGTACCTGGAGCTTCAGTGGAAGAAGCAGCCAGCGTCTGTGCTCTTGAAGGACGCTCGTGATTTTCCTGCTACGCGGGATTTTCTCGTTGACTGCAATCCACCAGCTAGGTAATCATATTCACAGGATGAAAAATCAATAGCTTTGAGAGCCACAGCGTAAAAGAAGAAAATAGCGTACATAGAACTGCCAGGAATTGTAGGATGTAGCGAGAGGATATATTTTTTGTCTCTCATTAGCAAAGTATATAAAGCATTTTTGACTGAACTTTTGAAGTGAGCCTCAATTCTCTGCCGGTGCTTGTATGTTCTAGATGATCGAGTAGGGCGGCAGAATCACAATTTAGTTGAGCTAATTGAGGTAACTGTGCAAGAAGGGTGGGATAGATTTCAAGAAAATGTTGACCTCGTTGTGATACGTACCGAGGACTTTTTAGATGTTGATATTGAAAACATTATGAGGCGTGATGAATGAAGAGGATTGCCCCATATAAATACCTTAATAGCCAATCATTGATGAATTAATTAGATTTGCTTACTACTTTCCCCTTTCAGCTCGCCGCAGTATGATCAATGCAGAATCTAACCAATCGGAGCCCATAGGCTGGAATCTATTGTGGACCAGTGCGGCGCAAGGCTCATGACAATGGAGGGCCTCCAATTTTGAAGAATACAAAACTACCTTGTCTGTCAGACCTCATTCCATAAAACTTTCTCTTCCTTTTCGTGTTCACATAATTCATCACCCTTTTATTGTCGCTTGAGATCTCCACACTAAACCCCCCTTTTTGGCCTTGCTGCCCCAATGCTTATTTCCCTTCCAAGTTAATCGTATCGTAAGTTTTATAATATTCCTCAAGAATGAATGATGCTTTGAATAGCTTTATATATCCTAACCCCTCGCAGTACTATTAATATGGAAGGCCTTAGCCCGGGAGTTTTTGGTTACAAACCAGCTCCATTCATCTGGCACAGAGACCTCGACATTAGCGATGATTTCTTAACGAGCTACGTCGGGAATCATTTTGATGACTTTGATGAAGATGACGCGCTTACCGGGAATCCAGTTAGCGCCCTTTCTTCAATCGCAAAGGATCAAATTTTTGATGCCAAAGGCACCAAGATGGCAAAGCTCAACGTAGACAAGGCCTTCTACACTTCAGACCGGATGATTCGTCTATCAAACGATGACGTTCAAAGCCTTTGCAATGATTGGATTTCCGATTGGAGCGCGCGGAGGGATACCGCTCTATAACCTTTCCACCCTTTTCGATAGCCGCGGGCACTGTCATGCCAATATGTAGCTCCCAGAGCTACCACTACCCGACTTTTCTTCTATTCGATCGATTTCCTTCTACGGTCCCGGTTTTCTACTTCGGTACTTTTTCTTCGACACCGGGAGTTTTGCTCTTCGACAATTTGCCGCTTAAGGGTGCTACATTATCGACTCCCTCGAAAGAAACCAACGACTGTTTATTTTATTCATCATGTTTTGTTTTTATTTTCACCAGAATTCATCTCTCGAAGCGAATGTGTCAGCATTTTATGCTCCTCGGTGATTCTGCTAGAGTCACCTGGGAGTATCGAAAAAGTCGATGTCACAGGAATGATCAATGCCACAACAATTTTCATCCTCATTCTTCGCAATTGACCTTGCGCTTTTGCCATGAGTTACTGCAAAGATTTGACATCCTCATTATGGATGGGTTTGACAACAATTCGATGGTTCTTTTGGACATGACCGATGTACGTCTTAAAACTGCATATTTGACCGATAAACTCATTTCAACATCGCTTGCTCCGTCTGCGCATCTACTCAAAGACCGACAAGCTGTCCAAAACGAACAAAATACAACCATCGAAAGAAACCCCCATATTACCAATCATGGATGACACAGAGGGCAGCTCAAACTCGCCGTCTTGGTCTCCAAATGCTGACCAAATTCCACACGCTTATACCGAATTTGCGTGGGGAGCTGATATAGACATAAACGATATTGACTTGGAGTGGAGTCATGCCAGTGGAGATAACTTACAATACCCACCAGGGACTGACTTCAGTGGAGAATGTTATAATAGTGGCTTCTATGCTGTGAACGAGCCAGAAGTGCTCCCTCCACCAAACTGGAATAATTCGAACGGGACACTGAACTTAGCAAATTTGGATGATATCGATAACCTCTTGTCCATGTCTCCTGTAGATATGAACAGGATCATTACAAACCCACTCTCATCACTCGATTATTCCATTGACCCAATCTTTCCGGACACTAGTACCGACTTTCTCGCTAACGATATTCATTGCGATCCATTCCCAGCAACTTTCAACCATACGGAGGCCCAACAAGCTTATGAGCCTTATCCAATCGACTGGGCCACTCACCTACCGATACTAGACAACACTGACTGGGATGCAATGCAATCTTCGCTATATATAAGCTCGTCTACTGAAGTTCATCTCCCTTCAATATTTTCCGCCACACTATCTCCTACTTCAAGCAACTCTGAAATCATGTCATCTCCCACGCAATATTCCAATACCAACACTTCCATCTCAACATCTCAATCCAATTCCAACTCAACTACACCCTCAAGTGATCGATCTACATCCAATTCACCGCCAAGCACCCAGAACGAATACACGTGCATAATTTGCTCCAAAACATTTTCTAAGCGATTCGAATTCAAGTATGTTCTTTCATTTACAATTTCCCCCCTTTCGAATTTTCTATCCCTACCTTTCCCTCTCCGAATACCCACTAACTACTCCTGCAGTAAACACAAACCCCTCCACACCCTCCCCCACGCATGCACCCTCTGTCCGCACCGCACAGCCCGACGCAGAGACATGACGCGCCACATCGCCGCCAAGCACAAGGACGTTGGTCCCTCGGGCCCCAAGTCGGTGTCAAAACCTATTTGTCCCGTGGATGGTTGCAAACAGGGGTTTGCGAGATCGGATCATTTGCTTAGACACTTGAGGAGAAAACATCCTGGATATGATTTGAGATCTTGAGGTTTCCGTTTCTCTTTTTTCTTTCTCTCTTGTAGAGGTTTGATTTAGCATGGCGTTTAAAAAAAATGCCTTTGGTATATAGGCGAACGAATTTAATCATTTAAAACTTAACTTCGTGGTTTGATGTCACTAGTCACTCGTCGCATGCATGTCCCCATACCTCTGCTGAGTCGCAATCCTCAAACACTTGAGAGAATAAAACATTACTCATATTCATATAAAGTCGTAATTAATAAGTACCTATCCCACATCAAATATTTAAATCCCCAGCATAACCCCCAGTCCCAAAGCAGCCGGTACCGCAAAATTCGTAATTTGTGCCTGAAACCTTTCCGCCCCTCCTTTACTCGTACTCGTCGCCGTCGGACTCGCCGTCCTACTACTACTCACCCCAATGCTCATTTCAATATCCTTCATCTGCAATTCCACCGGTTCACTCGCATGAACCGTCTCGGATCCAAACTGTATCAGTCCGAGATACATATCATCCGTAATATTCCCAATCCTTACCAATTCTTTCACAAGCTCGTGAACATCCGCATCGATCGATTCCTGATACACAGTTGGAACCCACGAAAACACAGCTTGTTTCTGTCCTTGTTGATTACGTCCCGTGAATAGTTGATACGTTACTCCAGACAAATTATACTCCGGAGCGCCGGTCGGAGGATCGTAGTATCCGATTGGCCAGACGCCGCCCCAGACAGATTGCCAGACCATGACTTCGTGTGATGCTGCAGATGCGTTGGTTGAAGATACGTTGTTCATGTCGAGGAATATATCGAGGGCAATATCGGCTTTGCAGGCGATAGCGTTGAGGGCGGTGGTCATGTCTGAGGCGGTTGGATCGGCAACGGGGAAGACGGACCAGCTACCGCTGAGGTGGAAGGAGTCGATGTTGCTCACTGTTGTGGGAAGTTGAATGGATTCGTAGCCGACGTTGGGGTAGGCGTGGACCTGAGGAATGTTAGATTCGAACCTCTGAGAGCGGCGACAAGGTTGGATAGGATGGGGAACATACATATTCAATATTCTTTTCCCAAATCCAGGTCGCATTGAAACTTGCGCCATTGGTATCCGCCAGAAGAACCTATGAGAAACCAAAATCAATATCAAATCCTCGCAACATTCAATCGCAAACTTCGAATCGAGGACCATAAACATACAGTCATATTCTGACTTCCACTGCCATCATCACCCCATTTATTCGACCCATACAGATAATCGCCCGAGTCCGTCAACGCACCACCGTACTGTTCATTCAAATCCTGAAATTTCGACGACTTCGCACTTGCATTTTTCGACTGTAACAACAAGCACCAGCACCACAATCCCCATGAGGGAATACTCTGACGTTTAAACATGTGAAAGGAAAAAAAGCAAAGATAACAAGCTGTGGAGTTCTACGGGGGGAACTGCATGTCAAATGTATTTATTCCAAAAGGCCAACCTCGTGAGATCCATATTTTCAAGTGGATCGATACGAGGTTGTTCGATCGTACACGCAATTTTGTTTGCTATCGCCAACATCATCTTCCTTGAAAATACGGATCTCCGAAATTGAAGGTGGGCCGCAAGCATCAAGGGTCGTGTTTTGGATTTCTGGGAAAAATGCCAAGCTGAGGATCATTTCTCCATCATGTACTGTGATGCATTTAAGCTTAGTTTATGAGCCAAGAGAATATACAAGAGAAAGAATCTTCGTGATAAGAGTTTGAACACGCGTTGGCTTGAGTATTTTCTCTTCTGTGTTGCTGAAGTTATCAATGTCTACTTCGTGTTAATGTCTACTCCGTATTAATGTCAATCAATGTAAAAATAGATTTTTAACTAGTATTGCCCTGATCACATCGGATGTTCGGGTGCTAAAATGATACAACGGCCACTAATGTATCGATAAGCCCATCGTAGCCCCGTTTTTAGCTCAGGGGTAAATTCGGTAGATGTCATTCGCACGTGAGGCAGGAAAGATTTGTCTTTGGCACGTGCAGAGATTCGTGAGACAATCACGTGACAATGAGAGACTTAAGTTTGGAGACAATTTTTGCATCATTGATTCTTATATCAAAGAAGAAGAAGAAGAAGAAGAAGAAGAAGCAGAAAATTGGATGAGTTTTAAGTTTGCAATACTTGTTTTCTCTTTTTTATAATCTTCCGTACAAATGTGGAGTTTGATCCATCATTATCTTCAAAACGGTTTAACTACATGTTCGCTACGTAATCATCATTTTATATTATACCAGCGTGTCTAGATTTTTTCTTTTTTTCCAATATACAGCCAAGTCAGAGACAATCACAATATCAGTCCATGGCAATCATGAATGGTGCTTAGCTGCAGCTGGTGAATCAGAATGGTTCACATTCCAAGCGTTGAGATAGATCGGCTTCATTTAGGACGCAAGGCAAGGTCCTGGGCTGTTGATAATGGGGAGAGTTGACCAGAATCTGAGATATCAGACTTTTCGCTATTAGACAAATCCTCGTCAGGTGATTTATCGGTGGAATATTCGCTATGTTGAGATCCTGCCCGAGAGCCATCGTCAACTCTCCTAGGGAATAAGTCGACGATGTCAGAACGCCCAATGAGCGTGGCAAGTTCCTCCGCAGTACTTCCATAATGATCTTTGTGGGAAGTATTGGCACCTGCATGAAGCAGAGCCCACGCAGCTTCTTTATTTCCTAGACAGCAGGCCAGATGCAAGCACGTCTGTCCTTGTCCGACATGAGCTTCTGTGCTTGCGCCCGAAATGAGTAAAGCATACATGGCTCGCAAATTCTTAGATCGAATGGCGATGGCAAGCGGCGTGAGATTCTGGTGATTACGAATTTCCAAGTCGGAATTATGTGCTAACAATAATCGTAACTTTCCGAAATCTGCTGAGGCATGGCTGCCTGATAGTAAATGTAGAGAGGAATGTGTCTTTTCATTTACGGCTAAAGATCCACCAATTTTCGTTAAAGTCTTGTTTGTAGGCACTTTTTCTGTCCTAGTTACTGAACGTGCGTGTTCGGATGATTCTATAACAGGTAAGCCATTGTCTTGATCTTTTTCCACAAACAAAAAGGAGCTATGAATGTCTTTCGTGATGGAAAATTTACCTCTTCTAGTCAGGTCGTCGATTGATGGGGCATTATCGCCATTTTCTTCCTCGTCAGTTGAGGTATAAGCTTCGTGTTCACCTACCACAGACAATTGATCGTCGCTGCCTTCTTCATCGCTGATTTCCTCCTCATGCGCTAAAATATGATCGTTCTTTGCCCCATATTTGAGGCGCAGGATAAAAAGCTTTTTCATATAATCTACCGTACAATAACGAGCCATCAGATCTTGCGTTGACTGCGTGTGTCTGTCGATGTCCTTCGCCAATAGTCGCAAAATTAATTCCAACATGTCGGGCGACTTTGCTACGTCAAGCAATCTTTCAAGCAGATCGGGATTCTTCTCACACGCACTTGAAATATCTCCCGCTCGCCATATCTTGACAAAGGACAACATCTCATCTAAGCAAGATCCTGTACGAGATAGTAGTATCTCTATTGGAGTGATATTTAGGTTGTTTGAGATAGTCAAATTGGCCTGAAATTGTAAAACGGCTGTCAAGAATATTTGATGCACATTTCGCCAACCGCTACCGATAAGTTCCATGAATCCTTGAAGAACCGTGTCCCCTACTTCGTTTTGCAAGTTGAAATCCAGCTCAATATTGTTGTTTCTCAATCTAAAGATAAAGTCAAACACATCATCATAGTCTATAAATCCAACGGAAAACGATCTTAAAACTATCTTTTCAAGGTAGTTTGAAGAATTCACTCTTGAATTTTGTATGAACTCAAACATCAAGGTGCTCATTTTCGTTATCCAATGCTCGGTATGATCTTGTGAAATAGGACTTGTGTCCATTCCGTCATTTTGTGATATTCCAAGAAAATCAATATCGAGAAAAAATTGAAGGCTTGACGGCGAGTAGTCTGAAATAGCTAAATCATCATGAATAATTGCAAGAAATAACGGCAACGTAGCCGGTGCGAAATGTGCGAAATTAGTGCGTGCCCCCCAAGCCAGGAACTCGACGGGTAAGCTTGCACTATTATAGTGTATTTTTGAGTCTTGACCTCTCACATATCTTTCGAGAAAAGTGTGTTGGAAAAATGCAAATAGACTCTCAACGGAAAAAGTTGGATTCTTATCGAATATGACTCGAAATAAATCAGCATCCGACTCGTCAGAATAATATGAGAATGTACTTGAGTGTCGATAGAGGAGTTCTATGATATCGATATTGTCGAGAGCTGCACCGGCCATGATCAAATGTTTGATGACCTTCTTCCTTGAATCCCATCTCCAATATCTAGTATTTCCAAGTACCTCCTGAGATAATATTTCTCGGTCCTCATATATTGCGTTATAGTACAGTATCGCACACTCAATCGGACTGCCAACAACGCTTAGCGCACTTACATCAGCTCCACGATTGATGAGTGCGGTGCAAATATCGGGCAAAGCACTCATAGCAGCCCAGTGAAGAGCAGAAGGTCTTGATGTCCCTATCACGCAATTCAGGTGATCTGCTGCTAGAAGATCGTCAGAATTTAACAAATCAGTGTCGGCGCAACAAGATAAAATTTCGAAGTGGTAGCGTCCAAATGTCCATAATCTGTAACTGCTTTTAGTTTCATCAAACAGAAGTAACACATCATTTGAAATTGCGCTCCAATTGCTCTGATGGATATGACCAATCCAAAATCGGAGAACATATTTCATGAACGAGTATTTGTCCTCGAAATCCATCCATATTTCATCGAAATCTGTCGCCTCGGAATCAAAATCCGTCACTGGCAGCGGCGTTCCGTCGAATTCCGAAAGAGTCAAGAAGTTGCAACAAACTCTCGCAATCTCGACATGATCTCCAGAAAGTCTATACTGTGAAAGACTTGGACCACATTCTTCAGAAAGGCTCAAGAGATATTCTTTCACTGTGAAGTGTGCAAGCTCTAGCTCATCCGATTGAGACTTTTGGCGTATGAGACTACTACACCAGTTGAGGAGTTCGTCCAATGTAGTCATGTTTTCCTTCTCGAAAGTCTCGTCACCTGGTCTAACTGCAAGCGCTTGGAGCAGTTGTGCTATCGTTAGCGACTCTTCGGCATATACAACCCAAAGAAGTGTATGTCTGACAAGTATTTGGTTTTCTTTACTGCTTCGATTTACCCTGTCAAGAATACGTTCGTATGATTTGGGCAGATCTGGGGGTAATGTGCGTAAGGCTTCACGGCGATCTCGATCCGTGCTGCATTCGCAAAGATAGTCCATTTGACACGCAACCCACCGAAACCTAGATACGGTCAGTTTCATTCGCAGACTTATTTGGAGCAAGAAAAACACACATGCCATCAGCGCCCTCTGTGAGTACTTTGACAATATGATCTTTTAGGTTATGATCTCTAATGCGAAGCTTACCCATTTTCGTTCGCTTCTCGATTTCAGAGTGCACATAGAGCCGCAAGTCGCCACTCTTAGCCGCAATAGAAACAGAAGGATAATTTGCCAATACATTTCTGATATCAATCTCATTGCGACTCGCTAAGAGGATTTTGATTGTTCCTGATGGATTGTTCAATGACTTCAAAAGTCTTGTGACTTCCGCGCGATCTTCAGCAATCTCATCTATGCCATCTACTAAGATACTGGTAGTGGAGAAATTTCCTGATAGTTTGACTATAAATTCGCAAAAGTCGTCAGTGGTAGCTGACCCTTGGGTGATTTCCGTCATGTGATGCTTCTCGCAGAAAGATTCCAGTTGCGTAAAAGCATCGTGATGCTGAAGGATCAGTTGTCGTGCCAAAGTCCCCAGAATAGTCCGTGGATCGTGAGTCTGGGTGTCCTTGTAGTCGCAATAGAATTTTGCAACTCCTTTCCAAAATATTAGTACAATATCTGATGGCAAAGAGTCCAACCTTGGCCTTTTCATACCGTGAGATGGATCCTGGGTTTTCTCAATCTCTTGTATAACAGATGCCCTATTTGTAATTCTTGATTAGTTCCTGTTGAATCTAATTTTGACCTCAAGATATGCATGACTTACATCAGAACTGTTTTTCCGGCTCCAGCTACGATTGTCAGAATTTACTTGATACATCGAAGGCTGAACTGTGACATACGTATTCCATAGACCCATAAATTTGAATTGTCTGCAGACGCCCAGTTCTTGAAGTCCCTGCTCTCAGTGAACCAGACGCCCGTTCCAGGTTGTCTCAATCTAATATTTGAGTTTTGCCATTTCATGACATCGATGGTACCTAGAAGATTGAGCTTCTTCCTTAAACTCTCGTCTTCATCATGATCAGCACAAACAAAAGTATTTCTCATTAGACCGAGAACTCACCCGCAGCCAATCTTTGCAGTTCTATTCGTGAAGCCTCCATTTTTGCATTTATGGCAGCGACGCCTTTATTGAGTTGTTCTTGGTTGGCAAGTATCTCAATTAAGGTAGACCTGCACAAGTTAGTCAAGCCAAAGATGACCATGGGGCTGATGTGTGCCACATTTGTTGAGTATTTAAGGCCATCATCATGGTAGATTTGTGATTCTGGATCTCTTTCAACAACTCCGAAATTGCTGTCTTCTTGAATGGCCACTTCAACTTCTGAGATGTTGACTTTACTTCTGGGATAGCTTTCTCCAACTGCTTTGTAATCTTCTCAAGAGTTATTTGACATGAATGTAGATTAATTATCTTGTTGGAGCTGTGCACCGAAGTATCCTGCGCTTCCAGTGCCTGTGCCACATTTTCAAGACTGTGAAGCACGCCAGAAAGGTTGTTGACTTCTTTAACGAGACTTTGAACAGATTCCTCGGCATCTTTGACATCTCTGATATATTTGTAACCCAGCCGAACAACCGTATCAGCTAGCGATACCAAGCCAGCAATACTAGAAGCAATACCGAGAACCTCAGCCATTTTTGACTTCTTGGTCTGCTCTCTAGGAAATTGACAATACGGATTTAATATTTCGAGAACACATTTGGGCCAACATGCACAGTGACACTAAAAATGTATCGAAACCTGCGTGATGAACTGAACATACTGCTCAACACGTCGAGCCATCGATATTCTTATAAACACATTTTCTGGTATAGACCTCGTTGCAAATGTGCTTCGCCTCATGATAGTGGCTTGATACTTTCCTCTTTAGAATTTTATTGCATAACACAGCCTTGCTGTGCATGATATCGTGTGAGATTTTGGAGCGATCAAGAAACGATTGGGTGTAAAGGTTGAAAAGACAAGCGCGAGGGAGCCATGCAAAATGGAAGACCAATAATAAATGATATGATGAGTCAGCATAGCATCCAAAAGATAACTTCTTTTATACAGTGATGAACGATAAGACCTAGATTAAGTATGGGGACGATGGAAAATAGCCTTGGTTACTGCTTACCAGTCCATGTGAAAAGATGTAATATACTTTCGTCGCGGTCTCATACTAAAGATTATCACCACGCACCCACACCATTAACATAGAGAACCAGGGACTTGTTTTGAAGTACAGCTCAACGTTGAAAAAGGTATCCATTCATTATTCATGATATCAGCAATCGCATATCTCTCCTTCCCATTTCCCAAACACCAGTAAAAGTCCAAATCCACGTCAACGATCGCTCATCTCCATGTGGTATTCCAAAATCCATCCCTTCCATCCCTAGCATCTCAGGAAAACGTTGTCATCGCCCCTTGATCGACTCTCCATCATCCCAATCGGCTTCCAGCACCTCACATAACAGTGCAAGGAATAGGAATACAACAGCATTCATATCCATCACACTCCAAGCACTTTGTCTTTCCTGTTGTACTGGTACCCTTAACGATGTCGGAGATGGTAGATGAGGCTGCGGAGCCAGGGCCGTTGCGGTTGACGAGGCCGGTGGAAGTTGAAGTGCACATTTTCAAGTTGTTTTCTTTGGTTGAGATTGAGGTTGAGGTTGAGGATGAGGTTGGAATTGTGTGGTATTGATGTCTGCAGTAGAAATGTTCGTTAGTTGTGTGTCTGATTATGTATAATGATGATGCAAGCTTGATAAGGTGGATGTCTTAGATTGTGACGGCTGTGGCGTCATATTTGTGGTACCAGCTCGCATTCGGGAGTGTCATAACTTACATCAACGTTGTGATTGACAGCTGTTGACAAGATGTTTGAATGGGGGTTGAATCTTTGAATGTGTTCTTGTTTCTTGTGCCTGGGAACGGAGGGCCAAGGAGGGAAGTGAATGATAATATATATAATTCTAGACGTGGCTTGATACAAAGAAAGTTGATTGTTGCGCATGAACCTTGGAAGCTTGGAACTCGCCTAGCAATTGGCTCATCGTCATCTTGGGCGATGTAATAGTTGTAATAGTGGAGGCGTAATTAGCGGACAATCATTGTAACTTTCTTGGAGAAGTGAACCTTGGTTAAGTTTCGGGTTTCAAGGATTTGGTTAATCAAATTTAGATTGCTATGTGGCATCAAAAACATCCTAGTATCTAAGTATTTATGTAGTTATTTTGCCCGACTAAGTCTCAAGAGCTGTCAAGTGGCTGTAGGTCCCCACCCCCGTGCTGGTCTACCTTCTTCTTATTCGGACGAACAGGGGAGCTTACGTTCGACCAAGGGGCCAAGCTGTCTAACAATTGAGATCAACTCGTCGGTACCAGAAACGGGTATAGCTCGTGAGGCTGTGGTGGCTAAGCCTTACCATTGTAGAATTCGTGCGCCGCTCTTTCACAATGATATTTCGAGGGAATTGACAACGCCTCATTAGACGCGTATCATCCAACAATCTCTTTTAGGAATAGGAATATGACAGCAACATCAGGACGCAGGGCACTAGCAGATGGCTGTGTTCTATCCCGGGCTTCTGGAATCGTCTAGACAATCGTCTTTCAGCCAAATTCCAGGTCCAATTGCTCCCAAATATCTTTTCCGTCGTCCTCTATTACATTCTCATGCTCTTGACTGTTTGCATTCGCCTCATCTCCTAGTTTGATCTCGCCAAACCCTTCTAGCATCCCTTCGACCTTCTCCTTCATTTTCATGATGCCTTCAGTCTCCGCCCTGGATTTATCCAATTGGTCCTGCATCATTGCAATCAGTGATTCTCGTGCTTGATATGGTCGATATTCGTTCAGCAGATGATGGAAATTGGCGAATATAGTATGCAAATCCCCTATCTTTTCGTGGCTCTATAAATCTCTCCATTAGCATAGTTTTTGGCGAAAGAGAAATGGCCTCTCATACCTGTTCTGGGTGGATACTCATCGTACCAACTAATTCCAAAAAGTTTAATAGCAATGACTTTGCGAATCGTTTGAGAATCAATTTGCGATCCTCATGGTTCCCGGTTCCTGTTGGTGTGGTAGGTGGTGTATATATTTGTTCAATGCCCTCTTCGAGTGGAGGAAGTTCATTTTTAATCTGCCATAAGATATTAGTGCCTCTCATCCTCAACTTGACAGATAAGTGTTCCGTGGCGTTCAACATACTTGTCGGATTTGTCCAAATGTTCTGTAAACTCCACTCGCTGGTGGTTCTGGGGGTTGCAGAAATCGCAATTCAGCTGGGACATCATGAATACGAGGAGGAAGCTTGTAAGGTGTATTGTTGGCGACCTTGTAGTTTGGAAAGTTCTCCGCACGTAACTTCTCGATCCGTTCAAGATTATCGGTAGTAAATTGCTTCCAAAATAATGGTGGACCTGGAGGAACCTGTGCCATCAAGTTTGGCTGCTGCTGCTGCTGTTCCGCCATGATTAGTTTTAGTAGGGGCTATCTCTCCATGGAATAGAGACGATTCGCGAAACTTGCGATAAGTTGAGCTCTCCCAGTGTTGTGGGTTGTCAAAAGTTGAATACTTTTGTTGGAAAAACAATGGTAGATGGACTTGGTAGACAATCATTGATTAGATAGTAGCTTACAACCGAAGATCCTCCGGTGTCAGACAAGGCTGAGGAAAGTGGGTCGCGTGCCTTTCAAGGTACATCTGCTCACGAACTGCAATCCATAATCCATAACCCGAAACCAAACATTCTGGCACAATCATTGACTTTTTGATATATACTCCTTCAATGAGAAGAACCTGACTTTTACCGCTGCGCTGTGTCGCAAGAATGTCTCGAATCGGACGAAATACTGGAGGGTTGACTTCAAAACCCGGCTGGATTGGTGCAGTAGCACGTTTCTGGGAGGTAAAGCCATTCAAATACATTATTTCATATGTATTATTACCCTCCTAACACTTCTGTTTTAGAAAAGCTATGCGCCAGACTATGTTGGCTTTGTATTGCTGTTGACAGCATACGTTTTGGTAATTTCCCCGGTCCATTTCTCCCTTGTTATATTTGTACAAGCTCTAATCAAACCCCCTTTATTCAGATCGAATTTCTTCAAGAGCCATTCCACCGCATGTTTTTTATCAACAACATCAATATTCAATATCCACATGCTTTGGTAGAAAGGGTGCCCGTTGGGTGGAACTTGATATATGCAGGAGTTATTCCATGCATAACCTTGGCCATTTGGCTTGGAATCTCGAGAGCGAACCTCCACAAATGCCATGTTACCATTTTGGGATTCTTTATAGGACTGGTTCTCACATCATTCATTACTGATGTTATTAAAAATGCTGTTGGGAGACCTCGACCCGATCTTATTTCTCGCTGCAAGCCTACGCCTGAAACGCCTGAAAATAAGTTAGTCACCATTCATGTATGCACGGAAACAGATCACCATACATTGCATGATGGATGGAGAAGTTTCCCTTCTGGTCATTCTTCCTTTGCATTTGCTGGACTTGGATACCTCGCATTTTTCTTTGCTGGACAAACACATGTGTTCAGGCCTAGAACCGATCTCGGGAGGGTACTCTTAGCCCTCGCCCCATTGCTTGGAGCTGCCATGATTGCGATTAGTCGATGTGAAGATTACCGGTAATTTGCGTTCTCACTATTTTTCTATGAGAAGTACTAACACTTATAGTCACGATGTGTATGATGTTACATGTGGATCTATTCTTGGAATTTCTCTAGCATATTTCTCATATAGAAGGTATTTTCCAAGGCTGCATTCCTCTAAATGTCACGAGCCTTACCCGTCACGAGAAGCTGCATTCAATCAAGGGTTTGGAAAGATTAAGAACGATGAAGAGACAGAAGTGGGCAGGGCTAGAGAGTTTGATGTATCTGACAACGAGAGTGACGCATCTTAAGTTTATGAAAAACAACTGGCATTATGAGCCCATTGTGTAGATCAAGCCTCGTTTCTATGTGTATGAGTCTCTCAGTCACTCTAAATTCATTTGCAGTTTACCGCATTTGGGAAAAATGGCTAGCTTTAGCTCTCTTTGTGTGTATGGACCAATTCTTCGAGAAAACTCGTGGAAACCTTTGTGACCATTATAATGGTAGTTGCCCTTTGTTTCATAAATTTAAATTTCGCGGGAAATTACTTGTTTCTTTGCTATAGCTGTTCAAATTCTATTTCATATCACTCATACTATCTTGTCTTTGATACATCATTTCTTCTGCTTCGTGTTAGTGACCTGAAAACCGGGCGCTAAGAAATTTGGGTTTTATTGTGCTAGTATTCTCTCTATGCCTGGTTCTGAGTTGGAAACAATATGGCCGACGCACCTCCTGTCCCGCATGGTCAGCTGGTACATCTAGCTGAACTGTTAAAAGTTCGGCGAGCTGAGGCCAAAATTGTTTCTCAGTGGCTGCAAAAGCATTTTCTATTGCTATTAGCTCTTGGGGCATCCACAATATATCGATCATGGCTCACTACTTTACTGAATGGTTTGTTGCGGTGGTTAGGCGGAATATATTTTTATTATCAAGCCTACTGGCTGGTGAACATTTCCCCATTCAAAGGCGTACAAAAATGTAGCTCAATTTTGGAAAATGCGAAAAGCTGGGGATCATGGAATGACTTTTGGGAGATGCGTAACGATCAATGGTGGTTTTATATGTCCTGCCTTGGAAATGACGCTGGCTGGCCGAAGAGATTGTGGGATAATGTAGTGAGCAGCCCCGAACGAACTTACCCATTGATGCTAAAAGTCAAAGGACGCAGTTTACGAATCAATCGATAGACTGTCTAATACTTTAATACCGGATTTGCGTATGGACCAACGAGTGTTAGCATATATAGTTGTTAGTAAACGACCACTTTCCCAATAGTCATATTAATCTTTTCTAACATCGTGTCTACAGGCAATAAGTGCAATTTTAGTAGGGTTTTATCGACTAATTGTATGTGATGATATTGACCTTTCCTTTTTAATGAAACTTACAATATTGTAAAGGCTGGACAAGAATTATCCGAGTGGATGTGGTATCCAACGGTTCTTGCCATAAACGCACTCATGAACAGCCTGCTTTACGGAGGCCTTCTTTTATATTTTGGCCACATCGTACCCAACCTTTTTTGGTTGGCTTTTTGGCATGGGGTTCAATTCGGCGTTCCGGCTTTCTTGATATTCTATAGACTAGAATGGATACATTTACGTATCGCACCAATGCTTTTCAACATCCGGAGAAGGTTGGGCGCCGCTAGATGTGCTGAAATAATTCCCCTCAACCGCCAGAGAAGGTTGGGCGCTGCTGGGCTTGATAGGGAAGAAATTCAGAATTGGCAAGATCAAGAAGAGTTGGCTCTTATTCGGCCATGGCGAGAAGATTTAGTCGGGTTTGCTCGTCTCAAGCTTGCCAAAATGCTTGTTCGTGCTCGGGCTATAGTAACTCTGCTTATGGATGCGTGTCGGTCTTTTTGGGTATTTTGCAAATCTTATTGGAATCTGAGGAATCGAGTCCCAGATCTTGAAGAACGACTAAGTAACGCAATACACGGTCGAAATGGTTGGAGGAGGAGGTTTCTGCAGATGCTGAGATTGCGAAATGAATGCAAAGAACTTCATCACCATGCTGAAGACCAAATTGAGACGATACGTGGATTGGAGCGACAGAGGAATGAGAGGAAAGCGGCATATGATGAGCTGTTGGGCGAATTCAGGGCATTGCGTCAAGCCTCAACTGCCTTGATATTGGCAGGGGGTCCAGCTAGAACGACAGAAAAGCTGCTTCGAGTCTCTGCTCAAACAAGGGATTTGCATCGTAAACAGATCCAGACTCTTGTTGCTTCGTTAAAAGAAGCTGGTGCCGAGATAGCAACACTCAAAGACAAAGTCAAAACTTTGGAAGAAGATCTCCAAACCGTCAATGATGGCAGGGCAATAATGTTGTGGCGAGATACGGCAAAAGAAAATATTGAATTGAGGAGGCAGGCACACGAAGAGATTTTGGAAAGAGATATGAAGATTCGAAATTTGAGGGACCATCGAGATGAAAGTGCTGTAACATCACTTAGTTTGGATTCCAGAGGACAACAAATCTTGCGAAAATTGCAAGAGAATTTAATCAGTGCGGAGGATAAACTTGCTCATTTCGAAATGATAGTCGAGAAATCAAACTACGATGAGGTCAAATATAAAGAAGAGAAGGAGCAAATCAAGATGGATGCATTGTATGGAGAGTCTGAGCGGTTGGGGGAGTTGTATACAAATGCAGTCATCGAGGCTAATGAGTTAAATGAGGAGTTGAAGAGATTTGAATTTTCTACAGATCCGGAATATGATATTGAGGCTGTTCAACGTCACTGTAACGAAGAAAAGGAAAAGTTAAAACGTGAGATTGCGGACAAGAACAGGCAAATTTCTACATTTAAGGCACAAATTGACCATTCGATGGGCTCTATGAACTGGGCTGATAACAGATTTGCGCCTCTGGACAAATACTTTGGTTTTATCCCTGGCGCAAAAAAGGAGATCAGACGCCTGTCAACTGCGATTGAGCAGGGGCTTGAAATGGTAGATCAAACGCGTTACTTGGAAAATTTGACTATTGAAAGGGATCGTTTGCTAGATGAGATGCAGAATTTCCGAGCGATTCAAGCCGAGCTCTTGCAGAATAAAACTCAGAATGAAACGGAGCTAGTCACATTAAGGGATCGGGTGGCTCGACGGAATACACAAGTGACTAATCTGAAGACACGAAACACGAACCTGCAAGCCCAACTCATAGAAGCACAAGCGGTAGTACCACCATTGGGAGAAGAACTGAAGATTGCGGGCATAGCGGCTCCCGTTATGGCAATTTATGTAAGGAATCTTCTAGCCTTGGAGAAAGAAATACGAGAAAGGGGTAGAGAAATACCAGAGTATCCAAGCATTCCTGGATTTGATGGTGTTGGAGGTATAGAAAGAGAGCCTATAGAAATCTCTGTAGTGAGAATTTGCGACCAGCTCAAAGTGAGATTTCACGATCTATCAAGAATGGTAAGAGAGTGTGATCCTCCATGCCTAGGAGCGACAGATGACTGGGTGGATGATAATACGGACAGTCCAGAGAATTTGAACGCGCGTAGGCTTGGTCAAATATTAAGATTGAAAGACCTTTGGGGTTATATTGGAACATTACACTTCGACACTATTCTTTTCGTCCACAAAATCTGCCGAAATTTCGGTATAGAACCAGATGTTGAGCTGCCAGAGAAACCCCAATCTCCCTCGCCTTCACCTTCCCCAACTCCCTCGCCCCCGCCTCCCCGTTCTAGAGATGGAGATCTATTTCCAGCAACATTCACACATTATGAGGTATTTGATATCGAGAGATGGAATGTATTTCCACATGACCAGGAGAATATTACTCCTGCTTTAAGTGTCATATCGGCATTGCAACTATCCATCCAAGAACAATTACCGGATCATGATGCAGGCTATCTTGAACCCATTGCATATGAGCGTCACTTAGTAGGCACGATAGGCAGAAATATTACTTTCCTAATCGACCCAATTCATGAGCGCCAGGTGGCTGAAGCTTTGTATAGGATCAATCATTCATTTGTTCTAAGGACCGTCACACAATTCCCTCGACGAAATGGTGGTTCCAGATATTTATCCCGAGAAATTCTGTATCCGAACACCTTGGAAGTGCCTCCACCGAGAACGGTCGTTGTATTGTACTTATCTGGTAATTGTTGGCAGGGTATGAGCTTGAAGCCAGTTGAGTCTGATAATGGATCAGAGAACGGATTGGATGACCGAATTCCTACGCCAGAGCTAGAATCACCTGTGCTGATGGAATTTGATTTGACAGACTGGAAAATAGATTATGTAGTCGAAAGATGGAAAGTCCCCGGACAGGCTGTTATGCGTGAGGGTCTATTTTCAATAAGTGCAGTAGCAAGTTCTTTGCATTGGCAGTATCCAGGAGTGTTATGGAATAACATAGCAGCGAACGAGGCCTACGAGAATCTCTTTGAAAGATTCCAGAGAGTTCATCCACATTACGAGGGAGATTATTTGCCGGAGCATATTCAAGTGGTTTTGGAAGGTATACTAGGAGACGAAAATAACAGACCACATTACAGACTCGCAACCATCACCCCACACGAGATAGCTGATGGAGATGTGAGATGTTTTGTGAGTATTTATGGGGGTGAATCAGATAGACCCTTGCTTTACGTATCTTACAATCCGGGAGTTCACTGGAGAGGCATGCGAAGAATGCGGGCTGGTGATTCTAAAGACGTGATTGAAGATTTAGAATGGTGTTTCTCAGTTCAGCAACTACCAGTTCAGGAATTACCAGCCAACCGTATGATTATTGACGAGCCAATTGATACACCACCAATACTACCGGCTACAATTTTGCCAAGAAATGAGAATTATGGCATGAATTCTATCAAAGTCCCATTCAATCAAGATGGATGGACCTTTGATATCGATCTAGAACATTTCAACGAAGGCCTAAGACGTGGTGATAATCAAGAGCCCTGAATACATGGTTGCGCCCCACGAGCATTGTATCATTCGATACACCATCAATATCCAGACTATATGGAAGGCAATCTCACTCTAGAAACAATATCTCAGGCGTTTGATGATGTTTTCCCACGGCACGAAAATTCTTGGAAAGGTGAAGAAGTCGCTAGAGTACTCGGAGGACATCCGGCATTGGGGGGATATGAACTTGCTATTGTCAATTGTTCGCTTTATGACGATTGCACTATCGTTGCTATGGATTGGTCCCAACCACAGGGATATAGTCCTGCGAGTGGCAAATTATTGTATGTTGCAGCAGTTAATGATCTACGAGTGGGATATTGTCAGGAAGACAACAGACACCATTGGACGGGTATGAAATATCGAGATGTAGAAGCAGTACCAAATCCTCGATTATTCACACCTCAACCAGCCGTTCCTCTTTCAAAGCCATCAAAATCAAGATTCATGTCTCTACTGAATGCAGCGACAAGCAATTCGGCATCGAAGAAGATACCCGCACCCAAGAGCAGCGCATCTACCTGGTCTAATTTCGATAGTTCGCAAAGCTTTGTATCTCAATCTGGTCAAAAATGGGTTCCACCGTCGACTGGACCGTCTAATGTTCCTATAACTATGATACCCTCTTCTCAAATGGGGAAACAGTTTGGAACTGCCGTTCAACAACAAAATCAGCTACCACCACCAAGCTTACACTCCGCTTCATCGTCCTTCAAAGTGAAATATTGGTCACCATTTGGTACGACTGCACAGCAGCAACAACAACCAGGCTCACCAACAACGTTGAACCCCTATCCAGCACCTGTCCCCTTTGGCGAATTCTTTATTCAGCCAACACAGCTACAACAGCAGCCGCCACAGTCGTCGCAGCAAGGTCAAAATGCACAGAAACAAGTACGTTTCGGTACAAACACTGTTAGCAAAGATGAGCAACTGGAACTCGCGCGTAAACTTCAAGCAGAACAAGGTCGTGGAAACAAACATTCTAGGAAAGATATGGAGTCGAAGAGAACACATGGAGCTGACATGGAAACGGGAATGGGCAGGGAGAATGTGAGAGGTAGGGGAAGAGGAAGAGCTAGAAAACAGAAAATAGGTAGAGGAAGTGGTAGAGGGGATGATGGAGGGGGGAGAGGCAAGGGACGAGGTACTAGAGATGGAGGTGGAAGAGGTAGAAGAGACGATGGAGAGACTGGAGGGGGGAGAGGTAATGGAAAAGGAAGAGGGAAGAGTAGGGGAGAAACAAGGAACCATTGGGAGAAAAAGGACGATGGTGGTTCTGGCGGCGGAGGAGGCGGCGGACGTAGTAATGTTGCCAGTATTGAATGGGAAGAAGAGCTTTGAGATTGAATAAGCAGTCATCAGTCATGCTTATCAAGAGATCTTTACTCACTCCTAGATAGTTCTGACCATTCACAAAATGATCTGATTTCCTGTCAGGAGAATAAAGGGGAATGAAAAAGTTGATAGGCGCAGAGTATGGATTTTTTGTTTATCTTTTTTTTTTTTTTTTTTTTTTTTTTTTTTTTTTTTGAATAATATAGGGAACAGATTGGATATACACTTGGATATCGTTAATTCTTTGTTATTTTCTAGTTTTAGTTAAACAACTTTTCTCGTAATTGAAGCTAAGGAGGCGAGGAAGAACCTCTGTAGTAGTAAGTGTGACACTATGAAAATAGGCTCAAGTCCAGTGCTTGCTCGAAACGTTTGTATTTTTTTCTTAAACTAGTATCTTGAGGGTAGTAAGTAAAATGAGGCTTGTATATTTTCTAGAATGATCGCTTGATATTTTCTGAATGAATTATATGCAATAAACTCTCGCGTGAGAAGCAATTGTACTAACAACAATGATTGAATGTCTAGTTCCCTCAAACGCTTTTCAATATCCGTCACTAGAATTCATTTCGCATTGATTTCATCGTAACACATTACAGTTCTTCCTAGAACATCCCATTTTGAAGAAGTGACGGTACCGATTCGAGCCAGCCTATTGCTTAAGATCAAAGTTTTGTCAAATTCACAACGTCTATCGATAACTACACCTCGTCCTCCAAAGCGATTGCATCTAGTTTTCCCCTGAAATTGGACGTACTTCCCCTTTATATGATAGACTTTTTTCGTGATCCTCCGTCAAATCGATCAATCTGATCATCTCTGTTATTGTTCTTTTTGTCGATTGTATCTACCGCACCTCCATTGTTTGTGATGGATTTCAGAATCAAAGAACTTGCACTTATGACAAGATGTTGAATTGTCTTTTCGAGAGAGAGCTCGTTATCGACAGCGAAATTCTTTGACGAACGCCAGATGCCGGTTTCGGGGAGCTTCTGGAGGAGTACCGATCTGAGTTCCGTGTCGGTAATACCAGACTTGCTTGTAGAAACCATTATTTGATAGTTCAATAGGATATCAGTGAATTGCCGTATTGTTTGCTTGTTTGGATCGAAGGTCTCCCGATGGAAACTTCGTCGCACATTGGCAACAAATAGAGGATGTTTTGCCTGGTCCATTTCAGCCAACTTGTCCCAACTTCTTTTGATGTCACCCGCTATAATAAGCTCGAAAATTGCAGCGCGTTGAATATGATTTATGGCCGAGTTGAGAATAGAGATGGCATAGCCTTTCCTTTTTATGTAGCTCTGGTATATCTGCCATTGTATATCCGAATCTGTTTCTGCTGGTACAGCTACTACTGCTTCAGTGTTATCGAGGAAACCAAGTGCGCCTGCTGCCGCCAAAGCCATTACGACCGAATTCTTGAAGTAGGGGTAGTTGGTGCCGTTGAATATTACCACTGGACCCCACTTTGTCGAAACTGTGGTTTCTTCCTCTGATCGTTTCAGAGCCATCGAAATGACTTAGTAGTGTGACATCGACGAGGAGATTATTGTCGCTGAGACCTTGTAGTCTTCCATGAAGTGTTGATATCGTGAAAGAATTTAAGGTGTAGAGTTCGAGACTACTGTTACTTGTGAAGAAAATTGAAATCGTGCGTGAAGCTCATTTGTCATCATAGATTCACTATATCTGAAAGAATAACCTTAGCAGATCACTTGATTCCAATTTATTATTATCCTCATTGCTTATTGAATGTAAGGCTTGCATTTACTGGAATTTCTATCAAAAATGTGATGAATTCTCGGCATGGAAACAAACTTGGAGAAAAACCCCATAGGAACCTTTAACTCAAGTACCCGAAAGAGGATCTTGATACACATTGGATTTAGGACTAACTAAACTGAAAAAAGCAACTCATTCTATTATTATTATTATCACTATGCGATGTATTTATGGACATGAGATACTTCTTGACTTCGTTTAGAATACCCATTCGTTCATACAAACAATATGTATAAACATACATCAAGGTCCACCAGTGGGCGTACAGACTAAAACGGGACACTTCCATGTGAAATAACAGATCTATCTATCATGCGACCAAGCGACCTGAGGGTGTTGGTGGTTCAGGATGCATGAGTTTATCTTTGATATGAGATAGAGTTTCTCTGACGCCGAGGTGGTGTTCATGATTGGAATTAAGATTTTCCCCTTGTATATTTCCCTTTCCATGATAGCTAGCTCCAGACTCAGAGCTACGACGACGACGGGGATTAGAACTGATGGAATCAGTTGAAGGATGATAAGAGTTCTGATAGTTAGACTCTTTTCGATGACATGTATTAGTTGGTTGTGAAGATATAGATCGACGTCTACCAGAAGTGGAACTGGATATCGGTACTGGAAGTGGTTCAGCAGTCTGTGGTGCAAGAGGTCGACCTTCTGACATAGTTGGAATCACTTGAGGGTATTGAGGTACAGCGACTACTTGGGGGCCATTTGGAGGTTGTATTGCATAGCCTCCAGCTGGGAGGGCACCAACTGTTGGATAAAATGGTGGGGCTGTTGATGATAATTGAGGCACCGATGATCGTCGCGAATGATCTTGTTCAGCATATTTAGATGGCTCCATGTACTCACCCATTCCCGGCTCATGCATCGCCAGATTCTTTGTCTTGTTGGGCAAGGGGTGATCTTCAAAAGAGCCATTTCTATCACGAGGGCGTCTATGATCATAATAGTGCCGTCCTCTCTGCCATGAACTTTTCCGGTGAATTACGCGGGGACGCCTATGACTTCGGCCACGATGCTGATGATGATGATGATGATTATGATGATGATGATGATGCTGATGCTCTGAAAGTACACCTATGATCTTAAGGGTAGGTGTCGTGTCAAAATCTACTATCTGAATATTTTCACCAGGCTGTACTCTCAGTATTGTCAAGTTACTTGGTAATCCTCTATCTTGTACGGGCAATTTCCTTTCAGCTTCTTGGATGGTTCTAAAGACTCCAGATGCATGAGCAGCTTTAGTAAATTAGTGACTTATTGCATGATTGTAAGGTGAGCCATTTCACTTACGGATAATTGGCTGGAACAATAAATTTTTCTTGTGACCCCCATGTAACATTTGTAAGAGACGTAATGATGCTTTGGAGGCAGTCCAATCGCCATGTTTATTGCTTAGATACATCTGCTGGAGACGATTTAACACTCTCTTGTTGTTATTTGTTGGCATGATCTCCCAGAGAAAGAAAATTTGGGAATGGTGGCGAAGATTGATGTCTCTAAATTTCACTGTTCTGTTTGTGGATATTTTTGGGTTTATTGTGCCCCAGAGTCCAATCCAGGGATCTTTTGAGCCGGATATATAAGCACTAACTTTCTACCAAATTGTTAGCAAATTTCAACGTGAAATGAGAAGAATAAGTGATTAATCACAGTGTTGTCATTTCCTAAGGGACGTATAGGTACATCACTAGTTTCTCTCGTTGTTCTCGTTTCGAAAATAATATACAATGTGTTTGGTTTCAAAACCCGTAGTGAACTCATATTGTTTGTTGGATGAAATAATCGTCCAGTTCTGATTTTCTCGGAGATTATCAATAGGGTGTGATTGCACTATATTGAGAACAAAATAAATTTGAGATGGGCATCTTCTCCATTATAATATGATTGACCGAAGAAATGACGCCATGCTTGAGGTCAGGATTGGAAGGATATGGTCTGGTGTGTATGTTCAAACTGGATAAACCAACAATCTGAGTGACGTAGAAACAACAAATGGTCTAAACTAAGGCCTCACAGCCTCTGGAAGAGCAAATTTACAAGCGCTTACCCTCGATTCTCAACGAATAGATTGAAGGTTGTTTGACAGCCGTTTCTGCGACCAGAATCTAGACTGTGAATAAGCGAGCGACAGTAAGAGGTCGACCGAAAACATGCCATTGATTTGAAATTGCCATGCCAGGGAGAAAACCGAGCTTTTTTACTTGCTACATGGCCGCATCAGATTTGGAAGGTTGTAAATCTTTAATATTTGAATTTATATAGTCTTAAACTCGTCTTATTGTAGCCATAATTCAATTATCTATGGTTGGCGAAAACATGGCTATCGGATATAATGCTTGCTTAGATGCTATTGACACCTATGCATTTGGACAGATGAATGGTGGATGATTGAGGTGGAAAGTACTGATCTAACATTCCACTTTAATTCATGATTGGAGATGGGATAAAGTCTGCTCCGCACACTTAAGTTTGGTAATTGAGGCAGAAGCTACTTGCCCTGATTCTTAGCTGCTCCTTTCACGATACCGTCTCAAAACGCGATTTTAAGGAGGCAAATTGAATGAGGAGACATATGTTCAAAATCGAAAAACACATCGAGGGAAGACTGAGAGCAACTGACTATTCATATTTTCTGAGAACCTGGTTCCAGAGTTCGAGAGATGAACTACTCTTTAGAAATTTTTAGAGGCCATTATTTTCTTTATACATAGAGAACTACTCCGGATTTTCTACTATGCTTTTGCTCAGCTATCTCGGGAGCGACGATGATACTAGGTATATATCGTCGAAATTACGACAAGTTGTCAATACTTTTGTTTGTATCATCCTTTGAAAAGTGGGATGGAAAATCCGATCTGCACGATAAACATGGTGATGTTACACTGCATATGCGGGGATGCCAGCCACGAACTTCGCCTCAACGAATTTTCCAGCTTTGAACTGAGGCAGTGCATCATACATATATTCTTACACTTAATTGTACAGTAAGATTTCGTTCATTCAAAAAACCTTTCCAGGTTGAATATTCGCAAGCTCTTGATTCCCAATCTCGAAATTCTGGAGGGGGAAGGGAGATACACAAGCGCAATTGAATTGGCGACAGCTAAAGATCAATTCACAATGGCGGGCGCAGTAGATGATGGATGGACAATGGTGATCGGTCAACCAGCCAGTGAAATTCGCGAAGAAAAGCAAATTGAAGAATGGGAGCGCTCAAAAGGAGGATGGTCTGGATTTGGTAAACATCCTCAAAATTGGACGGATCACAAGAAATTACACCTATCATCAGAAAAAGAATTAGGCTCTGGGAGCTATGGGCTTGTGGAGCGCGTTACGTATGGTGCTGTTACCATGGCCCGCAAACAGTGAGCATTGTCTCCAATACCCCGGTTCTATGACTCCGTGAGGCTGATTTGTATATCTCAGCGTGATACCTCGTGGTGGGATGACGGTCGAAAAGCTCCGGGAGGAAGCTAATGCCATGGAGGAATTGGCGCATAAACATATCTTAAAGCTGGTCGGCACATATACGTATAAGCGCAAAAACCTATACCTCCTTCTTTACCCGGCGGCAACATGCGACCTGAGCACTTTTCTCGATGATATAGAAGGGATTCGTTCCGATACGTGCGCGGATAGGGATGATGCGATGAAACGGCTTTATGCTCTCGGACTCAAGGATATTGGGAAAATTGACGATTTATGTATGTTGAGACGACCGATTCTCCCTTCAGATCATTCGACGCATATCAAAAGGACGGAAACCGCGCTGGGATTTTTACAACAGCTCATGGGATGTGTTACAGAGGCGTTGTTGTTTGTTCATGAAAAAGGTGTTCGGCATCGGGATTTAAAGCCTAAGAATATTTTATTAAGTCCCGGTCGGGTGTACCTCGCGGATTTTGGCATTGCGAGAGACGTCAAAGATTCAGACAATAGCATAACTTGTGGGAGATATGGTACTGCGTCTTGGATAGCTCCAGAGGTCTATGATGGAGAATATCATCATATGTCAAGTGCGGATGTCTTTTCCCTAGGTTGCATATTCCTCAATATCGCAACAGTATTATATGGAGATTCGATTGAATTAGCGACATTTGACGAAGTAATAAAGGAGAAGGAATGGCCAATGAAGTATAAGATGTTATCAACACATCTGAATAAATTAAAAGACAAGGCAATTAGAGCAGCATTAGCAGACGAAGAAGAGCCTAATTTCGACGCCAAGAATATACTTGGTCTGGTGGAGAAAATGTTGTTGTACGAACCGGAACAACGACCTTCGGTCAAAGAAGTTAACGAACGATTATGCGAGCTTGGGGGATTAGATCAAATCTATCATCTATCTTGCTGCCATAAAAAGAACGACGTCCTGTGTCGATCAATAAGTGAGTCTCTTATATCTACTTTCCAATCAAAACCCACTCTAATCATCTGACCGACCAGATACAAAAATGAGAACTATCTCCGAAAGCAGTCTATCATCAAAAAGCAGAATCGCCGAATTAGAAACCGAAAACATCACCTTGAGAGAGCGTCTCGCAACTCTCCAAAACAAAGACCAAACTTACGAATTACGAATAGAACATGAACGAAATCACGCAAAGAAACAAAATGACGTTCTCAAAGAACGCTACGAGAAACAATTAAAAGCACAAACCGATGCCTTGATACGCGCAGAAGAACGTATCAACGCTCTCGAATTAAACTCCCCCCACAAACGCCGACCATCACACACTCGAGGCCGCGGTCGCAATCCCGCCTACGGAACACCCCACCCAACCAACACCCTCAACATCAACAATCTCGCCGTCCACACCAACTCCAGCATCTCCATACCACCTCCACGTACATGTCCATCTCCATCCCGATCCTCCAATCCCAACCACCACCACCCTAACCCCATTCCCGCACCGCGCACCCCAGAAAGTTACTTCCCCGTCAGCATCCCCCCACGAAACCCCAGTTTCACCAACCTCAAAGACCCTCTCTCTCTCACCCTCCAGCGCCGTCCCTCCGGTATCCCCATCCCCACCCGCTCTCCCACGCCCATCACACCGCACAAATCGCCCTTCTCACCTCCTAGCAACAGTCATAGCAACAGCAGCCCCGGAAGCGGAAATTCCACACTAGTCAGCAGCACCCATTCTGTCTTTTCCATCAAGAGCAAAATGACAGATACGGATGGAAGCATTACATCGGTAGAAAGTCCAGGGGAAACGATGAGCTTGCCGGGTAGTCCGACTTGTGGTAGCAGAGGAAAGATAGGGGATGGAGATGGAGAGAAAAGAAAAGAGGGAATGAGTAGAGTGTTAGGAGATAGTAGGAGGATGAAAATCGGAATGGAGGGGAAGAAGAGAGAACATGAGAAGGAGAAAGAAAGAACGATTAAACCGACATGGGCGAGAATGGTGAGAGGGAAGACTTGAGAATTGGATATATCATCTATATATATAAAGATATAAATAAATAAATAAGTTAAAAACTTCGAGCAAAACTACATGACATCCATGATCTATTATTCGGATATTCTAGAACTTGCGAAGGAATCATCGTGCCAGGTTTTCTGCCCAAGGCCTTTGCGTGTCGTCAGAGTTGCATTGTTTTTGTACCTACCCAGGTCCCAGAATCAGTTACACCTATGATTATATAACAACATATCACCAAACATACACACATACACATATATACACATACCGCCCCAAAGGAAATCTCATTCAGGAATTGATTGCGACCGCCAGCGACCACATCATTTCATCGAAGAACTTTTATATACATACATAAATAAATACAGAAACCCTTACCCTCACCCTTCACCCCAACCTTCGGCCCTTCGTTTCGCATAATAGCCAGCAATATCATTAATCCATCTTCTTCCCCCCCTTTCCGAGCAACCTTAAAGCAATTTCCATCCGTCTCTCAATTTTCACCTTCGACTTTCCCACACCTGAATATAAATACATATCACTTCTCTCTACTTCGTACTGCTCTTCTTCTTTCCCTTCTTCTTACTCTTCTTCTTGCTATGACCCTTAGAACTGCCAACACCACTTCCGCTATCCGGCCCCGTATTATCCGTCTGACTAGATTTTTGACTCTTTCTCTCTCCATCCGTCAATTTATCCGCGCTTGCCGCATTACTCAAAAACTGCATGAACTTATTTTCTCCCCCATTAGCACTCTTGCTTCCACTACCAGTACTACTTGAGTGTAGCACTCTACCATCTTTATGATTTTCCTCTTCACTACTTGCGTTTGTCTCCAAAACCATCTTTCTGATACCACCAGCTTCTACCAAGTTTTCTGTGATACTTCCACTTCTAGCTGTACTTCTCTTTTTGGGTTGTCTGGCTGGAGGACTTGTACCGCTCTTTTGAGACGGTAGAGATCCGACGGTATCTGTGCTTTTGTTTTTGTTGAAAAAGTTGGAAATCGAAAGATTGTTGCCGGGCGATTGTGGTTGCCCTACTGGACTGAGTGGACCATCGTATTGTGGTGGTTTGCCCGCTTCTTCCTCGGAAAGTTTATTGGGAATGCGGTTACTCAAAGTGCCATAACCTTGTTGCAAAGCTTGAACTCCATCTTTGGCATCTTGCCCGGCTGATCTGAGTAGCCCTTCACCTTCACCACCGTGAGGTCCTGGAACATCATGGTATGGTTCGAAACCAGACTCTTCGGCAATAGATCCACGATGAGGAATCGAGTCAGTTCTGGAATCGGTTCTATTACCAGCAAGAACATTTCCAGGCTTAATTTTTACAGACTGATACTTTGTCATCTTTGGTCGACTAGCAAGATTGGATGGGCCTAAATGTTTCAAGTGCTCACGCATATCATTCATATTAGCTCTGACGGCAACGACATTCCTGTCATTGTCACCTGTTGAAACTCTACGCATGAAAGTCGTCTTGGGGCTAGTACCGAAATGATTGGCAGGGCTGGCGCTTCTGACCTCGGTTTGATTACGTCTTCTACCCCCAGCCTGCAAGCTACCTGGACGGTCTTCCGAGAGATCGATGAGACTATCCTCGGCAGCTTTAAGAGAACCATTGGCCGGTTGTTCAACGACTTGATTTGGCTTGATTCTTGAAGATTTGGGAGCAGGGGTCATTCGTCTGATGGCTTTGTGAACATCAATGTAAACATCAGACTCGTCAATAATTTCCCTATCATTCGTTAGATCCATGCAAATAGAGAACGATGGTTTTTACTTACTCTCCAATGAGCTCTTCAATGACGTCTTCTAATGTAACCACACCGGTAGCACCAAAGTTCTCGCCAGGGTATTCTGAAACAAGTACCATATGAGATTTCCCTTCCTGGAAGAAGTTTACAATGTCCAAGCAACTAGTTTCAGGTCGAGTCTCCGGTAAGGTAGCCAAAGCGAAATCACTGACACGTTTACAGTCTTCCGGATCGTAAGTAATAAGAATCTTAACCAGAAGCATACCGACAAAGTTCTTCTCATTTCCAGGTTCGTAGATAGGAATGCGAGAATAACCAGCACTCAAAATGACGTTCATGGTATCCTCATCAAGTATCGTGTCGGCACTCATAGTGAAGACATCATCCATTGGTGTCATAATATCTCCAACTGCTTTCTCTTTCAAGTCTAACACCGCACTGATGATTGTAACTTCATCTTGGTTCAATCGATCGCTAGGACTTGTTCCTAAAGTTTTGTGTAAAGTGACAAGTGTCTTGAGACCAGATTTCTTGTATACAGTTCCATGATCCTCTCCCAGTAGTTTGTCGAGAAGTTTGGCAGTTGGCCATGCAACAGGTGCTAATAACCACATAAGACCTAGCACAGGTGGTGCCATAAATGCTCCGATGGAAAGACCATATCGCACACAAATCGATTGAGGGATTACCTCTCCGAAGATAACTAAATCGAATCAACACAACTCTCATCAATGCGGAAACTATATTACGTACCAATTAAAACTGTACTACCAAGAACCGCAGGCCATCCTCCGCCGAGCGATCGATCGAGAACAATAGGAAGCGTTTCGTTGACAATGACATTGCTGAGTAGTAATGTCACAAGAACCCAATGTTTGCCTTTTTGTAATAATCCATATACCTTTTGCGCATGTCTCTGTTCTTTTCCTTCTCCGGAAGTCGCGATAACTTGTAAATAAACGCCATCTTGTCCCATCAATCTGGATGAAAATTTCTATTAGTATGGGAAATATGTGAACTTCAATTGAACACTCACGCAATGGTCAATCCCGCGAAAGCACCTCCAAGTAGAACCAGAACAGCCGCAACTGATAGATACAACCACAAACTGGCGTCTTCGGCATCTTTTGGCGCATCCTCTTCACTGGCAATTCCGAGAAAGGCGGTAATAGGAGCGGCGGATACTGAAGTGATTTGGCAGATGCTCAAGAACAGAATTTTCGCAAGACCCAAGACGGCAGGTCTTGTAGAAGTGTAGCCATTGCCAATGAAGCTTGAGCGAGGACTTCCGACAATCGATTTTGAGGTCATCTCAACTCTATCTATGATGTGTGATGTAGTCTCCAATGATCACTGTCCACGACAGTAATTCAATTGGGTCCAGCTCCCTGTATTCTACTCTGTAGTGTGGTTAAAAGAGGTGGAGCTTTTTTTCGAGATTCTTTCGGGCTCCTGTTACTTATTTAGACTGAGAGCTGGGATGATCCGAAGGTTCCCGGCCGAGATGTGGGTACGACGTGGGCAAGTAACGAGTGATAAAAGTGACAGGCTGGGCGTACGAAGTATCGTATCACGACGTCGTCAGTGTGAAATGAAGATTGGGAATTGCAGGAGGATGCTGGATTGAAATGGACAAGACTCATAACATTATTCGTGAAGCATTCCTATATTAATGTAAGTACGGACTGTGGTTGTGTTGCGTGAAGTCGATCTCTCCATCAGTTTGAACAGACAAAACAAAGAAAAGGTATTTAATCATACCTAGCTTGGTGAGTTTCCTAATCGAGTTAGGACGTCAGGGGCTGATCTACTTGAGCCAATGACATCGGTTGAAGGTGTATATGACGATGGCAAGCCCCACTTAAATCGGATATTCCTTGGTATTACTAACTCTGTCTTCACTGCACATACAGACAGGAGGACTGATCGAGGGGGCGGATGTACAGGTACAGACCGACGATGATTCCTTCGAGATTGATCAATGGACAGATAGAGTCTGATGTCGAGCAGTGCAGCATAAAACATCCTGTTAGTCCCTGCATGCTCACTGGTGCGAAGTAAGGCTAGTCCTGGACGAGACACTTTACTCCCTATTTCATACATTTTTTACTTCTTCCATTTCTGACTTCTGCTTTTGTGGAGTTTCACTCGAATCACACTTCACTCAAACCACGCTTCGCTACCTAATCAATTACATCATCACGGCAAAACCAACCGGTCAGTAAGTGCTTACGTCAGCCATTAGTGCGTCTACAGATACTTCACGTCCATATGGTCAAGTTCTTCACATACATAGAATCTCACATTCATCTGCATGCTTTCCTGAGATGGCCTTCAACTCGCAGCAGAAGCTTTATGTTACATCTATGATCAGATATGTATTTGGATCTGACTGCATATCACCTCTCGTTATCCGTCATGAGTACACACCTGCTGCCTTCAAAAGTTTGACATTGAGTGAACAATCTATCAACCCGCAGACCGTCAATCTTCGACTGTTTCCCGAAACACTCTTGGATTGAGGCAATCATCAAATCTACTTACTTCTCTTATCACTCGCAAGGATGAGCACTAGGATGTCAAGCCGAGATAATGCGCATGCCGAAGAGATGAAGAGAATATGAGCATACATTCTCGTCTTGGCAAAAGTTAAATCTTCTTCTCAGATAAAGAGATGGCAATGATAAGAGCTGAGGTTATTCCCGCGAGGGCCTTATGCTGTATAAAATTTGATGTATCAGGTTCTACAAAGTCTCATCGGTCATCAAGATCCTTTGAAATCATAGTGATCTCGGGCTACATTGGAATTAGAGCACGTGAAGTTTCATGGCGTATGTAAGTTTTGACATTTTGCCCACAATTGATATGGAAAGCCCCTCCATCCAACATATCTAAAGTGTTGAACAGTTCAGATACTTTATCCAGATCGAAGGTGGGGTAGCAGATGCTTTTGTTTGCAACATCGGGGTACACTACTTTCACTCTGATTTGCTTTTTCTTCCTAGTATTTCTGTTGAAACTTTAATTTTCTCACGTTATCGGAAAGTTATCCGTTTCGGAACAAAATCATTACAATGCTATAACAAATTTCCTTGCCAAAGTTTCGGAGAATTTGATCATGCAAGACTATTTATCGCGAGAACAGACTCGTTCATCCCGATCTTGGGACACAAAACCCGTATTATGTTCACGTTTTAGTTTCCTCTCACTTCAAAAAATATTACTCTCAGGCGATGTTCTTTAGAGATGTACAAGCGCTTGGTAGCATTGGAAACACGTACGTTGTCGATGGCACCCGGTAAACTCATAAACTTCGGGAGCCTCATTGAACCGTTTCTGTTCAATCAATCATAATATGGTCACGACATTAGCATGTGTGTAAACCTTTGTGTTCAACGCGGAATGTCACCCATGTTCACGTTATCAATTATGCATGGCGCAACCGAGATAGCGATATCAGTAGAGGGCTCGCATCGAGGATTTTATTTGGTTATGATCTAAATATCTGCACACAAGTAATGACAAAATTAGTGGCGTTCTTCATCGCCCGCAATTATAGTACATGAAATATTTGATTCTCTATTGCATTATTAAATTATGATGTTCATTGTCATTAGTTAGCGCCAATCGAAAGATGCCTCTCGCTTGCTCCTAACGCCACTATTGTCCCAGAACTCGCAGTGCTCTATACCTCATCACTAATGTAGTAGTGAAAGTATTTATAATCATTGTCTTGTTTGCGCGTCTATTAGACGTCGATACTCAGCTCTCATAGTTTATGATTACTGAAGAATACCAATAGCTTGTTAGCTAGGATTACTTCGAGCCGGTGTTCGTCTTTTTGAGAACGTTTGCTTTGGCAGTGTCTCTAGCCACTATTGCAGCCATTATTTGGGCATGAGACGTCTGATCATCACTCAGAGTCAGCAATCGTCTTAGCCCTTGCTCTCTCCGAAGCATGAAATGGGCGGTTCTTGGATTGATATGTTTGGAGTCCTGGCCCGTTGACATTGAATCGCTATATTCAAATCCGGCTTTTGAAATATCCTGATACTGCGATCTATAATTTCTTCGCCGCCTGAACAATGCCATAGGGGCTTTTTCCATGGTGCCCGACCCTACAAAAACCTCTTCACGTTCCTCTTTGATGTTGTTGGGACTATCCTCTTTGATATTGAGATTATCCTCTTTGATGTTGGGACTATCCTCTAGGATACTGGTACTGTCCTCTAGGATACTGGTCGGCGTGCGTTGCTTCTTATTAGCAGCCCTATTCGATTTGACAGGTCGGAAAAATGAGGAAATTTGTTTCCTGTATCTATCATTGGACTCCGTGATATCATCAAGGCTGAGATTGTAGAGAACGGTTGTACCCGACTCGATGCTTTGGGATTGTTTACTTAAGGGAGCCATTGCTTCGATATCAAACTTGATAATGTCGGTTGTTTAGCTTGTCGTTTATGAATTGAACAAAACTGATAGATGTAGATCTGAAAAGTGGATGTGTCTTGTAAATGAAGAACTGCTATGTGAGAGAAAGTGTTGTGCTATTTAGTATCGGAAAGAAAACTTTATAGATATCAGTAGTGACTGACTGGACCGTATCTAAATCTAGTCTCATTACCGTGTCCGAGAATACGGCTTCAAGGTGTTTTGCAACTGTCCATCGATGAAAAAATATCAGTGGCCGTAGTTGGTTGCTGCCGCACTCCCTAATCATTTTGCATGGTGGAGATATTTCCACATGGGTATGAGTATACACAATCACTTTTCACGGAATAGAGCGGTCCTCATAACTGGCCATAATGCCTAGAATTTTGACTGTTAGAGGAAGATTTCAAGAATTCGCTGTACGAGGAGATCTCGCTTGTGGATGAATGTCTGTCTCGCTTGATTGGGGATATTGAGAGGAGGAGTTCGATGTCCGGGTTTAGTTTGTAAATGATATCGAAATGTATAGGAATATCACTCTTCTGTATGTTAATATAGAATGTTCACATCATTATATATCTCATCTGATACATTCGTCTTCGGTACAGATTTGATATCTATTTTTATATTTATATTGCTCTACATGTGAGTTGCTGGGTATAGATATGGAGTTCTATTAAGAGAATTTCTCAGTTCGGATGGATTGTTGACGATGGATATCTGATCATGGGGTTTGGTGATTTGACGTGTTCAACTGTGTGAGTTCGTTGGGAGGAAGTATATTTGACATTGTTAAGAGAGAGTTTGGGTGATTTGAATTTTATTTTTATTTATTGGTGTTTTTGTGAGGGTTAGAATTCATCTCAAGCTCACTTTATTCCAAACTAGCAGGTTGATAATTCAGGAATCTGCTAGCTGACTATACGTCACACTTAATCACCTATAAAGCATTCCTCTCTAAGTCACGAAGCTTCGCTACTTTTAGAGCTAAAGCTCCCTGTTACGATCACATAATGGAGAATATCAGTTGAGGTCAAATAACATAACTAGAATAAGAAAGCTTAAGAGGAAAGAGATTTTTAAAGGATCTTCATTTTTTGTATAATAAGGTACGGCTTAGTTTAAGCTAATTTTAAACTAAGGACAAGGAAATATCACCTAAGCATGTGACATTCGTCACAGTTTGAACCCCTTTGAATAATATTATCCCAAATTCTAGCCCCCTGTATCTCAAGTACTTGCAACCCAACAAGATTCCACCCCCAAACTGTCATTCATGAATGCTTTCTCATGAACATGGGATGGCAGCGATTAACCTCTGCCCGCAAAGCCTTGGTAGCACGCCAAATGTACAACTCAATGACGTTCTCAGAGAGGTTGAACTTATTATTTTCCTTCAAAAACCTTTCATGGCCATTAACCAAGAAATTTCTCGTCGGTGACTCATTAATAACCGTCCATTCCCTGGTGAATCTCAGTCGAGTAATCCGTCTGCTAACCATTCCATCGGTATGCGCATACCAATACGCTTCGGCTTCGAGGATATCTTTTTCAATCATCTCGGCCCATTCCATGATATCCTGCGAGATCGCCGCTTCTTCTGCTGTCTCGGCGCCAAGTGGAACGAGATGTGGAAATTGGAAACAGAAAAGTATCTTGTTGTGCTGATACTCTTCATATCCCGTTTCTGGCACATACTCTCCCTTGATACATGCATTACACGTACAAATAAACTTCCATCTTTCCGCAATATTACCCGCGCGAAAAGAAGCGGTGCCATATGCACCATAATTATGTGTGATTTCCTCTCCTTTCCTGATATCCCGCATTGCTCGGATCGAAATACTGTGTTCAGAGTTGAACGCACGAGAACAATTAGTTTTACAAGCATGGTTAGTCCCAGAGGCTTTATCGTAGATACAATTATCATTTGCGGTATTACCAACTTGGACAAGCGGATTCATCTCAAAAGAATTGACGGCCCAGTGTTTCATCAGTGGTGTTTCGAGACAGAGCTCGGGTTTCTTTCCGCAAATGCATAGGCTGGAGGGGGAATCGACTGCTACTTTTTTGCGGCGCGAAAGCTTGTTGTAGGCTGCTTCGCGGCCGGGCCAGGTGGGTCCACCGAGGATGAGGGGCGCTTCGCGCAAGATCTCGGTTTCTTTTGGGATGGCTTGGGTGGCGAACATGCCGACTTGGCTATTGGTTTTGGGTCTTATCTCGAAGAGATGAGGTGAAAAGGATTCTTTGGCGTTTGTTAGTTGGGGGTTAGATGTATGAATTGATAGGGTGGAGATCTGATGTTTACCTGGGGTGATAATCTTCTTCTGGAGAGCTTTCGTCGGTGCAGGAAGTGGAAGGCCGCTTTTTTCTGAATCGTCGTCCTTGAAAGGCTCAAACTTGGGGTTGTCCATACTTCTGGTGACGGGTTTTCTATAGCCTCTATCTTGAGATAAGATGATCTTTTCATTATCCCTACCATTTGCAACATTTCCACCCTGTTTTTTCTAAGGGGCTTTCCTGCTTTCTTTGACTGCGGCTGTTGCTGCTGCTGTTACTTCTAGATCTCGCCTAATGGCACCAAAGGTTGAGTTTATGCTCCGTATATCATTGTGATTGGTCACAACAATGTTTTCAAACAATTGGGAGAGACGATCCGCGCCAGTGAGTTTATTGGAGGATGGCATTTTGATGCTTGAAATGCTTATCGAGTCTTCGGAGTGATTGGGTTAGTATCTAAGCGGACGGAGATGGAGGAGAAGGAACAAAGAGTAGAGATCCGCGAAAGAGTATAGTTACTTTTGAGTGTTGAAGTGGTTTTTGTAAGTTTTCGCGATGTGCCGAGGTGATCTTATAAATGTGGCGGATTTCAAAAAGTGTATCAAGTTATGTCTCTAGTGGAATATCTTCAGAGTTCCTTAAAATAAATAGCACTTGAGTCTGTGAAAACTTTGTTTGTAATAAGAAATTCTAGACCGGCCTTAAAAATTTTATTTATGCAAAAAAGAGATTTTGAGTTCATCGTTACAGTATAACGGAGTACAGCTTTATTTCACACTAGTCTTTGGGAACTTTCAATAGGGCATATACGGTGTATTCAATTTCAATTTGAAGCTATAAGAGGATAAGTAAGTGATTCAAAAGATATATTTTTGGTATTAGGGTACGGTAGATGATTCGAAAATGCTGTACTGACTGGCTTGTGAGATTGATGAACTGATAATTTTGATGGGTTGGAGAATAGTTGAGTGGGAAGGATCATTTATGTGTTTTTGGGGTTTATATGTAATGTAGAAAAATCGGTCAGTGATTAGGGAAGTGTGAGGTGAGGTAAGTTATGTTATAAATGTTTTCACCAATGTGAACCCGACACTCAATTATTTCATTGTATCTATGATGACTTGCTCGAAATTTCTATTGTTTAAAAGACGGATCTCCTTGTACAGGGAAAGCTAAGCAGTAGGAAAGCTATGGGGAAGAAGGATCTTTATATATCGAATACTACTGTAATTCAGCGGCGAAATTGCCCCAGAAAGGAGTTCTGTATCTATTTATGTATGAGCTCTGGCAGGTAAGGTGTTAAACATTCAAAACATTGATTCTGAAACTTTTGCTGATTTGACAATCTTATCTTGTAATTGGTTGTATAGTTAAGTGCACGAATTCAAAATCCTTTTGTGAGGTCGAATTATTAGAATGATCTAGATGGCTTTCAACTATTATATCATGGGATCTCTATCTGAAATACTATATATCGAGAAGATTCCTATCATTTTAATTGCTCCACTGGATATTTTGAAATTATCCGGTCTTCTATATCAATGTGGTAATCTGTTTGATTAGATTTTGTCATACTTTAAGTTTCGGAGAAAGAGAAAAGCCGAACAAACTACAAACCAAAATACCAAGAAATTTCGGTCCAAGTAAGTTTTGTATTGGGCATCGTTTGAAGTGTTTTCAGAGTCTAGACAATGTCATCATACTGCCTGACCAGACTATTAGCCCCGTGACAGATTTTAGCCCATGCATATCTAACTTCTGGAGATGTCATTATAAATTGATCAAACGAGCGTCCTCTTTTGATCGTTTCCAGATTTTCAGACATGAAAACAATTGCCTACTTATTTAAAATGAGGCAAGAAAATCAATCCAGAACTTCCAAGCAACTGACAGAACCGCCACGTGAGATTAAATTGAGCTTGATTTTCATTAACAAGATATCAAGGGGTGGTAGTGGTGCAAGGTTGAACTGCAGTGTTGAAGTTTTATCAGATTCAAGCGTGACAGAAATTAATTGTTTACAGAGTTTGAACCGAAAACCTTTTCTTGCTAGAATTTAGGATGTCATTTTCAATCAAAGTGAGTCATAGTCAATTATAAGATACCTAGATCTCAGCAGAGCTCGATTTTATTCTGCTTTTGAATTTTAAAATCTAGAACGTATGGATATATTCAAGTGAATGCACGCTGTCAACTTATTTTTCTCGCATAGACCATTATATAACAGGCAGGTCTTTGGATCTAAGAACATTGACAAACCTTCAAGGATAGCATGATATCACTGCCAAGTTGTGCAACTTTCCGATTTTGAGATCATCCCTTGATCCAAAATTCATACCCTGAGTTTACCGAGACCTGGTGGTATCAATAGGATATAATGGTAGTTTGCCGATGTAGCGAAATAACACATTAGCGATAGAAATTGTTTCAGATGATACACAATTCCCGCTACCGTTTCTAACATTAAAGTTAATAATTATCAACAAGATCTCATCTCATTTGGTTCTAGCTGGTGTTATCCGAGGCTAAGTCTCAAAGTTACCAATCAGCCTTGTTCCAACTTTTTTTCAAAGCTAAAAGTCTGGATAGAGTACGAAATCAATTGCCATCTGAGCAGCTGTCCTTCCGTCTGTAATAATTTATTGTTTATGAATACTTACTTTAGAGAAGTGTAAATGACCTTGGAGAGAAAATATGGTTCCACATGCAATGCATTGATCTGTGTGGAAAGTCTCTTGGCTTTTCATAAATTCTTTAAAGTTAATCTAATTACCTACATATCATATAGCTTCTCCTCGACTGAATGATCCAATCATCTGAATCTGTATATCTGCTAACAAAATTACTAGCGAGAACTCTACATTAATATTCCATTGTAAAAACATTCAAGAAATTTAAAATAGCATATTAACTAGAGATTCATGCTTCAAAACCCAAACTGTGATATGGAACATAAAAGCTGCGGTTTTGATCTATCATATACCAAAAATTGGAAGTACCCATTGGAAAATAAGTGAATCGATTCACTGCCTCTCTGTGTGGCAAACATACCTAATAAGAGCACAAGCGTACTGAAGTTTGTGAATCTGAATTAAAATTTGTTTGAGAAACAACAGCAATGAAGGAAAAACGACAATCAAAATAACCAATAACAACAAAAAAGAATTAAAAAAAAATCAGACAAGATCATTTTTACCAAAACTCTCCCTCCTGGAAATGAACTTCTAGGATCATCTATGTCTCCACAAAGTTGACCATCCTGGTCTTCAGACAACAATATACCGAGATTGCTAGAAACCCAACTGGATTATTTGTTGAGTAAAATTACTTACCTTGATCTCTTTTATAGCCCAAGAAAGCTTCCTCTAGCTCCAGAAAGATGATTCACGGAAGGTCACAATCCCAGTTGCCAAGTGATTCCCCCCAATTTGCCTGACTTGAAGATTCACTTGAATTTCTGAAGATACCGAGGTCTACTCTACCCCTCTTTCTTGATTATTGGTTAGTAGATTGTCTAGCGCATATCTCCACAGAATGTATACTGTAGATACACATTATTCAAGAGCTTCAAGACCATAGATATGAATCCTAAATTGACCAAGTTACGTTTTCAGAATGACTATGCACGATTATATCTATCCCGTTCCGATAACAAGACTTCCTTAGCTTTTTACATGGCGGCGATGTGTCCGAAGATCCAGTGCTTTGAAGCATACCTTGCAGAGAGGATACCATTAATTGAGCGGGGTGTCAGAGATAAGGTAATATTCAGAGGAGAATTGATGCATAAGCGACAGAGCTTGATATGAGTTTATGGGCGGTAGAGCAATCTATGCATCTTGACCTGATCTTGTAGAAGTACAATGTGTGGTATTGGAGTGACAATAGAAAGACTACGGACGAGAAAAAATGTCTCAGACGACAATGGCGGATACAATTGATGGGGAAGTCGGAATATCTAATGGATATCTAGAAAATAACGTGCTGTGAACTCTCAAATTACAAACAGTAGTAAATGTACTGAAGTGCAAACAAAGACCAGGCTCGCAAGGCCTAATGACTGTCGAGTACGGCTTCGGCTTTCCGATTTTACTATTAATGCAAAGTCACCGTAGTCTACACATAGTAAGAACATCGTAAATCACAACCTCCAGATTGAGTGAATACCAAAAAAGCACTACCTCCTAGAACAACAAAGTTTTCCTTCGCAAATACTATTTAGGAGACTAAAATATGCTCGGATTTGTTCTCCAAGCCAAGAGGTGACGAATAGGTATCGCAGATAATAGGAAGAACCACGAGTACACTGCGCAAAGTGAGCGAGCAACCAGGTTGTCGTAAGTTGAGAAATGTGAAGTTACCTGATTGACCACAAAGACTTTCGGAATAACGATCAGATAGAACAAAATGAAAGTCGAATAAAGCGACAATAATGATAGGAAAACGACACACCAGATTCTAGCGATAACAACAAAACCTTACCAATAACAAAAACTGAAGTAGGTGGTCATGGTGGGGTCGAGATATTTCAGATCGATTCTTTCAATTGGCTCGTTAAGCTTACATAGTTGAAATATTTCGAATGCGACAGTTCTATTCGTTCGCTAGGGTTAGGGCCTACATATTTCGAAATATTTCAGACCAACACGTCTTTTGGCATGTTGTAGAATCTCAATAACATAACATGTTCAAATCCACACTGAATCTTCCTTGGGTGTTTTCGGAAAGGAATTGTTTATCCTTTCTCTCTGCCCGTTCATAGATGAGCAAAAGAATGCTGATCTTGCCTGATTATGGCCCAGAAAGATCACGGATAAGGGTGTATATTTATATCCACCAAGTCATGAGCGATCATGGCTAGAGTTTGAATAATACGGGTATCCATGTGATGTTTGTGTTGAAATGAGTGAACACAAGATTCAATTTTCTTTCACATGTCATATTCCGCGATTCAAATGGTGAATGAAGTGATCGGGTGAAGCAATTGTACAAATATGGCTGAATCGATCCTCACCATACTCTAAATCTCGGGTATCACGATTCTGGATTATATAAACACAACCCCGTCAACTTATTTGCTCTTCATACCATCAAACATACGACAAAAATGTGAGGAATCCAAGGTCTCCAATTCTCGGGACAATCTGCGGAATTCCAGGAATTTCTACCTGAAAATGATGTGTAAAGGGTGCGTAGGAAGGTGATACTTAAGAAAGAAGAAAAAAAAGACAAGTTCCAACAATGTGCACTCAAGTAACGACGACGATAAGTTTCTAAAGGTTCGACAATGAATAAATAAATAACTATTGCTATCAAAATTTGGAGGATTTGTAGTATGGAATTCTGAAGAAGATAAGATGTTAACACCAATATTCCAAAAACTTGTCAGGTCAACTTGAGTTTTCCAAGTCTTGAATTGCAACGCGATCGCTGCAGCATCTGTATCGATTACAAACTCTTTGATTGCGGAGTCCCGAGTTAGCATTTGGAAATAGAAGAGTCTTATATACGAAGACTTTGGGTTTCTGAATGGCTTCAAAGTTCGCGTATGTTTATGATTTAAGGATGATGTTGCGAGAGCATAGATCCACAGCTTCGGTCATCATAATGCACGAGAACACTCAGATGGATAAGTTGAAATGGATTATTAAATTTATTGAAAAGTCATTCTGGCAGTTGTGAGGGAACTGTCGAGGAATTGGGCAAAACTATCCATATGAAGTCCAGAGTCATACTAGTCAACCCCAGACTCTTGAATCTTTTCTTTAATCTCTTTGGAAGAAAGATATAATTTCTCGAGCCATATCACGAGCATAAAAAAGATTTCCAAAATGAGCCTGAAGCTATGGCAAGTTCCAAAGTATCAAAGCTCAAAACATATCAAGGCAGGAGAAACAGCTTACAGTACCAAATCCCGACTCTCGTATCTCGATTTTCATTTTCATCTTCATCTTCATCTCAACATTCACGGAAGCATCAACAAATACTCCAACCACCAAATCTATTCAAAACTCTCATCTAATCTCTCCAGAGACATTTGAAGACGTTCAAATCCCTTCCCCACCACAAAAAAAAAACCGTAGTGAACCATATAGACCGTGACACCCCCAAATTTATTTTCTCCTCAAACACTACAACGACACAGATCTGAAACAACAAGATCAGGAGCAGTTACAACCCTAGAGCTAATCTTTCAAAATATTATATTAAGAGCCACGGAATGCAGATGTGTCCACCTGGCCCTATTGAGAGAATAACACCGACAATCATTTCCACAACAAATTGACAGTAAGTCGATTATTTCAACAGTGTAAAAACAAAGATAAGAAAACATCGACAATAAAAAAATTTCACAGCCTAAACTACACTTCCAAAAATTCCCCAGAAATCACTACTTAATATCTCCATATGATGAATAGTCCCAACCAACACCCACATAAGAAACTAGACGCAGAAGCGAAATATTCGAGCAGCCACCCAGTTCTGGCTGGTTCGTAAATCGATATTGGAGAATAAAACAAAGTTCAAGCTGGCTCTTATATAGATCCCTCTTTAGTTCGCCAGTCTGAATCTCATACAAAAGTTTTCTCGTCTAAATTTAGTGAATTCATCCGCAGCCAAGGATTCAAAATTCATAATCTACTTCCAAACCTTTCTCCTCTCCGCAAAAAATCCATAAGGAAGCATAGAAACCCTGACACCCTCATGCTTTTTTTTCTCTTCAATTCATATTCAGAACCAGAGTGACATAGACATATCTTCTGTGAGTTTCCACTTCCATAAGCACCAGACAACGGAGGAGTACCTATTGAATCTAAATCTCACTAAAAAGTAATATCACCAAAATGTTCTCTCGATGATAAATGAAAAAATCTCAATATAGCAAGATATAGATATAAACACAATGACAACAACAACTTCTTGTCCAAAAATGAATATTTAGATATATAAATAACGATATTAATGGAGATTTATTTGTCTGCCAAATTACAACTTTCAATTAAACACATTATCTGTCTTCGTCACAAATACTTAAAAGAGGTATTGGACACACTAGAAGCGACATGGAACATCGCTTAATCCAAGTTGTTGCCATTGGGACGATGAAATTATTCTCTATGCGCTTCTTATATAAACCCCCCTTCTCCTCCTCAGTCCACTAGCCTCCATCTCTAAAGTCCTTCCAGATCTGTATGAGTTAATACATCCCCCATCTACACTCAACAACTCCCAGAATCTCCACTCCCCAACCTCAACAGGCGGAGTATATCCCATCTTTAAAGAAGTGAAAATATCCATCCACACTGTAAACATATCACATTCGCGGGGTCCATAAAACCTATCACCCCTCCAAACCTCTCACCACATACCTAGGGTGCGTTCGGATCGATTTATTTAAATTATTAGACCTTATTAGACCTCATTTATTTACTAAATAAGCTTAAATAATAATAAGTTTATCGAACGCTTAAGGTTATGAAATAAATTATTAAGAATTATTTGATAAATAAATGTCTTTTACTGAACGCTTGAAGCTATCAAATAATTCCTAATAATTTATTTGATAAATAATCTTTAAAATGGTAAATACTTTCAAGATCCTCATATATCAATCGTAATACAGCTTTTTGAAGCATTATAAAACAAATCTTCATTTATTATCTACCCCTATCATTTTTCAATATCATTCAAATGTGTTCAATATTACTCATATATATTCAATATCACTCAAATATATTAACTAACCTGAATATTCTTGCTGTTTTGATATTATTACAAATTTCTTCAAATAAATCAAAAATCGATCCGAATGCACCCTTCCTTATATAAACACCTACCTCCCCTCTATTTCCCACACAAGAAAATACTAATCTTACAAAAATCTTCGCCTAGGCGGGAAGCAGAATTGATGTATATGATAACCAAAATAATCGTAACAATGAAATTACGTGATGATCAATTTGTTTGCGACGATGAAAATATTAACACCAGCAAGAACAAATCAAAATCAAAATCCAAAACCCAACACGCCCTCCTAGCCTCTCGCCTCCTATCTTCTCGCCTGCATCCCCCATCTCCTAATTATCCTTCACATCTTCTACACACATCCTCTACATTTCCAGAAATAACAACTCTCCCTCCTCCTCCTCCTCCTCCTCCCCCTTTACATCAACGAAATTTTATTTCTAATTCTTTTTTTTCATTCATTCATTTTTTTTTCTTCACCGAAATCACCAACTTTAGCTTTTCCAATGCAGCCAAACTAGCAACAACAAATCTTATTTTATTTGAATTCTAACCTCGATCAATTCTCAAATATTGAAGATTAAACACCAAAAGCCAAACACCAAACGAAAAGAACAACGACTTCTTGGATCTGCGGGTGTGAAAATAAATATATGATATATACATACAAGAAAAGAAAAGAACAGAAAGGCAAAGAAACAAATGAGATAATTATTCATAGATTGTAATATATATCACTATCTCGCCATGTTATATATATGTATATATGTATACTCAGAGCTTCAAAAACCAATCCCGATCAATACCTAATTGTTATCAATCACTTCATCATCATCTCCCTCCCATCTCAGAAACACAGTCATCCTTTCATCCCTCACCCTCATATCTCCACAAAAACACAAATATGTGCATATATACATATACACCACTCCAATCTCCCAATTTTTGATTTTTGATATCTCATATTCAATTCGCTATGACAATGATAATGGTAATGATATGTTTCTAATCGATGCTATTCGAAAAACCCGATCCATTTCTTTTAATCTCCACCTGATAATGATCCATTCCATTCCATTTCTCTACGATTCCTACTTCCAATTTTCTTCCAGAACCTGAATTCTCCCGCTCAATATCCCCATCCCATTCTCCTCTCCCTTCCACCCCCCACCCCTCACAAGCAAACAATCCCCACATCAAAAATCCCCTCTTCCCCTTTCAACTCCTCCTCCACCTCCCTCCCCACCACCCCGTCAACCCCCAAAATCATCAACGCCTCATTTTTGATCTCCTCTCCCTGCATCCCACTGTGCTCTCCACTTCTATCCAAAGCCGCTACACTCATAAACCTCACATTAATTCCCGCGCGACCCAGAATTCCCCCGACAACTCCTATTTTCCCCGGCTCATCATTGTTTCTCAACAAACACAACGTTCCCTCGGGTGAAAAACTCGTATTGAAGCGATCGAGTCGACTTATGAAAATTCCCCGATCACTTACATAACCACTGATAACCTGATTCCCATTTCCATTTCCATTTCCACTCCCATCTCCCCCCTCAACATTCAACGTCACCAAACTCGCATAAACCAAATACTTACTCTCACTAACACGCGTCTCACTAATCACAATTCCCCTTTCCTTAGCCAACAAACTCGCATTCACAATATTAACATCTCTCCCTCCTCTCTCACTAATGCTCCCCACCAATCCCTTCACCAACGCCGCAAAAAGCGGACGCGTATTCGCGATCCCCGCAAGTTCCCCTTCATAAACAACTTCGAATTTTTTCCCTCCCACGCCCTTTCCCCGATAATGCTGGGTATACAATCCCCCCATCTTCTCCATCAATTTAACAAACGGCTGGAGTTTTTTGTATTCTTCTGGAAGGATAAGCGGTGCATTGACTGCAGATGTCGGCAGCCCTCCCGAGAGAATGGCACGAACTTGTGTGCAAACATCCACGGAAACCGATTCTTGAGCTTCGATTGTTGAGGCGCCGAGATGGGGAGTCGCGACGACTTTAGAGTGTTGAGTGAGCTTTTGAGCGGGGGATGAGGGGACAGGGGGTTCGGATGTGAAGACGTCGAGACCTGCTCCTGCGATGATACCAGCGTCGAGAGCATCGAGGAGGGCTTGTTCATTATAGACTCCTCCTCTTGCTACATTGAGCACCTTTGCAGTTTTCTTCATTTTAGCCAATTCTTCCTTCCCGATTAAATCCAACGTGCTAGCAATAAGCGGGGTATGAATTGTCAAAAAATCCACCACCGGTAACAAATCACCCAATTCCTTCACAAGAAGCACTTCATTCGCCTCGGCAATCTGCGGACTGGCATACGGATCCAAAGCCCAAACCTTCATCCCCAATCCCACGGCCATCCTCGCAACTTTCAATCCCACCTTCCCCAGCCCCACAACCCCCAATATCTTCCCTCCAACTTCCGTCCCTACCAGTTTTCCCCTCTCCCATCCCCCACTCCTCAACGATCTATCCCCCGCCGGTACATTCCTCGCCACCGCCATCAAAAGCGCAATCGTATGTTCTGCGGCGGCCGCAATATTTCCACTTGGAGAATTGACCACGATAATGCCATGTTTCGTCGCTGCTTCTACATCAATATTATCCACGCCCACTCCCGCTCTCGCTACCACCTTGAGATTTTTCGCAGCCGCGAGAATTTCGGCTGTGACTTTTGTTTCTGAGCGAATGATGAGAGCAGAATAATGAGGAATGATTTCGAGGAGATCCGTAGGAGAGAGATTTTTCGGCTGATGAATCTCGAAGGTATTACCTAAGAGAGCAAGACCATCGACTGAGACTTTTTCTGGAATGAGAATCTTAGGACGATTTGAGGAGTCGGAAGTGGCATTGTCGAGATTTGGTAAGGCTGATGGGGCCATTGTGAAATTCAGCGTTCTTTTCGAGTTTGATTAGGGAACAATTTCAAAGCGTCTCGAAGAATGTGTGTATGCTGTACTCTTTCTTTATCTCTCAGAAACCAGCAACAAAGGTAATTGAGAAAGAGAATTTCGAAAGAAGCACAGGAGAAGTAAAGAGGAAGTGAATAAATAAACAAGAACAACAATAACACGAGCCAACAAAAGAAGGAAAGGTTAGTCTTTCGTATGGTACTACCAACAAGTGAAGATCAACTCTGATTTGTCCGTCAAACTTTCTGAGATCTGATGAGATGAGATGTGATGGACACGGAACCCCCCACCCCGCAACTGAACCCCGCATTACACTAATGTATGATATGCGGAATGTCGATGAGCACCCAGCCATCCAAGGAACCTTGTTCATTCGAATTCTAATCGTAATTGGTAAGAGGAAGATGTCACAAAAGGTAAAATAGTCACAGAAGTCACATGAAATGATGGAATCTGTGCTTCTTTGCTTTCTGTGGTGGATCATGTATGATATGATAGCTTCAATTTGCTGTGATGCACTATGCAAGTATTGATGCACCCTCAAATCCTATAATCTACTTGGGTATCCCACTCAAACCTTTACCAATTAGCTCTCTCCTTCAACTTCTCATTTTGGATGACCTCAATCCAGTAATTATCAGGATCAAGAACAAATGCCACGTGTTTCATACGACCATCAGTCAATCTCTTCTTCCAATTAACCCCCATCTTCTCAAATCTCTCACATGCTGCATCTAGATTATCCACTGACACGCCTATCATGAAATTAGTCTAGCCCATGCGTGAAGAAGGAAGAGTGGTGTAACTTACAGATGTGACCAAAACCTTGTGGCTCATCATTGCCGTTGTGATATTTGAAGCTCTCGTCATTCTCTGTACCATAGTTCCAGGTCAATTCCAACAATCCTTCACGATTGGATGTGGTTGATGATGTAGGAAGACCCTGTTCTCCCGGATAGCCAAGGAAATAAAGATTGAAGTTGGCACCTGGATTTTCAGCGGTGCGCATAAGTGACATTCCCATAATGTCTTGGTAGAATTTCAATGACTTTTCTTTATCCTTGACACGAATCATAGTGTGGTTCTACAATTCTGTTAGTTACTCAAATATCGTCTTACAGAGGGAAGAAGAGATTACCATTCGATATGTCTCGGTATCTGTAGTTTTGATGTTCTCAGTCTGTTCGATAGGACTTTGTCCAACGATCTCAACCCAATAATTATCTGGATCCAATGCAAATGCGATATGCTTCATACGTCCATCGGATAACTTCTTTTGAAATTTGTATCCAGCATCTTCAATTCGTTGACAAGCTGCTTGAAGATTGTCGACAGATATGCAAGTGTGCCCAAAACCTTTGTGGGGTTCCGTGTTTCCATTCGAGACTTTATAATCGGCATCATTCTCAGTTCCATAGTTGTGTGTCAATTCGATTAATCCTTCGCGATCGCTGAAGTGGTTTCCGTGCGAGAGAGCTTTGGGGGAATCGTAACCCATGAAATAAAGGTCGAATTTAGCTTCAGGTTGTTCAATCTTGCGAATCATTTTCATGCCCAAGTGTTCGTAGAATTTGACTGGATATGCTGTTAGATCCGGTCGCTAATTGAGTGCATATTTTCCGAGGGACACCGGTGGTACAAACTTACCAGATTCCTTAGGATCTTTGACTCGAATCCTTTTGGCGGGTTAGCATCATCCAACGATAACAGATGCTTGTGTGTGTTTTGGATCCGTACATCGAGTGATTGAACTTATAGGTATTGGTATCGGTCGCCATTGTTGCGTATGATCTACTTGCTGCAAAGGTGGTTGAGTATTAGCAAGCTGCACAAGGTGGGATTGATAGTGATAGCAGTGACTGAGACGATTGAAGCATCCTCGGTGCAGCCATTAAGAACGTACCTGAATCTACAATGCTCAGTCGTAAATAGTTTGGTTTGAAGAGTTTGTTCACGTTGCGAAAGGAGTACATAGGAATGCAATGCGAAGGTAATTGACGTTGTTATGAAGAGATCGAAGCAAATTTATATCGATGAGGGGTACCAAAGTACTTCGACAACAATGATGTTCCCACCCCTCTCTTCGGCTAGGGAAGGTAATAATGACGTGGGGGGGGGGAGTTGTGAAAGGTCCAATATTATATTTCTAAGCAAATGATATCTTGTCCGATGAAAAGCTCTACATTGAGCATATATCCGCGCTGCAGCATTTAGAGACGATTTCGGTCCCGAGTCCTCAGCACGCGATTCTAGGTACGTACTCGAGCGTACATGATTTTTTGATATGGTTCTTTGAACTCTTGGAAAGGTCTAGTCCGTCTGCTTCGATGTATGGACTGCAAGAGGATCCCTCGAATTCTTCATACTCAAGTATGTGTACCTACTGCACACCCACTGTATACCTACCGTCATTCAATCTTATGAAGAAGTCATCCCCCTTCCACTCTAATAAAAGAAAACATCCTCGAGCAAATGGATGGCTTCGCTAGTCTCTTTAACTACAACACTAATAACTTTTTCGGCAACATACATCAACAGAAAATAAAATACCAATGATATGCAGAGAAATAGTATCGAAGACGGTGACTCGGGCGTATGTCTTTCCATCCAATCTCCAAGAAGCGTCATGGTTGCCGATGTCGATGATGCCGATGATGTCGATGATGTCCGTGCTTGTCTTGCAGTAATCAGCAATGGTAGTTAATGATTACTGTCGAAATTGATACTGTCGAATTCGGTGAAAAAAGGAGAAGTATTAGAGATTATAAGATATCAAAGATTCAAGTAGTACAATGATCTATTTTGTCAACCGTCCATATATCCAACATCTCAGTAGAGCAATTGCACACCCACCCTGGTAGAGAGAAGACTGGATATTTATAGTAGAGACAGAAATCACAAATTCTCGATTTGTGGGTGCTAGATCTGACGGACATGTCTAGTACCCCTTTTAGGAGGCCACACTAGCATTTTATCAGTAAGGACTACGAGGTAGGTATGCTTCACAGTAGTAAGTGCATACATAACCCATAACCCACGATTAATTCGATCTTCACGGCATATATGGCATCTAAACTCGAGCGCAGCGAGCTATGGGGGTTTGGGGGCTTGCCCCCATAGTCAAACCGTTGAATGAATGAAAATGAATGTGGCTGTCATTTCTCATGAATGCCACCATATAGAGAGTTTATAGACCACCACCTTATTGTGATGACGCTCCGCTGGCCCTCCGGGAGCCACTGCCGTGGAGGCAGGGTAGCTTCTTCATATTGCATAAGTCACATAATTTCTACTGTTCAATGTAACCAACAGAAACAGAATATGAACTCGAAGTTGCATCAATGAAATCTCTCCAATTCTTGCTGGTTACATCCTTCACAAGACTTTACCGAGATCATCCTCGAACATTTTTCAAGCTACAGCTGTAAACTACCTACCAAGATCTTCCCCGCCCATGCCGAGCCGTTCATCCTCTTATCATTATTATATCATCATCATCCTTTTCTTGCTCAGCCAATTCCTTTCACTACATCTGCTTCATAGCATTGTATGTATTATTCCAAGTTGGTCCAATTGATATTTGTTCCCATCTCCAAAAAAACAGCCAATCTGATATCTTTCCTAATAATTAAGATCTCATTCGATAGGACAAACTATAACCAGAGCAAATCGAATAAGAACCATGACGTCCAACCCGCCCCAAAGTCAAACCATGCTCCTGAGCAAAAGAATATCCACCTTCCTACAGAACAACATATCGCCACATCTCCATACACTAATGCTGCTGACACCCACCGGCAAGCTCCTTAGCACCTCTTCCAGCGCCCCGGCCTCAGTACTGCGTCACCAAGGTACTCTCGCCCTCTCACTCTGGACACTCTACTCACCCTTTCCGGCGCAAACCGTCTCCGACGCGCTTCCTCCCAATGGCGAATCGTCCCATGCTCGCAATCCCACGTCGCGAGAAACGAAAAGTATATTGATACAAATGGAATTGGGCATCATGGTGATACGCTTGTTAGCCTGTGGATTATTATTTGTCGCGATCGGACCAGCGCCCGGAGTGTCAGGGACAACCACACCGCAGATTCAGCGAGAAGGGTTGGTTTCGATATCGCAACCAGCGTCGCCGGATGGAGGGCACGAGAGGGAAGTCATCAGGAGTGGAGAAGGAAGTGAGACGGCGAGTGTGAGGAGTGCGAGAGGAGGTGGAGTGGGTATTAGCGGCATGAGAAGACAAGCAGAGGAATTGGGAAAATGGTTAGAAGGTGCATTGGATGGCTTGATATTGAGTACAGCGGAACGATAAATTCAGCGCGATTGATGGGTGCGGGTGATGGGAGAAGCCACCCAATTGAATTCGAACACTGTACGACAATTTATTACTATCGCGTCGCAGAACGACTGGGGAAAAAGCCTTGGGGTGATCAATCGATATTGATGTTATACGACGGAGCAAAAATCAAACATCAGACAATAATCGGGTTGGGTATAATGGAACAAATGGATACTTTGCATAAAATGGGAATTAAGGAATCAGCAGCACTTGGATTGTACGGATTATTCATCAGAGGAAATGGTGCAAGGGGATTGGAGTTATGATACCACAACATTCGATTCTGGTATACTGTTTTCTTTTTTTCTCTCTCTCCTTTCAATATATACTGATTGTCAGTCAAGCACATAATTAATCTTGTATCATATTGAATAGTGTTTTGTTGCTGATGCGATTTTTGATCGTGGAGGTATATGGTTTTGTTACATCGTGGCATACCAAAATTGATAATATGTCTTTCTTATATGCACAAAAATTCAACGAGATGTTATTTCGAAATCGATTCTGCTGTCCATTATAGCCTTTCAGTACTCTCAAATCTCTAATCCGGCTTCGAACAATCCAAAAATCATGAGTTTGATTACGCGTATAGACACCGATTTACAGTTTCATTTTCGGTATTCTTTGAAAAAATGTACTTCAATTGTTCGGTGGGCGTGGTGAAATCTCTTTCTTCGTTTTTGTTCATTTCCTCGTGTGTGTGTATGTATGTATGTATGTATGTATGTATGTATGTATGTATATACTTTCCATGTATGTTTCTTCTTATATCGTGTCATACTAATACACAGAAAAATCAAAATCAACATCAAACCCACATTACCAAATATCTTTGACCCTCTCCTTCCGGTTCCACCCCTCATATCCCCGCCCGTTGGAAATGCGTCTTTGTTACTGCGTGTGTGCTAGTGCCACAAGTGTTGGTTAGTTGTTCGGTCGGTTGGTATGCTAGACTTGGATGGATGGGTGGATGGATGGGGATTCTTGGTATGAACAAAGGAAGGAAGGAAGGAAGGAAGGAAGGAAGGAAGGAAGGAAGTGAGGAAGAAAGAGAGAAAGAAAGGGGATGTGGAATTTTTTTCTTTTTCTTTTGAAAGAGTGAAGATGGTGGGGGGAATGGATGGACTTTCTAGCTTGTGTATGTTGACTGAATTATTGACGGGCTTCTCAAGCCTCTCTCTCAATGTATGTATGTGGTGCTTTGAGTTGAAGTATGCTTGAGTTTGTTTGATATTTATTTCTCCATACATTTATACATCTATCTATCTATCTATCTATCTATGACGAGTATCGCAAATAGGATAGCAGTATTTGTGGTTCAATCTATCAAAATCGACCTATCGATTTCCAAAGAAACAGGAAACGAGAAATGCAGAGTTGAGTTGAGAGTTTAATTATTTATTATATCGTTTTTCTATACATATCATCTCATATCATATATTACACACAAAATGTCCTCCAACTCACATATACCAAACCCCAACCCCTTCATCACAAAATCCCCCTTATCATCTCCCTCCAAATCCCTGCCCCTCTCCCAAGGCATCCTCCTCTGCTCCTCGTCCGACCCCCTCGCACCCGTCGAACTACGTCTCGTCTCTCTCCTTTCCTATCCCTGCACCGCGATCGTAAATCCGATTTCTCAATCGCCGTCTGCGTATGCGCTTGTGCGTGCGAAAAATTCGAATTCGAATTCGATGACTGGGCTTGGGGACTCGTCTACACGAATAGGGATGAATATCGGGATTGGGGTAGAAACGCCACAAATCAGTCTCCCGGGTCTCATTGACAAATCCGCCGGGGAGGATCTCGCAAAATGGAGAGAGAGCAATTGGAAAGAAGGATTGAATGCTGGGGGTTGTGGGGTCAGTGGGAGTTTTGGATTGTGTGGTGTTGAGGAGGGAAAGAATGGGGAAATTGGGATGGGGACGGGAGAAGATGAAAGACCGAAATATATTATTCATACGCATGCGCCGAATTTTACGGATAAGGCGTATAGTACGCCGTTGGTGAAACAGTTGTTGGTCAATTGTTATCGGGGGGCGTTGGTGGAGGCGATGGGGATTGCGGAGAGCGAGGAGAAGCGAGAAAGAGATGATGATATGACGGATAGAGAAGGGGAGGGAAAAGCAGAAGAAGTAAAAGCAGCAGTAGAAGAAATGGAAGAAGAAAGTGCGAAAAATACAAAAGGAAAAGCGATAGATGGGAATGCAATACTTCTAGAAAACACAAGAGAAGATGCGAGTATGAGAGATACGGATACGGACGCGAATGAGAATATTCTGGCAGAAAGGGAAATAACACCAGAGATACCAAGGAAGATCGGATTGAGAAGTTTCGGCACAGTTAATGTGGCGGGGAGTATGAGTTGTCCAGCAAGTTTGGCGAGTCCGAGGGATGCAAATTTAGATACTTCTGGTATTTCGCCTATTTCATCTCCGTCGATTCTACCAAGTAAATCTATTCCGCCGATTACGTCCATTCCGCCTATACTCCTATCATCACCTACATCCGCCCCCTCAGTTTCCCACGATCCTTCGAAAGAACATATCCCACAAACATCTCCAAGACCAACAGGTATAACCATTGCCTTCCCCGCTATTTCTACAGGTCATAAATCCTTTCCCCATCGTCTTGCTGCTCGCATCGCTGTAGGCACTGTGAGAGATTTTCTACGTCATCCTATTTTTGGCGCTGTACGACGGAAGATGATTCGGAAGGTTGTTTTTTGTGTGTGGCCTGTTGATAGTCCGAATAGAAAAGCGCTGCAAGTAGCTTTTGGACTTAATTTTCCACCCCCATTACCGCAGAGTGCACCGTTGAGTCCGGTGAGTAATCAACTTTCTACGCCGCCGTTTTCTCCGAGTGTGAGGGGGAGGAGGGGGTTTGATTTTAAGTTGGGGTTGGCGCTGAGGGACTTTGAGGGGGAGACGAGTCTGGGGGATGTGCCGAAGATTGTGGTTACTCCGCCGGTTACGCCGATGGCGGGGTTGGGTTTGGCTCCTGGGGAGAGGGAGAGGGAGAGGTACTCGTCTGGTTTTGAGAGTTCAGAAGGGAAGAGATTGAGTAGGGGTAATGAATATTTGGGAGATAAGGAGAGTGAGAGTGTGGAGGATATGGATATGGATATAGAGGAAGAGGAAGAGGTGGAGGTGGAGGCGGATATAGAGAAGGAAGTGGATATGGAGGCGAAGAAGGAGGTGGAAAAGGAGGTGGAAAAGGAGGTGGATGATGGTGTTGGTATGAATTTGACAAGGGGAGGTGGGCAAAGAATTGATAAAGTACACAAAGAAGAGAAGCTTGTAGAGAAAGAAAAAATACGAAAAGCAGAAATAGGGAGAGGGTATAGACTGGCAGACAGTAGTGGAAGAGATAGGAGAGGGAGAAAAGAAACCTACAGACAGAGAAAAAGGCAACAAGGGTTGAGATTGGCCGCTGCAATGAGACTGAAAAGAATGAGAGAGAAGGGGAGGAAATAGAGGAGTTGGAAAGATATTTGAATGTGTTTGAGAAATTGAGGAATAGAAAGAGGATACGAGGACACCCAAGAGATTGCCAGGAACTGTTGAGAGGAAGACAGAGAGAAGTGTGGATGGAGAGATAGAAAAAGAAGAAGTAAATCCAACGAAAGTGGCTGATGAGCGTGTTCGGAGACCAGAAGCTGGAGACGGCACCGCCTCACCCAAGAGCATATCAAGCATTGGAGAAAGACGAGCGAAGCAAAGTAAATTGAAGGACAAGGAAAGGCAGGAGAACAAGACAGCTGGTAATTGTATCCGTCGACACGGAAGCACCAAAACGCAAAATAAACAAGAGAGGGGTTATACGGAGCGGAAAGAAGTAGGGGATACTAAAGCGGGCACAAAGAGAGGGAGGCCAAGTAAAATGGATGGAAGCGGGACAGGAGGTAGCGATACTGAACGACGCGGAGGAATAAAAAAGAGAAAATAGAGGGGGTCGCGCTGGGAGACTTGTTGGAGAGTCTCGGTGGTTACTTCAGAGGGGTGGAATAAAAGAATGAGAGGATATCACGTGACTATATGAACTGAATTGACGTAACAAGGTTGTGACTTGAAGAGTGATAAATTTACTCTCACCCAATTAGTAGAGCTCGCCATACGATGGCAATAAGACTGCGCAGTTCTAACTGTATTGATGATCAAGTTAATATAACAGAGGTTAAGATCTGTCTTGGAGAATTTATTACTATCCATCATATTGGATGCCGAAGTCGAACTCAATCACGAGACATGCACGTGCTAGATTGGCTAGGTTACCATATTAGGGAGGAGGGCTCTAGTGGAACGGAACATTGGAACATCGAAAATACCCTCTAGTCGATGTTCAATACCAAGTCGGATAATCGATACCAACATTCTATATTCTTTTGACCAGGAACGAATTTCGTTACAAACCGTGGAATTTGAGAGCTTCTAATGTATAATTCTTTTTGAATGATTCGCTGTCCTGGCTTTCTCGTCCGCAAGGTTAGCAATAAGACATCCCCGCGAAAGTATGCATAAGATCCATTCCACACTCCCCGTTTTCTACTGAGCAATTTCTAGAAAAACAAAGTTCCCGAGATGGAAGGCCAGCGCATAAGTGTAAGCCGCATAATACCACTTAATAGACGCCACAGAGACTGGGATCCTTACCTGCTGACTGATCCTTAAACATTGCATTACCCCTCATCTTCGGACACAAAACTTTCAATCGAAAAGTGTGCTTTAGCTGAGAAAACGAGCTTGACATAACCATGGACTCGAGACGAGAGGAATATTCCAGAAATGACGAGATCACTGGCAATTTAGAAAATGGTTTATTGTGCGAGACTTGTGCGCAGAGTCTTGAATTAGATGATGCAAGGGCTGGGGGTGTTCGTACGATATCCCCAAAGAATGGCAAAGCTGTATTTTCTTTTCCCACCAGGGATTATGTCAATTGTGTTGAGAATGGTACCCAGAGCGAGCCTCGTCTTGTCACTTTGCCACTTTTACCAGAGTTGTCAGACGAATGTAGATTCTGCTGCAAGGTCAAAGCCGAGTTCGACAAAGCTTACGGTCCATTTGATTCATGGCAATCACCAATGCAGCAGGCTAGCTTCCAGGTGCAATATAAATGGGCACGAAAAGAAGATTTTTTCGACCATGATGGGGATACCTATGATAGCTTAAATAAACTCGAGCTCACTCTTCATCATCCTTCTCATAAAGATAAGATAGTTCAGTTCTATGTTGCGGCATCATCATTAGGTGAGTTATGGCACCAGTTCATAGATTTGTGCTTACTATAATGGCAGATCCATGCCGAGAATGGCTAGGCATTACAAAGATACCACTGGAAGAAAAAAGCGAATTTACGGAAAGGAAAGCCATTGTTGTCCAGGATTGGGTAAATAAATGCGCTCTTAACTCTGAATGTTCTAGAATTTCTGAGTTTTTTCACTCATTCTTCGTTCCATCTCGGTTATTAGATATCGGAAGTAGGGATAGTAATGATAACTTCATCAAATTGATCGATACCGAAACATCAGATCTATTATATGACGCTCCTTTCCTCAGATACATCTGCCTGAGTTACTGCTGGGGTAAAGATGGAAAGCTTCTTAGGACAACCACAGAAAACATGAAACAATACAAAGAGCGAATATCCATTGATTCTAGTATGCCACTAGTTTTTCGCGATGCGATTTCGGTGACTAGGAAGCTTGGAATTCGCTACCTTTGGATTGACGCCCTCTGCATTATTCAAGACGGCGACCATGGCCAAGACTGGGCTGAACAATCAACAATGATGGGAGACGTCTTTGCTCACGCATGGATGACTATCGCAGCTGCTGTACCATCTTCTTGTCATGAATCTCTGTTCCACCCACGGTACAATAATTCCATCGAAGTAGGATTTAAATCATCCATAAATCCAAAGATTTCCGGTGATCTCACAATAATCCTCACTCCCTGTGGAAGCAGCTTATTAAACAACGACATGCAAAATTCTAGATGGAATAGCCGAGGTTGGGTATGGCAAGAGCAAAGGCTGTCTCAACGGCTACTTGTCTTTGGTAAATATATGTTGCGACTTAGGTGTCACAGTAGAGACTTTACGGAAGATGACGAACATCACATGTATTGGCTTCCTACTGAATCAGCATTTTTCACCGATGACCTTAAACATTGGAGTGTAATAGCTCTAGAATACTCTAAGCGACAATTGACCAACCCTGGCGATAGACTAGCAGCAATCTCAGGATTTGTCAAATTGTTGACTAAAAGAAACAAACATACAGGGAAGCAAGTGAAATATTTGGCTGGTATCTGGCTTTCTCCTGATATTCCTCTTGGAAGACAACTACTCACGATTGAGTCAGCTCCATCTCTGTCGTATTATGAGCTTCTGGAAAAACATGCGAATCCACAGAGATACCTCGCTCCGTCTTGGAGCTGGGTATCTTTTAACGCAAGCAATTATCTTAGGCCAAGAATTAGTGATAAAATTTCTTTTAAACTAGCGGATTACAATATTGAGCCCCTGTCAAGGACTTCAGATGCTACAGTCGCTATCAAGCCAGGATCATCCATAAGTCTTTCCGGAAGACTTCGAAATCATCCCTGGACTTCCGTTGAACGCGACTATGCCCCAAAATTAGAGCTATCTGAGATAAATGGCCATAAGAGATGCTCAATTACATACTTTAACCGCGTGGCGGATGATCAGAACGAACGGGCACCTGGAGCACGTTTGAACAGCTCAACTCGATATTTCATAGATTGGATTGCCTCATCTGAAGATTTCGGAGGCAGGATTATCGACAGCAAGCTCAAAATCTTTTTATTATATGAAGATAATAAAAATTCCGAGTGTTCGGCGCAAGGTCTTCTCTTGTTTCCAGTCGAAGGAAATGGCTCGGAAAGCCTTGTATACCGTAGAGTCGGGTGCTTCATAACTTACGGTCCCTGGAATTCGTCGGATTGGGGGAAGTATTTTGAAGTTACAATCATTTAGTTCAATAGTTTTGCTTCAAGAGATCTGTTGATTGAATTTCTATACTTTTCATATATTTGAACTAGGACATAGAGATGCCAGTAGCACAACACACATTTGTTTTTTTGTACTTGAGTATCATCTTCAACTAGTTTGCAAATTTCATATTACGTCTTTAGTGGCTTTTTTTAGTCGGATACTTCCTTTACAGAGAACTGATAAATCGTGTCTGTACAGACGAAGTGACTTTTACATGTTTCAAAGGATGCTGATAAAACCATTGTGTCGAGGTCTTCGTGGAAAAAATTGAGTGTGGCATAAGAGGGTTCTTTTTCATAAGGTAAGCCATATGATTATTTTTAAGCTTATGATAATGAATAATAGTATAAGAGTAATTTTATGATATGAATTGGGACAATCATGGGGCTTTGGAAGGAGGGGTTGCAATAGGTTTCACGTTTCACCTTCATGCCTGCACTCCCATTCCCACTCCTAGGCACAACGGCTCCAAAAAAAAAAGCGAGCGCCAGTACGGATACAATACTTCTGACAGCGCTCTTCGAAGTTGGAAGTTTATTCAAAGATTTTACCGAACCTCTTAAATTGGACCTGCTTACATGTATGAAGATAACTAGACGAATTCGACGTTCCAATGTGGGTATTGAAACGAGAAGACAGGGAAGCCGAGATGATGAGCGGCGCAACATATTACTTGAAAGCATCTCTATCCACACGTAATTACTTGAAACCATATATACCTAAAATTTTACTCCTCGATCTCTTTAGATTATAGAATGGTTTGCAAACCCTTTCCTCCGCTAGTGAAAGCACCACATTTTACACGTGACTCTTCTTCTTGGCCCTCCATTTTGTTGTTTAAATAAAGTCTATTCTATACGTTTAAACTAATTGCCAAGAACTAACAGAGTCGGCTCAACTAGCATAGCCACGATTTCTTTTTCCAAGATTCGTTTATCTTCGGTGACACTAACAATTTCAATTAAGCGAGAGAGGATTATTGGCATTCGATAGGAGGCACGGTCTGATTGTCTGGTCTGTTTTTGGACTATTATCTTGACTTTAGAGCATTTAGAAGAATGAACGGGGAGGGAAGTATAATTTTAGTTGTGTAAGCTGGAAATTCGGTGCCTTTTTTTTGTAGTTCGTGGGCTCTTATCACGGGGCTGGCAGGCAAGGACAATACAGAGATCAATGCTACGGTTGTAACAGTAGGTACAGGGTGTAGATTAAGACGCGGCTCAAGGGGCTACATTACAGAATCTTCCAAGTTGAAGATATTCAGAGTTTTCGCACGCGAACAGGCCCAGTGGGGCCTAGCTCACAAGTACATGTTTCAACCCTGTGAAAGCTCTGAGGTCTTAGGGTTCAAAATTATTATAATACAGAAGAAAAAAGAAATCCTATAAATTCGTAGCTCTTATAGTCACGCTGTATAGGGTTTTATATAATATAATGCATTAGATCTACGGATTTACTTCGAGCGGATCAAAGCCTTTATATAATTATAAAATAAAAAATCTTCATTATTTAAAAATAAAAATAAAAAGCCTTATAATATAGAATACTAATTGATTCACTACTATTATGCACTCTTATAGTAGTCTGAAAATTAAATTATATATAGATTTACTTATCAGTTATTACAAAAAAGCATTTTCATTGATAATGAAATTAAATTAATGAAATTATAGAATGAAATATCTAAATGTAATGTCTAAGTTTTTTTTGATAAGGTACATATAAAATAAATTTTAAAAGCGAGTTAAGAAATCAAGTGTGCTTTATAGCCCTTGTAGAATTGTTTTGATAGATGAGAATCAACGCGTTAGCTAGTTCTAAAGCATGCTCCTATCTTTTAAAGGATGTACGTCATCGCTGTAACAGTCCCTATAGTAGCTACAAGAAGCCAGCGAGCCTCAAAACCCAAGTTTGCAGCTGCACCACTTTGGATGGCAGCTAAGACGAATTTTGGCTCATATGCAACCGGCGTGGTGGAGTTGATTGTGCCATCCCAGCAGTACTTTGTGAAGCAGCTCTTGCATACCTCCGGAGTTGTTGTATTGGTTCGGTCCCAGCTTCGGGACATGATGGCGCATCCGACGCAAGTGGGCCACTCTGAATCAACGGTAGCATTTCCCATGGTGACTACGTCGTAACCATTTTGAATAATCGCGTTGCGCACTTCGAGCTCGTAGGACATGGTGAAAGTAGAGACATTCGAGTGATACACGTAGGGAGAATTTGGAAGATACACTACTATGGGTGCTGTACTGGTAGATGACAAGTTGCGCGCATCACAGCCAAACATAGTTGGCCGAGAGTTCAAACCAAGATTGACGATTGTGTTGATATCGGGGATTGAGGGGAAAGTGGTGCCATTATCTTGTGCTAGGGAACGCTCGTATGTTGCAACTATTGCCGTGCCATTTGGCCAGTTCATTCCCCTTGGGGAGAGCGTGTCTGCGGAAGAGTCGACGGCAAAGATGACGTCCACTCCACGCACTGCCTGTATCAGGGGCGTGAAAGGAATATTTTGTAGATCTTCACCACCATCAACAAGAGTCAGGCGTTTAGACTTTGCACTAGGGTTTGTCGAAGATTTCCAGCCGTAAAAAGGATCTGGAAGGCGGAAGCGTTAGAGAGAATAGATGCATGATATTTTGGATTGACTTACTCGGGGTCCAGTCAGCGATATCGTTGTCGTCATCTCCAACCTCCTTCAGCATATTAGTGATGAAACCTTTCAGCATATCAGGTACCATGTTAGTATCCTTGATCTGGAGAACAAATTGGTTGAATAGTGAACTTGATGTCCCGAATACGAAGCTTAACTGATCATAACCAGTCACGCATTTTTTATCCGCTGCAATCTTTCCCCCATTGAAGTCGGACCCAACATATTTCAACGGCGCAAATCCAATATCATCGAAGGAGCCCATTTCCCATGGATTGAACTCATAGTTTGTAGTATCCTTAGACGAGAAAACTGTTTGACCATCTTTTCGTCCGTCGGCGACCAGAATCGGCATTGGTATAGTCCCGCTCGCAAATTTCGTACTAGTTTGAATCGAAGAGAACGTATGTGCTTATTACATGTTAGCTTGAGTTCTGACGGAACGTTGTCATCAAGTTTTGACTTACAATTATCGATGTTTGTAGTGTTGAGAAGTTGATAAGCAATTGCTCGACCCCAGAGGTCGGTCATTGAAGTATTGAATCCAGCATCTGCTTTAGACTGAACTTGATTTAGGAGCGCCTCAAAATATGCTTCAGCATTAGATGTCCCAGTGTCACCAAGGTCGGGGCCTATCCAAATGGGATTTTGGAACTGCCAAAGCGGATTGGCACGCTCGTTGCTGAGGATCTCCTCAACAGTAGGAAATTCGTTTCCGTAAAGAGAGGAAAGAAGCCAACCGCCACCAGAGAGACCAGCTAGATATGTCGTAGACTGCAAAAGCCCCCCAAGATGGCCACTGGCAATTGAGCCCAAGGTTCGGTTATCGAATGCGGCGATCGCCCCGGCGCCATTCATCAGGGCACGATACCCGCCACCAGACACTGCAATAGCAATATTTGATAACTGAGAGGTGTTTCTCGCATTATCAATATAGGAGTTGGAATTAAAACCGGTAATATTGAGACGACCCAAAAATTCGCGTAGTGCAGGTACCGTGTTCGCACGTCGCTTCTTCAGCCAGGATAATTCTTGCGAAGATGTAGAAAGCGAGTCGCGCAGAACGGGTCTGTCGCTGGATGGGCAGTCGCTCGTTGTCGGTGCATATCCGCTGAAAGTATCTCTTTCCCTTACAGTCGAGATAATCGAATCTGTGGCTAGTTGTGAAGTCAGTTCTGTCTTTGCGGCGCATTCAAGGATTAAGGTATATACCATTTGTCTCTGCAAGTACCGTCGGAATAGAAACCAAACACAGGAATAAAACTTCAAACTTCATCTTGTTGTATTTTGATGATAATCACACATATGCTCAGCAGACCATCGGTTTATAGAGTATCTGGCTTATGATCCAACTAAAGATAAGTGGATGTAATAGGCATACTTTGACTTGGCATTAGTACTGAGAAAATGTGCCTTGCCCAGGAAGCTAAGCTTTCCTTTTGATTTGTTACGAGATTTAAAATATATGGATATCAATGTTGCTAGTGCACAGTGGCTGTGTGGTTAGGAGCTACTGGTGGATATGATAATCGGATTACCTAAATTAAATTTTTATCTGGTTCAAAACACGTTCTATGACTAAAGATTGTTGATTTGCCTAAACTTGTTAGATGAGTTGTCAAATATTTTCACCAAAAATCGCTTAGTTTTCTCTAAGGCATCACTTGCTTTAGAAGATTATTACAAGCTGTATTGCTACTAAAACCCAGGCTATGAAACCTTCAATCATGAGATATAGTACTAGTAAACTGCTAGCAGCCGAAATCCATTTTCAAATTGAAAATTCATATCTTACTATATTTTTAAAATTAAAGTTCTTAGCAATCAATAATTTAAATATGTTTAGACTTTATATTTAAATAGTTTATATAACAAGAATTAATAATTCTAATATTTTGTAATTCTTAGAAATTTGCAATATCAAAGTTTATATAACTGAATTAAAATATTAAAAGAGTTATTTGATTTTCGCTTATGTTGTTAGTAAATTTGATCATTTTTAAAGTGCTTTAACTTTTCATTTATATAATTTGATAAATAAAAATCTGAAAAACAATTGATTTTTATTATTATTAAACTCCTACCAAAAATTATTTAATTAATAAAAGAAACATTATATTGTAGTGATAATGATACGAAATTTTTTAAATCGAAATAATAAGCTTTGGTGTGAAAAAGTGTTTCGGCTGATAACAATTAGCACTGGCTGTATGTGTACAGATTACGGCGTCGCTCTCTCCGAATTGGTACGGCGAGACCGTGAGCGATGAAGATGAAATCCTAGTTAGGTAGCACGGTAGGTGGAATAGAGTAGATGGAATCGGCTTGCCCACCAGTGATCTTGCATACTTACCGAAAAATGCTGGGATGCGTTTGAAAAATCCCAGGAACTCGAGAAAGAGGGAACGGGAGCGGGAACGGGAACGAGAACGAGAACGAGAACGAGAACGAGAAATTTGGCAAACCCTTACATCAACTCCACACCAGTAATGATGCTGTGTTAAAATGGAAATGCTACCAATTGCCCCCCATGATAGTTTCAAGCTCTCCATGCTAGGTTTTGTTCTCGCTAGTAATAAGTCTTTTTTATAAAAACGTCTGAAATGGCAAGGCGACGCGATGGCTCTAATAGGCCTCGGTAACTTTGCTTACATAATACCGCACAAATGCACGCCTACGCGGGCTAATTTGAGTGGAGCCTTCGCGTCCCCTTGCCATTCTAGATGCTCCCCTTTTTAAACATATCTAAAGCTCATGTCTATATATTCGCCGTTGACTCTCTGATTCTAGCACTACAGCAAACAAGACAGAAATACATCCATTTTCCCCTTTTGCACTTTTATTCTTATCAAAAAAAACATCGGAAGTTTTTCCTCACTCTTTTGTAAAATGAAATTCCAATCAGTATCGGCCTTCGTTGGTCTCCTTAGTATTGCCGCCGCCGCAACGACAACGACATCTTCCGTATCCTCGTCATCCACCAGTTTGTCCACGGCTGTTTCTCAGCTTCCTACATGCGCTCAGGAATGTCTGCCTACTGTAGGAACCGAGATCGGCTGCTCAGTTGGAGATTTTGAATGCATGTGCTCCAGTAGCGGGAGCTTGGTTGCCCACATGGGGACATGCATTCTGAAGAAAAATGACTGTTCATCGGACGATATTACTAGTATGTGGTTGATTTCTGCTAATTATCGAGTAAACGGACTGACAAAATCACAGAGGCAAAAGACATTGCTACGCAGATCTGCAACATTATGAGCTCCAATCCAGACTCGTCTGCTGTTGCATCAGCTTCACAGTTGATCGTGTCAGAAGTTGCAAAGGCCACAGCAACTGCCAAATCAGCTGCAGCTAACGCAGGCCTGCGCATGGAGCACGGGCTTGCGATGGTCGGCGCTGCTGCTTTTGCAGCGCTAGTAATCTAGTTTATTAGACTGGATATAGTGGCAAGAATGTCGTGCAGAAATTAAGCAAGCATGGAATTAGCAATCGTTTTGGCTTATGTCAAAGGTACAATTCTCCCAAGAGCAAATGCCATGCTTTGCAGTACATGTTTATTCAGGAACACTGGGTGTTCCTTCTGTATTATTAGATCCAAAAATTGTTATATCAGCGATTAGCAGTCCATCATCAATCTCCAGTTATGATTCCGGGGCCGTTTTTGTGTACTGGAGTGATTTCACCTTTCGCTGATCGAAAACGCATTGGGACTGCCGAGCTTGGCGTACTCTAATGCATTATAATTAGGTGAGAGGGTTTCTTAATCTAATATTGAATGTGTCACTCTAAAAACCTACCCTCAACTTTCGACATGAAACATGCCTGCAACTCCATCAAACTAGATAACGAAAATGGAGAGCATCTGAGATGAGAATTTCTTCCTACAATCAACAATGTTTACTGCTTATCGAGCCTAGCACATTTCGACTTACTCAAAGCACCGAATACTACAATATTAAATAGCACTTGTATTCAGCTAGTCAATACTCTGTAAAATCACCTCCACGCATGATAACTTGATCAATTTGCTGTGGCATTATCTCAATCAGCTTATCAATCTCTCCAATACTCATATCGTCCCATTGCATCAGTATGAAGCGGCGCAATTGATCTTGATTCTTAGCCTTTCAATTCTCGGCCCTATGCTCTAAGATGCGCCAAAAACTCTCACTTGGTGACAGATTTTCCACTATCAACTAGCTAAACTGAATGAATTTGCTTGATCCTATGCTTATTATTATATTCATTAGCAAGGTTCGGCATTGATTGAGTATCGCGAACTCCTTCATCATTCTCTTCGGAAACCTACGGCAAATCCGACACTTTAATTGTGCCCCTGCGCGCTGGAGGTCGAAGAATGCTTGAAAATTGGCCCTAAGAGCTGCTTAAAGTACTCGTCTGCTGTGATATCTCGATATAAGAGTATGATTCTGCTCTTGACGTTCTAACCGACCATTAAAGCAACAGTGGATGAGATCTTTTGAATATCGAATGGCTTTTGTGTCTCGTAGAGTCAATTCCTATAGAGTTGCCTTGTAATCAAGTCTCTTCCTCAACGTCTATGAACCTTCTTCTTCTTCCTTTGATTAGATTCAAAATGACACGCATTTGAGTAGAGTACATGTTGGTGGTTATTCAAGGCCCAGCTCATTTTATCATGTAGATTGTGGCCAAATTCTTCCCTCTCTTCTATATTACTCTGAAGTAGAACTTCTTCTGCGCAGCCCAAAGGTACCCAACCCCCCCTCTCAAAGGCAGCTTCGAGTGTATTGACAACGCAGTCGAAGTAGTAAAAATTGAGAAGCTCTTGTGTTTCCATTGACCCCCGGTGCCATTTCCCATTCATATCAGCCTCAGCCTCCAAGACCGTCTTCCAAGAGATCTTATACTTTCGAATGCTACCCGGCCTTGCTGTCCTCGATAGAGTTTCATTTTTTCGCAGATGAATTGTATTGTCTGATGCGGACTATCATTAAACTTCTCAATCTCTTCATGGCATAATTGGCTCCCTAAAACAAAGGTTCTCGATGTCCTGACATGTCGATACTCTCTCGCTTCGTCTTACGCTTTGGCTCAGGCTGAGAAGGTGTAGGTACCATATTCTTTTGAAAAATTTGTACAAAACTAGCAAGGAATAATAATTTAAAATCATCGTGGGCTGGGGTCGTGGAAAGGGAGTTGTTTGATTCGTTATCTCATAACTACTTTATTCATCAAATGCCTTGTATTTCTATTGAATGTTTCTATTTTGAGGCATTTACGGAGAAGCCGATTAACTCTAAAATAACCTTAAATTAATGATCCTTACTAGCTTTGTACAAATTTTTCAAAAGAATAAAGTATAGGATGGGACGGACGTATGACATGCGAGTCTTTGCATTCTGTCACAATGAATACTGATTAACTAGTTTTGAGTGGGGCAGGAAAGATCAAGAAGCGTGTCTTGGCGAAGACGAAACGAGTCAGCGTCGATGGCGGAACGGGCTAATTCATGTAGCCTACATGACACTCTGTGGGTCTCCAGCAGGGATGGTTTCGGCAACAACAGCTTGGCACACACTTTAACTACGAAGTATACCCGATTTCTTATCCAGCTTTCAGAACGTAATTTCCTGTCTTCACAAAAAAGTTCAAATATTATTTTTTGATAAATTTATTAATTTGATTTTCATTCGAATAGAAATAATTGAGACAGATAATACGTCTACTTTTTCTTATTTTTAATTAGAGATTTATCTCCTATATATAATATTCTTAACGTTATAGTATCATAATGGATTCGTAGAAGCAAACGAAGTGGAAATGTACTTTATGTATTATGTAATCATATTATATCTCTATAGCAGGTCATTTTTATATTTACAGATTAATAAAACCCCTTTTAATTGATTATAAGTAATATATCAATACTAGAGTAGGATTGTTTTGATTGATAAGAAAGCTAAATTATTATAGAACAATTTCAATTCAATATATAATCTTTTGAAGATATATAAATTGATTATTAAAGAAATATGTTATTCAAGTTTGTTATATACTTTTCAAATATATTATTCTTATTATTTTCTAAGTTTTAATTATAAAGTTATATATTAATATAGATATCTTATTATAAATCTAATCAATTATCAAATCGAAATCTTAATATTCTTAATTAGTAAGTCGTTAGGTTATGTAAGTGAGAATTAGAAAGGAGAACTAGAAAGGAGAATTAGAAAGGAGAATTAGAAAGGAGAATTAGAAAGGAGAATTAGAAAGAGATTTATGAGATTTATGAGATTTTAAGGTTTTGATGTTTTAAAGCTTAATTGCGTTTTCAGTGTCCTTATACAAGTTAGAAGTGAGAGGTTAGTGAAGTCTATAAAGTATTATTATTATTATTATTATTATTATTATTATTATTATTATTAGGAGTGATCCACTTTCCTATTAACCCACAAAAGCATAGAGTATTCTAAATACTTCTAGAATAGTGAATCTATTATATATACTCAATTAGATAATCACTCCTTAATATTCACTTTTATCTTATATAGATCTATTCAATATACACTAATCAAAAAAAGCTAGCAATCCTATAAATATAGGAATTCTATAAATATAAAATACTAAAAATACAATAATTATAACTAAACCAATTACTGAGATTGAATTCAAAGTATAATTATCCTCATTCAAATTTATATAAATAAGAATTTTAGAATAAGATATCCTTATATCTGAAATACAATATCAAAAGTGATTCACTTTCCTATTGATTTACAAAAATATAAAGTATTCTAAATACTTCTGAAATAATGAATCTATTATATATATTTAATTAAATGATCGCTCCCTAACACTCACCTCTATCTTATACGGATTCACCCGGTATGCGTCAATTAGGAAGGAGCTAGTAATCCTATAAATATAGAATGCTAGAAGTACAATAGTTGTAGCTGAATCAATCATTAAGATTGAATTCAAAATACGATTATCCTCGCTCAAATTCACACGAATAAGAATCTCAGAATAAAGCACCCTTATATCTGAAATGTTAGAATGAATAATAGTAATAAATCAACTAGTATATTGTGGTATTAAGACTTTTCATTGCTTTTTTATAACTATACAAATTATACAATTTATACATATACAAGCCCCATTCAGCACACAATAAACCCAAGAAATCCATTATCATATACCTAATTAAACCGGTCACATTTTATCTTATAATAAAACCCCTCTCTTTATATTTTACATTTCAAGAAATATTTGTTTTTTTTTGTATTATTTATTCGAAATGTAGATCACATTATTGCATTGTTATATACCCGATTCTGTATTATATTTCAAAAGCAATTTCAATCTTATTTAGATATTACAAATAATAAATAAGTGTTACGACGGATTAGTAACAGGCTGTAGAATCACCAACGTATAGGCTATAATGGTATTATAGGCCTCAGTGATTCAGCTGCAGTATACCGGGGGACACTAGGCACCCAAGGAAAGCCTCAGGCATGTATATAGTATTAGTCATAGGATATCCTAGAATCTTAGGATACAGTTCCTAGGACAATAGGTCCTAGGAAACACCGAACATAACTTTGCAAACTTTTCGCGAAGTTATATTAGTAAGATCCCAGGGGGTTAGCCCCAGGACAAAACAATAAGCTAGGACACCAAGAGTCACGGGATTAGTGTCCCGTGATGGACAGCTCAGGAACGACAGCGCTCCAGGAGCGACCGGCTGTCCCAGCTGTCCAAGTGAGACGAAGATCTATATAAGGGAATGGGTTTCATTATAATGTAGAGCTTCGTGCTCAAGACAACAATCATTAGTTTCATTACTATAGTTACGAGAATTGCAACCAGTTACAACCTTATCGAATTCCTACTTGAAGTCTAGTCTAAACCACCTCGAGAGATCTCTAGACACTTCCACGTGACCCTAGAGGCAGCTCCCGTAACACTTTGAGCACCATTTCTGCTTCAAGTACCGATTCGATAAACAACCGCTAATATGGCATCCAGAGATATCGCCACAGGTCAATCTGCCGGAGACACCAACGACATTGAGATGACCGACGCTCCAAAGGAGATCACTATCAACGAAACACTTAAGATCGCCTTACCAGACAAGTACCAAGGTAGTCGACAAGAGCTCGATACTTTCCTCTTACAACTTGAGATCTACTTTCGATTCAATGAGGATAAGTTCACTACCAAGGAATCCAAGAGCATATGGGCCGCATCATACCTTCGAGGTGAAGCAACCAAATGGATCCAACCATATTTGCGCGACTATTTCGAGCATGACGATAAGGATCGCATGCAACCCACCCGAACAATCTTCAATAGTTTTGAAGGATTTAAGACAGAGATTCGTAGAATCTTCGGAAATTCCAACGAGTTAGAGGTAGCGGAAGATAAGATCTTCAACCTCAAGCAGACAGGATCAGCATTGAAATATGCTACGGAATTTCGAAGATATGCTGGAACAACCAAGTGGGACGAAATCGCTATCATGAGTCACTACCGCAAGGGACTCAAACCAGAGGTCAGACTGGAGTTAGAAAGATCTGCCGAGAGTACAGATCTGAACGATCTAATTCAGGACTCCATCGAATCAGATGATCGTCTCTACAGATATCGACAAAGCCAGAGATCATACAAACCCCAAGGAAATCAGAAGCAAGGGCGTTACCGCAAGAATGAGGGTAGACCACGTTACAACCCACAGAGATACGGAGACCCCATGGAACTAGACGCTACGCACTACACAAACGGGAACGATGACTCAGAAAAGAGACGAAGACGAGAAAACAACTTATGCTTTGAATGTGGAAAAGCAGGGCACCGAGCAGCAGAATGCCGAAGCAAGAAGACAGGAGGAAAAAGGGGCAACTTCAAACCTAAGTTCGGCAAAGGCCAACTTAACGCTACCTTTACAATCCCAGAAAACCCAACTGAATCCGAAAATACTGAGACTTTCACCATTGAAGAATTCCAGCAATTACTAAAGGAATTACCACGAAATCAAGAGGGCATGAATGCAATAGACTTATGGGAACAAGAGTATTACAGAACCCCAACACCCTCTGTGACAGGAGGAAGTCACCAGGACGAGGCAGAAGCAGACCACGCCACAATGAGCTGGACAGCTTGCTATGATGAATTCTGCGGAATCCATCGATCAGATAAAGAAGCAACCGGATGGTTCCCCAAGAAAAGGAAGACGAAGAACCATCAGAATAATGTAACATGCAAGGATTTAACTCCAAATATAACTTCGCAAGAAGTTCGCAAAGTTACCCAGCAGTTAAATGCTACGGGACAGGCAGGACAGATATACTGCAAGGTTCAGATAAATGGACACATACAATCAGCCATGATAGATTCAGGGGCTACAGGAAATTTTATTGCACCAGAAGCTGCAAAGTACTTGGAAATACCACTTCAGACGAAACAACACCCCTATCGATTGCAGTTAGTTGATGGACAGCTAGCAGGGTCTGACGGAAAGATTTCGCAGGAGACAATCCCAGTACGAATGGGCATAACCCAACATACAGAGGTTATACAGCTTGACGTTGTGCCATTGGGCCAACAACAGATCATCTTAGGAATGCCATGGTTAAAGGCACATAATCCGAAAATAGATTGGACACAAGGAGTTGTGACATTTGATCAGTGCAAAAGCGGTCACAGGGACACGCTAGAGGCGTCCGCGAGACGTAACACGCGCCAAGGAGAGTTGAACGCGAACAACACCGGCGACGTAGGACACCCAGTCCAGGGTCCTCCATTAAGAGCGAAGGCCAGTACACCTCCTCTACAAATGCAGAAGCCAACGACACGGCACGAAATCGCAATCGAGGCAAAAGAAAGGCCTACGATACCAGAACAGTACAAGAAATATGAACATGTTTTCAAAGAACCAGGGATCCATGAGGCTTTACCAGAACACAAGCCATGGGATCACGAGATAATATTGGAGGAAGGCAAGATGCCTGTGCACACCCCAATTTATTCAATGTCAGCCGATGAGTTAAAAAGGCTCAGAGAATACATCGACGACAATTTAGCCAAGGGATGGATCAGGGAATCCGCGTCCCAAGTGGCCAGTCCAACTATGTGGGTACCCAAGAAGGATGGACCCGATAGACTAGTTATAGACTATAGAAAGCTTAACGCACTCACTAAGAAGGATCGATATCCACTTCCATTAGCTACGGAATTAAGAGATCGATTAGGCGGAGCTACGATATTTACCAAGATGGACCTACGTAATGGTTACCACTTGATCAGAATGAAGGAAGGCGAAGAATGGAAGACCGCTTTCAAAACAAGATACGGGCTATACGAGTACCAAGTTATGCCGTTCGGGCTAACCAACGCACCAGCTACTTTCATGAGGCTTATGAACAATGTGTTGTCACAATATTTGGATACTTGCTGTATATGCTACTTGGACGACATCCTAGTATATTCAAACAACAAGGTTCAACACATTAAGGACGTTAGCAACATCCTCGAAAGCCTATCCAAGGCAGACTTGCTGTGCAAACCAAGCAAATGCGAATTCCATGTCACAGAGACAGAATTCTTGGGATTCACCGTATCAAGCCAAGGGCTCAAGATGAGCAAAGACAAGGTTAAGGCAGTGCTCGAATGGAAGCAGCCAACCACAATCAAGGAAGTACAATCCTTTCTAGGGTTCGTCAACTTCTACAGAAGATTTATCAAGGGTTATTCAGGGATTACTACACCCTTGACCACGTTAACCAGAAAAGATCAAGGAAGCTTCGAATGGACTGCCAAAGCACAGGAGTCATTCGATACGCTCAAACAAGCAGTGGCAGAAGAGCCAATACTATTGACTTTTGACCCAGAGAAAGAAATCATAGTGGAGACGGACTCCTCGGATTTCGCTATAGGAGCAGTTCTGAGCCAACCGGGCCAGAATGGAAAATACCAGCCAATCGCATTCTATTCCCGAAAACTATCACCAGCTGAGTTGAATTACGAGATATATGACAAAGAATTGCTGGCGATAGTCGATGCATTTAGAGAATGGCGAGTATATTTGGAAGGATCGAAATACACAGTACAGGTGTATACAGATCATAAGAACTTGGTTTACTTCACCACAACGAAGCAGTTAAACAGACGACAGGTCAGATGGTCGGAGACCATGGCCAACTACAATTTCAGAATTTCATATGTCAAAGGATCAGAAAACGCTAGAGCCGACGCTCTTAGCCGAAAACCAGAATATCAAGAAAACAAAACGTACGAGTCATACGCTATATTCAAGAAAGACGGCGAATCACTGGTTTACAATGCACCACAGCTTGCAGCAACACACCTGTTGGAAGACAACTACCTTAGGAAACAGATCCAATCACACTACGACAAGGATGCTACTGCCACACGCATACGTAAGACAATAGAACCAGGATTCACTATAGAAAATGATACCATATACTTTCATGGAAAAGTATACATTCCGAGTCAAATGACCAAGGAATTTGTGACGGAACAACATGGGTTGCCGGCACATGGACACCAAGGAATTGCAAGGACATTTGCAAGAATACGGGAAATCAGTTACTTCCCACGAATGAGAACGATAGTCGAAGAAGTTGTTGGAAATTGTGACACCTGCATACGAAACAAGTCATCACGGCATGCTCCGTATGGTCAGCTCCAGACCCCAGACATGCCTTCTCAGCCATGGAAGTCCATCACATGGGACTTTGTGGTCAAACTACCACTCTCAAAGGATCCTACTACAGGAATTGAGTACGACGCGATACTCAATATAGTAGACAGGCTAACGAAATTTGCATATATGATACCATTCAAGGAAACATGGGATGCTGAACAACTAGCATATGTGTTCCTAAGGATCATAGTAAGCATACACGGAGTACCAGATGAGATAATCTCGGATCGAGACAAGCTCTTTACCTCGAAATTCTGGACTACCTTATTAGCACTTATGGGTATCAAGAGAAAGCTATCGACATCTTTCCACCCACAAACAGATGGTCAAACAGAGAGGACCAATCAGACAATGGAAGCATATCTTAGATGCTATGTAAATTATCGACAAGACAATTGGGTAGAGCTATTACCCATGGCACAGTTCGCATATAATACATCGGAAACGGAAACCACGAAAATCACCCCAGCACGAGCTAATTTTGGGTTTAATCCACAAGCGTATAAAATCCCGATACCACAAGAAATTAATGCCGAATCAGCAATAGTACAAGTCGAACAGCTGAAAGATCTCCAAGAGCAACTGGCTCTTGATCTAAGATTCATATCTTCCAGAACAGCAGCGTACTACAATACGAAACGTAGTATGGAACCTACGCTTAAAGAGGGGGATAAAGTTTATTTGCTTCGACGAAACATCGAAACCAAGAGACCAAGCAATAAACTCGACCACAGGAAACTAGGACCATTCAAGATTGATAAGGTAATAGGAACGGTTAATTATCGATTGAAATTACCAGACACAATGAATATCCACCCAGTATTCCACATATCCTTGCTCGAACCAGCACCACCAGGAGCGCCAAATGCGCCATTTACAGAAATTGAACCAGTCAACCCAAACGCCATATACGATGTCGAAACAATACTAGACTGCAAATACGTCAGAAACAAGGTCAAGTATTTGATCAAATGGTTAGACTACCCACATTCAGAAAACACATGGGAACTCAAGGAAGATCTCAGCTGCCCTGAGAAGCTACGGGCATTCCACCTGAAGTACCCACACCTGCCAATAAAGCCTCAAGATCCGCTTCGGACAACTCAGGCAAAGAAGGATCGAAGAAATCGAAGGAAGAAGAATCAATAGGAGTAGGCGCAGCATCAACGTTTGCTGTTTCTTCCTCAACACGCTCCTTTTCAATCTTTTCCTTTTCTAGTCTCTCCTTCTCCTCCGCCTCCACTAGCTCATCGAGAGTTCGTAAACCACGACGAAGCATTTCAGATTCACGTTTCAACAGGAAACGTTTCTGCTTTCGCAATCGCAGAATTTTAGCCATAGCCTCTTCTTCTTCTTGATCCAACCTCTCCTTCTGTCGGGACAAACTTTCCCAATCACTTTCAGATGGACCTTGGACATCGCATTTTTTGCTGCTACGAATGCATTCACTGCACCGCGAAGAGTCAGAAGGCGAAACAATACATTTGCGACCAGTGCGTTCGCACAATGAGCATGAAGGCATTTCGAAACCTTTCTGTTCAACAAGACGAGCAAGACGGATTTGTTCTTTTCTTTTGTCAGTATTCAAAGGAGGCATAATGAAGAAAAGAAGAAACACCACAATCATTAGATATACAAAAGGGAAGACGTACTAATATAAACGCTTGGGACAAGCGCTAGGTTAAGAAGGGGATAGTGTTACGACGGATTAGTAACAGGCTGTAGAATCACCAACGTATAGGCTATAATGGTATTATAGGCCTCAGTGATTCAGCTGCAGTATACCGGGGGACACTAGGCACCCAAGGAAAGCCTCAGGCATGTATATAGTATTAGTCATAGGATATCCTAGAATCTTAGGATACAGTTCCTAGGACAATAGGTCCTAGGAAACACCGAACATAACTTTGCAAACTTTTCGCGAAGTTATATTAGTAAGATCCCAGGGGGTTAGCCCCAGGACAAAACAATAAGCTAGGACACCAAGAGTCACGGGATTAGTGTCCCGTGATGGACAGCTCAGGAACGACAGCGCTCCAGGAGCGACCGGCTGTCCCAGCTGTCCAAGTGAGACGAAGATCTATATAAGGGAATGGGTTTCATTATAATGTAGAGCTTCGTGCTCAAGACAACAATCATTAGTTTCATTACTATAGTTACGAGAATTGCAACCAGTTACAACCTTATCGAATTCCTACTTGAAGTCTAGTCTAAACCACCTCGAGAGATCTCTAGACACTTCCACGTGACCCTAGAGGCAGCTCCCGTAACAATAAGTAAATGGCGGTATTCTTATATGCCTTATCATTTTACCAATAAATTATTAATAGTTTTATAAAGGAGGTCTTTTTGTTTTTAATATATCTTCTATAATCAAATTATTCTTTTTTATTTATTCATACAAAAATAGCTGTATTGCAATCTATTATTTCAGCTATTATTATTGATTGATTTGTAACAATCCCTTCCGTATTAATTATTCCTATTTACTTTCAATATTCTAAATGAATTGCTATTTCTTTTAACAACGAATTTTATTATTTTAATAAAGATTCTATTATTAAATATAATTATTATTATAAATAAAAGAAAGTTTGTTTTCCGATATTTCCTTACTTTGTTTTCGATATAAATCTTTTATATTAGATTTATATCTTTTGATATTTTATTTTGAATAATAATTAAAAGAATAAAGATACCTTTGAAATAATAATTCATTAATATAATCGATACATCAAAGTAGTAGAAGTTTTCTTTTGAAAAGAGATTAAACAAAGAGGGATTTACAAATTATAATTTATAAAGGAATTAATTCTTTTTCTGATATTCAAATTAAATAGAATTGGTAATCTTATGGAATACATTATGGATTTGTATTGATTTATTATTGATTGCTCTATTCTTACTTTTTAATATTGTTGATAATTAATTTAATGGTTTTTAGAATAACCTGTTTGTTTTGGATATTGTTATTGCAGCTTCTATTATATTATTAATCACTACTTTAAACTCAGATAAAAAAGGGGAGTTTATAGCTTTGATTATATATCCTTGTATTGTATATACTATTGCTAATACATTACAAAATATTCAAACTCCTTTGGGGCTTTTAAATAGTAATTAGAATTTGAATATAATAGTTGATTCTTTAGATTGTTATTATGCTTCTGCTTTATCGAACCGGATAGGCTTTATTATCTTTATAATGATTTAGTAAGGTTTTTGAAAAGGTTTTGTAAAATTGAAGAGAAATATAATTGTAAATTCTAATGAATCCGAAGAGTTTGCTTTTGAAAAGGATGATGTGTTGAATCAACCTTATTAGATTATTAATACCTTATATTACTTTTTGGATAAGAGTGTATTGATTTTATTATTTGAAAGTTTAAATAGAAAAAATACTTTTTCTGTTATATCTTATTATTTTCAATTCAATAAACTTGTAATTAGATTTATTATTTCCTTTTTCGCTTTTAAGTTATTACAATTTGCTTTTTACAATATATCGACACCTTACTTTTATTCTATAGGTTCTTTTAAATCCCAAAAAAGGGCTTTCAACACTATTCAACAAATCTATATTAATAAATCTAATAATCAAGTAGATTCGTTTCAAAAGCTTCACTCTGAGAATTCTAATGTGAAGCGGGTTTCCAAAAAGCAATAGATTACCACTGGTTTTCCAACAGGAGCTTGTTCTATTAATGAGATTTATAAAAACGAGAAGAAAGGAATTAATAATCAAAATGAAATCAATAAAAAGGATAAAATTGATTAAATCGGGTTTACAAATTTTGGGGGATATACTAGTAATATAGATTCTATTTTTTTTGGTAATCGAGATATTATAATTAACTTTCTAAATTAGATAAATAAATTAGGGAATTGATTTTGATTTTTCAAAGTTCTTTTTGTATAATAAATTATTTAGGTTTGGTTATTAATATACTATGGGTTTAAAGGAATTATTTTTTTTGGTTTCTTTATTGAATAGTTCTTTTTAAATAATTTAATATAATGTATGTATTTTAGATATAAATCTTATAAGATCTTTTTATATTAAATATTTTTAAGCTTTTTTCTTGTTTTCTTCTTTTTCTATATTAATAATACTTTTTTTTTATAATATTCTTTTATTATTGTTTTTGCATTTTCTAAATTGTAAAGTATTTTCTATATGTTTTTTGTCAATTGATAGTTCTTCCATTGTATTAGATATTATACACCTTTGTTTTTTTTTCTATATATTAAAATCCTTTCTATTTTATACTTTATATAATTATTAATTTCTTTTAATAGCGATGGATTGGTGGTATCTTATCATTTATACTATAATTCGAATAAGAAGATATAAAATATATTATAAATCTTATAAATAGATAATAATTTAAATTTGTATATTTGTTCATTGATTTTTATATTCATTATAATAAAGAGGTTTATAAATCAATTAAAGAATTTTTTTTTAAATTACAATTGTTTAATATTCTTTATACTTAATATTATCTTATCTTTGATGCTATATCGTTATAATAACCCCTTTATAATATTCTTGTTTTTCTAATTAATTACCGATTTCCAAAATTCTTTTAGCTTTTTTCTTTCTTTTTTTAAAACATTAATGTGCTTGTATACTGCCAATGCCCTTCCTTTTAAATCAGTATCCTCGCTAATATAATGGAATATAGATTGGAATTCATATATAATCTGGAATAGGTTTGTATTAATTGTACTATACTATATCGTGTTATATATAAATTCATTAAAGAATAATAACAATATCCAATTATCTTATCTATAATTAATATAACAACTTATATAATAAATCAAATTTTGATTTTGTTATTTGATTTGATTATTAATCTACAAATAGAATGCTGTTGATAATTTACAATGAATTTGTAAATAAAATATTAGATTATTTCAAAATTTATTAATGAATTACAATCCCCTATTGGAGATTATACTTTCTAGTATATTAAAGTTTTTAAATATTGTATTAATTATAATATTAGCTAATTCAGGAAACGATATTGTTTTGTTGATAGTAATATATTAGGTTAATTTTGTAAACCTATTGATTATTATTAGAATAGAATTGTATATATATTTTCTATATTTCGAAGAAAATAAATCTATAATAAAATCTATAGTTATTTCTTTTTAGGGTTTTTTTGAAATAAAGAGGATTTATAACTCGTTATATGGTTTATATCTTTTGATAACAGTTTACTAATATACCGTATATGTTTTGATATATTGTTTAATATCTTTTCTTATTGAAAACTAATAATATTTAGATTTCAATATTTCTAATATTTTAATAATACTCTAATAATCTTCAATAGGGTTATTATAATGCATTTCTAAGATTTCTATTCTGAAAACACTATCTAGTAATATATACATGTTCTTCTTATATCTAAGAAGCCCGTTAATGCCTACCTATTATAGTAAAACATTTTCAATGGAATATAATCTTTATCTTAAATATTCTTTATTTTTTATAAAATTATCTTCTTTTTAAAACTATAATAAAGCTTTTTCTATCGATTTCAATATAGATTCAAATATTGTTTCATCAAATACAAAAATATTAGTAATTTAATATAGTATTAACTATTTGTAATTAGTTTTTATCAATAAAACTAATTATTTATATAATAATAAGTTATATTCTTCCCTTTGTAAGCAATTAATAATAATATATAGGGGTTTCGTTTTTATAATAAATTTGTAAAATAAATTTATAATAATTATAATACTTTTTAATTTATTTTGAAATATGAATAATATATTATTGATATCGTTTATATCAATAACATAATCAAAACGATATGATAATCTATTAACTAGATTCAGTTTCCCTACCCTATATATTATTTCAAAATTATAAATTGTTAATATTTTCGTTTATTTAGTTTATCTACTATTAAAAATCTTTTTCATTATAAAATATTATAAACTGTTATAATCTAATTTCATTATAATAATGTATCGATTATTTATTAAATAATAATATTATTATATAAATATAATATATATTACTAATAATTCCTAATTATAAATAAAGTATTGTTATTCTATAAAATTCAGCTTTTTCGAATAAAAAGCAATAAAGTATTATTATTATATTGATATTTTTGTAATCTCTTTTTTGAATAATTACAATAGAATATATTTTAAAACAAATATTAATGAGTTGGTTTTAATTATAATATAAAACAATAATTCGAAGTGCTTGAATATTAATATTATAATAAATACTTTTTTTAATATTTCAAATATATTTTGAACTTTTTTTATTTATATAAACTTTCCTATTATTTTATTTTTCTTTGTTTTTTTTATAAGGGTGGTTATTTTATAAATTATTATCAAATAGATTCTAATAAATTATTAATAGAAATTCGCAAAGTTTAAGAATACTTATAATTCCTTAAGATTTATAAATATTAATTATTTTATAATAATTTAAATACAATTGGATTCTATTATCACTTCTACTTCTAAAACAATAAATTCTAGAAATTTAATTTTATAAATATAAAAGATATATTTTTTCAGTTTTGCAAATAGTTTGTATTTTATAAAGCATTTAAGGATTTTATAGATATCCTATATATAGCTTTTTCTATTTTTAAAGTAAATCAGAATATTATTTAGATATATTATATATATAATATTTATCAAGCCTAATAATACTTGATTAATATATATTTGGAATATTACTAGAGTATTAATTAAATTAAATAGTATAATTAAATATTTGAATTATTTATATTGTATATAAAATACCATTTTCTATTTATTACTTTTTCTAATATAAATACAATAATAGATATTTTGTAAATTCAATTTAATAAAAACAATATTTTATTAAAATCGATTTAAAAATTTATTAATTAGAAATAATAGAATTCAATCCTTTTTAATTATCCTATTTAAATTCTAATAATAAATATAAAATTGATAGCTTTTTCCTTTTTTAAAAACAAATATAATTAATATTTTTACTAAATTAATAAATCTCCTTATCTATCCCTTTTTTTAATATTCTATTAAATATTTCTTTAATACTATTAATTCCTTTTTAAATAAAAAATAGATTGATCCCTAAAAAGATTTCAAATCGGCTTTAAAATCAATGCGATATTTTATTGAATAGTATTTTGATAGAATACTATTTTCTTTTTCAAAAAAGACTTATTAATATTCTTAATATTTTTTAAAGATATTTAATATAGAAAATGTAAATATTTAATAATACCTATTATCTTTATAATAATAAAATTAAATTTTTAATAATATAATATATATATAAACACTCTTTTTTATTTTATTATAAAATTTGTTTACAAAAATCATTTCGAAATTATTAAAAGAAAAACGATAATAAAAAGATATCAATTTCCAATCGATATTTGAATTTATTATTTATAATTAAGATAATCCAAATATAATATTGATTTTAAATAAATCTAATATAATAGTAATAAATTTGTAAATAAAGATTCTCTTCTTTCCCTTTTGATTTTTTATTTCGATAGAGAATTAATAATTATTATATAATGATATTATAATATTATTTACAAATATTAAAACTATTTCTTTTTTAATAAATAATTAGTTTTATTCAATACATTTAAATTATTGAATGATATTGATTTATATTTTTAAATCAATAAAGTATTGAAATATTATTGATTTATCTTTTAATTAAAATATTATTATAATAATAAAAATAGTATATCCTTTTATTTGGGGATTTAATATTAGTGAGATATTTAGAATAATAATTGGATTTAAGTCTTTTTTTATTAAAAAGATTGTAATATAATTTTTGAATACTCTTTGGATTTGTAATTTCCTTTATAATATTAATATATAATAGAGTTTCGGCAATTGAAAATGTAATACCCTCTTTATTGATATTTATAATAAATAATATTCTTTATATAATTTGCATATAATATTACAATAGATTTGATATTGACTAATTCATTTTTTTGAATCTTTTTTTGAATTGATTTTAAAAATCTTATAATGATATCTATTTATTATTTGGATTCGAAATAAATTCATTTCAATAAATATTATGAATTTTGAAATAATTAGATTTGTTTATAAGATCTTTATAATTTATTGATATCTTATTTATAATAAAATTTATTTATTATAAATAAATCTATAGGTTTGTTTTATTAATTCACTTTTGGATTTTGATTATTATAGAAATTCTAATATTCTTTTAGTTATATATAAATATAATTCTGTAAGGAGTCTCTTTTTTTGAATATTATTCACTTTTAATTCAATATCCTCCTCTAGGTTTTCCAAATAACTTACAAATATATTTATTAATTACCCTAATTATTATTTTATATAAATAATTTACTAAATCACTTATCACTATTGATTTCTTTTATTTATAATAAAATTGTATATATATTCCTTAAAATCAAATCAACTTAGATTGATATTGATTAACTTGCTTTTGTATTAATGTTATATTAATAAAAATTGCTTTTCAAAGTATTGGATAATATAATTGATCTTCTTTTTATTTATCAAAAAGTAATATCTATTATCATTTCGAAATTTCTACCTAAAAAAAGAAATCCTTTATTTTCCCAATATTCTCGTTTACATATTTCTTTAGTCTTTATAGTTTTAAAGATTTCCTTTGATTGGATGTGGTAATCTAGCGAATTGATAATAATAGGGCTGCGATATTATTATTATTAATTAAAAAAAGAGTATATAAATTGTATTTCATAATCCTTTTATAAATCTATTTTACTTTTTCCATTTCTTTTATTATTTTATTAAATATTTCTTTTTAAATTAAACTATTTATAATATTGATTTATTGTTATATCATTGCTTAAACATCAATAATCATTTCTTAAAGACTTTGATTGTTTTTATTAATAAATTATTATTATTCTATCACTTGGCTTTCATTATTATCATTTTAAAAAAACCCTTTAGTACTTCCTTCTAATTGACTTAAAATTGTACTGAGAAATTCTCCACCATCTCTTTCAAGTATTCTTCTTATAGAAATTATAGTAATATTAATAATAATTTATTATTTAAATTAATTAACGGATTATCTTTTTTTGAAAAATGAAAAGAATTATTAAAATAAATAATAATAATAAATCAATTAATATATTATAGCATTAAGATTTTTCATTGCTTTTCTATAATTATGTAAATTATACAATTTATATATATATGGGTTCTATTTGGTATGCAATAAATCCGAAAGGTCCACTATCACATGCCTAATTGAGCCGGTCACGTTTTGTCCCGTAACATGAAATACAATATCAGAAGTGATTTACTTTCCTATTGACTTACAAAAGCATAAAATATTCTAAATACTTCTGAAATAGTGAATCTACTATATATATCTAATCAAATAATTATTCTTTAATACTTATTCTCATTTTATATAAATCTATTTAATATACATTAATTAAAAAGAAGCTAATAATCCTATAAATATAGGAATTTTATAAATATAAAATATTAGAAGTATAATAATTATAATTAAATCAATTATTAAAATTGAATTCAAAGTATAATTATTCTCATTCAAATTTATACAAATAAAAATCTTAAAATAAAATATCTTTATATTTAAAATATAATATCAAAAGTGATCCATTTTTTTATTGATTTATAAAAGCATAAAGTATTTCAAATACTTCTGAAATAGTGAATCTATTATATATACCCAATCAAGTGATCGCTCCCTGACAATTATTATTATTATTATTATTATTATGTATAATTAAATTTCGAGTGTAGCGAGGATCGGGAGTTTGAGGGCTGGCCCTCATAAAGATTAAAGAATTAAAATTAAAATTTTATATATATCAAGAATAAGAAAAAAAGAAAAAAAGCTACTATGAATCCACAGTCTGAAAAGTTCTATTTCCCCGACGGCTAGTTTGAAATTGCTTTACTGTGATTATTTGATATTATATAATTACCTTTTATACTCCTACATATCACCGAGGACATGGATTAGTCACTCAGGAGAACACCGAGCTCATTAAAAGTCAGAAGATCGACGTGTAAGAAAAGTTAGATATTAGAAATCTTAATTCTAATAATCGACAAGGTTTAACCTTTAATAAGCCTAAAATTTACCATGATATATAATCCATTAGAATTAAAAAAAATAGGAATTCATAATATTATCAAAAAGGTTAGTAATTGTATAAAAAACCCCAGGTATACCTCAAGCTGATAGGGAAATAATATTAGTTTGATATATTTTAGAATATGTTATTATCCAAGTTTTTATTTATCATTTCATGACGTTCCCGGTCTACTCCCTACTACTGAGCCCTGACGTTTGAATTGATACAAAGACTTTTGATTTTCGAGACATATTAATAAAATGAGAGTTTCGTAATTAATTAATCCCAGTAAGAAGATTATGAGGTTACAAAATCACGTTTTGAAACTTAATTGAGAAATTGAGTATATATACTCTAGGGATAAACACTATGAACAATTTATCATAATGCTTCATCATTCAAAAATTCATTTGGAATAATGTTAAAAGATAATAACATATGAGAAAGACGAGACACTGGCAGCACGTCCTTACCAATCAGGCTTTTATGACCAACTGATTTATTTACTTCCATATTGTTCTGCTCGTGTTCTTTTAAAAGGGGAAGAGGGCCGAAGGTCATCACTCCAGCCACGTTAGAGCCGACGTTTCTCGTCAACAAGTGACAGTACATAAACGCCGAAAAATCTCCTATGCCAGACATGAAAGGCCAGTTTCGTGGCCTTCGCGCATCTAGGAAAAGTCGGAAGAAGGTCATACTCAAGGTCTTCCTCCGATGGTTGATCACACTCGCCATCATCGGGGCAATCTATGCCGTACTGCTGGCATTTTCAGCTATGCACGTCATGACAAAGGCGACTAAAAAGCTTTTCAATACCCTCATCACTGCACTGTTAATTATGTTAGGTCTGGCCATTGCCAGCAGTCTCGACGGAATGATTAGAGAGTTGAGGTGGTGGATCCTAAGCCAACGATACAGATCTAGGTCTAAAGTGTGTTAAATCACCCTCTGAAAAATAGGCTAAAATTTATTAATTAATATTCAGGTAAACCTGATTTTAGAAGCAGACAGGTTGCAACGATTGGTCGTGCTGGCAGTAAATTCACGTCGCCACTCCATCCATGCTGCAGTATTGTGCTGGACACTCCTCAATATTGTGAGATGCCGCACATTCAAAATGAAGTATGTATCATTAACATCTAATAGGCGGCCCAAGTTGGCCTGGCTGCAATTGGGCTGTGCTACTCAGTAGACAGTTCTGAAACATATGCATTGGTAAGCCACGGTAATTTGTCCATTGCAGATGTGTCTAGCATCAAAATGAACAAAGTTTTATCTTTTGACTACCAATCAACTCTCGCCCAGCAGTTCACAGCAAATAAGTAGGTGCCTATCTAGCCTTGGTTCAGTTAAATTTTGCTTAGAGAGGACCTAATTATTTGCAGTTATGGCTTAATATCTCTTGCTTTTGACGTTATACGAACGGATTCACTTCCAGAGCCTGGGACCATATTTCATCCCAGAGATCCGCTCACCTTCTGCGGAACGGACTACTGCCAATACGTGTTTCATGACACATCTACCATATCCGCTGACTCTGGTGTCAACCCAATTGCTGTCTACACATCGCGCACCATAAAATCTTCGACCATTTGTAGCACCTGGGCTGTGACGAAGGGAGGGAACGGCACCGAAAACACTATTACTGTTGCTACTGAAACTGGTGATTTTGATGTCTATATTCCAGTTCAAGGTGGTCCCGGCCAGACGACATTCATGACCAATACCCTTTTAAACTGCGGTCCAGGCTGTAGCACCATTGCAGCGTTTGAGGCATCAGCCTTATCACCGTGGTTCTACCGTTGCAATATAACTGTCAGCCCTGTTGCAGGCGCCACACTCCCTGAGCATCAGGCCAGTGCAGACTTGCTATCTCTGGCTTCTGCTGGCATTGCATTGCAAGGATACGCCACCTCTAATCTTGCCAACAACACTGCTTTCCAGTACCAAATGTACCCCGCTGAGTCTGTGTACGGCTTCCCATGGAATGGGGACAAAGAATCCATGGCTTTGATGATGTCGCGTTTCTCGACTGGCGTTGTAGCCATGGCTGCTTTATATAATGATGGGATTATTGTCGAGGGTAACGCGCCCATGGCTGGATCTTCACTCAATGTGACGCACTGGAACTATGTGTATCTCATTTTTATTCTTACCGCTGGCCTACAGCTTGCCCTCTCACTTGCCATATCACTAATAGCCCACCTGGTCGTGGTACCACCTGACAGTATCACTGCTTCGATGCAGGTATTGCGACAAATGTCCGCTCAAGAGTCCGGCGTCAGTAATGAACACAACTCGAAAGAGCCTGCGCAACATACAATGTGGATATTTAAGGCCACTCCTGTGTCAGAGGATGGTGTTTATGACCTTTATATGGAAGAAGCTTATTTTGAAATCAAATAACGCCCCCGGGAAACAGATAGGGAGCACTGAAGTTGTGTAACATTGCAAATTCTGAGCGCAAATTCTCGGCGACCAATGGATCATTTCAATAACCCATAACGAAAGACAACAATCACATTGCGGGTCAATGTGTATTGTTCACATCGGTGAGATAGGTTGCCAAGATGGCTCGGGCCTAGGTTAATAAGTGAAAAGAAGGCTGTCAGAGTGAGTAAACTCTGCAAATATTTCTGAATCCTGTTAGGCATGTGAAATATCATTAAACTTTCCTTGACATTTTGATCAAATTATCATTGTTATCTGGCCATTTCGTATCTGAGTGCTTTTATGCATCCTGTATCGAGTCTTATACCCGACTTACTTGGTATTATCGTTAGGCTCAGCCTCAATTTCCACCTTGGTGCTTTTGTGTTTAATCTCTCACATTATCAACTTGCGCCGAAGACGAAGTATAAAGCAAATGGCAGGATTGGGATTTGCTCTTTTATACAGACCTCACATTTGGAAATCCTTAGTTAGCGCTTGTACGGAAGGCTATGGGCTTACTTCTACGAATTTAACCGAGGAATCTGATGTCCTTTTCATGAACATTCGATTTCTCTTTTCAAGTCGCATTTGCATTGTTTTGGCGTATTTTATATTAGGCTCTTTCTACGAGAACATCTTCTAACAGTCCAACCTCTGTCATTGCCCACCTTACAGCCTCATCCCACTCGTCACCGCATCCATCGAAGCTTCTACACAAATCTTCTACAAGTCTCTTTCCTGTACGTTTCGCCCACCACATCTCATCCAGCCTATCAAGAAGAACGCCCCAGTACATTAAAATCATAAGTGCCATCCGCTCTCTCTTTTCCAGCTCGCACATAAAATCCGTATTCAATCCAGCTGGCCACGACACTGGAATTCTTTTGCCTTCTGCATAGCATCTTTCGAGTTCTTTGATGGCTTTTTGGTAAGTCTCGTAAAGAGGATTAGTAACCCCAATAGCCGTCGTGTTGAGACTCTGAAGTATCTTGATTGGAAGTATTGTGACCTCGTTTCCCCGAAGCTGAAACTTTTGCGGCGTCCTAAAAATATCTCTCAAGGATCCGCTTTGAAGCCAGGAGAAGCTTGTATTAAGGACAGATTTGATACCATGAAGACAATCATACATGAGAAAAATGTTGAGTAATGCCGGTTTGGTTGCATTCTTGTCCCCCGCAGAAAGGGAGGGCGAGACGAGCGAGCATGCCATGATCAATATTGAAGTTAAGACGACGGCATCACAATTATATTGCGTCACATCGTTTAGAGCAGCACGAAGACTAGGAACTGCATTGTTCTGGTATGCTAGTGCCTCCCTAACGTAGGAGGTTGCAGAAACTGCGTCGCTAGTCTGGGTCGCTATGTGGAGAGACGTCAGAGCAAAGATGGAATCCATGAGATATTCGTGCTTAAGTGCCTCTTGTACAATATGGCCTCGAAACAAATCAGCGTGAGCATTTGTAAAGCTAGAGCATGTATAAGTAAACCAATAATACATTAGTTCAAGCTCTCTTTGCCGCGTTGATGGGCCGGAAGGTCTGTAGTTGAGCAGCGCCCCTTGGTGAATGGCAGGATAATCAGCACGGATAACTGCTGGTAAGCCCGACGCAGGAAGAACCAAGGAAGACGCAGAGCCAGCGCTTATAAGACTTTGCGCATTGGAGGTGGACCTTGGACCGCTAGAAGTTCCTCGTGCTTGAAGTAGCCGCGAGTATTGACAATCGATTTCGCGTGCAGTACAATTTGTACAGGTTGGTTCCCTCTCATCGCACTTGACACGGCGTTTCTTGCATTGATCGCATCCGTAGCGGGATTTAGTATGTGCACGTTTTGGCGCCATAATATGTTCAAATGATTGTTTTCATAGAAGACTTCATTCAAACCAATATTCTGTGGAACGTGCAGTATAAGGATCTAGAAATAGAATCCGCCAATGAAAGGCGTGTGGATACATTATTAGCATGTGGTGTGTTCGGTGGTCATGCTGAGTCATGTCTCCTTGCCGGCTCCACGAAAAAGTGATCATATTGTCGAAAAGCAACCGTGCTTTTACCCACATACAGGGCTTTAGTCAACAAAAACATCACGCTGTTTAAAAATTAGTATAACATAGTTTATAAGTGGGTCGGTTATATCAGTGGATCGATTACTTTTACCTTGAATTATTATTTTATATTCAATACACATTTTTTTTATAATTAATTATGAAAATTCATTCTAAAGAAGTATATATAATCTTAGTGTTACAACGGATTAGTAACAGGCTGTAGAATCACCAATGTACAGGCTATAATGGTATTATAGGCCTCAGTGATTCAGCTGCAGTATAACGGGGGACACTAGGCACTCAAGAAAGCCTCAGGTATGTATATAGTATTAGTCATAGGATATTCTAAATTGTAGAATATAGTTCCTAGGATAATAGGTTTTAGAAAAGATAGAATACAGTAAGCAAAAAAGGCTTTATTAAGATTAGTAATATTCTAAGGGATTAGTCTCAAAACAAAAGAACAAGTTAGAATAATAGGAATTACAGAATGAGGGTTATATAATATATCAAAGATTGAAATCGATATTCGATTAAATCGATTATCGAAATCGATATTCGATTAAAAATAAGAAAATCTATATAAGGGAATAGATTTCATTACAATGTAAAGCTTTATATTCAAAATAACAATCATTAATTTCATTATTATAATTATAAAAATTACAACTAATTACAATCTTATTGAATTTTTATTTGAAATCTAGTTTAAATTATTTCAAAAGATCTCTAAACATTTCCACATAACCCTAGAGGTAGCTCCCGTAATACTTAGCTATTCAAGCTATTGAATTAAATAAAAAATTATTAATTCGAAAGACAGCTTAGCTTTATTATGTATTTCGAATTATATTGAATAATAGAATTCGAGGTAAACCTAACATAATTGAGAATTGATGAAAAAGTTATAATTTGATAGAATTAGAAAAGAAAATATTTATTCAATATATTCTTAATATAGATTTGAAAGGTTTTCTATTTAAACTTAAGAATATAAAAGATATAGTGAATTATATTTTCAAATCGAAGGGTGCGAAATATATCAGGAACTTTTGAATATATCGATTTATAAAATATCGAATCGAATTAAAGATACATTTTAGTTATATTTATAACTTTCAAAAAGCTCTTTATAAGAATTCTAAACTTATTAAAGAATAGTTTCGATTAGTTATAAATATATAAATAAAATACAACATTTTGAATAAAGATTTTTATAATTTTGATAAAATAGATTTTATAATGGGAATTATATATATAGCAATAATTGTTATTAATATTGAAACATATAGCAAAAGTAAATCTATATAATCAAATAATCGAAAATGAATTATAGTAATAATATATAAAAATAAAGAGGATAAAACTATTCCCCTATTTTTAATAATCTAGAAACAAATCTATTTCTCCAATTGATATATTGAAATCGATTTTTCTATAGAATAGGCTATTAAATTTATATTTAATAAATAGATAAACAATAAGATAAATTTAAAATGATTAAAACACTTCAATAAGTATATTAAGAATCAAAGAAAAAGCAAATATCGAATATTAATACTGAACAAAAATGAAGATTACAAATTAATAGCTTTTTAAGTATATTATAATATAAAACTTTATATTTAAAAACAATTATTAGTTTTATTATTATATTATGAGAATTGTAATTAATTATGATCTTATTGAATTTCTATTTGAAATCTAATTTAAATCATTTCGAAAGATTTCTAAATATTTCCACGTGATTCTAAAAACAGCTTCCGTAATACTTTTTGAGATAAAAAGTAACAAAACTCAATTTTTTAATATAGATTACTAGTTTTTTTAATATAAACTGCTATACTTTTAGTATAACGTAGTTTATCAGCGAGCGGATCATATCACCGAGCGGATCATTTGAAAATACACCAAAATTAGCTATTTCTAAATATTCTTATTTTAATGACTAAACATTATTTTTGAAAAATAAAAAGATTGAAAATAATATTAAAACTGAGTCTTTTTAGAAATCTAGTTTTTATATACATATTTCTATTATATTCTAGAAAAAATAGAAATTGTCACGATTTTCATTACAAAAAAGTTATTTTTATAATAACTATTATAATAATTTGATTTTTTAATAAATAATTAGATTTTTATGATATTCATATAACTAAATTTCAATATTTTCAGCTTTCTTTAAATTATATTATTATATAAAGAAAGTGCACGGTTACACACAAACGAATTTTGTATATAAATTAAGTGATCCGCTCGGTGATATGATCCGCTCGCTGATAAACTACGTTATATTACTTATTTTAATATATATTACTAATTTAGATCTGAATTACTAATTTCAATTATATGATTACACAATCGTAAAATTGTACAATCACACTAATAAATTTTTTCAGAATTTCTAAAAACTTTTATATTAAGAATTGTAAAAAAATCATTAGTATAATTCTACGATTATACTATTATTCGATTTTGCGATTGTGTGATTATATAATTGAAAGTAGTAAGTTAGATCTAAATTACTAATTTATATTAAAAAAACTAGCAATCTATACTAAAAAGTTGGTTTTTGTTATTTTTTGTCTCAGAAACACAACATATGTCTACCCCCTTAGAAGAAGGGAGATTGCTATTTTAGATATATGCTGTCATACTTGAATCACTAACATCCTTAATTGTCATGCTTTTCGCACATCTGTTTAGATCTCTTCCATTTTCTCAGGCACATTTTCCCTCTCCAGTACTATCGATATCATGGGTCCTATATTAACCTGTAATAAAATTGGTCTACCTGCTTTAATTTCTATTACGCTAGATGATTTGCAATATCTGGAAAGCCTAGATCTAGATCAAACATTCTGAAATCTTAATTTTGTATCTATAGGAGCCTTGGAGACGGTAGGGGTTCTCTCCTAACCCTATTGACAAAGGTGGGTTCCATTAGTACAACTACTATACTCGAACATGATCTCTGAAAAGCTACCAGTCCTTTTTTGTAGCTTCCAAGTATTCCGAGGACAGCAACGCTCCGAAGTTAAAGGAGGTAATTCATCCCAATTTATACCGTCAGATCAAGGAAATGTAAATTCTGCCTTCTTGCAAAACTCCTCCAAAGAACTAAGCTTCCCCTTCGCTTTCCCGCTATCTTCTGACTTTTGCCCTGGTGGTTTACTATAAAAGCCATAATTCCTGTAAAACACAAACATCCCTTGCATATCATCTTTGACCAATGGTGGCATCCACTCCTTGAAGAGCTCATCAGAAACCTGTTGATACGCAACTCTTTTTCCTGTCACACTGGAAACAATCTCAGCAATCTCTTTCCACGTGTACCACCCCTCCATCGCCTCTAACACCTTCCCCTCGTATTCATCAGGGGACTCAAGAATAGGTGCAATCCATTTTCCCATCTCCGTCGCGTCAATAAGCGGCATCCGTGTATCGGGATTGCATAGTGACGCAAAGACATATGACCCGTCATTCGCGGGTGATGGTCTTGGTGGCATCAGCTGGTTGGTGAAATTCTGCATAAAGTACGCCGGGCAGTAAAAAGCGGACTTGATTGGCAGGCTGCGGATGTACTGCTCAATGTCGGCTTTGGTGTCGAAATGGTTAACGCTTAACTTCCCATCCGAAATGGCCATCACGGGCGGGAGCGTCTGCCAAATGATATACTGCGCTCCAGCGGCAATTGCTGCGGTGCAGAGAGCTTTGGCTTGCGCAGTTTCAACCTCGCGAGTATCTCCTGTAAGTGTGGTACTTGTCATGGCAAAGACGGTGTGCGCATTTTCAAGTGCAGCTTTCAAAGATAAGGGATCATTGAGATCCGCTGAAATTAGCTCAGCGCCCTTGGTTGCAAGATCTTGAGCTTTCGGGCTGGTGGTTGAACGGCTGATGGCTCTGACAGAGTATTGAGACGAGAGTAATGGGTCAGAAAGAACGACGTTTGCAACCGAGCCGCCTTGTTGGCCTGTCGCACCAAAAACGACGAGAAGTTTTTTAGACATCTTCTTTTACCAAGTTGTTTCTGTGCTGGAAACGATGTAGAATAATAAATTGAAATTGATCAAAGTTGTTTGTGACCACAGAAAAGCTAAGATATGCCGACTTAGTATTATATCATTGAAATGAAGAGACAGCCTTTCTTGCAATGCGTATTAATAGATAGTAAGGCGGGCTGATTGGATTGCAAACAGAGAGGCAAACTCAATAAAGTTTCTCGGTGTTCGCGGCGTTAAGGTAGTCGCGATTTGCGGGTCAAAGTTATTTGTAACATCATGTTCAAAGATACCATTCACTAGGGCCGGACACGAAGATGCATAAACTCCATTTACTGCAGCCCCTGTTTTTCACCGAAACCAGATAAAGTTTATTTTCTAGGCAAGGTTTACATCAAGACGTACCCATGCATAGCAAAACTTGAAAGTGGTATGAGGTATCTGTTGAGCTGTCTGCTGTAGCCTATAATCTAGAAAGCCCTTTACCTCCTACAATTTATTGGACATGATCAAACGCATTGAACTACCATCCACAAGCTTAACACACTTAATAAGGATGCAACTCTAACTACTCACAATGACTTATATCAGTAGCTAGTATCTATTGGCCCATTTCAGATAGTTTAAAACACCTATCAAATATCCCTACAACTTAATTAACCGTGTTATATGACGTGTGAACTTCTATCGGCTCTCTTCGGAGAAATTGATCTTTTAGATATCTTGTTTACGGTATAAGCGAAGGACTATTTCGTAATCCGAACACCGAACACTCCACTCCTTTACAATAATGAACCGAGCGAGAAGTGGTCAACCCATTAATATGATATGGTAGGCCCACTATTAAGTCGTAAGATCTAAAACCTCAAGGGGAAACTTTCTCGATTCCACTAGAGTCAAGAGAAGTGGGGTTTTTGTTCCACTAGCCACCCCGCACTCAAAACTAGCTCCATGATCCTCAACTCTTATCCCTATCATAAAACAGCCTTCGGAAATGATGACACTGTAGAGGGGATGATGACCTGATTGGTACAGCAGAGAATAGTACTTTTGATGATTACTATTGACCAACTTTGTGAAACGATCTTTGCTAGAAGGAGAGGTATTTAATTGTTTTGTTTTCGTAAAACGAGCTCCGATCGAACATTCATGTTGATAAGACATTCAACATATTTCCGAAACCATTGGTAGAAATTTCTGACAGCAAAGTTAATATTACCACGTAAAAGAGGATATTTGTAAGCAACTTGTTGCTGGTAAATACTTTCTGAAATTTTCGGCCGAAAAGGATAATTCAATGAATGGAGCACCAGTGGGGACGGTGCATGGACTAATAGAACACTGAAAAAATGGATCTGGAAACATTTCTTGAAATATCGATTTGCATGTTTTAGAAATTATGATAATGATTTGTTAAAGATTGAACACTGAAAAAATAAATTCAGATATCAAACAATTGAAACATAAAATAATTGAGAATTTCGAAGTTGAGAAGTGTCCCGTCAGTTTATACAATCACTGTTAGAGTAAGGAATTGAGTATAGAATTTCTGAAAAGTCTGGGCCACACCTGTCATTCAATTAAGCATTTGCTCCTCTTTCTGCTTTTTCATCAGGATAATAATTGCTGTCATCAATTGATCTACCTCCACAAATATAGAAATCCTTGTACATGAGCTATCCAACATCAGACTACTTATAGTGGATACAACGCTAGTCAGGCTCAGAACCTTATACTTATAATCTAACTTAATCGATCGATTTATGATGCTTGATCCTTTCAATTCGTCAAACCCAAAGGCTCGCTGAAGCATAAGGATAGTTCTAACCAATCATCCGCCTACTATCAGCTGGCATGAACTATCCCAACTGATTACTGGATGTCAAGCAATCAAACCTTTTTGTAAGTTGGACACGATAGTAGCCGTATTGAGAACTTTTTGTCTCCTGCTCTCAGTTGCGCAGTTAAGATTTTAAGTCCGGTGCCATGTCTCACTAAACTAGGACGGAATGGCTCAACGACCACAAAATAATCCTTACATGTGTTCATATAAGAATGACCTTCTTATTCCTATGATAGCTTGTTTTCACACTTCTTCATCAACTTCTTCATCAAACTTCTCACTATAAAGCTATTCAAAAAATCAGTTCTGCAATCATGACTAAAGTACTCTTGACTGGAGGAAGTGGCTTCATTGGAGCCCATATTCTAAAGATTCTTCTCGCACGAGGGTTTGTAGCTACTATGACAGCTTTCCGTTCTCTCTTTAAATCAATTACTAATACAACCGTTCAGTTACAATGTTGTTCTAGCAGTTCGAAATGAGTCCAAGGGACAAGAGATCATCAATGCTCATCCCAAGAGCAACGAGCTTTCCTATGTGGTCGTTGGTGACATCTCCAAACTTGGCGCATTCGACAATGCCTTGCAATCAGACCCACCTTTTGACGCCGTTATTCATTCCGCGAGTCCGTTTCACTTTCGCTCGACCGACCATAAGAAGGAACTGTTGGAACCTGCCGTCAATGGAACGGTCGGCATCTTGAAAGCTATCAAGCAGCACGCTCCATCGGTCAAAAAGGTGGTAATCACTTCATCTATGGCGGCCGTGATGAACCCATTCTCAGAACCTGCAAAATACACCGCAGAAGATTGGAATCCGGTTACCGAAGAGCAAGCGCTGAGCAGTCCAGGCCTTGCGTATCTTGGAAGTAAAACATTCGCAGAGAGATCTGCATGGGAGTTCATCAAGAAGGAGTTACCTGGCGTCGGTTTGACCACTATCAACCCTCCAGCGGTTCTCGGTCCTGTGCTTCACCATTTGAAGTCCTTGGCGGATATCAACACTTCTAATGAAGCAATTGCAAATTTTATGCAAGGAAAATGGAAGAACGGTGCCCCTCCAACCTTTACTAAGCCATGGGTAGATGTGCGAGATGTTGCACTGGCTCATGTAAATGCGTTGGAAATACCTGAAGCTGCTGGAAAGAGATTCCTATTGAATGGGGGTTATGTCACTAATGCTGACTATGTTGCAATTGCTAAGACTATCCCTATTCTTAAGGATAAGCTGCCACAGACGGTGGAAAAAGAGGAGATTACAGACGCTGAAGTTGACACTACACCGGCGAAGGAGATTTTAGGTATCAAGTTTAAGAGTTTGAAGGAGAGTGTGACTGATACAATCACATCCCTACAGAGATTCATCGAGTAGATGTTTTCCTCTTCTCAGTCCATTACTTAACATCTCGGTCATCTCATCAGAGTCAATATATAAGTCCTAAACCTTTATAAATCGATCATTATAATCCCCTGTGGCATGGCTTTCCATATTACTTGTAAATTTATCTATGTAGATCTCACGGTCTCTCACATCATTGTGTACTTTCCCAATAGCTCTGATCCCTATAAATTCCAATTTTGATTTTGCAATGGATGTCATATAACCATATGATTACTCATCACGCTTACCTTAGTTTAAGCGATCCACCAGTGAGTGCGAGATACCGCAAAAGTGTACTTGGAGATATCTCTCGAGATACTAATTGATATATCTTACCAGTTTTTGTGACGACTTAGTGGAGATTGAACAATGATAACGTAGCTTTGAATATCATACACCTGAAGAATCGAATTATGAAAAATTTTCGAAAGTCAAAAAGTGGTCTATTGATTTATATATCTATCAATAATCCCTTATTATAAAATGGGCTAAGAGATCCCTTAAGAATCATTTATCTCTTTAACTTTCATATTCTAGTTTATTTGACCCATGTTAATATGCCCCAGCTATTAATCATAAAAAATTTCATAATTCATTAAACAAAGTTCTATAAGTGTATATCAATAAATGAATTAGACGTCAAAAGTTTTGTTTTAATAATGCTTTAGATTTTGTATTGTCGAGTGGAACTCACCAGGAGCTTTCTGCTTTTGTGTCCTGTGAAAACTTTCCTCGGCGAGCTAATTTCAGAAATGCGATATTTGAAATGATCAGCATTATCGCATTCTGTACTAATAGAATTTGTATTGTTACACTCTGCTGGGGACAATCTCTAATAGAAGGATAATGTTTTGCAGATTTCATTCCAGGTGTCGTCAAAACATACTCGCTGTTAAGCTTTAGTGAAAAGATAGTGCTTAACATCATTTTCCGGAGGTGAATCATGGTGCTAGGCACGTCATATTTACTAGCTACACTAATCCTCCATTATCCCCCACAATAGAATGTTCGAAGATCTTTCGTCTATACTTATTTATCTGCTCAGCATGCACATCATTGGAGCGAAGAGTTGATAGCTTCAGAGCTTCATCATGACCACACCATTAAACGGGTTCTAAAAGAAATACACTAAAAATGATGAAAAGAATTTGATGTATATTTCTATGACAGGCTCTAGAACAATGTATTCAGCAGTATACACCTACAAGTTTTGAGTAGAGTGATTGAGATCTTGCGGAGTTTTTCTAATCTGAATTCTTCTCCGATGTGGAATCGTTCTGAAATTTAATCGTGGAAGATATGTCATGAGATATACTAGCAAGCTTGATATCAGGATCAACTAATCTAGAGGACAAACTAGATATTCAAAGTTTCCTTGTTTGAAAAACAAGTCTGATGTATTATTCTGTAATTGATCATAGAGCCGTGTCCCTTTCGAAATCGATTCCTATAAAAACCTTGATAATTCACTTTAATCTCAATTTCAATCTTCCTCATATTGACATATATCTCATTTCGTCTACCACATATCCTAGAAATTACGCATCACATCACGCAGAAAGATGAATCTTACATCTTCCTCTTATGCAGCGAGTTTGAATCATACTCCGCCATCGTTCATCGATTCTTCGGCCTCGCTTCCAACCACAATGCCTTCAATATGAAATTCCACATGTGAAGATGGAACCCTCTGCTACATCATTAATAAGCCGGAGCAAGTTTATGTTCGACCCATTGTTTTCGCCTTCTTGATTGTCTTCTCAATCTACACTCTATTGTCTCTTTTCATTCATCGATTTGAATCATTGAAAAGCCGTGAAGAATTTACTCGTCTGAAGATTGACAGGTTGGATTGTCGTTTGAAACAATTGAGAATTCACGAGCGGAAAGTTAAAAAAAAAAAAGCTCTGGGAAGACTGCTTTCAGGAAGATGCATCAGAGTTAGTGCAAGTACGAGATCTTGAACACATTATGATCCTTTCTGAAGATATATTTATTTATGAATACGGATATGATCGGGCCAAGGAAGAAGCTTATGAAATTTTGAGGCGGAGATTCATGGAAAGATATGAAGTAGAGCCTTCCCAAATCGAGAAAGATAGTAAAGGAATGTTTGGGCCAGTTCCGACCTATCGTGAAGGGAATACCAATCTATTGGTAGACTCTTTGGTTCCTGAAATTTATTTTAATATGGAATATTAATTGTGTCACGATTACAGATGGCATGTATACTCTTATTATGTTAATATTGATATGAACATTATTTTCCCAGATAGTAATTTGTTGAAATACATAATATCAATCAAAGCATTAGACCTATTATGCACCGTGGAGATAATACCAACAAATTCGTTAATTATATCAAGTGCACATTATGACCAGAGGATTACTTATCAAAGAATTCAAAATTAACTCAAAATAATCACAACTGTTCGCTTTAAATCATGGTAGAGTGAAGATAATCTAACCATCAAGTTACGACTGTCGAATGGATAATATATGACGCAACAGAGAATATCCCTTTTTGAATATTATATGGATATCATATACTTTAAGGATATGTACATTTGTCTATCTGACTTCTTTTACATGATCCTGTTACATTAAGAAAGATGACGAAGTGAAAGTATATAACAGCTCCAAGAAGTAAAATCGAGACTAGTAATGCGACAGCATGAGAGGGCTTTGAGGGAAACAAACGATAGAATTGGAAAGGAAATGCAAAAGATACAGGATGAAACAAGATAGAGATCCTCGTTATGTGTTAGTTTTACCAACACAAGAAATTGTCTAACAAAAGTGGGCTTGATTGTTTTAAACAATTTTGAACATTTCTTTGAATTTTATCATCCATTTTCACTCAAAAAGCTAGATCAAACATCCCAAACTAACCCGTCTCTTTCTCAAAGTCTAAACTTCTCCTTAAACCTCAAAATTGCATCCGAAATCTCCTCAACATTAGTCTCCAAGGCAAAATGTCCCGCATCCAGATACTCCACCACCACATTATCACTATCTTTCTTGAACCCTTCCGCCCCAGCCGGAACGAAAATCTCATCATTCTTTCCCCAAACCGCTAGAATCGGTACATTTGTATCTCTAAAAAATTTCTGAAACTCTGGGTACAAATCAATATTGGTACGATAATCGTAGAAAAGATCGAGTTGGATATCCGTGTTTCCAGGACGGGAAATCAGAGCATAGTCCAAGGTATAAGACTCTGGTGCAATTTTGTGGAGATTGGCTTCCGGGGTCCCGGTAACGTATTGCCATTTGGTAAAATCCAGGGAGATGACCCCCTTGAGGGATTCTCTGGAAGAAGCAAGTTCTTCTGGAGTTTTAGTTGCCCACATCTGCTCGAGGGGAGCCCAGAAACCACCGAGTCCTTCGGTATATGCGTTACCGTTTTGGGAGATTATCGATTGGATAGCATCTGGTTGACGAATTGCAAGACGTAATCCAATTGGACCGCCATAGTTGAAGAGGTAGATTGAGTATTTTTGAACTTTCAGTTCACGCAAGAAAGACTCGATAGAAGTGGTTAGAGCATCGAATGTGTACTTGTAGTTGAGGCTTTCAGGAACTGTAGTAAACCCAAAACCAGGGATATCTGGAGCTAGGATATGATATTTCTTAGATAGAAGAGGAATTAAATTGCGGAATTGATGAGACGAGCTAGGAAAGCCGTGGAGGAGGAGGAGTGTAGGAGCATCAGAGGGCCCGGATTCTCTATAAAATATGTCGACGCCATCAGCTTTAATATTTTTCAGGTGTACAGCAGACATCTTTGAGTATCGATGCGTGATTAAATCAAGCAGTTGAAGATCGATTAGGTGGCTCATGTCTCAACATATATACACGTTCGTATTTGGAATTGTGGGGTACATTCCGTAACCCATGTTTGAATTATGTCAAAATGGAGAGAATACACTGGCCAAAGTTTGTAAAATCTGAAAACGGCCGCGGACTTCTATTCTTTTGTCTTTGTCATTTGCTTACAGGAGGCTGACGAGTTGGTGATAAGCGCGTGTTTGATTGGTTGATTTCTCGAACAAGGGAAGGAACATCAAATTTCAAGCATCCTTGATCACACTTCTCCGGTGAACTCAGGTCTTTCTCGACTATCTATTTGTGCTCACATGGCATTGATCAATAAGAAGGATTAATGCTTGGAATGTCGAAATATTGCACAAGATGTTATAACCTCGGAGATCAAAGAAAAATAGCTCAAACGCCGAATACTTTTATTGGCCAGAATTGGGAAATCCATAATTCGCGATTAAAGTTGAATGAGAATGAACGTTTGAACCTCCCCAATAAATCATTGGTCAAATTGTTTCCACAAGTAAGCAACTAACGCTCCGTGACGGGGATCGTGATTCATGCAGAGGCAATGATACTCACTCTACACGGTAGCCCACCCTCTATGGGCAGAGTAAGACTGTTCTTACTTATTCTCTCTTTCTGATCGACTAGCGAAAAGTTAAAATTGACAACCAATGTTGCAATTACTTGAGCAGCCACAGCTTCTGCCATTTTCTTTCCTAGACAAGTACGCGGTCCTCCATTGAATACTGGATACTCAAAAGCAGTCTTCGAAATCAAGATGCCATCTTCTAGCCATCTCTCAGGTCTGAAGTCATCAGCATCCCCACCCCATATCAATGTTGACCTGTTCATCGCCCATGGACACCAAACAAGTACAGCGTGTCTAGGAAGAAAGGTCCCATCAGGTAATGTAGTCGCTTGCTCGCATTGTTTCAATTCAAATGGTACTGGAGGATAGAGTCTTAATGCTTCATAGAAAATAGCCATGATATACGGAACAGTTGTTGGCTTGTATGTTGTTGAATTTTTGTGGGGACCTTCTTTGGCAAGAGAGGCTGCTTCTTGACGAGCGCTATCTATGACTCTTGGATGACGCATGAGAAGATAAAATGCCCACGTTAAAGCTTGTGCAGTAGTGTCACGGCCTAGGCATCATCAGTTGAAGAAGTGATGCACGGCTATTTGATATAATACATACCAGCAGAAAGGTAATTCAGGGCTGCATCAGCTACCATCTGATGGTCGTCAATTGAGTCCAACAAAGAATTGATTAAACTACCGGAGATAGAATCCATGGCGTTTTGTTCATCGTGCCCTTGAGACTTCTCTTGACGGGCCTTAACAGCATTCGACACAATATCAGCCCCAAAGACTTTGACTTTTGCTATCGATGATCTAAAACGACCACCGAGTATTATCTCAGTGACAGGCCAAAGAGGATTTTGGAACCTTTCTCCGGTAGCTCCGGATGCGTATTCGAAAGCTAACGAGAATGGGTCACCTGAACGCATGTCCATCTAACACCGTCAGTGAAGAGCCTTATAGTCGCATTCTGAAGGTTCCAATCCTTACATTGTATGCCATTCGTCCCATAAGCTTGGTAGTCAATTCGTGAAACACAGCCTCTAAATTGATAGTCTTGCAATCTCCTACAATCCTAAGCTGTGCCAGAGTATCCTCTAGATATTTTGGCAGTGCAACATCGGTAAGAACTTTTAGATTTGAAGCATTAAGAAAATTCAAGCCAGCTTTTCGCTGCACTTTCCAAAGATCTCCATCAGCATTGATGATGCCATTGCCGAATAAATCCCAAGATCTCCTCTTGAAAAAGTCCCCTTTGGCAAAAATGCCTTCATTTTTCAAAACGTACTCGAGATTCTTCGGATCATTTATCACCACACCGGGTGGCAGTGAAGGGACTGAAATCTCGAATGTTTCCCATCCAAATTTGCGCTCGCACTTGACGAACCAGGAAAAAAGTTTGTGACGCGCTTGGAGGAACAGGATACCATTTCCAACAAATGGCAATGTATTTGGTGGTCGTCTGGATGGCTTGTTAGTCAGGGACAAGATATTGATGTGCACATTTGCGAGTGAGAGATGCCAGACATCAAAAGAAAGAACAAGTCAACGTACACTCGTACGAAGTTCCAACATCATGTGGGATCATCACTAAAGGGATGCGTAACCTCGTGATTTCGTGCCAAATTCGTGTTCATTTACCTCAGTTTTTGTCCATTTCTCCTGATCTCCGAGCCTTTGTACAAAGAACTCCCGATGCAAATCGCAAGAGCAATTGATATAACTGCCGAGAAAAACATTCTCCTTCAATCCCGCACGGCATTGGACAAAGAATCATGAACGTCAAAAATGTGGTGATGCAATGTGCACCAGAATGGAATGAAGGAATCCGGGTCTTGCGCCAGAACTAGCGTGGTGAGGATAAGAGATAAAGCTTCATGTTTCAGACTGGGGGAACGACATCATTTATCGTTCGTTTGTTACAACTTGACATCTTTCGATTGACAATTTCCATCTCTCGTCTTGAGGTATATGTTGTAATTGAATTGAAGATACGAGCAGATATTAAGGAAAAATGGTACTCATTTGTCCACGACTTCATTTATTCGAGATCAATGATCAGCCCTGGTACGTTGCCCCTTGCAGCTCGAGACAAGCTCTCTAAGCTCCACACTTCTCCCATCTTTCATTGATCCTACATCCTCATCTCACCTCTTCCCACCACTAATAGCTCTTCACAGGTTTCCCCAATACCTCCGTCTAAAAGTCCAATCCTGCCTGACCCTCTGCTGGACCTTCCGCGTCCCCATCATCCAACCCTCCTCCCCCGCCCAATTAGTCGCCAAAACCCTCTCTCGAGTACTCTCCAACAACGTTACATCCTATACTTATGTCGATTTCTGTGCCGGGGCTGGAGGTCCGACTCCTTATATCGAAGTGTACATGAATGCGCATTTGAATACCTCTTCTACTTCTAACACCACCAATGCCTCGACCTCCTCAATCGCAAACCATGAAGTCTCGTATGCCGAAGTCGCAGCTACACCGAAACCCCAGATAGACGGACTCGCTTTGCGTTCACCACGGCCTGTCAATGGCGATGATAGAAATGGCAAGGTACAATTTGTGTTGACGGATTTACATCCTCATATCCCGGATTGGACAGAAGCATCGAAACGCAGCGAAAACCTCAATTTTATATCTGAATCTGTCGATGCAGCAAACGCGCCGAGAGATTTATTAAAGAATATCAATGGTGAGGCAAATGGTGTACATGGCGAGACCAAAGTTTTCCGTTTGTACAATTTGGCTTTTCATCATTTTGGTGATGAATTGGGAGGCGATATATTGAAGAATACGGTGGAAACCGCGGATGGTTTTGGGTATGTTTCCCCTCCCTTTCTCCAATCTTCTTTCTTTCCCATTTGTCTTGCCAAAATTGCTAATACATGGGTGCAGTATATTCGAGCTCCAAGAGCGCACCATTTCCTCCCTAATAACCATGTTCGCCATGGGCATAATGATTCTCGGAATTACTCCCTTTTACTTTTGGCGTTCTCCAGGCCATCTATTTTTCACATATATCATACCCATCATTCCCTTTGTGTTGGTATTTGACGGGATCATAAGTTCGGTTAGAACCAGGAGTGCCGGGGAAGTGGAGGCGTTGATGAAGAAGAGTGGCGGTGATACGAGTGGGTGGAAGGTGTTGAGTGGGAGGGAGAGACATACATGGCCGACCGGATATATGACTTGGGTTATGGGGGTTAAGGAGTAGTGTGAGAGCGGTAGATTCTGGGGTTTGAGACAAGGGTTACCATAATAAGGTAATTATGGAATACCAGGGTTAGCCTCCAGTTTCTTTGGAACCATTGTATCGTGTTAGCTGTGGTCACGAAGCCCTTGCTAGAATCAATGGAGTTCTTTCAATAAAGATCAGATTGGTGGGGAGAACATATGGATGTGATCCGGAGATGTAAGATGGTTAGATAAAAGTAATAAATGAATGCATTATTTATCATACTTGCCCTTTATATAAATCTATTCTGGGATAAATCCACCGCCCATATCATCGTCATATTCATCATCTGTATACGTATCGCTCAACTCACTACTATCACCACTCTCCATACTCTCATCCTCTCTCATAAAACCACCTCCTCCCTCGGCATCGACATCGTCATCATCCTTTACGAATCCACCCCCTTCTTCTTCCTCGTCATCTCTCACAAACCCACCGTCCTCCATCTCAGGTTCCACTTCCTCCTTCTCATCATGAGCCTCGCTCTCCTCACGAACCCCAGCATCATCCACCCCTTCCTCTTCATCAAAATATCCATCCACCCTCTCCTTCACCCTCAATCCCAGTAACCACTTCCTCCAAAGCCTCAACACCATATCCCTCTTCTCCTCCTCTATTTCCCTCTCTCTCTCATCCCTAAATCCCCTCACAACTTCTTCCACCGCCTCTCTATACTCTTTCGCTACCACAATACCTCTCAAAACCGCCGTTCCATGTCTCCCTCTAAACTCAAATCCCGTAAGCGCGGCTGCAAAATCGATACCCAGTAACTTCGCCGCATATACCGATTCCGGTGCTGAGATATGAACGCCTCCTTTCGGAACCATAGATGGTACATATATATCTATATTTCCGAACGAGTTTTTGGGCACCCGACCATTTACTATAGGGGGAGGGATGAAGAGTTCGGTTTGTAATTGCGTGTACAGGGCTGTACCTGCTCTTTCTTCTCTTTCTTCCTCATCTGCGAAATCGGGTTTTCTCGTGTTTCGAGATGGTACGACTTTTACGGGCTCTTCGCCCATTTTGACTTCGCGACCAAGTCGATACCATGCGTCTGCACTTTTGCATATGTGAACATCTTTCCTGCGATATACATTTTCCAATTTCTTAATCCCACTCGCATTTGCATTCCCGGTGGCTACTTTTCCACTTTCTCTTTCCGCGACAATAACTTCATTTCTTCGCAAATGGCGTTCAAGTGCATAAACAGGATGATCCTTGAAATCCTGTACATTTTTCGGCATAGGTTCTCTTCCTTCTAGTGCTGCCAATTCCCCGTCTTCGATTTGTTCGACATCTGTTTTCCAACCCCGAGAATAATGAGAGAGAACTTTGTTCCACCATTTTTGTCCCCCAGGCATGGATTCGATGCGTTGTTTGCGGGTTTTGGAATTGGGAGCTTTGGCGTAACGGCGGGTTACATCTCTGGCAGAGGAATCGGAAGAAAAGGCTAGGACGTATGAGAGCGCATTTTCTTTATCTGTGAGGGGTGGTTCAAAAGAACGGGGTTTGGAAATTGATTCTGTGACTAGGGGGTCGATGGGAATCCATTTTTGGTGAGCAAAGTCGAGGACTTCAACCCAGAAGATGGGAAAGGGGGATTCGCGGATGGGTTTTGCTTTTGGGGTGGGTGGGGGCAAAGGTGCGGGATTGATGATGGGAATGTTGTAGCCGGCGGCACCGGGATGTCCGAGGCGACTGCGTGGATTTGAGAGGAGGGTTGAGTTACTGGGTCCTGGTGAGGATGTGGGTGGAGGCGGAATGGTTGGTCTTGCTTTTGGTTTGGGTGGTTTGGGCATAGATGGGCCACCGGTGGTGAAGGACAGAGGCTGTAAAGAACATGTCAAACGGGCTTCCACATCTGCACTTCGTAACAATGCACAGAACAATTGTGCTCCCGAGTCTCTAGACCCTTTTAGTTCTGTCGCCGCTTTCCTGAAATCTGCCTTTTCATATGAAGCATCTGCATCGTCAGGCAACTTATACTACAAATAACGTCAGACCATGTCTCAGCTAAAGCTCACGAGAAGTCTCACATTTTTGATATCATCCTCGTTATCTGCCCACAGTGCTCTCCTCAATCCCCTCTTCGTAATCTGAAATCTTGTCCTCCACAGAACAGCCACCATATCCAAACCCTTCTTCAATGACTCCGCTTGACTAAATTGCGATAGATCCTTTCTCGGTCTCAAAAATGACATCATTTTCCTATTCAAAAGTGGTCTAAGAGAATCCTGAACCACAGGATCATTACACCAACCATTTCTTCTCTCAACATGTGACAGCAAACATAAAAGATGCAATTTGTGAGTCTCAAATCGAAGTGCTTTATCACCTTGAGTGAGCGCTTTCCGCCTGGGAGTAGGAGCTTGACGTGTGGGAGCTTGTCTGGTGAGATTTAATTCCAAATCTCCTGGTGGATCATCGTCTTTGGTGTCGAAATTGATATTTTCCCAGTCAATTTCAATATCTACATCGCTCTCGTCCGTTTCTTCATCCGAGTCTCTATATGCAGTCTGCTGAGGCCCACTCGAGTCATCCTCTAGGTCCTCACCATTGATACTTGCTGGTGCCGTCAAAACATCCTCAAATTCGACATCTTCATCATCCTCACCTTCATCATGTGACTTTGCCACAGAAGGTTTTGATGGCCCTGCTTCTGGTGCCGTAACTACAGCATCTCGTAAACCAACTCTCCGTCTCTTTAACGGCCTTTCTGGTACTGCTAGTTGTGATGGTATAGCCTCTTCTAGCATATCACGATATACATCTGGGACTGCATTCTGAGCCGCAGCTTTGCCTTTTCCCTTCGGTCTTCCCCTGGTCTTTGGAGGCATGTTTTGTTCGTCGAACCTCGTAATCTAAATTCTACTGAGTTATGGAATCGATAGCGTATTTGAGTCGTGCTGCGTGATCTCATTGTGTGAGAAAGACTGACCCTGGAAGGTATTGCTACCTGATTTGGTCGCGATGGCCCATCCAGGATATTGTGGATTAATGGTCGATTGTCGGAAGTAAATTAAAGCAGGAGAGGAGGGTCTCAATAAAGGAAGAGCCGTTAAGTCTCAAGCCGTATATAATTAATCGTCAATCAATACCGGTACACGAATATATTCTCAAACAAGAGCCATTACTTATTGAAGCACGCCGACGCAGGTAAATTTTGTAACTTGGCTGTTGATTAATAAGCATGAGGTCGTGTGTGTATAGTAAAAGTGGGGACTGAGATTTATCAAACTGCATCTTCCGCGCAGATAAACACCACACCGGAACACATTATCCACGTTTGACACCTCACTGGGGATATATCAGGTACATCATAGTTCACCGGGAGCTAGATGTTTGGTTTTCCAGTACTTAGTATTTCGAAAAGCACCATGGTCGAGTAATAGTTAAAAAGAAGTATCAATGACATCAGTAACCATTTTCTGATGCCTACAGCAGTACGTACGAGGTATTGAATCTTCCTAGGTTTTGTTTTCATGGTCGAAAGAGTACTTAAAATTTGAACAGTTGGTTGTTTTTCTCTCCTTGGCACCACATTCATGAACTGCTCCAGAATCATTTTAGTTAGTTTGAGATATTGAGTTGATCTGGTATTTCGACAATGATTTGATAGCAAGGCACGATCGAATCGAACCACGTTCCTCACAGCTTGCTTTCCTCATTGTTATTTCCTCTCTTCAACGTATGTGCATAATGCCAATCGTCCCCCCCAATATCCATGCGTACCTTGTACGCTTCTTCCGCGTCTTCTAGAATTTGCATGTCTAGCTCTACCACATTCATTCCTTCTTCCCTTCCCATCTTGCCTAGAGCTCCTTGGAATGGTACAGTGACCTGACTGATTCCCAAAAATCCAGAATCTTCCTTGCCCTTTCCTACAGGGGCTCCAGCGTTGCAGAATATGATTCCGCACGTATTTTCGAACGCTCTGGATACTAGTGTAGATTGAACAAACAATTCTTCAGAAAGCGAGTTTCGTGCTAACCCGGCAGGAGTACAATCGCTGAGAGTCCAGAAGGTTGGGATGATGATGATTTTCGCGCCTTGAGAGACAAGCTCCCGAAATGCTTCCGGAAATGCGGCATCCCAGCAAATAAGCATACCGACTTTCCCAAGAGGAGTATCGAAAGTGGTGTGTGCATCATTTGTAGACGAGGTTAGATGCGGACGTTCAGGATGCCAGAGATTCTTCTTGTTGTAAGAAGAAACAATTTTGCCCTCGGGGGAAATGAAGTGAGCCGTGTTGTGGAGATGAGAAGTTTCAGGGTGTAAAGTGCAGATGGTTCCTGGGACGATAGATATCTTGAGTTCGGAAGCGAGAGACTGGTAGCCAGAGAGATATTTGGATGTGATGTCGTGGTGACAAAGTTGCAGGAATTCGGGTTCATCTGGAACCCATGATGTGAGATGATATTCAGGCAGAACGGCAAGGTCGCAACCTTTGGAAGCGGCTTTTCGGATAAACTCTACTGCTTTTTGATAGTTGTAATCGATAGCTAAAGGCTAATAGAAAGACATAAGCTCGAGTTCATACAAACCCCCAGGAAATCGTGGATTTCGCATGTTGCGAATTTCACACACAAATAACATTTAAATGGCAGGAAACGAAACAAGCAAAGCGGGTATTTCCAAACCACGTCCCCTTTTTTGTATCGAGACCACTGAAAAGAAATGCATAGCAATGACAACTGGAGGCCAGAATCCCCACATTGAAACCCATGCTGGCTAGCTAAGCGCAAATAATGAGAGAATCAAAGACGGAAAAGTCGCTAACGGGCTTTAAATGCTACCATTTCGATGAACGTCTATCACTGATGGATCATTTCTAAAGAGGTTAAATACAGGAAAGTCAACGAACCTTCGGGCAAAGCTGCACCAACGCAACCTTATATACTGATGCCATTTTTGTGCTTGCTGTTTTGAAGCTTCTCTCTACTTGATCAGTGTTTAGTCACGTTATGTAGAGGTCAATACTTACGAAGGAGTCTGCTTAACATTTGCTATGAGCCAAAATTCTCTCAAATCGGCTGGCTGTCGAGAATCTTGAAAGTTGAAAGCAATTGGAACAGAGGTGTGAACGTGGGGGCGGGGGGCGGAAGGACCAAAGCGGACGCTAGCGGAAAGGTTTTACCTAATAAGGTCTAGCGCTTAGTGCTACTGTGGACAGGCATCTTTGGAAACTTACACCTGAAAGGTTATGATTCTTGACAACAAGAGTGTCGTTGACGAAATGTATATAATAGTTTTGCCATTTAAAGACAATCCTGACTGGTTCCTAGCTTGTGGTTTCTTTATGATAGCAACAGGATGGGGAAATTACATACTGGCTATGAGCGTTATGGTATCTTCGCAATTGACCGGGATCTGATTGGCCGATGGAAATTATGACTTCTGTGGAACATGTCATGGGGGTCGAATCCTACAGCCAGTTTACGACATTGATGTAGTAGTACCTGTAGCTAAGCCTCAGCTTGCTATGAAAACTGTGATCTTCTGTGTTGACGTTTGTCCTTGGCCATCACAATGATGAACCCTTTAGACGCGCTATCATTAGCAGGCACAATTATCCAGTTCGTGGATTTTAGCTCGAAGGTATTGGATGGGACTATTGAGCTCTACAGATCGGGCGCTGAGACGTTGGCCGTTCACCAGCAATTGGGTTTTGTGGCGGATGATCTAGCTAAGATTTCCAAGAGACTCTCGGATTCATATTGGGGCTTATCTGGAGTGGGTGTCATCTCTACAACATCAGATGATGCATTCATGTTTATCTGCAGAGATGCATCGGAATTGTCCGCTGAATTGAAAAACAAGATAAACAATCTGAAAGTGACAGCTATTGGCAGGCGGAGGAAATGGGAGACTGTCATGCAAGCGCTGAAGTCAGTTTGGACTGAGAAGGAATTGACAGCTTTAACTAATCGTTTAGAATTGTTGAGAGATTCGATTCAGATGCATATTGTTGTAGATCTTCGGTAAGTAACTCAATGAACCTCTACCCTACATCAATAGAAAGTGACAAGCGGAAGAGATCAGCTCAAATCCATGTCGTCGACCCAAGAAGTTGGCTTCGACCGCCTCGAATCTAGTACTAAGACTATCATTAATGCCCTTCTCACGCATCAAGATGAAGTCAGCAAAGGAATCCAAGATCAAACGATAGCAATCACCCAGTTGCTCGGCAGGATGGAGATTCTAGCTGAGAAACACACATTTCCTCCGAGTATTGTGCATCATGCCGATAAGCTTGAATTTGACCCGTAAGTTTGACTGGTGGTTATTTCAACTCTCCCTTCTTCTCATTGAGGTTATCTTCAATGTGAACTTGTATTCAAACATTAGCTCACCCAACTTTCAATTAGGAAACAAAGTCTTTTAATGGTAAGGGAGCAAACGTCTCAAGAGCAACTGTTGTGCAAAACTTTGTGGCAGGAGAAAGCTATCCGCTTGCAGGTCGCTCAAACCCTTCTCCAGAGCTTGAAGTTTCCGGCATTGAAGGAACGTGAAGAAAGTATCGCAGATGTGTATCTTGGAACTTTTGAGTGGTTGTTTGAGGATACCCATGGCTCTGCACCGTGGTCTAGTTTCGTACATTGGTTGCAACACGAATCCGGTATTTATTGGGTTAATGGTAAGGCGGCTTCTGGTAAATCAACATTGATGAGGTTCATTTGTGGAAATAGCAACACGAGAAAGCTCTTAGAGAAATGGTCGGCTCCACTGCCTTTGGTTATAGCCAGTTTTTACTTTTGGAATAGCGGTACTATTGAACAGAGGTCACAGAATGGTCTACTTCGAGCGCTTCTCGCGGAAATTCTCGAAAATTTGCCCGATCTTCTTCCCGTCTGCTTTCCCAAAAGATGGGCAAACATTTACAATGAATTGGTTACACCCTTTACTGAAGCATATCACCCAAGTCGTTCAAAGGATATCGAACCTTGGAATTTGAACGAACTAGAAGTTGCAATGCGCACTCTCATGAGCCAAGACATGCAGAACTTCAAAATTTGCCTGTTCGTTGATGGTCTTGACGAATATGACGGACGACCTTCAGCTATTGCGGAATACTTTTGCATGCTCTCTCAAGTACCGTGGCTGAAGATATGCCTCTCCAGTCGTCCACTACTTCCGCTTGATGATGTTTTTGGATCTGGGCCATCATTGCGGCTGCAGGATCTGACAAGAACTGATATATATCATTATGTCAAGTCCAGTCTTCAGAATGATATCAATTATCAGCGTTTGTACATGAGGCAGCCAGTCCAAGCGTCGACTATAATCAGAAAAATCGTATCGCGAGCAGACGGAGTTTTTTTGTGGGTTAAGCTCGTCTTACAGGAAATCATAAGAGGCCTCACAAATAGAGACACATTCCAGGATCTAGAGGAACGTATACAGGTTGTTCCACAAGGCCTGGAAGAATTGTTCTCGTCGATGCTTGACAGCATTGATTCGTTCTACAGCAAGAAAGCCGCAACGATCTTTCTCATTGTACGGGCTGCCAACATGAGTAAGAAGAGCGTAAAAACACTGGATACCTTGAGCCTTTCCTTTGCTCTTGATTATGAAACCGATCGAATTGCGACTGTTAAATTTAACTTGCAGGAGTTAGGAAATAGGAACGTAGAAATTGGCGATCATTTAAAAGCACGGTGTGCAGGCTTACTAGAGATTGGTCGAAGATATTCTCCAGGTTTTGAGTATCTCGGATATCGAGTCCTATATCTTCATCGTAGTGTCCGGGAGTATTTGGAGCGCCCGGATATACACCGAAGGTTTTCGGATCAAATTTCAGAATCAGATTTTGAGCCCTACACTCCGCTTGTATGCTCATATGTCAAAGAACTTGAGATTTCTGAAGCCCGGAGAAACATCTTGAATCAACTTTCCGGACTTTCTCTCTTTATGGCGACAGTTCTTCATTACGCTCGTGAGGCAGACATCGCACGCTCAAATGCTTACATAGAGCCACTGGATAGATTCGCAACATTGACACACGCTCCGAGATTCAAAAGTTCAATCTGGAGGCCATGGGAATTCTCTTCTTTCTTGCACATTGCAGTTAACTGGGATCTTTGCGCATACGTCAAAATGAAGCTGGACCAAATTACCACGAAGGAAAAAGTCTCTATAATTCAACGTGTCTTGCCATACGCCCTTGCCGCAACGGATGAGTATTACATGCCGGGTATGGAACAAATGGAGAATGCAGATTATCTTCGAGACCGAGTTCCCCCAAGTCCTCGCATGGTAGGATTACTCTTGGCCCATGGAGCTCAGCCTAATAGGAAGATAAAAGAGATCTCCGCCCTCCGCGAATGGACCGCGTTCGAGATAACAATCCGCAACGTTTGCGCAATTCTTCCACGAGCGGATAACGGAGCCAATTCTCTACAAAGTCTTTCAGACGAGGACAAATCTCTCGTATCGAACCATTTAGAAATTGTCCAAGTTATGCTGGACAATGGGGCCGATTCCAATACATGCCTCAACTATCAGGGCAGAATAATAACTTCGAGGAAGTTGCTGACTGAGAGAATGAGAAAACATTGGAGAGATAAAGAGTCGACTGTAGATGAAATGTTTAGAAATAAAGGTGGTAAATTGGAGCCTTCAATGATTAGGAAATGGATAATGACTCATTGAAAGTACTAGACTAGGACACTGTCCAAAAATAGATGTTACATGTTCCCCTTTTGTTAATTCTGGTCATTTCATGAAAATACTTGATAATTTGCCGACGAGATTAACAGCAGAGGGAGGAAGTTGAAATCATCACATGGTGAGCTGTTATAATGCTCACAATCAATCCATGCTTTGGTCCATACTAATTATTCCACACTCCCAAATGCTACCCATTTTGTGGCAGGGCGCGAGCCGCGTTCTATTCATACGAAAAAAGCGACGTTGTCCTGTGTGATCCCTTATTTTCAGATGCATCATGAAAGTTTTGGATGTATGAGATTATGAAACTGAGTTCGACAATGTCATGATTGTCCAAATTTGGCACTCAAAATGCATCCTGGCTTGTGATGAATTTTCTGGTGCGATCCTTTCACTCAACCAAGATGGTCACGGAAGTTCAAATCGAGGACTCATGATTTGGAACAAACCGTACTCGCTGCATGCACAGCTCAATAATCAAGCAAGAAATTCAAGTACGGTGGTCTCTCACTAGATATCTTCGAGATACCACCAAGCCTCAATAAATGACAAAATATGAAGTAACGTAAGTTCATTAAGCAAATCACACCTACCGGCGTTTTGCCCACTCCTACAGTCCATCTTCACCGCCTCTACTAACCATACTATATATTCGAAAACAAGTGAACATTGTCAACTCAGCCGATAAAGGTCCATTTGCCGCCGTGGTAACAGCACGCTCTAGGGCAGACACACGACCTCGGTTGTAAGAACTCAGTTCGTCTGGTTTGGAATGTACCGTACAAGCTTTACTCCTTGGTACATATCTTTTGCCATTTTTTGTATTGATTCTGTGGTTGTTTTGGGGGGTTCTGGGTTTTTGTGATTTCTTTTTTTCGCGGGTAGAAGAGGGGGGAAATTTGTGGGGATGGAATGAGATGGAGTGAATTTGGAGTGGCTTGTGAGGTGAAAGATGATAATTGTCGTGACCGGGGCTTTCAAATTTAGAAGTGAATCGAAATGATGTATGATCATAGGGAAAAGGCAGTTCCAAGACTCGTTGGCTTCTTGGTGGTTCTGAGAGGAATTTTTCCGCTAGGTTGGAGAGAGAATGAGACTAGAAAGCAGAAATTTGAATTTTTGCTTTTTGTGATCATACAAAGAGGAGTCTAAGAGATAAACGTCCTTGCATAAACAAAGATGTGAAATGCAGCACAAGATGTGATTTGGAAAAGGCGCCAAAGAAGTGGCTAATAAGTCTCTTGCAACTCTCCAAACAGCCAAAGATTCTGTTTAGATTGAGAATTCACTCACGATACTGTGGCTGGTTCAAGTACTCCGCCCTGGTGAATCATTTTTGAATGAAGAAATTGGAATCATTGATGCATACTGTCACTCTTCCCGAATGCTTTCTTCCACTCGGCCACCTACAGTCAGCTTGAACTTTGTGCCATAATCAACTTCCCATTGACACTACCACTCGTCAAAACTAACACTGCTTCTTCAACTTGCATCGATCTGCAAACCAAAGTTTCAATCCAATTCTACAGAAGATGCAGTTCCTCGACCTAGCGCCCGAGCTAGTCCACCAGATCTTGCTCGAAGCCGTCTTGACTCGTGGAATCCTAAGGTCTTTGACATTAAAACTTGTATGCAGTAAGTTTGATGTCATGTTAGGGATCAAAGATTTTATCAGCTAAGACTATCATACAGAACGATTTTGTCACGACGTCCAATTTGCGCTGTTTGAATCTCACCTTCTAGACGATTACAACACTTGGGGACTTGTGACCTACTGGCATATGGATAGAAGCCGACGGGCGTGCAATTTTTGGCACCCCTATCTCATACACAGAGTCCAAAATAACTCCGATTCCTGCCCGCCTCAATTTCGCCACATCCGCCGAATCGTCGAAACTCTCTGTGCGGAAACGGGCGATGACGTGAAAACCACGATAGAAACTCTTTGTTGGCCGGCATTAAGAGCAGCAACCCATTTTGCCAATAATAAACAGCCATCTTACTTTAAACTTGACTTCGAGTCGGATCTACTATGTGCAGCGACTTATCTCAACATCGTTCCTGTAGTAAAACGTTTACTTCAAGGAAAACTCATGCCAAAATATAGGCGCTTTTTATTCGGCTCGCCTATGCTATTGGCTGCATCGACAGGACACAAGTATTTACTGGAGTACCTTTAGGAGAAGATGCTACAGATGCCTTCAGATTCTGATCGCCAGTTTGCTCAATACGACTCGATCAGAGGGGCCGCAATGAGCGGAGACTTGGAGATGGTACGAACTGCTTTGTATCCATCATCATGGTCAACTATTGACAATATGAACTTCATAGACGGGCAATTCATTCCCCAGAGTTCATTTGCCGGGGCTGCTCTTATAAAAGCACAAAAGTCTACAGGGAGTCTTGAGATGTACAAATACCTCGAAGGATTTTTCCCACAACCTACAGAGTGCCCTAGCGAGAAGGGCCTAAGGTTGCATATTCATTTAGGACATTTCGAGATAGTTAAGTATATCCTAGATACAACAGCGACATTCTTTCTCGAGTTTATAAGAGTCTCCGGATCAAGGCATCAAGATGTTAATGATTTTCTACTCGAACGCGGTCTTAATCTAAAATTCGCTCGCTTGGATGAACTGAAATCGAAATGGATGGGAGATAAAATTATACCCATTGAAGACCAGGAAAGAAACATACTACTCGTTCAAAGGCTTCTAGATCGCGGAGCTGGTATATTCGAGGTAAGAACGGCCGATCATGCGCTAAGATGGGCGATATGGAGGGAGGATACGTTTATGGTAAAGATGCTTTTGGCTTCGGGAATTGATTTGCCAAGTTGTGGAGGATTTCTGCTGAGCTTCGCTGTAATCCATGGCCTTGATTCGATGAAAGAATTATTGCAGGCGGAGTTCTTCAAACTTTCGAAACCTCAAAGGGCGCGTTGGATGATGACGGATGGCAGGATCGATCCAGAGAAACATGAACCATGAGACTATGTATTGGAGGCTACATATTCAAACTAGATCTCGAGAGATATAGTTTGAATACTTGAAATACAATTTAAAGTTTAATTACAGTTTAAACAATGATAAAATGGATTCTGATATAAAATAATTGAAGAATGAATTCTTTACATGACTTGAAATTTGAGAAGCGACCCGTCATTCCATGCATGCCCGAGTAGTGGCGCAACAGGAATGATTCTCATGAAAATCATAACAATTGAAGACAATTAGTCTATACCTCCTTCTTTTGGGCAGCTTTATCGATAAATCCCAAGATCTAACTTCAATAGATTATAATTGATGCTGATAGTTGAAGAAGAAGCCCTTGAAAATCCACCACGCGTCTATGGTAAAGCCATTTAATGTGAGTCAGCATTTATGTAATCAACACTCACTAGTCTCAAGCGTCAAATTCAACGACATGCCTTCCCAAAATATCTTCATTTGATCTGAAAAGAAACGCAGAAAGGTAATTTTAGTAGACATGTTCACGAAATACTAAATCTACTACTTTGATAACATGTTTCAGGAAGCAAATGCCTCGTGGATCGGCCTCAAGCAAAATCCACCCATCATTTTCCTTCTAAACCTCGCAGAAAAGACGACGACCTTCCAAGGATAGCATCGAAACAAGGATTGAGATGATCATTAAGCGTTTTGAAAGTAGAAGTAATCTTCATTTATATGTATGCTGAATTCGGATATCTAACTCCTATGCTTTGAAAAAAATACTCAGTCCCGTTCTACAATCAAGTGTGAAACTTTCGCGGAGTGGACACGTTACTAGTGACTTTTATTACTCTCTATGGAGGTTGTAGCTACATATTTCTTACTTCCTGTTGCAGATGCAACGTGTAGTAACGAAGCCGTCCCAGCGCGCGGATTTATCTCCGATGGGAGATGTAAGCTGTTGCAAGTGCAATACCAATGCCGGGGAAATCACGTAATTTCTTCTCGAACTATAGCTATGAGGAATCCTTAAATTCCATCATCTAAGGATTGTTGAAATTGAAAGACTCATGCCTTTCATCTTTATATTTATTATCATCAATGGATGCGGCATGATGTCCTAGTGATAAATCCGCTGAGTAGCTTCCAAAAAACATTAATGCAGGCGCGCATGACATCTCGAACTCCCGGAATAAAATACACGTACTGAGTAGTTAATTAAAATTACCCACACTTGCTTATTCCTTGTTTATTCATTATGTTTAATAATCATATTTAATTCGTGGTTATTCTCTTAAACGAAATTGTAGCAAGCTTTGCGACAATCCTTCAAGATTTCGATTTGTATATTTACACTATGTGTTATCTTATGATCACTTCTGCACTTTTATCCCAGATTCAATATCCAGACGATCAATTTGTGACTGGCCACTTAAAAGCCAATTGCAAAAGTCAAGTTCAGCTTGCGCCCTTAGAAACTAGCCATCCTGACATTGAGCAAAGGTGAAGGTGGACCATTCAGATATGCAACATTACATCCTCAGAGCCATTCACTATTGCTGCCAGCTTTGTCGGCATGGCCCGCGCGTGGAAATACAACCTTGTTGCATATCTGAAAGATGCTTAGCGTCTTCTGGAATAGTTGGCTCTTGTTGAGCGCAAAGGAAAAAGAGCAAGAATCAAGAGATCCAAGCTTTGCGCTCGTCAAACTATTGGATACGTACAGACTTTGGAGTAGTTTTGTTGCATATCTGAAAGATGCTTAGCGTCTTTTGGAATGGTTGGCTCTCGTTGAGCGTAAAGAAAAAAGAGTAAGAATCAAGAGATCCAAGCTTTGCGCTCGTCAAACTATTGGATACGTACAGACTTTGGAGTAGTTTTGTTGCATATCTGAAAGATGCTTAGCGTCTTTTGGAATGGTTGGCTCTCGTTGAGCGTAAAGAAAAAAGAGTAAGAATCAAGAGATCCAAGCTTTGCATTCGTTAAACTATTGGATACGTACAGACTTTGGGGTAGTTTTGTTGCATATCTGAAAGATGCTTAGCGTCTTCTGGAATAGTTGGCTCTCATTGAGTTTGAAGGAAAAGGAAAGACAAAAGTGACCCAAGCTCTGCGCTCGTCAAACTATTGGATACGTACAGACTTTGGAGTAGTTTTGTTGCATATCTGAAAGATGCTTAGCGTCTTTTGGAATAGTTGGCTCTTGTTGAGCGCAGGAGATAGGAAGGTGACCAGAGCTTCGCGCTCGCCAGTCTATTGGACAAGTCCAATCTTCTAAGTCTTCAAGATCTTATCAGATCTTAGGTGTCTTTTTAGAGTTCCGCAACTCCCAACCCATATATCCACTTTCATACGGCAAATTATCAGGAAGTTTTAAGCACTCTGAGGCGCATAAGCTTTGCCTTCTATATTAAGTAGTGTGTCCTTACTCACTCGCTCGTCGGAAGTATTCTTTCTAGGTAAATTTCTAGCATTATCGTAGTTCAGGTATGCAAAATGGGCGGCCCCTACTGAAATTGTTGCATTCACTACAAGTGCCACGTGGGAACTTCAACCCTGAGCTGTTTGTTGCATATCTGAAGGATATCGAAATTGACGTAAGCAATTTTAAGGAGCCAATAGAATGGCGAGCGCAATACTGGAGGTATATTGTTAAGTTTTTCCATGTACTTTTAGCCAGTAGACTATCGAGCGCAAAGCTATGATAAATCTGATATCGTGGGTTTGTTGCACATCTAAAGATTGGAAATAGTTTCCTTATCAGCCATACACGTGCCATTCCGCCTCCTACCGGCTGCTACCACGTTAAATAACATGCCGGTAGTCCCTGACCAGCCAGTCGAGTGCCGATGGCCAAGCCTAGACCACAAGTTGGAGAGTTTTGTTGCATATCTGACGTTTCATCTTTTTTCTTAGCGGCTTTTAAAATGGTTGGCTCTCGTTGAACGCAAATTTAGGACTCTTGATTCTGTCATGTATCTTCCGAGAGCGAAAGATATATTAGCACCTTTGGTTTTTCAACATACTTTCAAGCTCAGCGAATCGGAACCATGTCGGTTTTTACTCAAATTAACACAAACAGTAGCCCAAAATCTGCTCTTGATTTACATATTTTTTAGAAAATTAACAGGAAGAACCTCTTCGTGTCAGTCCCGGAGGCGCATAATTTCAAAAGAAGTGAAAGGCATTTCAAAACGCCTACTTCTTCATCCCTTAACCTGACTCGCTCCCACCGCATCCATATCAGTTCAAAAGTAAGCGACCAAGTGTCCTAAACTATGCGACTCTTTTGGCCAATTCAAAGTTCCTCATTTCCTAAAATCTATAATCAACATTTGGGGGTTCCCTCCTCTCTCGTAACATCTTGAAGGTGACTCAGCCGCCGCAGAATATTTACCGTAACACTACACGTGATATTAGGGTATTGCTGGCGCACAGGTTGCCTTCGCGAGATTTGAAGCTTTCCAAAATTAATCTTCAACTTTACAACCCGATTCAATGAACGACTTTTTAACATTAATCATCAACCAACAACGCACCAACGCTGGATCCGAAGACACCGCATGCATGATTTTCAACGAAGATACCAAAAAAGCGAGAGCCCAAGACGATTCACACGCTGATCCTTGTGGATTGAAACGGCGGGCCAATGTTCAACTTGGGATCGTGCAACTATCGGTGCACGCTTTCCTTCTTCTTTGGAAAGCGCGACAGCGAATGGATTTGCAGTCAAAGAATCTCTAGTCAAGAAGGTCGGATATATAGCAAGATCTTAGAAACACTCTTGGTCACTACCGAGATTGATCGCACTGTGAAGGCTCCGGAGATACCACTCGCTCCGAGAGTCCCTATTCTGTGCTTAGTGCAACTTCTAGATACATCGATAATTAGCATCATCAGAGATGCCCCTCGGTTCACCATACGAGGAATTTGTGCATAAGACTAGAAGGCCAAACAAGCTGCCAATCGACTTTCCTCAATCGGACTGCGCGATATAGAAACTATGAGCCAGATGTCGAACTTCAAAGCATATAGATTGCTGGGAGGACCTCTACAGCGTACACCAAGAGATTAAGCTCGTTTTTACCTCTGCTGAAGCATTTTAGAGCTGTACTGTATGAGCACAAGTTTGAGAGGACATCACAAAAGGTACGCTACCGACCGACAGTTGACGGCGTATCTGGAACGTCGAGGAAGCAAGAAAAAAATGTCTGGTTTATCGCATGGCGAGCTTTATGATATGTCGAATACAAGCTCGAGGTTTTTGGTGCGCGTGAAGGTAATCAAGCCCTGAAAGATCTCTTGATAGAAGGGAAATCTTCCCCCTATACTTGGAACACGGTTCGGATTGCAGTCAGACAGTGAAGATCATCAAACCTCTAAATCGATAAGAATATTAAATCATTTTCGAATTTCCAATTACTTTTGGATATTCAAATTTTTATATTGTTGGATTGCAGTCCGGATTATTGGATACTGTCAGTCCAATATATACACTATACATACAACTGGGGGATGACAGCCAGCTTTAGCCGATGAAAACGACTAGGAAGAATGCGATAAATACGCTAGATATGTCGAATGCAACGATTGAACTAATACTGATGGCAATATTTGACCAAAATTAAAGAGAGTATATGCGAGCGTGCGGGTATGAGAGCTAACAAATTATCTAGTCAAAAATCGTCTGAAATTCCAACAGCAGTTTAGCAAGAATGGCGTTAATGAAGAAACCACCAACAGCTAGATCTAGAATTAAAACCAACATATATACAATCGAGTGCAGAAGGTGGTAGAAGATAATGAAACAGGAGGGGTGTAAGACCGAATGATCACCGGCATTGCTGATTCGGCTGAGTCCATTATATCACAACATTCGACTCGGACGCCACGCTGCCATACCTACTCAGACAACAAAGCCCGGCACTATATACAGTCACTACAAAGATTGTCCCTCGAGTTCATATCAAAGAATAGAATGGTTACATCAGGTGTGGAGGTACAGGATCGTTAATTGCGAGGTCAATATCCGAAGTTTTGCGACCGTAAAATTGAGTTCAGTAGATGCTGTTGGTCGTTTTGAATTCTTATCGCTGAGATATATTCATATCGTAGCATCTACATCTGTTTGGCTGTATCAGTCTTTTTGTATCTACCACCACGTCGAAATAACTAGGTTAATCGAGCGGAGACACCACGCAGTCTCAAAAGCGAGTCCTGCGGAACACTCGATCTGCCTGCGTTTTGACTGCCACATGCTTCAGTTATAAGTTAATTCCCATTTTTCACGATTGTACTAACTCAATTCAATGCTTTGCACGTTATCCTGACAACAGATATATAGGCTCACACTCGAAGTTACAATGCATGTGAGCCAGAAGGGTCAAAGATTTTGTCTATAAAAAAATTCTTTGAGTGAGAGCAAGATTTTTCGTAATAAGATAGCGAAGCGGCTGCTGCTTATATTCGTTCTGAAGTTGAGTTCAACCAGGTTCGATATCTCATCATGATATATCTATCTATGGATCCGTTTAGATTGTGTGCTCACTAATCTCCTGTCTCTATTTGGGAGTAAACTATCACCGTAACTACTATACATGAAGTCAGATCAATATCACTATTCGATTTGAATAATACGTCGAGTACGAAAAGAAGAAATCTCAGCTCAAAGTCCCGGTCAGGATGAATGTCTGATAGGCGATCTTGCAAATTTCTAGTCTGTGTATGTCATTTTCGACTATTTTCCACCTTGGTATGAATTGTGCCGTACCTTACACTCCTTAGAACGCATCCACTATTACTGTAGAAATATGAAATGATGATCTTTAGAATGCCTCCAGTTTGTGAAAGCGCTGCAAGTCACAACGCTTTCCGTGGGAAATGTTCGATACCTGGGTTTCTGCTGATGATGCTGCAGTATGGACATGGAGATACAAATGATGGAATATTACCACAAAAAAGGTCTCTTCACGATCTGGTTGAAGCCTTATATGCATGGAACTAGATTTCATGGGTGAAGTTATATTTTCCAAGTGCTTGATCATATGTTGATTCCGGATTTTGAAAATTTTAAGATGAGATGAAGAGATGTGTCAAGAATGCATGGGAGCATCAGTGACTGTGAACGTAGTGTGAAGGCCTAAGTCATTGAATGTAAATTAGAAGGCTTAATTAGAAGAATAGAGTGCTACTCTGTTTGCATGAAAATCAAGAATAGAGAAGCTTGACGCTTTATTATTGTACGAGTCTCACAGTCATGTAATGGTCGACATACAACATCTTCCAAAGTATGAAGCCAGGACGGACAACGAGAACCTCTCATTGCAAAATTTCAGATAAAAATATGAAACTCTGGGTCAAGCAACTTTTAGTTTTGGGAAATGTGGTCATCATTTAATTGATAGATACCTACAAAGCTGTAAGAATTCCTCTAATGACTATTTGTTAACTTGTATACGCAAACTGAATAGCTCTTTTCTATAACGCCTGGTTAACCCTCATTGAAATCATTATAATGCTCGTAGTCTATACACCCTGCTTTTTGACACCCATCTAGTACTGTATAGATTTCTTGATAGCGTCATAAACCCCTATAATTGTTAGCAATTAGATCAAATCCCGGCGAGTCCATCAAACTTACTAGCAACATCTGGCACGTTGAACTTCTCAAACATCAATGGCATATGGATTCCCCAGCCGGCGACTCTAGCGACAGGCGCCTCCATTCTTAAAAATGTCTCCTTGTCTCCTTGTATACTTGCAGCGACTTCCGCACCAATGCCGGCATTTATCATACTTTCATGTACTACTACACATCTTCCAGTCTTTCTTACACTCTTTAGTACTGTGTCTTTGTCCCATGGATATACGGTCCGCAGATCGATCAACTCGATATTTATCCCGAGATCTTTTTCTGCAGCTTGTAGTGCAGCTGAACATGTATACATAGGATGGCCGTAAGATATCAAAGTCAGATCCTTTCCGGGCTTTACCACCTCTGCCACTGATAGTGGTAATGTGTAGGCATCTACTGGGACTTGCTCGACAGCTGCTCGGTATAGTGCTTTAGGTTCCATAAAGATACAAGGGTCCGGACTTTGTATGGCGGAGAGAAGAAGACCTTTTGCTTGAATTGGCGATCGTGGCATTATGACTCGAAGACCGGGAATGTGTGTAAATAGGGATTCGGGGGATTGAGAGTGATATCTGTTGGAATCTCTTCATTAGTGTGCGTTGCGTCAAAATAGATCATGGAAGTAGAAACGAACAATGCGCCATGTCCCACTGCACCACAAGGCATTCTAACAGTGAGTCCACCCAATCCTCTCCCATATTCTCCATCCCTATATCTCCACTTCGCTGCCTCGTTGACCAATTGATCAAAAGCCGGATATACATAATCAGCGAACTGGATCTCTGCAACAGCCTTCATGCCTTCTGCAGCTGCCCCAATCGCAAATCCTATTATTCCTTGTTCGCACAATGGCGTATTGAAAACTCTTTCTGATCCATATTGCTCTGCCAGTCCCGTACTGCACCTAAATACCCCTCCAAATCCTACATCTTCCCCAAAGACCATAGTTGTTTCATCTTTGGATAACGCGAGTGATAATGCATCGTTAATTGATTGGAATAGGTTCATTCGTTTCGTGGCACCATTTCGTATTTCCGGCGAAAGCTCTGGGTTTTGCAATGCACTAGATGCAGTATGGCTTAAGATAGGAGTTGATCCATAATCAATTGCCTTATTCAGTTTTGCTTGTGGAGGATGTGTGGAATATGATCTTGGGAATCTCGAATTGTTGACCACGCATAAGGGTTTCAATGGTTTGACCAAGGACGTCGGTAATCTTGAAGTTATTCGCATGATGGATAAGAGTTATGATCACAAGTACGACGTTCTACGACGTTGGATGAAATGATTGTATGATATCAAAAGATTTCCATGACAGCGATGAAACTACATTGCTGATGTACAGTTACAAAACGCGGAGAAATCTGGGGTAGCCGCTTGTAACCACATCTAAGCGTTTGATTGATAAACCGATAGACCGATAAATTTCGTAGCACGTGCTTAGTGACGGGAACTAAGCGCCAAGCTATTATAGACCAGCCCCCAAATTTATGCGGATGAGGATGTTGCTGTGGAAACATAACAATAATCCTGGAAATTCGATGCGCATACGTATGTCGAGCATAGAGAATTTTCTAATGCAAGATCAGCACGAGAACGATCCATTGTACATATAAACCATGTCAATTCTATAATTTCATCTATTTTGGCACACCTCTTATACTCATACTTTGCGAGAGCTGGAGGAGGAGAGAATGGCTGGGGACGCGACTGAACGACCGCATAGAAAGAGTACATTGCACGAAAAACGACGAGCAGAACGACGATCAAGGGCTGTTGTCGCAGAATCAGAGGTGCCTTCTGAACCAACCGGATCGCAAACTTTATCAATTGATTCTTTAGCAAGATTAAATGATTCCATTGAACGAGCGAAGAGGAGGGAGGAGAGGAAATCAAGATCACGACCACCGGTAAAGGAAGACCGTGGACAATCGAGGGAACGAGGTTCGCCCAGTAAAGATAGAAGACGAAAAGAGCGCGGATACGCGACTGAGGATTCGAGTTCGCCGATTAAGAATAGAAGGAGAGAACGCGATTATGATGAGATTCCTGGATCACCAATTAAAGAAAGAAGGAGACGAAACGAATACACCGATGATGAATCTGGTTCGCCAAGGAAGGACAGAAGGAGACAAGAAAGGGGGTATACTGATGATGAATCTGGATACCGGAGTAAAGACAAGAAACTTAAAGACTATTCCGATTACGAGACGGCGGCAGAGACAGCTTTACGGATTCAAAAGCAGAGGAGAAAGCAAAATGGCATCCCTGAACCAAAACCAAAGCCAAAGGCAAAGCCAAATGCCCCACGCAAAGAGGAACGGAGTCTGAAAATACCGAACACATATACAGACGACGAGACTGTCTATGAGAAACCTCGGAAAGAACCAAAGGGAAAGAAACGGAGAGTTGTTAGTGGAGCACTTTTGGAAGAAGGTGAAGGGGAGTTGAAGCAACGCAGAATGTTTAGCGGCGCAGGACTGAAAAATGATCTAAGGAATCTGAAAGGGTTGAGAGGTGGATATGCGCCTACTGAATCAAGTTATCCTGAGAAGTACATTGAAAGCGACGAAGATTTTAGAAAAAGGCGGAAACGTATATGTGAGTTCTCAAACTCAAGGTCGAAGGAGTCAACTTTGAGAGCTGATAATGTATTTAGGGACGGGAATTGGCATTGGCATAGTAATTTTGATAATTATAATAGCAATTGCAGTGAGCACCAGCAAAAAGCACACCTCAAGTTCTTCCTCGTCTACAGCCCCTGCAACAGAAAGTGGGACTCCTTCAAACTCAAATCTTGACGGGATGTCGGAAAGTGACATTCCGGTTGCAGCCCAAGGAACATATCTGGACCCATTCACATGGTACGATACATTGGATTTCAATGTCACATACACCAATGAGACTGTTGGAGATCTTCCGGTTATGGGTTTGAATACTTCATACAGCGATGATGTAGCACCGAATTCTAATGCACCCAAAATATCTGCAAAGTGGGGAGCTTATACTTCAAGGCCGGCTAGAGGTGTCAATTTAGGTGGCTGGCTTTCTATCGAACCTTTCATCACACCTTCCCTATTCAATTCCTATTCATCAGCAGATGGAATCATTGATGAGTGGACACTGACTACTAAGTTGGGTGCATCTACAGCTGCATCTACCCTTGAGAAACACTATGCAACCTTCGTTTCTGAAAAAACATTTGCCGATATTGCCGCTGCTGGACTGGACCACGTTCGCATTCCTTACTCGTACTGGGCTGTCATAACGTACGACGATGACCCCTATGTTTTCCGCACCTCATGGCGTTATCTTCTTCGTGGTATTGAATGGGCTCGGAAATATGGTCTTCGCATCAATCTGGATCTTCATGCACTCCCTGGATCTCAAAATGGTTGGAACCACTCCGGTCGTCAAGGAACTATTGGTTGGTTGAATGGAACTAATGGCGACCTAAATGCACAACGCAGTATCGAAATTCACGATCGGCTCTCTAAGTTCTTCGCTCAAGACCGCTATAAGAACATTCTTAGTTTCTACGGCCTTGCCAATGAACCCAGAATGACAGCTCTTGACGTCAATGATGTCTTAAATTGGACATCTACAGTCACCGATATGGTCGTAAAGAATGGTATTTCCGCCTATGTTGTAATTGGAGATGGATTCCGGGGACTCGAAAATTGGCAGGGCGATTTGACAAGCTATGATAATCTAATCTTAGATGTTCATCAATATGTCATTTTCAACAGCGGGCAAATTCTTTACAACCATACGGAGAAGGTGAATTATGCCTGTAGTGGCTGGACTCAACAAACCGAGATATCTATGAACAAAAGTACAGGTTTTGGCCCCACGATGGTTGCTGAATGGTCTCAAGCGGATACGGATTGTGCAACTTATCTCACAAACGTTAACCAAGGAAACAGATGGGAGGGAACATATGACACCGGAGACTCATCAACACAACAAACAACACCAGACTGTCCAACGCAGGATAGCACATGTAGTTGTACCAATGCAAATGCAGATCCAAGTACTTATAGTGATACCTACAAGAACTTTTTGAAAATGTTTGCAGAGGCGCAGATGTATAGTTTCGAGTTGGGCTGGGGCTGGTTCTATTGGACTTGGGCTACGGAGACTAGTGAGGGTGGTGGCACACAGTGGAGTAAGTTTTTGAAACCCCGCGTCTGCAGGTTTCCTCTTTCCCACACCTACGACCCCGGTCGCCGGGAGTGAAATGGAAGGAGCGGTTAAGAACTAAATCACAAATAATGTCACTGGACGATTGCTAACAGATTGATTAAATAGGCTACCAAAGAGGATTAGCTGCCGGCATCCTGCCAAAGCTAGCGTACGATCCGGACTTTAAATGTTCATCAACAATCCCGAGCTTCAGCTCATTACCTGAATACTATTGAGTAATACTGGTCTGTACCTCGACGGCGGCCAAGTTGGTGAGGGTGGTGGAGAGTAGATGTGTATAAATAATTGAATGCGCAGCCCGAGCGACTGGTGTAATTCTATGACGGTATGAATAACTTTTGCATATAGAAGGATTTGAACACATCTTTGAAAATTGGCGGCATGATTCCAGGAGTTTTGAGGGAATTAATTGGATCTGTTTACAGCCATGTAAATATGAGCTGGGGCTTTGTAATTGATTAGCTGAGGGTACGAAATCCAGCTGGATTGGCAATTGACTTCTCTAAGCTTAATTCATTCTTCCTTCTGCCTCGCTTTCGTGTACTGTTGTTTCCCCCTTAATGGCCAGGTGGATCTGATACCATCCGAGCTACAGTCTAATAATATAAGATTTGGAATGTCTAAAAGCATTGAGAAATCTGGAAATAGTTCAATATTCCAATCGAATTCAATACCTTAAATGATTTGAGTTTTCTAATCGGTTTAGTAAGAGTCTTAGCCTCAGAACATCCATCTTCCCACAATTCAACATCAACTACAAGTAATCACATATCTTTGGCTCCAGAGAGACTAGTACTTCTGAAAGAGAAGTCAATTTAGTTTGGATCAAGAAGTTTATAGCGAGGGCTCCAATTAAGATCAAGTAAGGTGACTGGCGACCCATCTTTTTGCTTTTTGAAGCACTACAGTAGTCTAGATGATTTAAAGTATCAAATTATGGCATGCATCATCAGTCAAGTGGGTAGAGAAAGGCATTACATTGGATCGATTACCAAATTTCATGGCCCCAGTCATCTGTCTACAATAATCTCACGAATCAAAATAAACCAAGATTCTTCGGATCCGGTAATTCGTAGGACAGAGTTCTTGGACAAAAGCTAAACTGAACGTTCTTACTCTATATATGTTTGCTCCCAAGTTAATACAAAGATTCAGACACAATCCCCCCCCCCCTAAGAAACAGCATACGATGGCGCTCCTCATTGCCTCCGCTTCCACGACGGTAACGGTCACTGTCACTAAAACCCTGTACGATATCATTTTATCGATTACATTAAGCGCCATCATTAGCCCTAGTCTTACTGCAAATATTGCTAATGCTACGCCAATCTTCCCAGCCAATGGCGCAACATTCACATGTTCTTCTATGAGTACAAAGGATTCAATAATTTCCTTATTCTGACTTACTAATTTTATTGTCCAATTCTGCCCTCCTCCGCCTTGGTATCTCATAATTTAAATTCCTTTTGCATATTCAAACAGTTCGAACCTTTGGTAGAAGCCTCTTTTAGCTCTGCAAATAGCAGCATTTCTGTGTATTATCTGGATTACGATTCTCTTCATGTTCTCAGAAAGTAAAAGTCCATGGATGTATTTCCTGTGTCATGGCATAAATGCGCAGATCAGAGCTGAGGAAGAGAAGGAAGCTGAGAAAAGAGAACGTAGATAGGCGGAGATTAAAGAAGGAGAAAAATAATGGGAAGCCGAGCACAACAAAAGGCTGGAAATTTTTGATCAGAGCATCGCAGATTTCGCTCGTATCGTTCGTTTTCGGGGTAGACCTTTGAGATATTTACCGAAAGATGAAGTATACATTGAAGATGGTTATGCTCGGTTTGAAGCCACAGATGGAAAGAATAAATTTAATGATTTAGAAATACTTAATATATTGATTCTCAAGTATGAAGAGAAGTATAATAACGAAGTGCAGTGGGAGGTGAAGCATCCTGTCGAGTATGCAAAATCTGTAGAGGAATTTGGTTATCGTGTTAATAAAATGTTAGAGGAAGACAAACGAATGCGAACAGAAAGGAATGATCCTATAACTGACGAAAGGAACAGGTTAGAGCAGTGTAAAACATTTGTATGGGATCCGACCGATCCCTTCTTCAAACTACCCTAGGCCCAAGGATTAACGGCTTTCAACGAAATAAGGGGGTGAAAGGCCATTGATATGGAAACTGTGCAGGAGCAAGAACATGCCCAAACGCGAGTCTGACAATCAAATTCTCAATACACAAAGACGATTTATATATAAGACAGATCCAACCTCTTAGATTAATACAGTGTTTTAAATTGAACCAATAATTGATAGAATTTGACAAATGGACTGCAATTCGAGCCTTCACTCCTACTCCGGATGTTCACTCCTTAGTTTAGTGCCGACATTCTTTCATCAAATGTCATTAACACACAATCACTTCAAAATATCACGAGATTCATCATAAATAGACAAGAGTCTTTGATGTTATCAGCAGCTTATAGTTAAGAGTTCCAGCATTAAAATCAAGCATGTCAATCCTATCATACAAGGCTTCTTTATACCGTGATTCAGTCTTCTTCTCAAATGTTAGTATGTCGCCATTGGGCTTTACTTGTACAATATCCTTAATCACAGTTGTTATTTCTACGAGTGCGGTCGGTCCATTCTGGGCGCTCGATTTGCAAAGCAAATGCCGAAGTCCTCCCCAGATTTCCAGGACAGCTATAGTGAGAATCCAGGTCCATTACTCCTTGTTAAAAGGAAAATCAACATCTTCAGTATCTCAAAATCAGATCCATCTCGTCGATTCAAGTGACTGGAAAACATGGGTCTAGGTTAAAGTTTACCTAATCGCTGTATTGTGTCTTGGTGATTTAACCCAAGGTGAAGGTAAGTACATGCTCGTAGTAAATAGCCTAGATATTGTCCCTGAAAGGTCAAAAGAATCATATATTTCTGAAATAACTAGAATTTGATTAACGTTTTAATGTTTTACTTGCAAATCTTCATGTATGTTTTAGTTTTTGAGATCAATGCAACATTTTACCAGGAACGAATGCTCTAGAGAATTGGGCGACACAGCTGAACGAAAAATTCTCTACTGGCATATTCGTTTCGATCTGTCAAGGGCACTTGTAGGGAAGCTGTCGAAAGAATCGTCATCAGAGCTATCATGAGGACCATTTTGATGATTGTCAAAAGGTTCTAGATAGGACATAAATTCCATAATGGTTGTTGAAAGTTAATTCACGCGAAAGTCTTAAGAAGCCTGAGTTAGTGATTCTCTGGCGGTTGCATTAGATCTTAGAGCGCGGTTCTGTATACGTAACAAAAAGTTCATGAGCAGATATCTAATAACTTGACTTGCAGAGGGGTAATCAGAAGATTTCCAACATTCGAAATTAATCCGTACATTCAACGAGTTTGAAATGCTCAACTAGGCTGCGGATATCAGTTTGAATATTTCGGAAAAAATCCAAACCCCTGGTTCTCTTTGAGTATCACATCTTTTCATCCAAGGCGTTAAGAGCCTCTGGTTAGTCTACCAGTCTTTCGAATTGATATGCACCCTATGAACCAAATACAAGATAAGTCAAATGATAGCTACTCAAGTTCAAAGACTATTACATATTCAATACTTCCCTAGGATATTGAAAACTCTAGAAAAGTCTTGTAGAATTTCTTGGCATGTAGTGATTTTACATAACGATTCACATCTGATTAACAACCTCTGACTCTGTGTACTCTCTGTTGTCATCGGTTTTCCAAATTCTCAAGTGCCCAAAACTCTTAGTTGAATCGGGATAAACCTATGATTCATACCCTGGTGAGTTCAAGTAATTTAGAGAGTAGATGATATCCAGCTACCTGCCCAACGCTTATTGCTCTCCACTTTTCAGCATTGTATCACGTGATGCAATAGACTCTCGGATCTCGGCAGCCCCCCTATCCGAGGCGAGAAATGGAGCAAGAAATGGAAGGTGAAATTTGGAATACAAAAAGTTCCGATTCATGGACGATTCATGGTTTAATGTTCGTTGAGCATACAGTAAGAAGTATTTTAAGCTCGTCTATAGTCCACAACTAGAGTATTTCGTGTTTCTTTCGATAGTAGAAATATGGCAGGAGAAAATCCATTATATTGTGTTAGACTTTGTGCCAAGTGACTATACAATGGACACAACAGATAATATCGTAAATTCAAGTAGAAATAAAATTTTTTATTCATAATCTTTCCCAGGGTATTGACGCACAGGCCATAATCAAATGTCTTTTGGAATTTAATCTCGATGTCCATTTTATCCCCTCATTTGGTAGAGCTTACTCGGGCGCCTGGCTTGGCTTTGCTTGATTGAATGAATTCTTTTGATTTATCGCTTTTACAATGAAAATTATGATATTGAGCGAAGCTTGGGTTCGGCAGATCCATATCAAGCCCGCTCCTCCGGAATGATAGAAATGCAGTCATGAATTGGCCTTTAAGCTAGATTAAGGAGAGAACATATCTGCATCAACCGTATCAATTTTTATCCAGAACTATCGAAAAAACTCACAAGCTGATAGTTCGTGGTCGCCAAATATATCTCAATGCGGAAGTTAGACGCTTTGTTCCAGAATGAGTCTTCTAGTCATGATTTGGGCAATGAATGTGAAGATTAAATTCAATAAACCATGTTAGCCACCGGTTTTGTCCGGGAATAATCAAGATCAACTCGCGCTACCACATTGGCAGTGTTTTCTTCACAAAGTCCCAGAGCTTGACTGGATTAGATCCAACGTGATGCCCGAAGATCTAGTCATTTTGATCCCTAGTTTCGTATCGCATCTAGATTTGAATAGCAGCCAATTAATTCAATCTCAAATACCACAAACTAGTTTCTGATTTTAATACCAGAACTAGAAAATGATCCTAGCTTGCAAGATAGTCAAAAGGCCAAATGGAAAATATGACTTCGAAGGAAACGCGTCTAAAATGAAGTTAATGTACCGGAATCCCGGGCATATTAGCCTTAAAATATCGAACATAAACTGCCGATAATTTTTATGCCAGAGCGCAGTCACAATTATGCAATGCGGACCTTGTGTACGGGGAAGGGACGATCGATGAAATGTCACGTGGTTGCTGCATTTGTCGCTGATGCAGTTTGGAATTCTGATGTGGGAAAGCACGTTGAGAAGATACCGGTCATCTAAATGATGGCAATAACGGAAGGAGATATCAAGAGGATAGCCAGATACATTTGATTGCACGTCCGAAAACTCACATAGAAAATCCTTGTATGTGAACCCTACAAGCATGCTTCACTTGGCAAGACAAAAGCTTTGGCACCATCAGTCATCTTCAGAGCTACCTCTGCGTCATGTTTACATACAAAAGTTGTTGAAGTCAAAATTGCCCGATGTTCAAATGCATGGAATTATTACGTAAAGTTATCAAATCTAACATCTAGACATTATTGAAGTATAATGGCAGCGAAACTAATTGGACTTTTTCTTGACATAATCAACTTATTTATGTTAGTAAAGGAGTTAAATAGGTCTAAACTTTCACATGTCAAGCTTAATGAGATTCTCTTCGTTAGATTGTCGTTGATGAATGCAAAATTCGAGCATGAGCATGCAAGCGGATATGTTTCCAAGCCCATATTGAATCATTTGAATCTTGAACATTGCATGAACACGGATCTAAACTATTTGATTTTGAATATGCAATAATATAATTACCCTGATTCCTAACCGTGTCATCTCCAGTTTGTCCAGAAATCCATATTACAGTCTGCCATAAGAGACTTTTGAGCATTGACATCCTCCCAGATATTGAAAAGATTGGAATGTTGCATTCATACTGATGCTAAATTCAATTAAAATTCAAACTTGCCGCAGTACCAATTTTCTATATGGCACACCGAACCTTCCTCAATCTGTACACCCACTCAATCCACACGAACGAGTTGACGATGATAGTAAAGCAAGCCATCACCTGTTTGATTGTAGTCTTACTATTTGACATGAATATCTATACTTTGTGTGTAATCTGATAAACCAAGTGGTATGGGTAATCCCAACTGCATAGATTTAAAAGTAGATATCGAAGACAAACCCTTAGAAAGGGGTGGAGATTTGCATCATTTGAAGACGGCATGGGTGAGAGATGAGTTACACGATTGGAGATATGGTCAAATGGACAGTTCACTGGTGGATACATGGATTGACAAGAAATTTCTCAACTTTCAAAATTTGTAACAAATTCTCACTCTCACTAGTGGTCACAGTCTTTGAAATTAAAGTAATATATATTATACACTAGCTAAAGTTTACCGCTAGTAACACTACTATGACACACATCCCGCCAATTCGGCAACAATTGACTATTTCCGATCATGAAATCTCAAACTAAATGACGTCCTGGATATAAGAAAAGTTAGTCAGCTGTGAAAGAAAGTATGTTCAAGGTGGGTGTTGTGACTTACAAAAGATTATCCAAAAAAAAAGAACCCACAAGATTAGAGCCGGCTTTCTTTCGCTTCTCCGGGTTCCCCAGAGACTCTGCCTACACTTGTAAGCATAATCTACGAGCGATCTGGTTGGCTCCCCAGGTTCGGGATTTCTTCCGCTTCTCCCGAATCGCTCAAAGTATACCCGAAGGTGACTTTGAGCGATGCTCCCTCACTATGAGGAAATCTGTTAATCAAAAAAAAAAAAAAAAAAAAAAAAAAAAAAAGAGTGATCACTTAGCTCCTCGTGAGAGGGTACCCAGCTAGCACGACGTGGACGTGTGATCAAGACTAGCCTCCCTACACTCAAAAGTTAGCATTTACATATTAGAGGAATTGAATCACCTTGTTAGATTTGGCCTAGCCCTGAACGGGTAGAGTGTCGTCGATGCCTGGTATCCCAGCTGCGTAATCTGGGTAATATTGGCTCCCATCGTTCTTATAGTGCTGGCGATGAAGTGCTGTCGTCAACTGGCTGGTATCCTAGCTGCGAAATCTAGGCAATATTGGCTCCCATCATACTCTGAGATGTATCGTGGTGTCTGAGTCGATTCGCCTGGTATCCCGGTCGACAAGGCCGGGTAATATTGGCCCCAAATGCTTATAGTCACACTCCGTAGAGGTCGGACTTGTCGATGCCTGGTATCCTAGCTGCGAAATCTAGGCAATATTTGGCTCCCATGATTCTATGTTTATAGTGCTGAGGGAGCACTGGCGGCGACTGGCTGGTATCCTAGCTGCGAAGTCTAGGCAATATTGGCTCCCATCATACTCTGAAATGTATCGTAGTGTCTGAGTCGATTCGCCTGGTATCCCGGGCGACAAAGCCGGGTAATATTGGCCCCATTGTCGAGGAAGTTTAGAGACCACACTCCGGAGAGATCGGTCTTGTCTCGAGTCGATTCTCCTGGTATCCCGGTTGACAAGGCCGGGTAATATTGGCCCCATTGTCGAGGAAGTTTAGAGACCACACTCCGGAGAGATCGGTCTTGTCTCGAGTCGATTCTCCTGGTATCCCGGTTGACAAGGCCGGGTAATATTGGCCCCATTGTCGAGGAAGTTTAGAGACCACACTCCGGAGAGATCGGTCTTGTCTCGAGTCGATTCTCCTGGTATCCCGGTTGACAAGGCCGGGTAATATTGGCCCCAATTGCTTATAGTCACACTCCGGAGAGGTCGGACTTGTCGATGTGATGTTGAGGTGAGATATATAAAAAAGATACAAGTAAAATAAACAAAAGTATGAGTGTGTCGATGTTGTATTGTGTTGAGGCGGGATGAGATGTATGAAAAAGATATGAGTAAAATAAACAAAGGTATGAAGATGTCGAAAATATACGGAAGAAGAAGAAAAAAGAAATTCAAAGAGGGAAAAAAACCTTTATATACCCCTCGAGGTCTTAGTGTTACTCATTAGTCCATCATATAAGCTTCAGAGATCTTAGAGCTATTTCGGGAATGATCTGGTCTTTACGATTCTAGGTGCTTGGGTCATAGATCCGGTATGCTATTGTGTGAATCATTCACATCTCTAGAACCACTAGTTCACGTCACATCTGTACGTGATACAACTAGTTCATAATATTAGTCTATCCTCGCATGCAAATCTCGGGTTAAATTTTCTCGCTATTCCAATAGCTCATATCCAGTTCGACACTCTATTCATGTACCAAGGAAATTGATTTAAAATCCCAGATTCAATAGTACTCAGTCTTCATATGGACTCGGTATAACTCGGAAGATATGTATTATCGCAGACCACGTGTTTTCATTAAGTCTAACATCTGTAGTATATTTACAGGCACAGGGGCTTTTACATTCAGGAGAAGTGGCCTTTACCCGACCAAGCCGGCTCCAGAGCCGATTGTTAGTCTCTTTTCTATGTATCAGATAAACAATCCGTTTTGTTAGTTTCGGCTAAACGGGGCTTTAATGCTGTCGTTCAGGTACCGATTGTAAAGCAGTGTTGTGAAAACAATTTTCATACATCGATCGAGGTGTCATGCCAAAAACTGTTTTCATCAAATGATTACCTAGTGGTATAATAACGGCTAGTATTACATACCACAGGTCTCCTGACCTGTCCCGGAAATCCTCGTCTCCTAGAATTGGCCTATTTTGTGTTGGATGTACTACCATAATTCCCCCTTTTCTTGCTATGGAGACTAATGAAGATACTAATCACCCCAAACTTTCAAATAGACACTCAAACTTGAACCACTCAGAATCACCTGGAAGTTTCCACGCGTCTATCCACCACGGTGCTCAATATATTCACAAAGACTTGGTACCTTCGCAAACAGCAGTGCAGATGGAATTCAATTCTGATATCCTTTTCTCTTTACCGGCCAAGGTGACGATATTCAGACAATGAACACGTTCCGATGTTCACGCAAGAAACTTTATCGGTGAACCGAATAAGAGATGGGTTAATTATAGAAAGGTGTACGGTACGATAACATAGTAGATCGTATCCACAGAGGTCAAATAACCCAGACCAAGAAAGCTACAGAGGAAAGAGATCTCTTTATCTCTTATGTAATGAAGACCGCTTAGTTTTGAGTTACAGTAAACATAATGAGTAGTCACACAGAGTACATCTCATCTCTGATATTTCCCTTCCACATACCGGCATTGGCAAGCGATGATCATATATTCAACCCGATGGCTCTAATTGCCGCTCCTTCCGTATCCACACAAATGTTTCATTAGTAAAAATCCAGTACTCTAGATCCTAGAGAACTCTCTCCTCCTCATCCTCCTCCGCCTTCTTCCTCCCGATAAAAAGTCCCAATCCTAATTAAGTTCTCTTACTTTAGAATATAGTATATCTCAGTTTTTAAAATCACTAAAAGACTAATAACTCTAATTGCCGCTCCTTCCGTATTCACTAAAGATCCAGCACTCTAAATCCCACGAAAATCTCCTCTCCCCCAGCCTCTTTACCTTCCCCACCCCCTACACAGAAACCTACAGTCCCAACCAAGTCCCCTTTGGGACACTCAGCTTTTAGATAACCAGAAGACTAGCAAGTCACTTAGCAAGCCTACCTCATCCAACCTGCAATGACCCTACCGTACCTAAATTTCCCCCGAATACCATCCACACTATCCATCTCCACTCTCCAATTCGATACCCACACAGCTTCTATTGCTCCTCAAAAGTCACCTACCAAAGACACAACACAACGCAACTGAACTCAACCACTAGGGAGCCAGCTCTCTGATGTCCATCCTGTCTATAACCGAGTAACTAACACAGTATCCAACAATCCAAAAACAGTTCGCAAAAAAGAAAAGAAAAATAGAAGTACATCCACCCACCTACCTACCTATCCACCTATCCACCTATTCACTTAACTACCTACAGACCTCCAACCCTCCCCAAACACCCCCCGAAAACCATCACATCCCATCCCATCCCAATCTCCAACGCAGCTCTCCATCCCTAGATATCAATCCAGCCAGCAACCCCTCAAAATCTACCATTTCAACTTGCACAATTCAATGCCAACTATTCGATTGATTTAGAACAACCGCATGATACTATCGATTGCCTTAAGGAGGCTAAGCGAGGCGGCACGGAATAAAGTTATTTGGATGCGGGAAAGATGTATATAGTGAGGATGGGATGAGAAGAAAGGAAGTCTACAGTGGACAATAAATGCACTTTCATTCCAACTGTCGAGCTTCGTTCAAGACATGTTGCAATACGCACACCAACAACACAAAACTTCGCACAAAGATGCAAGCTAGAGGGGACATGCTAAATTGCTATTTGCTATGTAATGCCTATCGATTCCTGTACCATATCAACCATACCAGACCATTCATTCATATCATCATTCCCGTATCCATTCCCTTTCCCCCCATGCACATCATCTCCATCTCACAGCACTAAGGTAGAGATGGATAGTTCCCTCCATCCAGCGAACCAGATTGAAATGACAAGTCAACAATCTACTGTCAACTTATCCATCCCCCGAGCCATCACAAGATGTACCTACTCCATAGAACCGGCTTATCATCAAACACTACAAATCACTCCAATCAACGAGCCAACAACCAATCAAATCAGACCGAAAAGGGTAAAAGTGTCAGGTAACCGAATTCCTATTCCGAGCCCCCCAAAGAAAAAGAGAAACAAAAATCAATCCAGGTCCATGAGATGTATCATGACCATATGGGCGCCAAAAATATTGCTTTGTCCTAGCAAAATGTTATCCTTAACCATGGTCCGACCTTGTGGTCATTTTAATGTGCTTGCAACGCCATTCCGTTCCAATATAGGTATAATCCCAAAGTGTAAATCCGATCAATCATTTATGCCTTCTTGGCCGGTGGAGAAGTCGTAGAGTCGCAGCCTTGAGGGGCATAATTCTTCATGATTTTCTGAAAATCAGATTCATTGACGACGGCGCCCGTTTCCGAACATTTGGCTTTCTTTTGAAGATCCTTGCAAAGACCATCAAGGTCAAATTCGCCTTCTTTCACCTTAGGACAATTTTGGAGACGATCCCTAAAACAGCAGTTAGCAAGTATATCGACTATTATCGCGATGCAGTAGTCTTACCAAATGGTGTTGCAACTAAGCATTGTTGATCTATCTTCACCTGGAACTACCTCATTGTCTTCATTCTGCTTTTCATCGATTTGTTGTACAAGATCCTTCTTTGTGGCTGCAGGACTTGGAACGTTGAACGGAGTATTGAAATCTGGCATCTCGAATGCATCGGCGAAGAAACCATCATCAAGAGCAAAAGGGTCGTTCGAAAGAACGTTATTTTGAGGTTCGCGATAATCACCAAAGAGTTGAGGATCAAATTGATTGTTGTTTTGTTGAGCGAACCAATCAATGCCATTGACATCGAAAACGGCAGTTTCTAAATTTCCTGAATTGATACCGGGTTCAGACATTGTACGTGGAATGGGATTGTTGGCATTGCCGCAAGCCATGTTGAGCTTTTCGCAGAAGGACAGCTCACCTGGTGCTAAGTTGCTGTTGCTACAAGTATTCTCTTCTCCAATTGTTGTCAACGTGCTGTCAATAGCTTTGTTGTATGGTGATTGCATGTTGGTAGGTTCTGGAGAGGTTCCACAAGATGAACTTGCTCCATTGTTGGAATGCGAGGAAGCCGACGGTGAGCTATATGACGTACTTTGACCATTGGTAGAAATGTTGGGTGAGCCGTTACTTGACATTGAACCGTTGGTTAGGTTTCCGAAAGCGTCGAATGGTGAACTTTTTGATGCGCTTTCCAAAAGTTCAGGGGAAAATAAACCGGAGAATGAAGACATGTCATCGCCGATCTGAGCTGGAGTTTGAGTCAAGCCAACACCAAAGGTACTCGCATTAGATTGATTGCGGGAGCTAGTTTGACTCTTGTCAGTTGGACTATGAGAATTCTCGGTAGAAGCGGGGGACTTGAATGGCCCGACTGATGAGCTTCCGTTAGTGATAGGGGGTCCGGGAAGGCGACCGAATCTTGGGAACTCAAAGTGAAAGTTGACGTCATTTGGATTAGCAGATGCAGATGGAAGTCCTTTGCCTGCGAGATAAGCTGGAACGTTGCCATTTGGGCTTCGGTTGATACCACCTGTGACAGACAATCTTTTCTTGTATTCCCTCAATTCCATCGACATTCGTTCGATTTGCGCTCTTAGAATACTATTCTCATGATTGGCAGATTCGGAAGCTTTCTCTAGATCCTCAACCTTCGTCTCAAGATCCTTTAAATGCTTTTCTTTTCGCTCACGGAATGCACGTTGGGCGGCACGATTTTGAGCCTTGCGTTTCTAATTAAGAAATTAGAAGCTATTCAAGACAACGAAAACACCGAGAAAGTACTCACTGAAGTGGGTTCTGATGTAAGAGGCTTTCTACCGGGCTTCTTCGACGACTTATCATCTCCTTCTCTTCGTTTACCACCACCTTCTTCATCATCATCATCGTCTGGATGACTTCTCTTTTCATGATTATCAGTATCACCATCTGATGAAGTTCCAGGTAAGTTTCCGATCATTTGTCCTTGCGAATCATTGGTGAAGTCGAAATTAAAACTATCGTCCCCTTCGAATTCGTAGTCATAATCGATAAAAGGACTCTCTTCAAATCCGTTCAATGTACCCGAACCCGGCGCTTGGGTCGGAGATTCGTTGAATGCGGATGTAGACGTGTTGGGAAGGCCATTGCTCGACGCAGTAATTGAAGTGTCCATATTGTTTGCAGATTTGTTTGAGTTGAGAGCAGCGAAAAGTAACTCCTCTTGTCGTGGAGATAGGGTGAAATCCGGATTTATTGGGTTTGAACGGTTGGTGCTGGCGGTAGCCATTGAAGCCTTGCTATGTATTGATTTGTGATTCTGACGTAGATAAGAATGCTCGAATTCCTTTGTAGAATGAAAGGAGGGATTCTTTCTAGAAGAACTATCTCACATTCCCTAGATATTCCCGATAAGAGTGTGAATCAGATGTCGCAAGCCGAAAACGAAATCTGGAGTTCGCTGTAAGGATGGCGAGTTGTAATTGAGTGGGATTTGGTTTCGAGGTGGTCGGAATAAAAGTTCGATTGAGTCTTCTCAACCGTAAGCTTATGCAGGACAATCAATCCCGCTTCGCCGGATAAAAGAGAGGGGCCAGATATCTTGGGGAGGGGGGATATGTTGCAGAGAAATGAGAAATGGGAGGCAAAAAGTGGAGGATATGTATGGCGTAAGGTGTAGGTATGGTCTTGTTGGAGGAGGCGATGGGTTGTGGTGGTTGTCTACGCTTTGGATTCTTGAAGCCTCGTATCCGTGGCCTCAACTGAGATATGGGTGGGATGGATGGATGGGTGGATGGATGGATGGATGGATGGATGGAAACGCAGGTGAACGAGATGGATTGACTGGCTGATACTACTCGCGCCGATACGTGCGAGTATGATGTAAGTCGAGTCGTGATGTCTTCCTTGGAGAGAAAGAAGGAATGGGATTGGGGAATACGATGGATTTCCTCGCACTGAGGAATAAAGTTCTACCCAGCTGATTTCACGATTTTTGCGGCAGATGGGGCAGATGGACAGATTCGCAGATTCATTGCTCCATTTCCCCCTTCCTCGAATGATTCTTCAAGATTCCAGGGATTCTAGAGGGGCAGTGAATTTTTGGGTTTTTTGATTTCTCAGCAGCAAAATTTGAAAAGTCCGCTAAGTCCGGATGTGATCTAGTCCCTTTTGACGTGAGGCGCAACTTGTTCGAAAGGGGAATCAAAGTCTGTGGCGCCAGTACAGATTGAGTAACTTATGGAGTTGAAGGCTCGGATGGGCAGGGCGATACAGGAGAAAGGAGAAAGACGAGGGTATCACTGGCCGCTTCTCCCTGCGATACGAGCATATGCTGCTAATCACATTAAGGTTTCTTGTCTTCGGCACCAGCTGCGACGCCTGGATGTATATATGGACTGCCCAGGCATTCACACGACGCGTTGGCTCGATCGTTTGTTATGCAGTACGTTGCAGTGTCTTGAGCATTCAATACTAGACGGACAGAGGATTCTCTCGGGAAGCATGCGGTGGAAGCAGTGTGGTCAGACGTTTTGTTCGTCTTTTCTGCACAGAGTAAGGTGTCTACTGCGTCTCTTGTGTCTACTGCTCTGCGGTACTGTACTAGGTATGAGTCAACAGCAAAAATGACGCAGGTGGTGACATTACATTCTCTTCTACTGCGTTCGATATTAACTTGTTGCGTTTTGAACAAATCAATGGAGGAGACGTTGAAGTTTCTATCCCAGCTTTGCATATGCACTACTCTTATCTAACACCTGGCTACTAGCAGCTACTTGTACCTTTTGCGGGGACTGCCATGCTGCGGGTTTCCAGCTGGCCCTTTCTTTCGCATACAGCCATCTGTGTAGCAACCGGCATCCGTCTCTAGACTCCATTCATAGACCACAACACACGAAATCAATGCAAGAACCAAGTTACCGGATGCTACTACCGAGGCCAAGGGAAATGTGCGCACCTAGGAGGTAGGGAGGTAGTAAGTAGGTCGTCTCCGAAGACCCCGAAATGCGGGTTGACAATCATTCGCCGGGTAGGAAGTATCACTTATCGACTCTTTGACCCATCGCTATTATTTACAAATTGTGTCAACTTGTGAAACGATCTTCCCAGCTACAGTCTACGAAGTCCGTATTGGTGCAACTCAAAGACAAAGATTAGATACACTGCACATGACTTTGTGGCTGGTGAGCCATTTTAGCCACAGAGCAGGTGAGGCTTGAAAGCGGGATATTCTTATGCCAGGTTCCGCTCTGCTTGCAGATCAATCACAACGTACTATTGCTCCACTCTACGGAGTATTATTCCATGCGTAAACAATTTGATAAACTCCCTATGAACTTTTAAATTTATACAGAAACATACCGCCCTTTTCCTGTCACGATGGATCTCGCATATGATCATATCCAAGAGGAAGCTCTCCAACCCGATCAGAATAAGGAGAAATCAACACAGCCTGCCCCGACGCTCAATGCCGATTTCCAAGAAGCATATAAAGCTATCTCTTCTAGTCCTTGGGGTGCGAAGTTAGGTGGATTCTTTGGAAGTGTTGTCAAACAGGTAAGAGATGATGGTTGGCAAACATATGAGTATTGCGGCTGAGTATATCTGTCTGATCTACAGGGCGAGAATGTTTATAAAGAGGCTCAACAGGAGTTCAACACTGTTAGTGAGGAGGCTACCAAGGGATTCACAGACCTAAGGTCTTCGATCATCAGTCGCACACGAGGACTTACGATTACACAAGCTCAAGAGGATGAGAAGGCGGCAGCAGGAGGGTCTACAAGCAAAGATGGGGAGTCGACTTCGAAAGATCTCACAACAGATGAGGCATTAAAGGAATCGGAAGGTGTTTTAGCGAGATTGAAGACCGAGGCTGCGAAGAGATTAGTAGAGATTCAAAAGGCAGAAGATGCAGCAGATGAAGCGCTCCTAAAGTTTGGAACAAACATCCGAAACTTCTTGAAAGATGCTGTTAGCATTGCACCACCTACCTCGAATGCAGATGGACAAGCCAATGCCGTTCTATTCGAGAGTAAGGATTCTCAAGGGAAGAGAGTTATCCATACTACAAGATTCGACGCCCAACTCCATGTCATTCATTCTACACTCGATAGCTTCACCACTGATCCAATCAGCGAGGAATTTGAACCATGGACTAAGACTTTCAATGTTGAGAAGAAGACTGATGATATCGCTAAGGACTTAGAAAAATACGAAGAATTAAGAAGTTCAATGGAAAAACTGGTACCAGACAAGGTCAAATACGAGGACTTTTTCAAACGATACTATTTCCTCCGACACAGTATCGAAACTGCTGAGGCTAAGAGGAGAGATTTACTCAAAGGTATGATTATTTGTGATGCCCCAGAACGTGTGAGAGACATAAATTAACAAAACAACAAACAGGTGCTGTAGCAACTGAACAAGAAGAAGATGTAAAATGGACATCTGATTCTGAAGAAGACTCAGAAGAAGAGGATTCCGATGACGATGAATCTGAAGATGAAGATGACAGAGCTGCGAAGGTCAAGACAACTTCCGATAGACCAGCTTCTGCCGAATCGTCTACCACTTTACATCCTGCGACACAAGATAAGGAAAAGTCCACTGCTACATCTCCAACTCCAACCCTCAAACCAACTGAACCAAGAAAATCAAACGATGAAAAATCTCAAGCGGACAGCGATGGTAGTTATGACGTTGTGGGTGCGGCGTCGGGAGCTCCTAGTCGGGCTCCTAACAGTCCAAAGGAAAAGGTTGCAGGTGCAGGAGTAAAGAAGGAAGAGAGCGACGACGACAGCGAGGAGGAGGATTGGGAATAGATATTTTAAGTGTGTGAGGGGAACTGAATATATTCTGATGATGACACAGGCGTTGTGGATAATTTGACACTAGGAGTTTTGGGATTGGATTTCCCCCCCTTTTTTTTTCTGTTATGTTATTAGCGACCTCTTTCATTGAAAGATGCATTTCCTGTGCCTTTCTATGCTATTGCTGTTGCTATTACTATGCTTACAGATATCCGCATTCGGTCTTGAGACCTGTAGCCAATAGATTGTGTTTCTTCACTGATTGTCAATTTTGATATGATACCACTTATTATATTGTGATGGGGATTGTGTTTACATTGTTTATATCTAAATCCTCGTTTACCCCCACCCCTTTAAAGATATTCGGCTCGGTGGTTTACCGGGCGGTATCGTTTATGGTGGATTTATCATGGGGATTGTGAATGTGTGTATATATATATATAGAATAGAGAGAGGCAATGGAATTCTTTTTATAGGTGTATGCTTTTGGTTGTTCATTTTTAGATAGTATAGTGTAGTGTATAGTGTATAGGTTATGTTATGATATTTTATGTTTATCTTGATTATTGGTTTCGGGTGGGGGAGGCAGAGGGATGTGGAGGGTTTAAGAGGAGGGATCGGGAGGACGGGGAGAGGGAGGTCGTGAGGGTTTATTTGTGGTGGTGGTGGGAAGTGGTTGAGAGGTGAGAGGTCGGAGATTGATTTTACTGTGCTTTGTATATATGTATACATGTGGATCGTTTGGTATCTGGGCATTTTGGGTATTTCTAGGTTTGGGGGAGTGAAGGATTGGAGAAATGATGGTTGGGGGCTTGGGGGTGCATGGAATTTTGATGGTTGGGAGGGAAAGACGAAAGGGGTGGATGGCTTGTTGGTTGGTAAATGAGTGGATGATGCGGTTTGGGATGTTGACTGCTTGGTACATCTATCAAGTTGTCAGTGAGGGAATATTCGGCGCAATCGGGACTTGTTAATCCAGCAGGGTAGAACTACGATTAAGAAAAAGAGAGGGCAGTGATGGATTTCATTGGATTGTCTGGCTCATGTATTGGTATTTGCATTGAATGTTCTTGGGGCTAGGATCTGTATGGAACCTCGTCCAAGCAGCTGTCATTAAACGACTCAATATATTGAATAAGCCGTCTATCGTATTCGAGGAATTTCGTTGTGATTTATCTCCGTGCTGAGGTATTAAGATCCTTCTAGCTACTATGAGATTGAGAAAATCTTACACCCAATTGATGATGCTAGATTTTGATAGAACTATCCATCTTCATCAAATAGATTTGCCTACATGTTTGAATCGTGTGTGTCCCCCAAAGACTATTTCTTATTACCTCCGCAGATTCATCTTCATCATGATCCGCCAGCTCCAGAGTCCTCGAGGAAATGAGCACCCCAGGATGTTCCACTTTCATTCCAATTAGACTTTCCATTGACCATTCAAGTCTCGCCATGTCAAGAACATCTTTAGATCTCCAACACCTCCAGCACCCTCTACACCTCCTCTCTATGTTTCTTCTCGTTTTCCCTTCCATCTCATCTTCTCTTTTTGGTAACCATAGTAAACCCATCCTCATCCACCTGAGGCACAACCGGTTCCTTGACCCTCACCAATTGTGGTGCCTCATCCATATCCACATCTCCATCCTCATCTTCATCCCCACTCGCTTCCGAGTCCGTTTCTCCTTGGTCCTCTCCTTGCTGGAACTGTGCTAAGCTGTCACTCTTTCCACCCTTCGCTTCCCATGCCTTCTCCAACTTCCTGCACAAACTGCTTTCCTCCTCCCAAGCACCCCTCTTACATTCCTCTCTACATTTAACAATACCATTGGCAACTTCCATGGCGCTTCCATCGTCAACATTTACTTCGAATTCGTCAGACATGAACTGTAGCAGAATTGTCTCGATCCAGTCTGCTTCTACGTCCTTGTTTTCCTCTTCGGAGAGAAGATCGATGAGGGTGCCGGCAATATATTCGCGCTTATCGGAAGATTCTGGACCGCCCCAGAGAGAGGTTACGGCAAGGGAGAGGGAGGGCCAAAGGAAGATGGAGAGGACGATGCTGCGTTGGAAGTTTTTCAGACGGAGTTCTGGAAAATGGAGTTTAGTATTATGTGGTTGAAAGCATGCGAGAGGTAAATGAACGGGTGCTATGTAGGTGAGGACTGCGATTGAATGAGGGACAGGAGAGAGAATAGCATAACATACCAGGAGAGTAAACCCCATTTCCTCCATTCGATTGTGAAGAAGCCATGATGTTTTCTTTCTTCTTCCGTTTTTTCCCTTTCTCTGTCTCTTGATCCGAATTCTCTGCTCTTCTGCGACTCTTCTTCCACAGTGCTTTTCTCAATATGTAACCTCGAGGCTGTTTGCGACAAGAAATCCCAATACTATTATCGCGGGGTAATCTTCAATCGCAAAATCAACAATTTTTTATCCCCAGCATAATTTGCACTGCGCTAAACCTTAAAATTTATGCATGCACCAAGGATTCGATCTCTCCACCTGGACAACCATTCACAGCGCCAGAAATAAATTACTCGTGTTCATCAGCTATACGATGTACGAAAATCCCCATTTCAAGGAGGAGCCAGGGACGTCGCCTATGACGTGAATCTACCCAACTATGTACCGTGTACATAAGAAGGAGCGTGCGACAGCGGCTGAGCATGCAATTGGGCTAAGACGGTCATAAGGTAAGGCAGGTTCACTTGGTGGCAGGTTTGTTTTCAGATCCATATACATATCCTTGATTCGTACCAAGTATTGTTCGCATATCAATTATGGATTGACTGCCTCTCCTTTTTCGAACGTACTTTACGCACTATTCGCTACTTTGCCGTGTTGTGTTTGAGACGTGTAGAGTGAAAGAAAGGGGTTCACGTCCTGAGGAACAGAGAATATTGCTAACAAAGGTTTTGTGTTTATCTTGTAGTTGTTGACGGGGAGATCTTGAATCTCTTCTTGTTCTCTTATATAAATACGCATACATTGAGGAGGCTCAATTTTTGGTGGAAGAGGATTCTGTGCGGTTGAGATTGAGGAGTTGCAGTTTTGATCTGCAATTTGGTATTTCAGAGATCAAAGGTACGAGGACTTGAGAAAGGAATTGCCACTTAATTCGATTCGAGGCTGTATCGCAAACAAGAAGATCAAATCTCACGCTCGCACAAGTCCAACAACTATGGGGCTTAGTACACTTTCAGTCGGGACGGCGGTTGCTCCTGTTGTGTTCCAAACATTTGTTGCTCACGTACGTTTCCCTTTCCTGTACCTATATCTTACTTTCTAAGAGATCAATTCGCAGTATCTTGGAGATCGGTCACACAAAAAGCAAAAACCTACTGCGCATATCTCCTATGATGAAGGTCTTCACTTAATTCGCAAATTCCTACTTTATGCATCTCAACATACAGTCGAAGATATTCAAGCCTTTACCTCGCAATGGGTACCTCACCCTCCTTACATTAGCGTGAGAGAGACAACAATTGCACAGAAGCATATACATGAAGCAGAAAAGTACTTGTCGATTCAACTGGAAAAACAGGGGGGAATTGGAATAGTTGGGGGGCATCAATGGTGGAAATGGAGGCGACCTGGAAATGAACTCAAGTCTGAAACGATCGAGATGAAGGCAGATCTTGAAGAAAGGAATCAGAAGGGAGAAGCTCCTAAGAGAGTCATGCTGTATGTTCATGGAGGGGCTTACTTTTTCGGAAGTACAGATGAACACAGATATCAGATGCAAAGACATGCCAGGAAGTTGAAGGCCGTGGTCGTAGCACCTAGATATCGTTTGGCACCTCAATTCCCGTTTCCATGTGGCCTTAACGATTGTTTAGCAGTGTATCTCAGTCTTCTTGATGATTTGCATCCATCCAGTATTATCTTTGCAGGGGATTCAGCAGGTGGTGGTATGGTGTTGACTATGCTTGTCATTCTGCGTGATAATGGTTTACCTTTACCTGCGGGTGCTATCCTTATATCGCCTTGGGTTGATTTGACTCATTCTTTTCCGAGCGTTGCTGCGGATAACCCTTTGGATTATATCCCGCCGCATGGATTTCACCACCGACCATCTCCTGCCTGGCCACCTCCGAACGCAGATGATTTGGCGGATATAAAGAAAGGGATTTCTAACAATACGTCAAAGAGAGAAACTAAGGCCACATCTAAACAATCGGAAAAGGATGCAATTCGGGGATTCACGTCTGATGCTAGCCCATCACCAGAGACGCATGATAATGCTGCCGTTGTTGAACCTTCATCTAATAAGACTGAAGGGCCATTGACAAGTTCGATTCCTAGACCTGGATATGATCTATCAGTCATGATTGATGAGAAGCTAGTTGTGATAAAAGACCAAATTCAAATGTATACCACAAATCAGCTATTATCCCATCCTCTGGTTTCTCCAGTCCTTCAAACTTCACTTGGTGGTCTTCCACCACTGCTCGTTCTCACAGGCGGTGGCGAGATGTTACGGGATGAACAAATTTATGTCGCACACAAAGCTGCCAATCCAGTTCGGTATGCACCCGGGGATGCGTTTTGTGATCCAAAGTCTCGTCTAGAGGCATGGGAAAAGTGGGCTCCAACGGATGTACAATTACAAGTTTGGGATGACTTATGCCACGTTCCACCAACATTAAGTTTTACACGACCAGCCAAACATATGTATCGATCGATAGCACAGTTTGGAGCTTGGGCTTTAGCCAAAGCTCAGCAAACGGGGATTGAGATACTAGATGATGATGACATCTCGGTTATCTCAAAGTCTTCAGACTCGGGCGAGGATGCTCAAAGGGTAATTTTCCTACATCAATTCTTCTATATTTAATTCAGTTGGACTAACATAGACTAGGGAACACCTGAATCTAGAGAGGAAATAGCTGGATCTATAGGGACAATAGGGAAGGCAGGCGATCCTCTTCCCCCTTTCGTAGATCATATGATCCGTCAACGTGTCGATCGTCATGGCAACATATTTCCTCTCGACCCAGCTGATAAGCTTCCTGCTTGTAACATCTCACCCAATGAGGTCGGTGTCATCAAACCGGGGCCAGTCAAGAAGTGGATGGCTGTAAAAACAAAATGGGACACGAAATATGCCAAGGATAAGCGAAAAATACAAAAGAATAGAGCAAAGGAAATTGCAAGAGGATATGAGCAATTTCTAGATTTACACCAAGTACCAGAGATGCCACCTCCTAGTGCATTGGCTGGACGTAGAATGGTCGGTGTGGAAATAGACAGGGAAAGTGGAGGCAAGCAAAAGAAGAGTTGGGGATTATCGAAGTGGAGTACATGGGGTAGCAAACATGATGAACTCACAATAGATCGCGAAATGGAAGCAGAAAAGGCTGGTAAAAATGTCGAGACGATGACTGCGAGTGCAGAGCACGGAGCTGGGGCTAGGGACTTGCACAGTAGAGAGGCGAATGATATTATTGCTCATGAGGCTGGCAGGGCTACTGGAGAGCCAATCTCAGGGGCTCATGAGGTAGTCCAGCCTGTTAAAACGCCGCCAAAGACTAGAGCTGGGTTTACTGATATTCAGGCGAATGGGGGCGGAATCGCTGATATAGCGGATGAGAAAGCTGACATGGAAGGAAAAGCGGGTGGGGAATTAAACGGGGAATTCTTGACCAGTTATTCTGATATGCAACAATCAATGAGAGCTGGGGACGATCCTCTTTTTCCTATGAAGAAAATTGCTAGTACCCAGGTTGAGGAACCTATTCCTCAGTCAACTTTGGCGTCAAGAGCTCCTGCTGAAGAAGCGAATGAAGTTGGGAGGGAAATAGATGTACCAGGAACAACAATAAACCAACCGATTATTGGAGTTGACAATGAAGAGGGGGTAGTGCGATATACTAGTAATGGGGAGGAAATGAGAAGACCTACGGCACAAGGTATAGCTTTCCCCTTCTCCATGCGCATGGGTGGGGAGGGGGTAGATGGGATTATGAAAGATGGTGTTCGGGAGAGAAATGCGCGTAATGGAAAAATGGGGAGAGATGCTAATGCCAGTACAGAATCACTGGTTGGTAGTGTCAGGAGCGTGGTTCCAGAGGGATATGAGCGGAAGTACATTGACGAAGTAGAAGATTATGTAACGGTGAAGATTGCAGAGGATGGAGGAAAGGGGAAGGAGAACACACATCTGAGCGCGGGGGAGAATGGCGTTGGACCCGATAGTTCCCCTGCGTATAGTTTAGCAGATGGAGTAAGCGAAAACGAAGGACAGGGGGGATTAGACATGCTAGGTGCACTTCAGAGGGGTAGCAAGGGCAAAGAAATTCCGGAGAAGCTGAAGACAACAACGAACTTGGATGGACGGGATGATGTCAATCATGTGAGCCCAAGACTTTCAGCTGTAGGGGCTTATTTACGTCCGGAAGTTGAGAGGTTTTACTCGGCACAGGAAACTCAGGAGGCTAAGAATGCTAAGGAGACTCAGAAGTGATTCTTTTTACATGTGGTTTAGAGGAATTGAATTGTATTGAATGTCTGGAATGGGATAGAACGGGTCACTGGAGTTTAATTGCATTAATATCAGCGCCACCGTGCAGAAGCGATTGAACCGAATTTCAAATTAGTATAATAGCGTATACCAAAAAGCGATAGAGACGACTGGCCAATGACGAATAGATTCATGTTACATCTTTCTTCTTGACTTCTGTATTTACTTGTAAGGTATGCATGGTACCAGGAATTCTCATTAAGAAGTTTAGGCTGTGGCTGGCGTGTCAAGAGAAAGGTATGTACTAGGTGGCTGCAAAGGTTTGAATTTACAATTTTTATACATACAACGAACTCGTCTTGATGTCACGCTACGCTACCCCTTTATGAATTGTACTGGGCAATAGCGGATAAATCATACAGTTGTACGGAGTTTCGCAATTCGCCAGCTTATAGATACTCAAATTTACATGAATCTTTTTCAGACAATTTGATAAGTTATGATACCTACAAAGCTGTCTCAGATTGCACGCTATCACCATTAAAAGCTTCCTGATTGGCTAATAAAATCGCGGTTCCGATTGCCGATGTAAAGCGCGACTTCAAAGAAAACAAAAACAACCTTTGGATTGAACTTCCGTTGTGAAGACTGACGTGTATCGTTGATAGTCAAGGGAGCCACGTTTGTATGCCTTTTATGGTGGATAAATAAATCTTCATCGTTCTATGGATCTCTGAAATTTGCATCTCGAACTTCATTCTTGCCCACGCATTCATCTTGGCGCACCAACCCAATGTGGCAGGTCCCAACGTTATCATGCTCACAGCTTCCTATACACCGGGCTTGGTACGCCCAACTTCGACCTACAGATTTGCCACCAGTCTCTTTCACTCGTGGTTAGTCGTTGAAGGTTCCAGCTTCCTGAATGCCGGGCTTGGTATCGCGGCATTTGGGTTGCAGATACTCGAGTGATTTTTGTTATCTGAAGCTGATGTGTCACTCATTCTCAACCTTCCTAAATGCTGTGTCTCCTTTTAAAGGATAGGATTTTCAGGTACTAGATGAGTTTCTCGAAAGAGAAGGTAGAGTAAATATATACATACAGCCAAGATGGCCAAGCTTGCCAAGTGGTTCACAATCTTGAAGAACTTCATTCACATACCTATTTGCGACCGAGGGGAAGCTACAGGCAGGATTGAGGGGAACAGTGACTGGGAAAGCCACGATATCGATACATATATATACTTGAGCATCATGGTCTACGTGAGAGTTTCTGATCAGTTTCTTACTCCTCAACTGCCACCATGAAGTTCACATCATTGTATTACATTGCGGCTCTCGCTCCTGTTTTTTCTCAGGGATGTCTTCTCCCAGAAGAACGGGAAGGAAAACCAAGAGTTGTACGTCGTCAAACTAGTAATGGCATACCCATCGGAACTGGTGATCGCTACAGCGCTGGTACCATTGCACCACGGGGTGTAGGGTCTCAAACCACCACTTTCACCACACTCTTGAACGTCAACGAGATCTCAAGTGGACTCAAAGCTCTTGCGAGTGTATATGGTATCACCACTTTCAACACACCATATACCACCTATAATGGCGCTTCCATCACTGGCGCTAAAGTTGGAGGTAATGGAACATGTAATGATGCAATTCGCGTGTATTTGAATGGAGCCATTCACGCAAGAGAGCGAGGTTCTTCTGATGGCTTATTGTTTTTCATTAGTGACCTCTTGTATGCAAACAAGAATGGTCTCGGTCTGAAATTCGGTTCAAAGTCATATACCAATGCTCAGGTGAAGACAGCCTTGTCAACAGGAATCGTCTTTATTCCGCTCAGTAACCCTGATGGTGTTGCCTATGACCAGTCCACCAACAGCTGCTGGCGTAAGAACCGAAACCCTGCATCGGGAACTGGAACCTCTGCTGGTGTGGATTTAAACCGCAACTTTGACTTTGTGTGGGATTTGACCAAGTGGGCTTCAAGCGTTCGAAGTCAGGTTGCATCTTCCAGTCCTTCCTCTGAAGTATTCCATGGTGTGTACTTTTACCTCTCTGCTCCTAGTTCAAACGAAATCTAATAAATCTCACTCTATAGGTACCGCTGCCTTTTCAGAGCCAGAAACCAAGAGCATTAAATGGGTAATGGACACCTACTCCAAGGTTCGCTGGTTCGTCGATCTACACTCGTACACCGGTGACGTTCTCTACTCCTGGGGAAGTGACACAAACCAAGCCTCCTACCCCACTATGAACTTCCTCAACACAGCCTATAACTCTGTCCGCGGAATCGTATCCGATACTCCTGGTTCTGGCTCCGGCTACGGTGAATACACACCCACAACCGAAAACACCGCCAACAAAGCTGCCGCTACAAAGATCGGTGCAGGTATGAGTGCGGCTGCTGGACGCACATACTCTGTTATCCCAGCTGCGGCATTATATCCAACCAGTGGTGCCAGTGATGATTATTCTTACTCCAGACATTTTGCCGATACGACCAAGAATCTTATCCATGGTTATACCATTGAATTTGGATTTGGAAATTCGGCATCTAGTTGCCCATTCTACCCCACCCAGGCTCAACATAACTACAACTTGCAAGAAATCGGAGCTGGGTATATGGAGTTGTTGCTTGCTGCTGTTAGCTTGGGATTGGGTGATGCTACGACTTGTTAGGGCGGTGTTGAATAGAAAAATACTTGGAGAATAAGATAGAGATCTAGGTCTTATATTTGAGTCTCCTTGATTGTGCGTTTGGATTAGAAATATGAACCACATCGGCTGTAATCAAGTGATGCATGAAATACCCAACTGCGTTGATGAATCAGTTTCAAATCCATTCAAGTGCTCATTCATGCATGTATTCATTTGCTCATTGCTTGTTGCTTCTCCTAGTCCAAATTTTGTCAATTTGAAGCTTCGGTCTTTTGAACACTCCATGGAGAATGTCCTACTCGAGAGTAAAAGTAAAACAAATTGTGGAAAGTAACCTCGTCGAGTAATATTCCCTAGTGGTGGCCAATAATCAGTTTGGGGTTGAAATTATGCCTTAATAGAATCATAAAACAGATCAAGATTATAGACATACATTTCAGTCACCATAGCAGCACACAGTTTGCGTTTGAAAGATCCATCATACCCGATGATTCGCCCAGTGGAATAACAAGTTCAGCTCACCCGTTAGCCTCCCACTGCCAGGGTTTTTAATAAGACAGATTACAGTTCAACTTTCAGTGATGTGACATTCCCGAATCAGTATATATCTCTCGACCAATAGTATTTCCGAGGAAATAATATATTCGTGGGCGTGTGTGAGGTGATAAGCGACATACTAACGGTAATAGAAAGGAGCTAGATAACAACCAAATTACCTCCTCAAAGCAGATCTGTCACGTGTGACCCATATCATTGGTCTCGAGCCAATTCCATGAGGCTCAAACCTAGGTTTTCAAGAATCTGGGGTTGGTGACTGGAACTGTCTAGGTTCATAAGAGACTTAGTTGCAAGACCGCATCGCCTCGATCGACGAACCTAGGGGGGAGCTAAGTGTAAAAATTGAGAATTCAAGACTAACGGCCGTACAAAAAAAATTTGTACGAGTAGTTCGTCATAATCAGTATCTAAAGAATTTCTCGAATCTCGTTTTTGTTTTCTTCTTATTTTCTTTCTGTACAATAGATTCGAACATCCATGCTTGCAATACACAAAGGAGATACACAGGATATAATACTCTAATTTTTAATAACTACACAAACATTCAACTTCTATCAATCTTTGAGATCAGCACATACATTCGAAAACCTTCGGCTTTATACAACATTCAACTACTATCCATCATGAACACCGGGTCGAACAACCAGCTACTCTCATTGTCCAGTACCGGAACAAACATTTCCCAATTTGCAAATGACAATATTGGCACAAGCATTGAATCATCTTCAATGTCTAATATCACTACCGAGATTGAACACCTCTCAATCTCCAGCAACGACAGGAACGTTAATTCGCCGGGTAGCATAATCAATTCGGGTAAAATGGCCCAACAATCTCAACCTGATAATGCTGAATCGACCGCTCTACAAGCACCAGCACCAACACCCATCCGAAAATGGCGCTGGCCAAAACCACCACCTGAGAGAAGAAGAAAAGCAGTAATATCAGATACAAATACCAGTGTCAATACCAACCCCCTCTCACCACCTGAAATCTATTCCGACATAGTCTGGAAATGGCACGAAACCCCCTCTAAACCCACCACTCCCTCACCCTCACCCTCACCCTCACCCCCACGCACCCTCTCCCTCTCCCACGGCTTCTCAAAATACTGGGAAGACATCTCAGACGAAGAACTAGTCACGCATATTCCGTCCAACATAATCCAGATCTGGAAAGATAGAATCGCCCAGCGACGTGTGCAAGCGCGAGCTGCGGGCGCGGAATATGAGCGGGAGTTGGAAAAGGAGCTGGAGGAGAAATATGGCGCGATGTTGCGGTGTAGGAAGGAGATGGATGGGGAGGCGTTTGTGGAGGGGTTGTTGGAGATGGTGGAGGAGTGTGGCTTGGCTGGGGTGGTGAGGGAGAGGGGGAGGAAGGCGTTTTGGAAGGGAAGGGGGCTCGCGTGATTAGATGAGTAATGAATGGGATGTGGGATATGGGACATGAGAAATAACAAATAGGAAGGGAAGAAAGCGGGTGGGAGGGGGGATTATATCCCATATATCTGTAACAATTATTGATGGCTTACCTTCTCTTCACATCAATGCTCAATACAACCGTCTGTCTCTATTACTAGAGACTCCAGATCTATGCAAATTTTACAACTATCAAAGACTACGAATCCTCCAAGATCACCTTATCCATTATCCACCCACCATACCCTTCAAATGATGTGACGTTTTTTTTCTCCTCTTTTTTTACATCTCCTACCACTCCTACCACTCGTAAAGACTGATTACACATACACATTATATCTGCACAGTGCAAACTACCACCCAATCTCATTAACTAAACAACTCCATCTAATATCTATGTCCGCACTCAACATGTGAAATTCGAACCCAAATTTTCCTCGGGAACATTCTTCCGCTTCCCTTCATCTTATCCCCCATTAAGAAAATATTTCACAGCAAATACATACTTTAGCGAAGACAATCAAGATATTCATTTCACTTACCCAACACAATAGGATTGATTTTGAATATACATATAATCGCAAGAACTTGAAGTGGATATCAATCTCTATTCTCTATTTCTATTCTTCATTCCAAACTGTCATATTGATATGAATATTTATTCAATATGATAAGCTTCTCTTCCCCTTCATGGTTCAAATATGTATATGTGTATGTATGTAGCTGATTCCATGTCTGTTGCGCTATAAAGCTTGTCTTAAGCCCATGCCCAAATTCTCGCGCGCAAAAATATATTAAAATGCAGCGAAACGAATACCAGATTATTTAGCAACGTTAGTTTTCTCCTGTGGTTTTCCCCTCCCACGTCTTCCATTTCCACCGCCCCCACCGCCTCCACCCTTAACAGGCTCACCTCCACCTCCAACCTTCACAGTTTCTCCACCACCTCCACCACCTCTCCCCCTACCGCCTCTGCCTCTCGTACCACTCTTTCCTCTCCCACTACTGCTCTTCGCACCACCCCTCCCAGCCCCATTGCTAGAAACCTTCATTCTCTGTGCTTCTTCCTCCATTGCTCTTTTGCTTTCCTGGTCCCACCATTCCTGAAATTGCTGCTCCTCTTGTATCTCCTGAAGACTCCTCTTTGCAACTGCTTCTTTGATTACTTCTTGTTCTCTCTGTTGCATTCCAATGATATCGGCCATTGATAATTGCAGAGAGGGCTCTGCCTTGGATGTCGGTGCTTTGTATGATTTAGAATGAGGAACGAGCGGAGTGGATCTAGATGATGGTATAGTTTGTTTCGATGGACCCGGAGATGGTTTTTGTGCTTTCGTGATGCTAGCGCTATCATTCCTTTTCTGGCCGGCAAATCTAGTATCTGGAGACGCAACTCGACGTGTAGTCGAGGGGGTATTTACTGGTGAAATCGCTGGCGAAATCGTTGAAAATGGTGCTAGAGCTACTGGTGAAGATTTATTCTCTTTATCAAGGATATCCTTAAGATTTGTTCTCGAACCAACACCCGCAACTTGCCAAGGAGACGATGCTTTTTCTTTGCCTTTACTCACGGGGGTCTGTACAGCTTGTTGAAATGCTGCCTGTTGTTTCTTACGTTCCTTCTGTGAGAGTCTTGGAGTTGCCGACTTAGCAGTTGCTTCTTCATCTTTGGCTTTTTGAGCTGAGAGGCTCAAGGACAAATTTGAAGTACGACTTGTTGATGCCTGGGCCATGATTTCTTTCATATCAAGCTTTAGTGAAAGATTGGGAGAAGACCATGTTTTGGTTGCTGATTGAGGTGTGTCGGGAGGGTATTTGATTCCTAAACCAACAGAACTGGGTAAATCCGTAGGAGACCCTGAATCTACAATCTTGGGGGTTGAGCTGGTTGTAGGAAACCTTGGAGTAGCTGGACCACCAGGAGAAGCAGAAGTCAAATCGATAGTCAAGTTCAAGTCAGGTGGACTTCCAGGCAGTTCATCGTCGTCCATATCGAACATGAAGTCGGCTGCCACATCCTTGGGACGTATACTTGGGCTAAATGGTTCGTTCTTAGCCGCCCTGGATTTTCTCCTGATTTTCTCGTTACTGGGAGATGACATATTGTCATCAATACTCCCCATACGCATCTTAAAAGACGAAGACAATCGACTATCATCATCTTTAAGATGAGTACGAAACATCATATCTCCAAGTCTGCGGCGACGTTCCTCGTCTATGTCCTCTGCTAATTCCGGATACTTCTCGTGTAGATCCAGATCAGCTCGGCCACTTTTTGCAAATGGCAGACAATGCAATTGATTGTCGCGGACGACTTCATCCAATTCGAGCACAAGTTCCTCGTCAAGATCATCAAGTAAACTATTCAAAGTTAGTAACGTACAAGGCTAGATACCAGGATATCCTAGCCACCAGGAATCCGAGAAAACACTTACTGATTCTCGAGCATTGATTCCAGCTGCAAGCACATATACTCAAGGCCAGCATGTTTAAGCTCGATGATTGAGCAAGGTGCTATAGCATTGACAATATTGCACACATTGCGGGTAGTAACTTTGAAGATGTTAGTATTACTTGTAAAGAGAATCTGTGAGGCGTGATGTGCTGAAAGAACATACCAAACCGGCCCAAAACGTGCTGACAGATTTGGGATAATCTGTCAATCATCAACTCGTTTGCAACACTCATGACATCCAAGATAAGCTCTGAGAATTCATCGATGTCTGGGGAGACTATGTGGTCGAAAAGCTCAGGCCCTATATCAACATATAGATAGCGTAATACGACCTCAAAGGTTTCTGGTGCAATATGCTTCAAATCAATTCTGATCGGACCTGTGCTTTCCGAGCGTCTGCCAACAAGCCATTGACCCCCAGACCGACCATTGAATAGACCGTCGAAGAAAGGACATCGTTGGCATGCAAGCGCACTGTGGATAGGAATTTCTCCTCCATCCAACTCAACAAGAGCATCACAATCATCGAAGAACTTCTCGTCTTTAATTGCATTGTCCATATCAGTGGTTATTGAATCTGAGGGCCGCCTATGAAGTCCAGGCCCATTCAAGTATTCCATATTCAAATAGGAACCAAGTTCCATGAGTTGGCCCCTAACCTTTCTGTACCTGAAAGCCAAGTGTGGGTAGTAGTTTGCAAAGTTCCAAACATCGGCAACTTCATCCTGGTAAAGAAAGATAACAAGATTGACAAGAGTGATAAAATCCAAGCCGTTGAAAGTGATTTTTGTCCTATCACTTGTGCCATTCTGGATATTGAGAATATCAGGTTCTGATTTGGAACGATCAGGGAGTGAAGCGTTTCCACTGTGACGGAACTCGGCTAGAAGTGATCTTAGGACAGAAGATCTACCTGCAACCAAGAAACTATGGACAGGTATCGCGATGTCAGATGTGCTGGTACATATCTCAATATCATAGCCGCTATCAAAATTTTGACCCATGAACAAGTGTTCGACGTCCCCCTCAAGGTCCGGAGACGTTATGACCGCTGCCATGACTGACCCATATTCAGATGCCAAATTATCAAAGCGACCCTGCCATTTTGCATGCTGTTCTGCTGGATATTCTGAGGCCACGAGATCTTTTATGCTTGACAATGGTTCAAGATCCTCTAATAATCTCTCATCTTCAATTCTCACTTGAGTCCTGGTCACGTCGCAGTCCTTACGAATTGCCGCAAATACACCAAAAGGATTACTTCTAACAGCAACTACTTTGGTAAGTCCGGGGACCCGCTGAAATTTGAAATCCTTGCGATCATAGTTACTATTCCCAGTGAAAGAATCTTTATTCTTGGCTCTTTTGACACGTCGCCACACGGCACCAGCTTGAGTGCAAACTATGACGGATCCATTCTCAGCAACACCAACGGATTTTATTCCATCCCAGTTACCCTTACGGAGTGACCAGACTCTCTGCGGCTGTGATAGAGCTTCCTTGATTTTTGAGGGGTTGGTTGTTGAAGCTGCCGCAACTTTTGTATCAACTTTCCTTACGTTCAAGGTGTACAAGTCTCCTCTACCAGAAATGGCCGCAATCGTGTCTCCACCAGACTCAATATTAATGATATTGTTCGACTCGTTATCATATCGAGTTGTAAAAGAAGTGCTTTGAAGATAGTAGTTTGTGAAGCTTTCATGTAACGGGAATTTGACCATGTTATAACCGTAATTCGTGAAGACACAGACTGTATGATTTTCCAAAAGGCATATAGTTGCACCATTGATAGCCGAAACTTTAATAATCGATGACTTGAATAGAGATGCCGCAACTCTACGGGGTATTGGTTGAGCCTCCAGAGATCGGGAATCAGAATCCATAAGGCCTAATTGTCCTTCATTTTTTCCCCAACAAAACAGTGAGCTAGATGTGTGGGCCACAGAGTGAATCGCAGATGCAGCGATACCGACAATAATTTCTCTTTTCAAAGGTCCGAAAATCTGGCGCGGAGTTGTGCAAAAAGGTTCTTCATCCTTTAGTGCAGGGCGAGGTAGATTGTAGCCTAATTGGCCCCAAGTGTTTGTGCCCCAACTGAAAATTTCTCCTTCGGACGATACAGCAAGAGTATGGTTCTGGCCAAGAGCAACGGTTGAGACTTTCTTCCCAGCTAAGCCGCCCTGGTTCACTGGCACATAATTGAAGCGAGTAGTTTCATCTCCCGTTCCTAATCTACCTCCAGGACCAAAGCCACACATGTAAAGGTTTGATTCTGGATCTGTGGTCAAGACAGCACTACTCAACTTGGAAAGAACAACATCTTGTATAATTATAGGCCTGTTTTGGATCATGGAGGGAAGCTCCGATACAGTGGTAGGAAAGTTTTCGTGACCCACGACGAGGTTGTCATTACCGATAGAGTCTAGGTAGTTTTCATAAAATTGAAAAAGTAATCGGTCGGGACGCTTTAGTGTTATCCTTTCCGGATACTGTCGATCATCCTGATCACCGAAACCCAATGAAAAGTTTTTGTTACTACCAAAAGCAAAAAGCTCATCCCCATCAATACTTTCGGGTTCTGACACATCAATCTTGAGCAACTCAGAATCGCCGTCATTGGAGTCGTCATCTCTTTCATGGCGACGCAATCTTTGCTCCCTAATGTACTCCCGAATCGATCGCGGTGCGATCGTCGCATTGTAGACATCAAACGGGGTATTTCCTTCCCGATCTTTGATCTTGATGACTGACGAGTCCGGCTTGGCTCCTGTGTTTCCAGTGGCGCGGTCCTTCGAGTCCCTTTCAATAATCGCTCGAGCAATCGTGACGTTGCCAAAATACAAAGCCCTATGCAATGCTGTCCATCCACTTTCTGTATCTTGTATATAGAGGTCGATAGACGGGTGGTCGATGAGGGCGGTGGCAAACTCTATTGCATTCACAGCTGTTGAAGACGCAGCTCGGTGCAAAACTGTTAACCCAGCATGATCTCTGCTATTTAATTCCACTCGAGTGATCGCATTGCCCTGACCTTTGATCCCATTTATGTTTCCAGCAGGACCAGAAGCCTTGCGACTCTTGCCGAAAGTCTTAGGTGACGTTCCAAACCCGCCCGAACTTCCTATTTTACTCCCAAAGCTACTGGAAAATGTCGGTCCTCCACCATGCCCTTTCAACGTATGCGATGGATTGGCGACATTTGCCAATATGCGCCGAAATTTATCGACGTCATCTTCGAGATAATATTTCCAGAGAAGATTGCTCATGTGTGGATAAGGGTGGCAAGAGGGATCTCTTCCGGGTACTTCAATGAACACCTAGCTGTGGCCTCAGAGGGACACGGCGTTTTTAAAGGTGTTATGAAGCGGAGGAAGACTCCTGATAATGTAGACGAAAAATAAAGTCTGGTCTTGATCTGCCAGACGTCTTAATCGATAGTCCGAGGTGATTGGGGCGATTGTGAAGCGGGGGTGCTTGTGCGATTGATGGAAAGTTGTACGAGCTCCGAAAGCTGTAAAGTCTTGATATTCTGGTCGATTTTATGTATTCGATTGAGCTTCTACTGAATTGTGCAGTCTTGCTGGGAATGTGAGTTGAAATGGTTGAGTCAGTATCGATATGGTTATCGGAAATGCATCGCACAATGTGAAGGCCGTTGATATTGTGCGACGCGATCAATGTCCCGGCCAATCGGAACCGCGACTTTGGCAGCATGCTTACGGAGTATCTTGAACGTGGGGCAAGTATTTGACGAGACCCATCGTGTTCTCCTCCCTACCGTCACTACTTCTTACCTAGTAGACACGTAACACAAAATTGGAGATTTGTAGCTTTCAATTCTCGAGCATCAGAACAAGAAACGTTTGAAGCTTGAGAGAGAAGAAAGTTAATACGTTGCTGGCATGAAGCTCTCTTTATGCATTCGTGCTCTAACTCCAAAAGCCATTTTCTGAAGCGGTGAAGGAAAGGGACCCACACGTTCATGCAATTCTCAAAGCATTCTCGACGTTTTCTATCATAAATCGAATCTTCAGAAGAAGGTCGACGCACACTCACTCTATTATTGGTTGATATTTGGAATGGAAATTTAGGTAAAGGAGCTCGCAATTCTGGGCTATAATTTTCTAATCTTCGGACCCTGATTTCTATGATGAATCTTAAACTTGATATGATAACCACTACATTTTTTGGCAGGTCTCAAATGTATTTGAACCTTCACTCGAATCCAAACTTCTCGTCCGTCTTCTGCTGGCCCCTTTAAACATAGATACAAGCGAACCATCTGGCCGATAATGCAATCCCAGTGTTCTGATAATGGACTTGGCTTCGATGGCTTCAGAACTTCCGTCAACAGAATCGTCAAACTTCTCGGGCGCTGTTTAATGTGCAAACTATCATTCCCTCTCAAGTCTTCAGATTACTTCCAGGCGTCTCACCCCCAGCCTCTGTCCACTCGTCTTCTCCTCTTCTGGCTCCCCAGAACCCTCTCCCATAACTAACCAAAATCTCTTCTCCCTTCTTGATCCCCTTCCACTTCCCCACGCCTTTTCCCTTCCCTCCACCAGCCTTCTCCCCTAGTACCCAAACTCCCATGCCTCTCTCTCCCCTCCCGCTATCCCAAATCTCCTTAAACTCGGCGTTAACCCTCGCCCTCTCCCCACCAATACTCACCCCCCTAAAATCATTGATAAACCTCGCTTCATTCCCCTTCCCTTGTGCATCGACTCCGATACCGCCCTCTCGATCCAAACTCAAATCATAATCACTTTTCTCATGCCATTCTACCAGCTTCCTCATCTTCTCGTCCCCCGAAGTGCTGGGTGCATGCACTTCACCGATGTACTGCAAAATGAAAGTTCCAGGCCTCAAGTCCCTTGTAGCGAATAATCCACACTGGCCATTGGCGGGATGTGATGGATCACTAATCGGCGTAATTTTGACGAGGGGTGAGGGGCCTCTAGCGTGAGAAGCGGGAACGGGAAGGGAGTCTGCGGTTGGCGTGCGGAGCATTTTCAGGTGTGAGGGGCTCATTGTTGTGCAGTATGTGGGGGCTGTCAGATACGGGATCTGGGAGGGCCAATTTTTGGGTAGGGGTTGAGATGGTGCCATTTTGTGTTGGGGAGATTTTGTGTGAACGGTCGGGGTCCAATTGAGTTCCCAGAGCCGTCTTCCAACTCACGTGAATCTTTTGAAACACAGCTCAACCCAATACGATATGGCTGAAACGGACACTTCGACCTTTTTGATCCTGAGACCCCTTAGCTAGAAACTTATAGGGAAAGTATGCTTCTCCCCCAACGGTTTCTCTCAATCTCTCCCCTTCCACCTCCATTCGCTTCACCCCAAACCCAAAAAATTCCATCATCGAACGCCAAGCCTTGGCGTCCGTTAGCGCCCGCCCCCACAAAACCCCTGGCAACAATGACGAGCATGGCGACAAACCCTGAGGAGATCATTCTTTCCTACAATCCCTCTTTGCCATTTCCATGCTTATTTGACCATTCACGTCCTCGTTTACGAAAGACGGGCTCTAAGAATTCCATGTTTTCAAACTTGACATTCGATACCCTGCGACTAGCTGTGACCGGCGAGACAGGATACATGAATGGCAGGGCAAGGAATGCGGAAATGAGATGTAAACAGTTGACAGTGATAGGGCTGTAAACAGGTTTTGGATATGACGCATATGCTTGTAACAAACAGGAACATTTGCTCCTTTCTATTGGTAATTTTGCGTAGTTGTTTACTTACGGCAATGAGGTCATCTTTGATAAGGAACGCCACAAAGGGGAGAACGAAGGGTATGCATTGAAGAGTAGCAGGTATAAATTGATAGATTTCACCGCCACATCTACTAAATTCGAGATCTGGATCATTATACACTTCATCTATCTACTATACAATTCCATCGCAATCCAATCATAAAACAAATCAAACCAGAACGACGCGATTCAACCTAATTCAACTCGAATCGCCATCAAATACCAAAGCAGCCATGCCTTCCCTCGTTGAATCTCTCACAAACCTCGTCTCTTCCATCTTCAACGCCATCATCGCAACCTTCAGCTCCATCATCGCCTTCCTCCAATCAATCCTCAGCACCATCCTCGGCCTCATCAATGCACTTTTCGCTGCAGTCGGTTCTGCTCTCGCGGGTATTGCGCAGACATTTGAGGGATTGTTGAAGTTTGTCTTGAGTATGTTTACTTTCCTTGCAAATGGTAGAATTAGAACCAGAAAGGGAATAGGAAGAATGAAAGGTGAAATAATCAGAACACGAGCTAAACCTTTTCTTCAAACAGGCAACATAGTTATCATCGCCGCCCTCGGCGCTACCTTCGTCGCATACACCGTCTATCAACGCAATCAAGGAAGACCTATTACTGCTGCACCCGGTAGCTCCAAGAAGACTTCTTGAACTTGTCCTCTCTCGAGTCTGAGTATCCAAACGGGCGGTGGAGGAATGCGAAATGAAGAAAATGATCGCTAGGAAACTTCCAGCTGAAAACACATCATGATGAAATACATAACAGGAATTCTGGATGGAGTGAGTGAAAGGAAATGAAATGATAGGAAAATGAAATAAGGGCGGTTCACTTGCGGATATGCTTTATGATACCTCACTAAGTAGTACTAATACAATAATCAAAACACACGCCTGCAACAACGATTCATCTTGGAGTGAAACACAGATAGTAAACTACACATCGTATAACAAATTCCACCTTTTCAAATCAAGATCAGTCTACCGGAACCGGAGACCGAGTCATATCGTACAGATTCCGTACGACGTGAGTATTCCGCGATACTATAGATTCCGTGGGGGCGCATTGATCTATCCACCTCTGTATTTCTGCTACCCATTCCAATGCGTCGTGCAGAAAACGTACAAAGTATACCTATGTAGGTGTAGTGTTCGGTTACATGGAAAGGGGGCATTTCGGTTTCCTCGCCTGATTACCTCAAGATTACCTATTGTACGGGTCAATGCAAAGCACTTGCCATTCTCACTACCCAAATTAATCATCTCGGTTGTGCGTAGTCTGATTAAAGATATGGATGGGTGCGCTAGTTTCTCGCAACTATAAAATATAAAAAAATCATCGACGAAGATCGCAATGGGTATCTCCGTCCCAGATCTTTGGGAACGCATTCGTAAGCTGGAAATTGCGCTCAGACTCGAGATCATTTGATGCCGTAGATGGATGGAATGAATACCGACGCGCGCCACAGTCGATGCGTATTGTAAGATCAGATCACAAGTTTCGATATCTCCGAACAGGTGTCTAATCACCTAGTATGTGAAATCTGGAATGGATCTGCTCTGCGCAAGAGAAGAAAGTGATGGAAAGAGACTCGGTATTGAGACGAGTATCATTGTATCGAGTCAGGTAAGCAGTATATTACTTTTTACTTACTAGGGGATGTAATTTTCTCTGAATATTCATTCATACACACACTCAAGCACAATCATGTCCAGCACATACCTCCCCATGCTGTCCCATTCCACCTCGTGCACCCCTCGGAATCCGGAACTGATTCATCGTCACCCTACCATCCACGGACGCCGATGCACATACCTACCTACCTGCCTGCCAAAAAAGCTTATTCCCTATAAACATTGATAGCGACGGCAATTGAACGATCGACCTTCAATTCCAGGCATGAAACGACTTGACCACATTACTACCGCCCATCAAGACCCCGACGCCTCTTAATGTACTTGGCAACACGTGGGTTATTTTTAATTTGATAATCTTGATTTGAGTTTGCTGCCGCGGTCTCTAATTTCTTTGACCTAGTAGTGCAAATCTAGGACCCTTACTTTCCCTTCCGTTTTTCACATTATGCAAGTATGATTGGATAATGAATGCAACGCAATGCACCTCTGAGAATCAAGGGTTTTCTTACTTGCTCGTAACAGGAAATGCTCGACCTGCTCCACGAGGAGGGTTGGATGAATTGCACATGCAGTCCACGTGACACAAATGAGGTATTTATTCTATTGGTTCATTTTGCTTCGTATGTCATCCATTTCGTCGAGTATCTCTGGCGGTGAGAACCTGTTTTCTTGCCCTGTTTGTGTACATTCTGTTCGCGCAGGCCGGAGGAGTAGACAGATTAAGTTTAAGGTCTTGAGCTCGAGGACATTTGATGCGTGGGGTTGTGGTTTTGAAGCTCACAGGCAGGTTGCATCTGCATTAGTTGATTCTGTAGGCAATGTAAATATTGCACATGAGAGAAGGATTGAGGATTGCGGATGAAATTGAATTGAGAGCGGGTAGCGCGAGACTCGCGCGAGAGAGGATGTTTTGATTGTTTTTGATCTTGTGGTGTAATTTGAATATCCGGGCAGAATGGTGAATTGTGGAAGTCTGGATTGTAGGTAGATATTGAAAACATTGGAGCTGAGTTCCTACTGAAATTTCGTTCTCGGGTCCATCCCTTAATTTCAATTCGCTTGTGGGACAGTCAATACTATCAATGCAAGACTGCAAAGATACAACATATAATGCATGATATAAGGAGTTCAATTGACCCCCGCAACATTTCTGTGCCTACAGCATTTCATCATTTCAAAGTAAATAAACAAGAAGAATCAGTCCGTGTGATTGTTCGAAGTGAAATAAGTGCAGGTGAGCAGATGATCATAATACACTCAAGATTTGATTTTCATCACCATAGAGCATCGTGGCATTAGAATATCGTACCACCAATTAAATGATGGTTGACATCAGTCATAATATGACGAAGAGGGCGCAGCACGCACTTCAGATTTGATCGTTCCTCTGGATTCCCGTCGTGGGGTTGAAGTTCATATGATATGTACAAGGAGCCAGGCGAGTGCATCCCTTGCGAATAATTTCATGCAGCTGTCTTCGAACGTGGCAACTCTAAAATTCGCATGTGGCACAAAGTTTTCGACTATCCTATAACTTCAGCGTTAAAATCCCAGCATTCTGGTGGACTCGTCGGCCATGCATTGCACTACAGCGCTAAAGTGAATGAAGGCCTGTTTGTCATACCGTGTTTGTATTGAGGGTTCTTTGGTCTCGAGTTGGTGAAATCGTAAATTTCAAGGGCTCGATCTCGACTACCGACTGCCGTAGAACTAGTGGTAAGATCGTCAAATAGCTAGACAAATATTTCGGGAGATGAACATCCATTGTGTATATGCTATTATTACAGATTGTGTTCTCCTTTCAACCGTGGTGCGTGCGTGAGCCATAAGGTAAGACAGGAGGATATCATTCCCGTCCCGTAGAAATTCCGAACGTTCTTCGTCACCACACCATGATTTGCGTGCACATCGTTCCAAGCCATATCAAATATGATACATGGAAGTTGGTGTAACGTCGACTATCTTGGGTTGCTGATATTCCGGGTCCGTCAGAAGAACGGTAATTATACGGGGTGGGTATCGGTTTTGGGGCTGAGTCGTTGTTGTTGATGCTGATGCTGATTCATGGGGACCTGTAAGTGTGGTGGGATGTGTGAATGGCTTGCATATATTCCTTGAAGAAAGTGTACAGTAACCATAAAGGTATTTATTGTATTCGGATCTACGTTGTCATGGCAAGGCACGAACAGAGATTCGATCTTGATAGTGGGCCGATGAATCCTCGATGTACTCTCATTGAAGGATGTTTGAAGTTAGTTGGAAATAAGTACTTTGATACGACTCCTTCATTGACTAAATTAGACGAGACCTTTCATGTGGTGAACCAATAATCGGGCAAACAGATCGGTGGTTGAATCGGTTGCTGCAAAATAAAAACATCCATCATCTTGCTTGTTTGCTTATCTGCATGTCTAAATGCTTACTTAGATTAGCTGACAACAGGAATATGTTTCAATGAAATCAAAACCGTTTCCGGGGAAGTAAACTATGCTGGCTAAATGTAGGTACTTGGTGGATGGATTGTGGATTCTGATAATCTTTCTGCTCTGATTGCTCTGATTGATATTATTTCTCTTAGCCCTAATCTCGACCTGCCCGTATATGGAGTCTCCAAGCCGCCATGCCACCATTAGGTTGCAAAATAATTTGACGACTCAAACTTTGGACCGGGAAACAGATAGGGTAGTCGTACTCTACAGTCTTTAAAACTGACCGTCCAAATCAAAACAAGAGTAGAGGGCCACCGCCCAGAAAGTGATGGCGGAAGCTTCGTACATGCAAGTCAAGATTTGGCGCTGGGCAAGTGCTAGCTAGGTATTTCATATATTGCATTTTTGTCGATTCTAGATTGTAGATGGCAGACTGTTATTAGTCTGACACGGGTAGCAAAGTGTACATTGCACAGAGTAGCGGCAGCCAATAAAGCAAGGGAACAAAGAGAAGAAAAGAATTCTTTCTAGGCTATATTACAAGACTATTGATGATCAGAGGCAGGTGCTCATCACCCATCCTCTATTTCGCTGGCAAAGGGCACAAAGCCTATACCGGCACCGTTGGCAAACCTGCTTGATGGACACGGCTTGGTGTGACTTGATGTGACTTGAATTGACTTGGACTGGCTTGAGCTGGCTTGAACTTGCTTGACTCGACTCGACTCGATCCAAGGGCCATGGACAGACCGAAGGAGTGTGAGTCCGTCGTAGTCAAATAATAATGAACGAATAATGAACGCGATGAATGAAATTGAAGTGTTTCGCTTCGATGAGACTAACCAAACAACGACTACTTTGGAGGAAATAGTGGGATAGCTAGACCAACAAATATTTCACAACCCTCACTACCTGGCTCCCAAGTATTTCTTACTCCCACTCCCCACTCATGCACGCCCACCACGCCCACCACGCCCACTCGCTCTCACGCCCACCACCACCACTCGCTTTCCCTCGCACTCCCTCGCACTCCCTCGCACCACGCCCTTCTCCCTTCTCTCTCCTGGCACGAACAATACACACCCACCCGCGCCTTCTTACAAGCACAAGCGATCAGACGCAGCCCACTTCTCACCCTCATTACCCGTCATCCTCATTCCACGCTACACACTGGCCACACCATAAACCCACGAACTGGTCGAACTGCGTCTTTGGTTCGTTTCAACCACAAACACCCAAATCTTAATACTGTGGGCTCAGGGTCACCGTATTCCTCATATAATTCATTTTCATCGCCCAGTTTTCTATCAACCTATTCACATTTCAACTTGTCCTCCAAACAAAGGATCAGAACCATATAATTTGGTAAAGCCAAACCGGCCTCGGTGTCCCGCTGTTCTAAGCCGGCGCCAGACGGTGCAAGGCTCTGCCATTGTAAAAAAAACAAAATCTTAAAAAAACACCAAATCTCCCCTCCATCTTCTCTCACTTTTCTATTCTCGGATATCGCATCTTCCCGGCGTTGGAACAAATATTCACATTTGGAGTCAAAGGGCATATACCCCATATACCACGGCAGCGGCATTTTACTTTGATTATACACAGACGATTTCACATCTTGGTCTCTTGAATTTTATTTGCTTCGACTCGATCTGTTATCGACTCGGCAGTTCAATTGAATTGCATACAATTTCCTAAAAGATCTCATCTATCATCTTGAGGGTGGTTTTTTCCCCTCTTGTTATCAGTGACGACTTGTTGACGGTCGTCCACCTTTCACCTTGCTCTTACCTAAAATATACATCTCACGCTCGATTCATCTCTCTTCAAGATGATCATTGACGGAGAAAAGTGGGCTTGTGATGCTTGTGTCAGAGGTCATCGTGTTAGCAATTGTCATCATTCAGACAGACCTCTGCAGCACATCAATAAAAAGGTATACCAATTGTATTTTGGCGTGCCGATCTTGCTAATCAAACTTGTTTAGGGTCGTCCTGTCTCACAATGTACTCATTGTCGAACCATGCGCAAATCCAGAGCAGCACATGTTCGATGTGAATGCGGTTCGGAAAAGGCACATTCCAAAGGATCCTGTCCGGAAAATGGAGACATACAGGGTGAGCTTTTACAACATACTGCTGGCACAACAATTCCAGTTTCTGACATGATTGAAGCAGATACCTGCTGCTGCAGCCATGGAGCCCGATGCACTTGCGCTTTGAAAAACGATCATCTCCCTCCAGTACCCGAGTCTGACTCTGACGAAACCCCTTCGATTTCTGTACCAGTATCCAAATCAAGACGGCCTCGCGCGCAGACCACTCAATCGGAAAACAATTTGACGATATTTACCAATGGTCACCACAAACCCGTACACAAGAATAACAACATGGCTCACAAATGTGGTCTCCCATACACTGTGCCCCGAGCACACTCAATCCATGGCCAATCTTCATCGAGCCTGGCCAATAGGTCTGTTGACAATTTACCACATACGAACGCTATCGATACCTTACACAGCGAATCTCAGATCAAAGACTCGATGGTGAGTGCTCAACAGGAGCAGCGAATGGTCAAGTCCGAGCATGCATCGCCGCTCGTTAGCCCAACAACAAATTTCCAGCAAATGAATGGACAATTACCCCCTTTGGATATAACGAATATGTCGACCCCCGATTACAATAACATATATCAATTCGATGGATTTGGCGGGGCAATCCAAGATTTTGAACAACCGATATTCTCCGCCGGAATCGGTTCCGCTTCTATCGACTGGAGTAATTACGAGGGATTAAATTTCAACGATGATAATTTCGCAGCCTCTTCTTATAGCCAAGCAGCATCATTTAATGGATTCGACTTTTCTAGTATCGATCATCCAGCATTAACGACTACATCAACCTCTGGGGAACAATCAGAAATCGAAGATTTTATGGGTGTTTCGGACCCTTCCAGGCCTACATTGATGAATAATCAAAACAACCAATATGGATCTGATCTTGATGCCTCAGAATTTGGTGGAGAAGTTGATAGATACAGATTAAGTACGACGTCATCTTATCTCGACATGACACAGATGCAAATGCTCGCAAGCAATGATGTTGGAAATTTTGGACTTGAGGAATTCATGAAACCAAGCCCCAGCGAATTTATACCATTGACGTCTACAAACCACAGTCTACCCATGACAGGATATCCATCCGAGATTAAGAATACTCTGCAAATACCATTCGAGGAGAACAACACTTTCTTGCCCATAAACGTAGAAGAGACCGACAATTTTTGGATGACGGAGTATTCGGTCGCAAACAACATTGCGGCCAACAATGAGAATGGAGTACAGGGTGAGAATGTCTGGAGACAATAACACCGGTGGAAAGGCAAATGGCCTCTGTGTGCAAATTCCTGATCTTTGGATATCGAATTCGATTACTTACGATGATCACTTTCCCATGAGTTTCAAGTACAGACTGGCGGCAATAGCGTTTGGCACAAGAAGTGCAGCATTTTCAGGTGGCATTATATTTTTATAGACGTCTCTTGTGTGAATAGCGATAAATGACTTACATGACCAAAACATATCATGATGCATCCTGTGTATGCACTTGATATGAATGAAGTAACTGACTTTAGTGATGATCTCGCGTTTATATGTTTTTCCGTCCACAAATTGAGGATTGGATGTCAACCCTTGTTACATAGATGTCTGCAGGCAAAACGGTTATGCCGAAGTAACGATACGAGATGTACTTTATCATGCATCAGTCGCTCCCAATATTCTTTACGCAATGTCACCATAAACAAGTCAACAGATCGGCTGACAGATTAGACGCTGACTTCACTAGTCTGAATTCGTAATGTAAAAGCACGAGAGGGCAGTAAGAAAAGTCGTAAGAAAGCGTCAATAGGGAAAACGGTGGTATCCGAGTCGCAAATTTGATCGAACACGATCTAGATATGGAGAGGAGTGGTGAAGATTGGTATCTCGTTGATAATTTGTCAAAGGTTGATCCAGTGGTGATTAGATCCTAGGTGAGATTGGTGCGATTTGACAAGGCACTTGCACGCTTGTCGGATTGCCTGAACGTTTCATGCTACGTTCAAACAATAGGTAAAGTACACTTCTTCTTGCGTAGAAGGCGGAGGAAATGGGATAAATATCCTCCAGTTGCAACAGAAGATCTCGGTATTCTAAAACATTTGACCGAGCCCCCTCCTTTCTGCGCTGCAGGCGAAAGAGAAAATGAACGGAGAAGACAGAGGTAAGAGGGATTGAGAAGATCCTGTTTGCCAAGACAGACACGTCCCTATTAATATTGAAAGGGTCGCATCTTGGTCCACAATACGGCACTGATACCCCGCCGGTAAAGGCTGATGAGTGACTTGAACGTTACATCGGGGACTGGAATATGGGCACAAGTTGCACTCTTAGGATTTACGTCGCATGATGAGATTGGGAGGATGTCAATGGTGTAGGCTCGAACGGAACAATAGTACTTCTTCTTCCGGCGAGATCAGGCTTCTTTTGGCAGAGAGAGGATGGGAAGTGGTGGAATTGTAGGTTCTTCGGGAACGGACAAGGTGGTCTGGGGTATTTAGGCTGGATAAATGCATGAGGGCAGTATGCAAGTGATCAAATGAGTATAGATTCCATCGGCTGTTTGGGGAAAGTTGGCAGGATACCGTATGTGTGCGTGGACTCGTCTCCAGAGGATTGAAGTGGAATTGGCAGGGCAGGAGATGGTAGGCCCAATGAGGAGAGGGAGATATGAGTACGAGGATATCATCCCCAACCCTCCTGCAAGGGCTCCCGAGAGTTTACATGGAGGCTGGTCAGTATTTGTAGATGTGGCCGATGGTGGATCAACAGGAAGTCAAATAAATAAAAGACGGGTTTCCCTCTGGACATCGCTCGTAACCATTCTCCGAGATACCTAGTTAACCCGGCCGCGGATATATTGATCCATTTCCTTGACCTTTTCCCGCCCTGCTCCCCCACATTTCCACATTCGTAGCTCCCGTCCCCCTCCCTCTGCCTTCTCCACAACTTGGAAGGATCACCTGCCGAGGAAGCTTCTTTCAGTTGTGAACATGAGCATGACTATGACCTACATACACACTCGTGAAGTATGAGTGAAAAAGGATGAAGGAAAGAAGAATTCTTGATGCAACTGCAACTGAAACTGCAACTGCAACTGCAACTGCAACTGCAACCACAAAGTACAGCATCGAAGATCCAAGAGTGAAGATTGCAAGGTCAGATCAACACCCTTCTTCGCATGTGGAAGTTGGTGGTGTATAACCATGAATGGGTATGGGGAAGCTGACAATTGATAGGTCCTCGAATTCTCCGCAGTGTTTTATTGTGATGTAGTACAGGCAAGGTATTGTGAAACAGCATCTCGAGTCTGCGTCTCTCGCGGAAGAAAGCGAGAGCGAGAAGGTAGAAACAAGCAAAACAAGAAGAAAACAAGACACCATTGAAGACACAGCGAGAGACCAACCCCTCCTTCACATCTCCCTACCCATATCATTCTGGAGACAGTTTCAATATTCGAGTGAGTGGCCAATCAATCCTGGGACTATTCTAGCTATTGCACATTCATTCATTCATTCATTCCCATATGATCTCTTTCCCATGACATGACTTCCACCGCCATCATCGTCATCATCATTCAAAAAGCCACTTCTTACTTTTTTCTTGCTTCTCTCCCATTCTTACTCTTGGTCCAGAGTCTAACTCTGACAATCCCCCGTCAAGGATTATCCGAAGGTTCCGCTTCAATTCAACATCACCATTGTTTCTTCCCTTCCTCGCTCCAGACATCCATCTAGCGTCGAGAGTTTTGGCCATGTGGGTTGATTGAACATTGAAGGGAGGGATCATATTTACCCCATCGGAGGTTGTTATCACCGAGGTATGGAACCACGCTCCACCATATTCTGGATCCTCATTAGTGTCTCGAGCTTGTGATTTTCATTGGACGTCCTCTTATTAATTCGCACACCTTTGAAGGGCCCTTGGTTAATTTGAATGCTTCAGCTTACCTTTCTATCTTTGTACAGCTTCTCGGACAACAGTTCTTCCATCACCGAAAATTTCCAGATTCATCATACCATCAAAACTTAACAATCTACAACTCCCGGTCGTTGTACAGTGAGCATCTGCTTGTTCACTGTTCTGCAACCTGCTTAATCGGAGTCGCATACGTCGTCTCCCTCAAAAATCCTTTCAAGTAAGTTCATTGACGCCAATTTCATTGTTTGAGAATGTCAGGACTGTAGCCATAACCCATGTGCGGTAGCTATTGGGATCGAGATGGGAGTGAATGGATGGAAGTGCATAAACGTACCATAGATAGGAATTCTCATAACTAACACTTTTTCAATTAGGAAGATAATCAACGTTCCTTCCTTTTGCGCCGATGAAGTCAAAGTGAAAACATGAATCATAACGACGCGCCAACAATGCAATCCTATCCATCTCCTAACGCGACTGCTGCTGATAGTAGTGGTGGGCCGTTCTATGGACCAAATTCCTCAAACCCACATCCCAATCAACATCACCAACATTTACCAACTCCCGATGAGCTGCAGCTTGCAGAACAATTATCCGCCGATGCTCAATTGTCACGTAGTATGCAGCCAAATATGGGAGCCAATCGTGGAATGAGCGAAAACCCAGATTCTCGAAGTCAAGCAAATGTCAACATGAACCACCAATACCAACCAGATCATCAAATGCATGGAGGTCATGCACCTCTGAACCATGGACTTATGGAAGTAGGTCCTCAATATGAGGATGATTCTATTTCTCCAGCTGGAAGAAAGAGATCAAAGGTATCGAGAGCTTGTGATGAATGTCGGAGAAAGAAAATCAGATGCAATGCCAATGAACCTGGAAATGAAGATATATGCTCAAACTGTAAAAGAGTTGGTGTTCACTGTCAATTTAGCAGGCAACCTATGAAACGTGGACCAAGTAAAGGGTAGGTGTTGTAAAACAGGCAATCATGATCTTGAAGGAAACTCACTGACAAAGTAGTAGCTACATTAAAGAGCTTGCTGATCGGATCAATACCTTGGAAGGACAAGTGCAAGGAAGCGAGATGCCTCAATATCAACAATCACAAGAAATTCTACAAAGAAGACCTTCCGAAGAGTTTTCTCCGACGCCGAACCCTGAGCAAATTCCCCGCAAGCGCGGTTATTCTTCAATTTCCGGGGTCGGCGAATTTAATTCTCCGTATCAGAATCAGCAACAGAGGTCAGCTTCCACTTGGATTCCTCAAGAACAACCGCGGTCTTCAATCTCAAATTCGTCATATTCTACCAGTGCACAACTACCTGGTACCGCTCAACTCCCTACCAGAGAGCAGACCTACTCGCCAAATATGACAGTACCTCAGCAGAAGTGGGTGAACGCGCCTGATGTTAGTGGCTCTGTTGAAGCAGTCAATCATACCTCACAGCCTCAAAGTGAAGATCCTGTGGAGTATATTGATGATTCTCTTCTTGAAAAGTATGTAGTTACTTGGAATGCACGAATCACACATTTACTAACAAAATTTAGTTATTATAAATTTATACACCCAACTTATCCTATGCTATCTCTTACTAAAACTAGGTTAATGTCTCGGCTTTCTGCTTGTCCTGCTCCCGTCAGACATGCTTTCTGGGAGGCGTTATATGCTGCGATTAGATCGTTTCCAACTGCTGTTCCACTTAAGCCACGAGGTATCACAAACGCTGCCAGGATCATTCAAGCAGTTCAATACGATTCGCAGACCATTCGTTCTCCTACTACAACGATCGTACACCTTCAAATCATGATGCTACTAGCAATTGAGGCCAACAATCTCCCTTGTGATATCCAGGACGGTCAGATCATTCAGTTACCATCGGTTTGGTTGAGTACGGCTGTTGGTTTCGCCTATTCTACGAAATTACATGCACACAAACCAATTGACAAATCGAACAATGATCCGGATTCTGATGACAAGCATGCCAGACGAGTTTGGTTTAGCTTGGTCATTATGGAGAGATGGAATGCTGCAGTGAGAGCGTGTCCAATACAAATTCCAGATTCGGTTGCACAAATTTATCCTGATGATCGAGCTATATTGGGTGAAGTTCCATACCATTTAGTTCGTAAGTACATCCCTCTCATCTTATCTACTTGGCCCTTACTGACTATATAGGTATCGCCGTTGTTATTGGAAACTACGCGGAGGTGAATCTTGCTACAAATGACTTGGCACCGCTCGCAGTTTATCGTGGACTTCACTCCCGACTCCTCAAAACCCAACTCGAACTCGTACGTCATGAGTTAAGTAATTCTGGTATCACACCTATCGATTCTCCCGTTCTTCATGTCAATTATTGGTGTGCTTATCTCCTTATATTACTTCTTCAAGGGCCACAAGAAGACGCCGATGAACAAATGAGAGCTACTCATTATATTATCAGTCAACTTTCTTTTAACCCGGACCTCAAATCTCCTTTGGTAAATTACTACAAATGTTTCGCAGCTCTTGCACTTCCAAATCTTCTTCAAATCGAGACTACAAAGAAAGAAGCAGACAGTACATTGAAAACTATGTTAGAAGGTCGGCTTGCATCTTCGCCTTGGGACAAAGTAACGAGGGAATTCTTGATCAACAATTTGGGAGCTCAAAGAAGAGGGTCAATTGGCTTGTCTCAAAGTCAAACTCAAAGTCAAAGTCAAGGAGCACAACAAGTTACAAGTGCAGTGGTGAAGGCAAAAGCAGATGATAATCAACATATGATTACAGCTGCGAATCAAGGACTTCAACGTCTGGCTGATTTAGCAACGGCAGAGACTGAGGATAGAGTAGAAGCTAGCAGTGGAGTTTCGACGGCGGAAGTGGTGAGAAATGATAAGGATGGAAGTTTTCCGAGTGGGGGGTTAAATAAGGTATAAGTGGTGATTGAGAGAGATCGAAGGGAGGATTGGAAGAGATTGAAGGGAGGATTGGAAGAGAATAAGGGGGGGAGTATATAAGATTAAGATGGTGTATGAGAAGTGGGCATGGCATGGTGCTTTAAGCACTTCATATGGAGTTATTTGGTTGGATCGATGGATATGATAGGATAGGATGGTGGTGTTTTTCGGACATTTTTATGTATCATATTAAGGTTTTGTTTGTGTATACCCCCACATTGAAGTTCCATTTTTCTGAATTTTTACGGATGGGATTGGAGAGGAGAGAGGAGTTGGGGCTGAGGTTGGGATATGGTGCGGTGCGGTGCATGATATGGCGTGGTGTGTGGTGGTGGTACCGGGAGGTGAAGAGAGGAGAATAACATGGGACTGGACACATGCATGCATTTATCGGCGTTGTTCTAGGGATATGTTGATTTGGATTTGGTTTGTGGGGTGGGTGGAGAGGGTGAGGACATGTGAAGATATTCAGGGTGTTTGAAGAAGATCGAGTTTGAATGCATACATACAAATACAAATCAGTGTGGAGGGAAAGGAGAGAGGGGGGTATGGAAATAGTATAGGGATTATAAAATGGATATATCTGTTTGTGCCGTTGAATAGAATGAATTGATGAATTATTGAATAAGATAAGTTGGGGCGGGATTTGATGACATGAATATGATGGATTGGGGGTTTGATGTGATGAGATCCGATGCATTGAGTAAATTGGATATACCAAGAAATGGATGGATTGTAGGGTGGTCTTACCTACTCTCATTGATTATTGTTTGATTTCGGGGGTAAGAATTGAGAATTGAGAATTGAGAATCGAGGACTGAGGACTGAAAACTCAAAGGTTCTTGAGGGAGGTGAGAGTGTGTAGATGTATGTGATTGTGAATGAATATTGTGTTATGAGGTGGTGAGATTAGAATGAGTATACGTAGTAGATATTGGTTGTTGGATATTGAATGGATAAATGAATGAATGGGTTAGGTTTACTTGTGAAGAAATGAAAAGAATGTATTTGAAGGGGTGTGTGTGTGGTTGTGTGTGGTTGCGTGAAGGTGTGAAGGTGTTGTGAGATTTTATCTTGTTTTGTTTATAGCTATGGCTATGGCTATAGCTAATTGTTGGTAGTTTGAGAATTGGATGTGAGAATTGGATGTGAAAAGATAGGGAGATGAGATGGGGGCAAAGGGTAGAATAAAATAAAATAAAATAAAAGTAGAGTATTTAGATAGTATGGTGATTTAAGAAGGGGGGGGGGTATGAATATCGAGAGAAATAGATGGGTGTTGAGGGGATGGTTGTTTCTGGGGGGTGCAGAATGAGTGGATTGGGGATGGGGATGGGGATGGGGGTTTAGCATAAGAATAGCTGAATGCAAAATAAGAAATAAGTAATAGTGAGAACATATCGTATAGACTATACTATATTTATATACGTTAGGATAAATAATCCTGCGTTCTGTTTATCCCGATTTCTATTGTATATAGTGTATGTGTGATATATATCATATGATATCATGTTAGACAGAGAGTATAATAGGAGTTGAGTTTTTTTTGTATTTATTAATATCAATGTAATATTTATTATTTGTTGATGGTAGAGTATAGTATATTATAGTATATATAATAGAGTTCTGAGATTATATATTTAGGAAGCATATAGAGAAGCGAGGGGGAAATTATATAAATGTAGTAAATCATTTCAATTCATTAACTATTATATTAAAGGTCTAAGCAAATGTGAAAGAGAATAGCTCTTTCTAATAGATTTTATATATAAGATCTATTATTCCTTATATATAGCTAGCTCTTTAGATAGAATGGAATTAGATGTATAGGATTTGTATAATTGTGAGTGCTATGTCTTTTTTATCCTATTTATATAAATGGAAATTGAGTTGTGGATGTGGATGTGGGAATGGAAGATGGGGTGAGGGTTTGAGTTTAGAGTATGAGGAGATAGGTGGAGGGAGTGGAGGGACTAATGAGAGGTGGATAGGTGAAATGTGGAAGGTGGAGGGTGGAAGGTGAAAGATGTGAGATTTAATGAGGGAGAGGGAGGGGGGGAGAGGGAAAATGAATAGAGAGAGAGGAAAGAGATAGGGAAGAAGAAGTAGGAAGAGATGAGATAGAAGAGTAGTTAAGAGAGGATGGGATGGGAGAGGAGAAAGTGTGATTGATAAAGAAGAGAAGAGAAGAGAAGAAGCGAGGAAATAGTAAAAAAGAAGAAAAAATCACAGAAGAAGGAATAGAATATACGGAATAGAAGAGTATAAATCAGAACATCAACTTCAAAACCTCGCTTATATATATATATATATGTATGTATATAACTCATTATCCTAACATCTACGAAATCTTTTCTAAAATTTGAAAGAGGGGAGTAGGAGAGCTTTTAGTAATGAGATTAATATAGGAGTACATATCTATTAATGTTTATATTATTATTCTCTCGAAAAAATTGATTTTCAAATTGTCTTATTTAGAATGAGATAACATTCTATAAGTTAATTACCACTACTACTACTATTATTATATTCTGTTGAAAGTATGATTCACGTGAGTGCTAGAGTAGGGGGAGCTAGCCCTAGTTAGTATTAATAAAGAGCTCTGACTTATATTAGAGCTCTTTTTCTTATAAATAGCTTTGAAATAACAAATGCAATTGCCCTACGAATACTTTTTTATTTTATCCTATATTTTTTATTATATTCTATAAAAAATCATATTTGAAATAAATTATAAATCCAGATTTGTATTCAAATTAGAATTAAAGAAGGGAGTATATAAGATATAAAGAGAAAGCAAAAACTGATATTTAAAAAAACAAAGATTATTAAAATCATTGAAAAACAGAAATTTAATTATAAAAGAATTGAAATAGAGATTTCTTATTATTGAAATCCAAAAAATTTTAAAAATATAATAAATTGAATTATTCAATAATATATATATATATATCTATCATTTGTTTAATAAATATATTCACTCCTTCAAAATTATTTATATTTATATTCAATAAAAATTTAAATTATATTAAAGAAAAGGAAATACAATTTAAAAAGGAGATCTATAATTCAATTAAGATTATATATTAAAATAAATTTAATAATAATATTATTAATTGTATTGAAAAATCGATTGCTATAATAGATAAAGATAATAATAGATTATTAAAAATTTCAATTTTCGATTGAAAGAATTGATAATAATAATTTAAAATAATAAAGTTTTATATTATATAAAAAGGTTAGGGTTATATTATTATCAATAATATGGCTGTATGTAGAATACTTTATATCAATATAAAAATAATTGAATTCGATGAAGCAATATATAAAATAGAAAAAATTTAAATTGATATAGAACTCTTTGTTATTTAATATATTAATAATATAAATAATGAATTTATTAAAAAGATTATTGAATTTAATATGAAATGGATCAAATTAGAAGAGAAGTATAAGTATATTATTTCTTAAGAATTGTGAAATAAGTTTATTCGATTTATTATATAGAAGTTTAAGGATGGTGTTATTGTTGAGGAAGACTGATTCGAGATTTATTTTATTTGAAAGGAGATTGTTGAAGTAAAAACAAAATAGAAAGATATATTGATTGAGAATATTGTTTTCGATTTCTTTATTTAAAATCTTTTAAAATAATTCAATATTATTATTGAAACAATCGATATTCAAAATCTCGATTTTATAATTAAGTTTGAAAAGATTTATATGTTACGGAGGTACCCGCACCGCAACATGGATTATAAGATAAACCTAAGGCCTTGGTGTTGGAACCTACGAAAACAGCACTGTAGGGACAGTTGAATTAAAGGGTAACTAAAGATAGCAGTAACCGAATCAATAAGCAATGATTAAAAGATAGGTACCTATCTTTTGTTGGCACCTACCCTACAGTAGGCACAGGAGGGATAGCGGTTATAGGTTATCTAGTAAGCACAGGTTAGATAAGCAGTAGTATCATGTAGGTCACGGGGCAAGTGTCACGTGATGGATAGACAGGATAGGCAGGCTATCCAGGCTATCCGTGGATAGACAGGATAGACAGTCTACCCAAGCTATCCAGACGAGAACGAAGGTCTATATAAGGGAATGGGTTTCATTACAATGTAGAGCTTCGTGCTCAAGAACAATCATTAGTTTCATTACTATAGTTACGAGAATTGCAACCAGTTACAACCTTATTGAATTCCTACTTGAAGTCTAGTCTAAACCACCTCGAGAGATCTCTAGACACTTCCACGTGACCCTAGAGGCAGCTCCCGTAACACTTTGAGCACCATTTCTGCTTCAAGTACCGATTCGATAACCAACCGCTAATATGGCATCCAGAGCCACCGCCACAGGTCAGTCTACCGGAGATACCAACGACATCGAGATGACCGATGCCCCAAAGGAGATCACTATCAACGAAACACTTAAGATCGCCTTACCAGACAAGTACCAAGGTAGTCGACAAGAGCTCGATACTTTCCTCTTACAACTTGAGATCTACTTCCGATTCAATGAAGACAAGTTCACTACCAAGGAATCCAAGAGCATATGGGCTGCATCATACCTCCGAGGTGAAGCAACCAAATGGATTCAACCATATTTGCGCGACTATTTCGAGCATGACGATAAGGATCGCATGCAACCCACCCGAACAATCTTCAATAGTTTTGAAGGATTTAAGACAGAGATTCGTAGAATCTTCGGAAATTCCAACGAGTTAGAGGTAGCGGAAGATAAGATCTTCAACCTCAAGCAGACAGGATCAGCATTGAAATATGCTACGGAATTTCGAAGATATGCTGGAACAACCAAGTGGGACGAAATCGCTATCATGAGTCACTACCGTAAGGGACTCAAACCAGAAGTCAGACTAGAGTTAGAAAGATCTGCCGAGAGTACAGATCTGAACGATCTAATTCAGGACTCCATCGAATCAGATGATCGTCTCTATAGATATCGACAAAGCCAAAGATCATACAAACCCCAAGGAAACCAAAAGCAAGGGCGTTACCGCAAGAATGAGGGTAGACCACGTTACAATCCACAGAGATACGGAGACCCCATGGAACTAGACGCCACGCACTACACAAACGGGAACGATGACTCAGAAAAGAGACGAAGACGAGAAAACAACTTATGCTTTGAATGTGGAAAAGCAGGGCACCGAGCAGTAGACTGCCGAAGCAAGAAGACAGGAGGAAAAAGGGGCAACTTCAAACCTAAGTTCGGCAAGGGCCAACTTAACGCCACCTTTGCCATCTCAGAAAACTCAACTAAAACCGAAAATACTGAGACTTTCACCGTTGAGGAATTTCAGCAATTACTAAAGGAATTACCACGAAATAAAGAGGGCATGAATGCAATAGACTTATGGGAACAAGAGTATTACAGAACCCCAACACCCTCTGTGACAGAAGAAAGTCACCAGGACGAGGCAGAAGCGGACCACGCCACGATGAGCTGGACAGCTTGCTATGATGAATTCTGCGGAATCCATCGATCAGATAAAGAAGCAACCGGATGGTTCCCCAAGAAAAGGAAGACGAAGAACCATCAGAATAATGTAACATGCGAGGATTTAACTCCCAATATAACTTCGCAAGAAGTTCGCAAAGTTACCCAGCAGTTGAATGCTACGGGACAGGCAGGACAAGTGTACTGCAAGGTCCAGATAAATGGACACATACAATCAGCCATGATAGATTCAGGGGCTACAGGAAATTTTATTGCACCAGAAGCTGCAAAGTACTTGGAAATACCACTTCAAACGAAACAACATCCCTACCGATTGCAGTTAGTTGACGGACAGCTAGCAGGGTCTGACGGAAAGATTTCGCAGGAGACAATCCCAGTACGAATGGGCATAACCCAACATACAGAGGTTATACAGCTTGACGTTGTGCCATTGGGCCAACAACAGATCATCTTAGGAATGCCATGGTTGAAGGCACATAATCCGAAAATAGATTGGGCACAAGGAATTGTGACATTTGATCAGTGCAAAAGCGGTCACAGGGACACGCTAGAGGCGTCCGCGAGACGTAACACGCGCCAAGGGGAGTTGAACGCGAACAACACCGGCGACGTAGGACACCCAGTCCAGGGTCCTCCATTAAGAGCGAAGGCCAGTACACCTCCTCTACAAATGCAGAAGCCAACGACACGGCACGAAATCGCAATCGAGGCAAAAGAAAGGCCTACGATACCAGAACAGTACAAGAAATATGAACATGTTTTCAAAGAACCAGGGATCCATGAGGCTTTACCGGAACACAAGCCATGGGATCATGAGATAATATTGGAGGAAGGCAAGATGCCTGTGCACACCCCAATTTATTCAATGTCAGCCGATGAGTTAAAAAGGCTCAGAGAATACATCGACGACAATTTAGCCAAGGGATGGATCAGGGAATCCGCGTCCCAAGTGGCCAGTCCAACTATGTGGGTACCCAAGAAGGATGGACCCGATAGACTAGTTGTAGACTATAGAAAGCTTAACGCACTCACTAAGAAGGATCGATATCCACTTCCATTAGCTACGGAATTAAGAGATCGATTAGGCGGAGCTACGATATTCACCAAGATGGACCTACGTAATGGTTACCACTTGATCAGAATGAAGGAAGGCGAAGAATGGAAAACCGCTTTCAAAACAAGATACGGGCTATACGAGTACCAAGTTATGCCATTCGGGCTAACCAACGCACCAGCTACTTTCATGAGGCTTATGAACAATGTGTTGTCACAATATTTGGATACTTGCTGTATATGCTACTTGGACGACATCCTAGTATATTCAAACAACAAGGTTCAACACATTAAGGACGTTAGCAACATCCTCGAAAGTCTATCCAAAGCAGACTTGCTGTGCAAACCAAGCAAATGCGAATTCCATGTCACAGAAACAGAATTCTTGGGATTCACCGTATCAAGCCAAGGGCTCAAGATGAGCAAAGACAAGGTTAAGGCAGTGCTCGAATGGAAGCAGCCGACCACAATCAAGGAAGTACAATCCTTTCTAGGATTTGTCAACTTCTATAGAAGATTTATCAAGGGTTATTCAGGGATTACTACACCCTTGACCACGTTAACCAGAAAAGATCAAGGAAGCTTCGAATGGACTGCCAAAGCACAGGAGTCATTCGATACACTCAAACAAGCAGTGGCAGAAGAACCAATACTGTTGACTTTTGACCCAGAGAAAGAAATCATAGTGGAAACGGATTCCTCAGATTTCGCTATAGGAGCAGTTCTGAGCCAACCGGGCCAGAATGGAAAATACCAGCCAATCGCATTCTACTCCCGAAAACTATCACCAGCTGAGTTAAATTACGAGATATATGACAAAGAATTACTGGCAATAGTCGATGCATTTAGAGAATGGCGAGTATATTTGGAAGGATCGAAATACACAGTACAGGTGTATACAGATCATAAGAACTTGGTTTACTTCACCACAACGAAGCAGTTAAACAGACGACAGGTCAGATGGTCGGAGACCATGGCCAACTACAATTTCAGAATTTCATATGTCAAAGGATCAGAAAACGCTAGAGCCGACGCTCTTAGCCGAAAACCAGAATATCAAGAAAACAAAACGTACGAGTCATACGCTATATTCAAGAAAGACGGCGAATCACTGGTCTACAATGCACCACAGCTTGCAGCAACACACCTGTTGGAAGACAACCACCTCAGGAAACAGATCCAATCACACTACAACAAGGATGCTACTGCCACACGCATACGCAAGACAATAGAACCAGGATTCACTATAGAAGATGATACCATATACTTTCATGGAAAAGTATACATTCCGAGTCAAATGACCAAGGAATTTGTGACGGAACAACATGGGTTGCCGGCACACGGACATCAAGGGATTGCAAGAACATTTGCAAGAATCCGGGAAATCAGTTACTTCCCACGAATGAGAACGATAGTTGAAGAAGTTGTTGGAAATTGTGACACCTGCATACGAAACAAGTCATCACGACATGCGCCGTATGGTCAGCTCCAGACCCCAGACATGCCTTCTCAGCCATGGAAGTCCATCACATGGGACTTTGTGGTCAAACTACCACTCTCAAAGGATCCTACTACAGGAATTGAGTACGACGCGATACTCAATATAGTAGACAGGCTAACGAAATTTGCATATATGATACCATTCAAGGAAACATGGGATGCTGAGCAACTAGCATATGTGTTCCTAAGGGTCATAGTAAGCATACACGGAGTACCAGATGAGATAATCTCGGATCGAGACAAGCTCTTTACCTCGAAATTCTGGACTACCTTATTAGCACTTATGGGTATCAAGAGAAAGCTATCGACATCTTTCCACCCACAAACAGATGGTCAAACAGAGAGGACCAATCAGACAATGGAAGCATATCTTAGATGCTATGTAAATTATCGACAAGACAATTGGGTAGAGCTATTACCCATGGCACAGTTCGCATACAATACATCGGAAACGGAAACCACGAAAATCACCCCAGCACGAGCTAATTTTGGGTTTAATCCACAAGCGTATAAAATCCCGATACCACAAGAAGTTAATGCCGAATCAGCAATAGTACAAGTCGAACAGCTGAAAGATCTCCAAGAGCAACTGGCTCTTGATCTAAGATTCATATCTTCCAGAACAGCAGCGTACTACAATACGAAACGTAGTATGGAACCTACGCTTAAAGAGGGGGATAAAGTTTATTTGCTACAACGAAACATCGAAACCAAGAGACCAAGCAATAAACTCGACCACAGGAAAATAGGACCATTCAAGATTGATAAGGTAATAGGAACGGTTAATTATCGATTGAAATTACCAGACACAATGAATATCCACCCAGTATTCCACATATCCTTGCTCGAACCAGCACCACCAGGAGCGCCAAATGCGCCATTTACAGAAATCGAACCAGTCAACCCAAACGCCATATACGACGTTGAAACAATACTAGATTGTAAATATGTCAGGGGCAAAATCAAGTATTTGATCAAATGGTTAGACTACCCACATTCGGAAAACACATGGGAACTCAAGAAGGATCTCAGCTGCCCTGAGAAACTACAGGCATTCCACCTGAAGTACCCACATCTGCCAGCAAAGCCTCAAGCTCGGCATCAGACAACGGAGGTAACGAAGAACCGAAGAAGTCGAAGGAGGGGGAACCACTAGGAACGGGCGCAGCGACATCTGCGGTTTCTTTGTCCACACGCTCTTTTTCCAGCTTTTCCTTTTCTTCCAGAGCATCGAGCTCATCCATAGAACTGAGACCAGCAGCTATCATTTTCTTTTCCCGTTCATCCAGAAATCGTTGTTGTTTGCGCAAACGAAGAATTTTAGCCATGGCCTCTTCCTCTTCGTCGCGAAGGCGCTGGCGCTGACGATCAATGGACTCCCAGTCGGATACGGAAGGCATTTGATTTCGCTCTCTCACATCGCAGGTTTTGCCCTGCCTACAGCACTCAGCACAGCGGCCAACATTAGGACCAATTTTCATTCCAACACAACGTTTGTTGGATTTTTCACAACGAGAGCATGCAACCATTTCGATTCCTAACCTCTCAATCCGCTGACCAAGGGATATTTGTTCTGTTCGTTTTTTGGTACGCTCAACTGGCATATTGAAAGAAAGAAGCAGTTAGTCAATCAGTGAGAAATCGATATGGGGGAACCCCGCTATATAGACGCTTGGGGCAAGCGCTAGTCTAGGAAGGGGATAGTGTTACGGAGGTACCCGCACCGCAACATGGATTATAAGATAAACCTAAGGCCTTGGTGTTGGAACCTACGAAAACAGCACTGTAGGGACAGTTGAATTAAAGGGTAACTAAAGATAGCAGTAACCGAATCAATAAGCAATGATTAAAAGATAGGTACCTATCTTTTGTTGGCACCTACCCTACAGTAGGCACAGGAGGGATAGCGGTTATAGGTTATCTAGTAAGCACAGGTTAGATAAGCAGTAGTATCATGTAGGTCACGGGGCAAGTGTCACGTGATGGATAGACAGGATAGGCAGGCTATCCAGGCTATCCGTGGATAGACAGGATAGACAGTCTACCCAAGCTATCCAGACGAGAACGAAGGTCTATATAAGGGAATGGGTTTCATTACAATGTAGAGCTTCGTGCTCAAGAACAATCATTAGTTTCATTACTATAGTTACGAGAATTGCAACCAGTTACAACCTTATTGAATTCCTACTTGAAGTCTAGTCTAAACCACCTCGAGAGATCTCTAGACACTTCCACGTGACCCTAGAGGCAGCTCCCGTAACATTATATTATAAATAAAATAGCTGTTTTGAAAAAGATTATTGTATTGGATAATGATAGGGATATAGTAATAATTATAATAATATAAAGTTAGGGATACCAAGATTATGGGGGATTCGATAGAAACTATTGTTGAAGTTTCGATTAAAGATTATATAGTTTCAATAGATTCAAAAAGTATTTTTTTTATAATAAATTTAATTATATAATATACGATTACTTATATAAGGAGAATATCAAAACCTATATTAAAGAGAATTCAATTAAAAAGTTCTTTTTTTTATTCAAGAATCAAACTTTATTTAATTAAAAAAATTACAAATTATTATTAAATAGTTTATCCTTTTATCTTATATATAATTGTAATTATATTATTGTAAAGATATTAAATAAAAACGAAATCTATTATTTTTCAAATAAATCTATATATATATTTTTTTATAATAATATTAAAAAATAAATTATAAATATTAATTATTTATTATATATAATTAATCAATTCTATCTTTTATTTAATTTAAAATCATTTCTAATATTGAAAAGGATAAAGATTAAAAAGGAAGAATTGATTATAAAGGAATATAGAATAATAAAAATCAAATAGAATAAAAAGTTATATAAATTGAAAGTATTATATATTCTAGAATTAAAAGTAAGCTTATTATTTATAAAATTGTTTTGTAGAAAATTTAAAGTTAAAAAAGCTTTCAATAATAAGAAAATATATTTTTATAGAAATAAGAAAATCTTACTATTTATAAATAATTTCTATAATATCTATATAATTATTAATATTATTAAAAATGATTTCGATATTATATTTCTAATTGAAAAGATAAAGGAAAAGGTTTTAATAGAATTAAAAAATATTATATATAATAAAAACAAAATAGATTAAATAAAGATCCAAAAACAAAATCAATTAAATCAATATTAACTATAATATCGATATTTTGAATATATAGAATATAGAATCTTAAATAAATTATATTTTATAATAATATTGGAAAAGGATATTAAATTATTTATTGATTTAAAATCTTATAAAATATATACAATAATTAAAATAAAGAAATATTATAGTATTGTTTTTATAAAATATAAAAAGCAATTATTAATTTTCATTTCTTTTAATATTTCAAAATCATTTCTAATATTTTTTTAAAAGAAATAGTACTTTATAAAGATAATATATAATTGAATAAAAAAGATCTAAATAATATATTTGAAAAAGAAAAGTGATATTATTATAAAATTCGAGAAATAAAGAATTTGTATAGAATAAGAAAGTAGTTTTTTAATAGAAATTATATAAATTAATAATATTTTAGAAATTGAAAAGATATTATAAAAATAGTAGAATAAATTAAGTATATAACAATAATTAATATATATATATATTTCGAATTAAAATAGTATTATAAAATATATAATTCAAATAATATAATCAAATATTCGAATAATATTGAAGAACTCAATTATATTTATTGAATTCTAGGATTATATAATTGAATTGAATATATATATAAGGAATAGAATATATACAAAATTATAAATAAATGAATTTGAAATTAGATAATATTGTAATAAGATTCTAAATAATCAATAATGAAATATAAATATATTAATAAAAAAAAACAAATATTATTATATAAAGTATAAATTGAAATAATACTATTAATTATATATATCAAAATATAGGATTCAAAATATTATTTTTATATTGATTTAATATCTCATTTTAACAATACTTGTTAAGATAAATTAATAAATCAAATAAGGATTAATATATTTATTAAATATAATAATTATATAATAAAGCAATTATAAATATATACTCCCAATAAATATATAATAATAAAAATAAATAATTATACATTTTTCGAAAGATTGTTAAATAAAAAAATTAATTTGAAATTATATTCAATTATTTCAAAAAGGGATTTTATAAAAGGATAAGAAATATAAAATATCTTATTAAATCAATAACCTATAAAAAGACCTCGAATTTGTTTCATTACAAATATATATATAATATTTATTAAAAATGTTAAACCAAAGATTATTATGAATATTGAAAAATCTGAATTGAAGCTGATTACACAATTATAATTGATAATTATATTATAAATAATTATTTTACAAATAATATTACAAATCAAATCAATAAATATTATAATAAATGAAATAGAATATACTAGGTTAATAATAAAAAAGAAATTGAAAAAACAAAATAATAAAATAGACTTTCAAAAAACTAAATATCTACATACATTTCTCATTATTATAATAAATTTGAAATCTAATCAAAAATTCTTTACAAAATAATAAAATAATAATTATATATTCATTTCAAAAATAATTATTATAAATACAATAATAAAGAATATACCAATTCCAAAGATATATAAAAAAGCTATAAATAATCTAATTTATAAAAAACAATAATAAATTATTATTAATAAAAAGATTAAAAAATTAGAAAAGAATAAAATATAATAATAAATCTATAATAACAAAACGAATAATTTGATTAATACAAAATGAATATTCATAACAAAACTAAATATAAACAAATTACTAAAACATTTCAAAACCAAATTGATTACAAAAAGATTTATATAGAAATATAAAATAAATTTCTTCAATACTTTTATACTTATTATACAATCTGCTATCATTCAATTATTCCTATCTTTAATTGTATTTTAGAATCTTAAAGTATATTATTTTGATATAAAAAATATATTCACTAAAATAAAACTAAAAAAGAAAATCTTTCTTTCTATATCGAAAAGTATTAATATCAAATCAGAATATATATTCGAAGTTCTTTGGAGTCTTTATAAACTAAAATAAATTGTATACAATTGAAATAATCTTATAAAGAAATAGCTTATTAAATAAAGTTTTGTATAAAGTTTGACTAATTTATATTTGTTTATTTATTCTAAACAAAATATTATAATATTATTGTATATTAATAATCTCCCAATTGCAGTACAAAACCTAGATAATATCTTATAATTCAGTAAACAACTTACTTCTATATTTAAAACCAAAAATTTAAAGAAGATTGAAAACTCAAAGCTTTTAGATATAAGAATTATTAGAAATAAAAAGACTAAGATTTTATACATCGATCAAAAACAATATTTGAAAAAAATATTGAACAAATATAGATTCAAAAAAGAAAACTCCAAATCTATCTCGATACCATTGAACAGCTATGAAGCACTCCAATCAGCAAAAGAGAATGATAAATAAACAGATCCTAACAAATATAACTGCATAATTGAAGAATTGATATATACAATAATATATTCAAAACCCGATATAGCTTTTGAATTAGATAAACTTAGCCAATATATAAAGAATCCAATAGAATTTTATATATATCAATTAAAAAAAGTTATATAATACTTATAAATAATTATCAATTATAAATTACAATTCGAATCAAAAGGAATAAGAAATCTTGTGATTTATTTCAATACAAATTATATTAATAATATAATTAATAGAAAGAATATATTAAAAGTAATTGCATTTTTAAAAGAAGAATTAATATTCTGAATAAATCAAAAGTAGAATTCAATATTGATATTAATAATCGAATTAGAATATATAATTCAATTTATTGTAATAAAACAAAATCAATAGTTAGCTCAAATACTTTGAGATATAGGATATAAACAATTTATTATAAAAAACAAATTCATTATTGAAATAAAAGAGAATAATTAAAAAGTGATAATTTTAATTAAAAATATATAATTAATTAATAAATCAAAATATATTAATATAGTATATTATTATATATAGAATTTCAAATAGAAAAAAAAGATCAATATCAATTATATCCCTATCAACAAAATAATAGTAAATGAATTAACTAAATTATTAATAAAAAATACTTTCAAAAGATTTGTAAAGATATTAGATATAATAGAACATTATAATAAATTTAAAAAGAAGTATTGAAAGTATAATTTATATAAGTATTAGAATAGGAGAAGCTAGCCCTAATTAATATTAGTAAAAAACTTTGGTTTATATTAAAGCTTTTTCTTTTATAAATAATTTTGAAATAATAAATACAATTGCCCTACGAATACTCTCTTATTCTACCCTATACTTTCCATCGTACCCTGTAGAAAGTCATACTTGAAACATATTCACTGTTATTATCTCATTTCTTAGAGTTATATTCTATCTGTTTATTTGTTTTTCTATTTATTTACTTCTTCTCTTCCTCTCTCTCTCCCCATCTCTTCCCCCCCCCCCCCCTCTCTCTTTTCATCTCTTCATCTATTCATTTACACAAATCATATAAACCACTCAACTTCCTAACTTCTCTAATGAATATAAACATTAAAATACTCGATAGATAAATGAAATTTAAGATTCAAGATTCAAGATTCAAGATTCAAGATTCAAGATTCAAGATTCAAGATTCAAGATTCAAGATTCAAGATTCAAGATTCAAGATTCAAGATTCAAAATTCAAAATTCAAAATTCAAAATTCAAAATTCAAAATTCAAAATCCAAAGTCGCTTTCACAATGAGAAGCATTTGTCAATTTATTTAATCTTCTAAACTTGAATTGTTATTTAAATATATAATATAGTAAGATAATTCAATTCTAACTCTTCTTTTTATTTTTAAAGAAAATAGATAGAAAGATAGAAATGATAAGATTTCTCAAGTCGATCGAGATCTAATATTTATAATTTTTTTAGGATATAACTAGTTATATAATATTTATGATTTCTCTTCTATCTCTTAAGTCTACTCTGCTCAAGCTGAGATAGATAAATAGTTAAAAAAAAAAAAAAAAAAAAAGAAAAAAACGAAAAACACATCTTATAATTTCCATTTCACCTCGCCTCGCGAATTCTTAAAATATCGAGATACTCGAGAGCTAAAGATAATATTCATAATAGATATACTAGCCGTCGGGGAAAAAGAGTTTTTTTCAGACTATGAATTCATAGTTGTAATTTTTTTCTTTTTTTTCTTTTTTTCTCATCTTTAAGGTAATATAAAATTTTAATTTTAATTCTTGAATATTCTTGGGGGCCAGCCCCCAAACCCCCGATCCTCGCTCCGCTCGAGATTTAATTATAAATAATTATAATCTATTTATAAGTATTTATAGTAGATATACTAATAAGGAAATTAAATATTACTCGTATTAAAATTATCATCGAAATTCTAAGAAGTAGAAAAAGGAAAAAAGAACAAGAAAAAGTGAAAGAAAAAGAAAAAGAAAATCATTCATTCTTTCTTTTCTTATTTATATTATTATGATAGTATAAACTAAAGTGAATAAAGTCAAATCAAATCAAATCAAATTAAGCTTGTAATATCTCTCTCTTTATCCTATTTTCTTTTGAGGCTTGCGCTTTTTTTGCTTTTAAAGCTTTCGAGGCTATGATTTAAGGGTTTAGGAATATTTGAATATTTGAATGAGTGAGTGAGTGAGTAGGAGGGAAAGGAAATAGAGAGAGAGATAGGTGGTTATTTTTTTTTCTCATCCTTTTTCAAATTTCCGCGGAATGTTGGGGGTGGGTGGGTGGTGGATTTTCTTTTTTGGGTTTTGAGTTTTGAGTTTTGAGGGGCGTTGGGGTTTGGGGTTGGGGATGAGATGAGATGAGATGAGATGAGATGAGATGAGATGGGATGGGATGGGTAGAGTAGGATATTTATTAGGATGTGTAAGAAGATAGTTAGGGAGGGTATTGTGCGATGGAATAAATTGTATTAGGGAATGGGAATGGGAGCTGGGATGATGTGTTGAGCTGTATCTATAGCTAGGGATGGTTATAACAAAAGTAAAGTAATCTTATATTGAGATATATCTATAATTAGGGATAATTGGTGAGAACAAAAGTAAAGTACTTTCTTTCTTTCTTTCTTTATGTGAGTATTATAGAATGAATGCTCATCGATGAGGTTTTGAAGTCTTATAATAGTAGCAGTAGTAGCAGTAGTAGTAGTAGTAGTAGTAGTAGTAGTAGTAGTAGTAATAGTAGTAACAATAATAAGAGTAAGATATAAGATGTAAAATGTGATGTATATGACTTATATACAACTATATATTATGATCGGTATAGGAAGATAGATAGATGAATAGATGGATAAATAGATATTCGAGTATTGTTACTTAATACTTTAAATAAATACATTGATAGATAGATAGATAGATTGTATCATTATACAGAGTAGAGTGAAATCATCAATAATCAATAATCATCAGCCTCATCTCATGTTATCTCCTCTCCTCTCATATTCGCAAGGGGCTTTTTTATGTCTTTTGTTTTTGTTTTTGCTTTTGTTTTTCGTCTAGGACCTATCTATCTATTTATCTATCTATACCTACCTACGCGTTTAGCAAGCACAATGAGTAAAACTTCCGAGGATTCGCAATAGGACGCGAAAGCCCTGAGCTGAGAGGTTTTAGGAGGTCGGTCGATATTTGACCCTTTTTTTTCTTTTTTTTTCTCTTTTTTTCTTTCTTTCTTTCTTTTCGGGGGATGGGTTGGTTATTTGGTTGTTCTTTTGTGTTTGGAGTTGGGGGTTGGAATTGAAACAGTAATCATTGTAGTAGTACTCTGTAGGCTGTACTCTGTACTCTGTAGATGTATGATTTTTGATGTTTCGGGTTCTGGTTCTGGTTCTGGTTCTGGTTCCGGTTCTGGTTCGGGGGAGAGTTTTATTACAGATTGTACTTGTGTTGTGGTGGGTTTTCACATTCACACAGGTTGGTTGGTTGGTTCGTCGGAGCGGAAAATGGATTGGTGTACGATATTGAAGGAGTTGGAGAAGGTGTATGTATGTATGTATGTGTGATGATATCATTGTGGTTGAATGGAGACAGGGAGATGGAGAGGATTGATAATTATTGATGATTGATCAACAAGATGAGGAATTCCGATTTGATAAGCATGTCATCTTCGGCCTTTTCGCTGCTTGCTTTTGCGCGAATGGAGAATATGGAGGTGCTGGGGATTGTTCAATTGTGGATTGTATTTTGTATTTTGTATTTATGAATTGAGTTTAGATTTATGGATTGTGTTATGAAGTGTGTTTATGAAGTGTATTTATGAAGTGTATTTATGAAGTGTATTTATGAAGTGTATTTATGAACTGTATTTATGTTATACTCTGTTGATGAACGTGGATCATGTACGATATACAAATAAAATGGTGTGTGTAGGTAGTAGGTTCGATAAAAAAAAAAAGTTGGTGCGGAATGGGTTTGACGATGATGGTGAGAATGGACCAATCAGTGAATGGTAGCGACACCGTCTAGGTTCGTGAGAGAGGATCAAAAGGTTACTTTCTATCGGATGGACTCGAAGGAGAAGGGGAAGTGGATGTGGATGTGGATGTAGATGTAGTTACTCGTATAGATCAAATGGATTAATTTTGTGCATCGGTCGAGGGTAACTGTAGTTGAGTAGGTAGAGAGATAGAGTTCCCACGGTTCTCACGGCTCCCTTTTATTTTATTTTATAAGAGATAGATACTTGATACTTGATACTTTATATCGAGCATTTGAAACAGAGAACGGATATGAAAGATAAACAAGTGAGAACCAAGTCGAAAAGGGCTTGGCCGTCAAGCATCGAGTAGCTACCTACAAGGCAAGATGGCCGGTGGAGGGAGAGAAAGGGTTCGGTCCTGTTCTTGGTCTCGGTCTTGGACTCGTTCTTGGAGATGCAGATGGAGGTGGAGGGAAGAAGGACAATGAATGATAATTTTGATAAGCGATGATCTTCGTGGAGGGTACGTGGAACGGTGGTGGATAGATGATCTGGTGGATTGCTGGTATGATGTATAGTGATGATAAACCACGTTATGCATTGTCGGTTATGCTAACACAGTGTTGCGAGTGAGAGTCAAGAATGAGATTCATGTGAAGATGTGAAGACGTGAAGACGTGAAGACGTGAAGACGTGAAGCCGTGAAGCCGTGAAGCCGTGAAAATGTCTAATACATACTACTTACTATTTACTGTTTAATTGCTTCTCACTTCTTACTTCTTACTTACACTCGCTAGCACTCGTACTTGCATTCAGGTTACATCTTCACCCCAACCCCAGCCTTCAACTAAGCCCGAACCATTTGTTTGCCGATGCTAGACCAAGATCATTCCCACAAGAGCAGATCCTGCACCCATTACACACACTGGCCAGAGTGAACCCTCCCCCTAAAGACCGCTTCTACGGCGCGTGCGATACTCTAAAGGAGAAGAGGCGGACGAGAAAGGGAAAGAGAAAGGGACCGGGAAATCTTAAAGTCTTAAATCCTGGATGAAATGATCGAGACATGTCCAGACAGGAAAGAAAGCTGTACCGCGAGACGAGACGGCCAACTCACTCACTCCAGTCACCCCACACGCTTGCTACGCTTGCTACGCTTGCCACGCTTTGTTTCGGTTGATACTCTTCTCTCGGCCAAACCAAGAGAAATAACAAATGTGAGCGAATAATGAATAATAAATCATGATCTTTATGCCCATGCCACAGAATAAATCATATGGATAATCCTAGAGATCCCCAAATGTCAAGCAATACGAACTTTGCCCCATTCCACGCACATTTGCTATCGTCTTGTTATCAGCAACGCAACTGCCCTCCTGGGTACGGTGGTCTGCTCACATCCATCATTATCCGAAACATTGCCCTTCGTATTGGTTTTGTGTATCGTCGACTCTCTGACAAAGCCATCTCCCAAGTGAAAATGTGCCCCAAACTTTAAATGAGAACGAGGAAGTGCATCGTCGAACTCAATTCGCAACCACCAACCCCGAATCCAACTGCGCCACGCACAAACTGTGATTAGAGTCTAGTCATCGTTCTCCATCAGGTCAGTTCGTGACAGGACCGGACTGGACAGACAGGGACACACGAACAGGATAGAACAGGATACCACACGATTGGAAATCCAAACTGGTGCACGGTCCAGCTTAGCGGACGACAAACCACCGATTCATTCTTCCTTAAACCTACCTTGTCTCGACTGCACTGCAACTTGTCTCTTGAATCTATCGACATTATCTCCTGTGGTGGAGATTCGTCCAATTCCAATTCCCTCTCCATCAACATCCTTCACGTACGATCGAGTGACAGCTCTTGTGAAAGCTGTGATAGTCGACATCAATGACTCAGTTATTCCACAGTTCATCCCCAAATTCTCTTCCTTCCAATAACGAGAAGCGGAATTTGTCCGGTTCCTCGATGTCGTCGAACAAGCATTCCAATGGCCACAGTCCATTCCCTCAAAAGTTGAAGAACTTCTTCCGAATCAACGGTTCGGCAAATCACAGTGAAAAGAACGACCCGTCGATAAAGTCCGAAGGCAAATCATCGTTTCGACAATCCAAGTTCTTTCCGGGTGGTGGACGCAATCGATCAACGACCATAGCAAGTGAAGGCAATGCACTAGACGATGGCGTCAACAGTCCCACCGCACATGCGAATCCATACTTTGCACACCAAGGCCCTCCTGCTCTGCGACATCACGATGATGCATCCATACCTCCTAGTCCTCCCGATACTCCAAGTTTCAAAGTCGATACCGTTCCAGGTGTGAATGACCAAGCCACGGCTGCTGGCAAGGAAGAACTGGCACGAAAGTTACGAAGAGTTGCGAGCGCTCCTAATGCTCAAGGTCTATTTTCAGGTAAGGGGGATGGTGATCGACCAGCGACGGCCGAGCTTGGAAAGGAACCCTTAGTACACAATGCTAGCACGACAATGTTGAGTATGGTGGATGGCGAAACAGATGCTATGGGTGTAGGTGCAGAAGATGACTTGGCACCCTTACAACCCCCAAACCTACGAAATAATCCAGCCTTCAGGAGGACGTACAGCTCAAATTCCATAAAAGTACGTGACGTTGAGGTAGGACCGGGGAGTTTTGATAAGATTAAGTTGATTGGCAAGGGAGATGTTGGAAAGGTATACTTGGTGAGAGAGAAGAAGAGCAGCAGACTATATGCGATGAAAGGTATGCAATATCACGATAGAGATGTCATATTTTGTCTTAACATTCTTTAGTATTGAGCAAACAAGAGATGATCAAGCGCAACAAGATCAAGAGAGCATTGGCAGAACAGGAAATCTTGGCTACGAGCAACCATCCATTCATTGTCACCTTATACCACTCCTTCCAATCCGAGGATCATTTATATCTATGCATGGAATATTGCAGTGGTGGAGAATTCTTTAGGGCTTTACAGACTCGTCCAGGCAAATGCATACCAGAGGACGACGCCAGGTTCTATGCGGCGGAAGTCACTGCTGCATTAGAGTATCTGCATTTGATGGGTTTCATTTATCGAGATTTGAAACCTGAGAGTAAGTTGTTTCTTGAAGCTTGGGCGTTTAAATACTAACAAGCTTAGATATTTTACTCCATCAATCTGGTCATATAATGTTGTCGGACTTTGATCTTTCGAAACAATCGGCCCCTGGCGGAAAACCAACCATGATTCTTGGCCGAAACGGTACAAATGTAAATTCTCTCCCAACGATCGACACGAAGTCATGCATAGCAAATTTCCGAACAAACTCATTCGTCGGAACCGAGGAATACATAGCGCCAGAAGTTATCAAAGGATGTGGTCATACCAGTGCGGTTGATTGGTGGACGTTAGGGATCTTGATTTACGAGATGTTGTTTGGCACAACACCTTTCAAGGGAAAGAATCGAAATGCTACCTTTGCAAATATTTTGAGAGATGATGTTCCTTTCCCAGAGCACTCTGGCTCTCCCCAAGTCTCAAAGTTGGTTACTCCTCACACATTGACTCCAAAAACATACTAACAAACTTTAGTCTTTGCAAATCGGTAATTCGAAAACTCCTAATCAAGGATGAAAACAGACGATTGGGGGCTCGAGCTGGAGCTTCTGATGTCAAAACTCACCCATTCTTTCGCACAACTCAATGGGCACTTATCAGACACATGAAGCCTCCTATGATTCCTCACCAAGGTCGCGGTATTGACACAGTCAATTTCAGAAATGTTAAAGAGAGCGAAAGTGTTGATATTAGTGGATCAAGAACCTTAGCGTCAGCTAAAGGAGTACCACTTGATTCCGGTTTGGCAACACCAGGTGCTGCCGAACTCGAAGTTGATCCATTCGAGGAATTCAACAGTGTCACACTGCATCACGATGGTGACGATCACCATCAACACGTGGATCAACACAATGGAAGATATGACGGTCGGTGATTGTAAGATCTGGCCATCATCATACCAGAGAAACTGTTTATCGTCTATAATATGTGATGGAGTTTGGGGGAGTCACTTGGATGATTGATAGGACAAAAGACATTTCGCGAGCATATTTTCATATGTCATTTCTTTGCATGCAAGAACCGGATGATTTTAATACATTGCTTGCGTTTGATATTCCATGGGCAGACGAGTGTTTAAAGAAAAAACACAAATACGAGACTAACGCTACGCATTCCACCCCTTTCCGTTTGTAAATACCGAAACTGGGAGCAGGGAACAGAAAGACTAGGTTATGGGGTTTTAAATTTGGGAATATCTGAGGCATAGGGAAAAGAGTTTGAGAATTAGTGTTGTTTTTCCCCAGAATGTCTGGTCCATTGACTGGATTGTGTTTATTAGCAAAGATTTGGGGTTCATTGTGGGTGTGGGTCATGGCGCGTACAGGTTAAGAGAATGGCGTTTTGCATTTCTAGCTCTTCTTTTCTATGGTTGCTATTATGATTGGGAGATGGGAGATGGGAAATAGGAGCAGAAGGGAAACGGAGGTTGGACGGATAGTGAGGATTAGCAGGTTAGAGGAATATGTTGATAGGTCAATAAGTTGATAGGAATTCTACATCTTCTTCAATGAAGGGGTTGGTTTAACTAGGCGAATTTGCGTACCATTGTGGGAGGACGTCTGCCGAGTTTGCAAAGTGAAGCCTCGCCGTGCAGTATGTCACGTGCTATATCAATACGTAGAGAGGCAAGTGCGGCTACGTTCCTACTCCTTTGGTCAGTTAGTGAGTAAGAAACTAGAGCGCCAAGAAATAATCTTTCACACATTTGAGTTTTAATAACATTACACTATTGGTCAATCAAAACGAGGCCTGAATGCACAGAATTGAGGCGGACATCATTCTCATGTTCTTCGGCCTATAATTTCTTGTTTTGATTCGAAGTCTGTAATTCAAGTTTTCTAACGCATAAATGTCGAGATGATGTGTGGATTCAAAAGAATGCAGTGATTTTCGCCTGTCTGTGTCGGCGAGACAATCTTCACTTTTGACTGCAATGATGGTAGTGCGAAATCCTTCAATGCATATCACCCACGGCATGCATATTTAGGATGTGACAGTCGCTTCCAGATCAAGTTATTTGAGGGAAGTTGGAGTCGGTGAGAGAATTGGGACAAGACGAGGCGGAAAAGGTATGTAGTGTGATTGAAATGTGTGTATGTAGTGGAAGATGGGGATGCGGGGAACCGGTGAGAGCTGTGCGGTGGTGAGTGGTACGGGAGAGCCTTGTTGGGGTTTCTTCATTTGGGTTTGCCCTTTCTTTTGCTTTGAAGTTATTGTTTGGTGATGGTTTATAGTATTTACTGATTGTATCTCGATCATTATATGGCAGGTATGCCTATTGGCAAGCGATTCAAACGGGGCCTCAGCTCAATCAAAACAAACTTTAAGAATCGCTGTGAGCTTCTGCAAGAGCCTGTTCAGTCCGAATCGAGTGTCGGTACAGCGAGTTCTGTAGCGGTATCTGGTAGGAAGAGTGGTGAATCTGTAATTCAGAATGACAAGAAAGTGGCTGGCGAGCAAATACAGGAGCTTACGCACGATGGTTCAGTTTGCTTGACAATAGAGTCCTCAACAACCACCGCGAATGATCTGCAGCTCTCAAATGAGGATGACCTTTGGTTTCAAGCTTCAGAGAAGCTCAAGGCTGATGATCCGGAACTGGTATGTAACTTCGTTACTTCATTTCAATAAAAACTTCTGACTAGCTAACTTTGATACATATAGTATGAACAGTACTCACTCATTATATGCAGCGAAGCAGACAAGAGCGATGAATACCACTCTAACGAGTCTGAAAAACCCTTAGCAAATGCAGCGACGCTTCTCAAAGTGTGCCAAAATAGCCTCGAAACCATGAATGTTCCAAGTGGCAGAGCGGATAAAGTTTTCGAGAAGACGGTTGAGATTGTCGGCCTAGCTAAAGATTTCGTGGGGTCTGTTGTTAGTGCCGAACCTCATGGAGCATTAGCTTGGGCAGGTGTCTGTCTTTTCCTGCCGGTATGCTTCTGTGTACTCAGAGCTTAGTCTCTTCCTTTTCTTGTTATTTTTGCCCATGACTTTCAATGCTTATGGTTTGCTAACATAGATTCAGCTACTCCTCAATCCTTCCCAACAAGATGAAGCTTGTCGCGAAGGTCTTGAGGAACTACCCTTCCTTATCCACAAGTATAGTCTAGTGGAAAGTATTCGTGCAACTGAAAGTTCAGATTCAACAATTGCCACCGCGGCTCATATGTTGTTCAGTGGGATCATCGAATTATATACCAAAATACTTAATTTTCAGGCTGAGGTTGTATGCCAATTAAATCGATCAACGATTAAAGGCTATTTGCGGCAAGTTTTTCAAACCGATAAATGGAAAAATATGCACCGCGATATCTTACGCATAGAAGGCCAATGCTGGGGTATAGCCCAGGCGATTGATAGTGACCAATGTCGCAAATTATCGAAAGAATTATTTGGTAAAATGGCACAGCTATGCGACGTTGGGTGAGTTTTAGACTCCAATTTGAGAGTCCCGATGTGCTTATTAATATCTAGTAATGGGCTTCTCGAAGTAACAAGAGAGACTCATCAAGCCGTCAACAAACTTGGACAAGAGTTCGGGCAGCACGAAAGGAGCAAAGATGAGACCGAGTGCCTGCAAATTTTTCGTTTGAATAATCTTTACGAAATCCAGCAAAAGCGTAATCCAGATCGAGTCCCAGGCACTTGCGAATGGCTTTTAGAATCGCAGGCATTTACTGATTGGAGGGACAAGAAGAGTATGGGTCTACTTTGGATTTCAGCCGATCCAGGCTGTGGAAAGTCCGTCTTGTCGAAAGCATTTTACAAAGAAAAGCTGGTTAGCTTTTCTTCCGCTACAGTCATATGCTACTTCTTCTTCAAGGATTCGTCGCCTGAACAATGCAGCATTACGAAAGCAGTCGCGGCTCTGCTTCATCAGATATTCTTATCTAACGGTAATCTCCTCAAACATGCTATGACTACGTGGAACAAAAATCGAAGCGAGCTTTGTAACCTGCATGATGAAATGTGGGATATCCTGGAATCTATCGCTATTGACCAGGCTGCTGGAGATATCGTGTGTATAGTTGACGCATTGGATGAATGTGAGTCTGAAAATAACTCCAGAAAATCTTTTATAAAGAGGATGCATAGGCTTTTATTCAGCCCAAAATGCCATATGCGTTTTGTCGTCACCAGTCGTCCTTATGCTCAAATCGAAGGAATATTCACAGGATTACATCACGATTTTCCCGTGATTCGCATTGCCGGGGAAATGGAATCTAAGATTATCTCACGGGAGATCAACCTAGTTATCAATCATGAGGTTGAACAGCTGGACTTGGATGACGATGTCAAAAGTCACATCATAACTCGTCTACGAGGAATGGAACATAGAACTTACCTTTGGTTACATCTTATCATGGACGTTATTCGAAAAAGAATCGAGAGTAGTGGGGAGTCTAGGAAGATAGATAAAAGCTTGCAATCACTGCCTAAGACTGTGGAGAAAATGTAAGTAAAATGGTTGTGTTCTATATCCATGCAACTTCCAGCGGAAGCAATAGACTGCAATACTGATCAAACCCGTCTCAGATACGAAGAAATTCTGGACAAGAGTCCTTATCGATCAGAGACCGAAAAATTACTTCATATAATTGTTGGTGCAGAGCGTCCCTTAAGCACGGATGAAATAAACGTAGCTATGAACATTAAGATATGTTACGATGGTACCCAGAGTTTTGACGACATACACTTAGAAAAGAGTCATCGCTATCCAAGAATGCTTCGCAATCTCTGTGGTCTATTCATACAATTTGTGGACTCGAAAGTGTACCTCATACACCAGACAGCAAAAGAATTTCTCGTCGCAACTGAATCTGGACTTAAGTCTCCTGGTAAATGGAGATATTGTCTTGAGCCGCAAGAATCACATAAAATCTTAGCTCAGATTTGTATCTCTTATTTATATCTGAGTGATTTTAGTGCTTCGAGTAATTCTGATCTCCCGAAACGCGAACATGGCTCTAGCTCTGCGAAGAATGCACCTTATGATCTGATTAATTATTGGGGAAAAAATTGGCTGTCTCACTATAGACGTGTCCCTAGCGCTGTTGACCCCGTTGTTATCGTCGATCTATGCTCCGTATCCATTCGACGAACGATCTGGATTCGTGTTATGGACTGGAAGCCCCCGTATCACTGGGAGGCCACTCAATTTATTTGCCCCCACGAATTGAAAATAAATCTAGAACAACATGTAACGCCTTTAATGATAGCTTGATGCTTTAATCTTCATGAAGCTGGCAAGTATATTACTTCACCTTTGTACCCAAAGGAGATATATTTGAATTGCCGCAGCCGCTTAGGAACAGCTTTATCCTTTGCAGTAGAAACTAAATCTATTGAAATGGTGTGTTGGGTTCTTCGCTTCTCCCGCGATAGCTGTTGTTTTCTCTTGAACTAAACCTTGCTCTAGATAAAATTACTCCTCCAGAAGGGCGCCGATGCAAATGATACAAATATATTGCGGGATCTGTATTGGTGTCTGTCTTTACCGCTTACCTCTGCAGTGATAGCAGGTGACCTCCCGATCGTCCGACTTTTGTTAGAAAATCAGGCGGTGGACGAAACGGGTATGGATATTGCGTCTAGCGCATTAGAAACGGCAGTCTGGGATCGGAAGACTGAAATAGTCAGATTACTCCTTGAATCAGCGGTGAGACCTATGGTGGAAGGATACCTGGAATCAGCTTTAAAAGTTGCTGTGCAGTTCCGTCTCGCTAAGCTCGTGGAAATTTTGCTGGAATTTGGAGCTAGTCCATCCTACAAATTTACCATATTGTTCAGAGAGCCCAGATCTTGTATATCTTACGTTCTAGAATCTCTTGACGAGAGATTCTGCTCAGATTCTTGCGAACCTGAGCTTGTCTTGAAATTGCTTCTTTCGAAGACGGAGCCGCTGCCTCGTAAGACTAGGAACGATCTGCTAGTCGAATACGTCAGTATTAAGTCAGATGCAGTCGATCTAGTTCGGCTGCTGCTCAACCACCAATGCCTTCCCGAGCCCGAAGCTCATGAAGAAGACTCGCCAATAGTGTTCGCAGCGCTACATGCGAATATTAAATCCATGGAGCTTTTAATGAATGAGACGCATGATGTTGATAGTTGCCGAGGAAGTATCCCTTGGACTAACCAATTTTCTTTGCCGAAAGGAACATTTGGGGGTTACATTTGGTCCGAAGAGAGGCCGATGTATAAAAGCTGGTTTACCAGAGACATAGAAATCACTACGTTGTTTAGAGGTATCATTTCTAAAAATAAGCGTGTGGTTGAAAGTTTGATTAACCACGGCGCCGACGTCAACACGATTATAGAGCTTGGAACACCTTTGTTCATTGCTACCACGCTATCTAGCAAATCTGTGGTTCAACTGCTGCTTAAACATGGTGCAAAAATCACGCCGTCCAAATTTGGGGAGAGAGAGCAGTCATCACCTTTGGTTATTGCAGCTGCTCGGGGAAACATCGAAATCGTGGAATTATTGCTTGAATATGGCGCTGATGTTGAGCAGGGAACAGCAACTATTGTTCATTCGATGCTGGCTCATAAGTATGGTATTGAAGGAAGATTTTATCCTTCTGCTATCGAGGCTGCGGAGATGGGAGGTCATAAGGAGGTAGTGGCGCTTTTGCGGGAGTATAGGTCTGGGCAGGCCGTGACAGTAGTGGAGGAAGCTGAAGTCACTATGATGCCGAATAGAGTTGAAGACGTGGAAGATTAGTCTGTGAATCAATGTTGAAGATATTAATTTCGGCCCTTTCATTTTTGGGGGAAAGCTGGATGTTTCTGAGGATTTGGTTTATTCACAAAGGTTTCTTTTTGGAGATATGTTACTAGGAATATGAGGAGTTGACTCAAAACTTATTACCACAAGCTTCAGATGAAGGAGGTTTCAATATTTGATTTTACATGATGGCGAAACATGTGTATACGTGCATACAACAGACTCGGATCCAATACAAGTATGATGTTGAGGTCCATGGTTTCCGACATCCCAGACTGCTGTCCGACAACTTGGAGCTTTCGATTTTTGTATTCGGTTAGCACATACAACCAATTACGATTCTTCGATTATGTCTGATCAAGGAAAATTTGACAGTTAATTCATCAATCCATGTTTTCTTTTAATTACTCTACTCTACTCTACTCTACTCTACTCTACTCTACTCTTCTTCCACATTGTGATTTTGCATTACACTTACTTACCTCTTTCTTCTTTTCCGCTTTCCGTTTTCCCCTGGATTTGATCGCCTTTTTTTTTCTTTTTTCTTTTTTTTTCCTTTTGGCGAGAATCTCTGTTCTGTTAGCCACTAGCTAGTAGCTAGTAGCTAGTAGATGGAAATATATACATACACCTGGGATCTTGTGCCTGTAGCAATCGTCTTTTATATCTGCTCTTAGTATGGGTTAGGTGGGTAGGTAGGTAGATGTATAAGATTCGTTATACTGGGTATTCTTGAGGGAATGAAATGAATAGTATGATTTGGATCTGGATTTGGATTTGGATTTGGATTTGAAATTGGATTTGAAATTGTATCTATATCTATATCTATATCTATATCTATATCTATATCTATATCTATATCAAAGAAAGATAAACTCTTTAGATCCCTTGAACTAGAGAGCCAGCACAAGAGTCAGTACGAGAACATATATATAGTATGGTCAGTGTGCGAAGGGTTCTTCGAATGATATGGATAATATGATGAGCTGGAAGGGGAGAGGAGGTTGTCGGTAGCACAGAAAGGGGTTATTGCTATTGCTATTGCTATTGCTACTTAGATATGCATTCATTTATCCAATGATTTGCAATGCAGCATGCTAAATTCCCACTTGTATTGTTTGTTTGTATGTAAATTTATCATAATACCATAATCAAGCACATTGCAACATTCCAACATTGCGAAATTGCGAAATTGATACAGACAACAATCCATCGATCCATACAAGCCATCGAATCGAATGTAATATTGCCCAGATCCAAAGCAATTGATATCATTATCTCGTAACTTCGTAAAATACATCTACACCCACTTCCTATTCTTGAGAAATCTCTTCTCGTTTTTTGGGGGGGATAGTTACCAGCAGATCCGCAAATATCCCGTGTAATACATTCCATTGATTCATCATTCATTCATTCTTTTGGCCGCGCAATCCGCCATCCACAACCACACCCATCTATCTCCGCCGTGCCCTCCCCGAACTAACAGCACTCATTGGTTGAAACGCGTCATCATCATCATCATCCTCGCTAATCTCATCATCACTCAACTCGATAGCCTGTTTTTTTCTGCCCCCTGCCCCTCCTCCTACTCTTCCCGTCACCTGACTTGGCTGCGAGAAAGATAATTGTGTTTGTGTTTGTCTTCCCCGCGCCGCAGCCGCTCTCTTTGGTGGACTCTTCGGTTTGGCCGCTGGTGTAGGTGCAGGCGCTTCTTCCATTTCTATATCCTCATCTTCGTCATCGCTTGGTTCGGGTTCGGGGACCTTTTTTCTGCTTCTTGATGTGGTGGTTGGTTTTGTAGGGGCTTTTTTGGGGGCTGCGGCTTTCTTAGCTGGGGCTCGTCTAGCGGGGGGTTTTTTGGTGGTGGTGGTGGGTTTAGGTTCTTCGTTTACGGCTTCGGCGAAGGGGTCATCAGAGTCATCGTCGCTGATGATGAATCCGCCCGTGTTCTTTCCATTCCCGTTGCCGTTTCCCCGTTTGGGTGGGGGAGCAGGTGGTGCGTCGTCACTATCATCATCATTATTTTCTCCGTTATCCGTTTCACAATGTTCAACCTTTTCGCCCCATTCTCCATCAAGATCCGAGTCGAAATCTGCGGGTCTGGGCTTCGGTTTGAGTTTTTTGGCTGGCTTTTTGGATTTGCTTCCTGTGCGGGCTGCGAGTGCTTCTTGTTGAGCGCGAAACTTTTCCATGGCCGCATTGAGATATTCGTCTTCGTCCCCGACTTCGTTGTCTGCGCCGTTGGCCTGCTTGATGAGTTCCTCAACTTGAGCTTTGAGAGATTTTTGGACAAAGATTTCCATGGCGTGACGGTCATCCTTATCGACGAATTGCCCGACTGCGTCTCCGAAGGGGGTAGTGGGGAGGACTTGAAGGGATTGCTTTTCGAGAAATTCTTTAACCAGGAGTTCGACTTTTACGTCGTCGAAGCCGGCGACTTGGGCGAGGGTTCCTTCTTCTGGGAGATCGATTTCGGTGGCAGATTTACGGATCGCACCGGCCTTTTTGCGGTGGTATTGGATTACGTCTTTTATGTTTGCAACACGATTGATGAAACGACTCGAGAAACGTTGAGGATTTTCGCAGTCGAATTTACCGCCTTCTGGTGGAGTAAATTCAACCTTAAGACGGACGAGAGGGAGGGGAATATCGTCCAGTTCTTCTTCTGGCTCATCCTGGAGGGAGACCCATTCAGCGCGTGCTTGATCTATGAGTTCGTCCACAATGGTCATAAGTTCTTTGGTAAGTTTTGTGCGATTATCCTTAACTTTTGCGAGATATTTAGTTCGCTTGTCTGTAGCGAGGACAACTTCTTTTGTGATGAACGGTCGTACAGACTTGAGACGAATTTTCTCGACTTTGAATTCACGACCGGTGATACTGGCGATAGCAACGTGTTTTGGGATAGCTTCACCGGGGACTAAGGACGTGGCTACTGATGATCCAGGTTGCATGACATGAAATGATTTTTCGGGATTGTAAGTTGGGTCAATAAGACATTCATGCTCGTGACCCCAGACAACTAAGTCTAGGAAATCAGGAAGAAAGTTCTCGGGCAAATAAGAGGTTTCTGTGTGAGCATGGTGATTTTGATGAACTGCCATGATGTTAAACCAATCCTTTTGTTGTACTCCTGGCTTGAACCATTTGACATGGCCATCTCTGAATGTACGATAAAGACGCTCGTCTCTTACGTTACTCATGCCATATAAAGCCAGCTTCGTCTGGCCTTTTTGCAAAAGTACTGGTTTGATTTGAATGCGATCAACTTCGGGGGTTCGACCAAAGTAATTGACCAATCCAGCAGCTTGCAGCAAATCCAAAGCACAATAATTCCCATCTCCAGCCGGATCATCGTGATTGCCGTGAATAGAAAAAACTGGTATAGCAACATTGATATCTGGATCCTCATAATTGACATGATTGAATGAACCATCAAATATATCATTTGCGTCGCTGAGCAGTTCCAATTCGCAGGGCTTCTCTCCCAGACAATTCATTCGCAATGATCGCATAACTTGGTACATAGCTTTTCGGGAGGGTTGACTGTAGTGAAAAAGATCGCCTGCGAGTAAGACCATATCTACATCTTGATCTTTTGCTAGACGCATGACTTCGTCGAAACTTCTCCAGCTGTCGTCCTTGCGCACAGCATCATTCTCTGCATATCCCACATGGCTATCTGTGGCAATGAGTATTCGGATCGTATCCGCTGCTGTAAAGAAGTCAATTAACCGTTTCCTACTTAGATGATAGAACTTACCTGTGAAGGTCGGCATTGTGGCCACTCGATTTTCTTCCCGTGGAAGCTCTCCGGAAAGATTGTAATTATTACAACTTGTCGCAGACGATAGAACTGCTCAAGTAGAGATCAACAGCACGAAAGACACGAAAAAATCAACAGTTCATGTAGGATTCGGTACAAATTCACGGTTTTCATCAGGATCTAGAGTTTTTGGCTGCCTGCAGTCTTTGGGAGACGCGATCTGGATTGGCGTGTTCTGTTACCCCTGCAGAATGCGAGCACTTAGAAATTTATCAGACGACAAAGGCTCGCAGCGTAGGGACGAAATAAATTGCGTACTAAAGGTATCTACTTCTTTCAATAATCAATTTAAAATCAAAAAATCGTTATTTTGAGTCAAAGTTCTTCTCAAAGTGATTAAAATCTTTTCTTTTACTAGAATTGGAATTAACGTATCTCAAGATACTGACTACCGCCATTGTTTTCTAGCACTAAGATACAGCAGGTGTTTCAATCTATAAATTGTGTTGGGTGTGCGGCTTTTTCCGTTCGGTGCATGAAAGATTTGCCGTAATTGGCGACGAGACAGTTTGATATCAATCCAACGACACAATGTTTCCCAGTAGAGTTCTTCTTTCACGGTCGGTCTGGAAAGGTATGTTTCGACTCATGCTCTCGAACTTGATCATGCAATTCTAACCTAAACCTTAGGCCCCAATATCGTTCCGTAAGACATTCCTTACCGATTCTATAACTTCTCTAATCACCCCTCCTCGCCAGTCTTCCCATTGTCAAACCAGTGCCTGGTGTTCGAACATTGCCAATTAGAACACAAGCAAGATCTGCAACTATTCTACCCAATTTCGTCGGTTTGACCTTTGAAATTCATAATGGGAAGGTTTATAATGAGGTGACCATTACTGAAGATATGGTGGGACATAAGTTGGGAGAATTCTCGGCGTAGGTTCTAAGGAATTGAATGAGGGGAATGAGGGGCTAATTTTGCGGACAGAACCAGAAAAAGATTTACGTATAAGCAGAGCAAGAACAAGTAAATGCGGGATGTTTAGCATCGTATGGCATGGCATGGCGTTTTGGGTTGGAAAAGAGTCTTTGGGCTTTGGCGTATGTGCATTGTGTTGCATACCAGTTGTATCATACGAGCTGGTGAGGAATAGATACATTGGAAGAGCTATGGGTGCCTTCTCTTCTTGAAGCCCTTGCCAAAGACCACAAAATCATTGCTGATTGAGAATCATTGTAGCTTCACAGCTGAAAGATGGATTGATCCTTCTTTGACATTGGTAGCATGACTTTTGATATCATTAGAAGGCTGGCCGAATAGGCAGTATCCATAAGACATGCGCCCAATTCTCAAACACCCATACACAACGAGTTACACATAAGTCGAATGAGAATAAATATCTGTTTAATTTCTGTACCTGGAATATAGAACCGTTATACAATTTCGTGATGGGTCGTTCTCCATACCCTTCAAAACTCCTTGTGAATTGTAACGCCATTGAATCCCCCAAACCCTTCCCAAATTATACCTTATAATGTTGCGAGTTTAACGATAGAACTCCCCGCGTTTTACATTCACGCCATATTCCCCGACGGCCATACCCAAATCTTCCATGGTGAGAATCGTTCGGTTTTGACTACCTCCTTGCCCACCACCACCGAATCCAGGTCTTTGGATACCAAGAGGTCCTCCACGTCCCTGCTGATCCTTTCCTCCAGTGGCGCCAGCTGGTTGCTGACCTGGAATTGGGAAGCCAGCGGCAGCGCCCAGGTTTCCCATAGGATTGTTGGCACTTGAGGAATTGGAAGACCTAATGCGGGAATATTGATAAGCATCGGCTGCAATATCGGCGATGAACTTCTGAGTCGCAAGCGCAAGCAGACGAGCCAAACGCGCATCTGTTTGCGGTGGGGGTGGAAGACCAGCTTTTGTGAGGTAATAGTTTGTCACTGCATCAGGAATCTACGGGCAAGGATTAGACAATAAAATCATAAGTCATTGCGAAACAAGTAAATCTTACAATTGGAGCATAATCATCCATCTTCCCAAGAAACTCTTTGAGTGAGATATCTTTTTTGGTTGGAAGCTTGGGTTCTTGCGCTGGAGCGTCATTTTCAGCCGTATCTTCTTCTTGCTTGATAGGAACGAGGTCCATAGCGGGATCTGGAGATGGTGCAGCCATAATTATTTTTCTGGATAGAATTTGACTATCCTGTAATGGCTGCGAAGTCGCGACACCTTGAGATTCGTGATATCTTAAGTACCTAGCACATTCATGATCGGGTTTGCTTACATAATCCATGCTGAAGTCAAGGCGGTGACTTGAATCAGTCTAGCGTAATCAATGTCCCTACAGCATATCGATAACTTTTTCTATCTGCAATATTTTTGCGTGAAATTTAATCAGCCTTGTGCGCAAATCTCGGAGAAGTAAACATAACAACAAACAATCCTTGATTGGCGTTCAACAATGGCTGACCGTCGTCCAGAAGAAGTAGAAATGTCTCGAGCAAAGCGTGCAAGAACCGACGATATGGATCCTAAGACGAATCCGTATTTGGCGCATATGTATGAGGAGGAAAGTAACGGCTGGGGCAATGGTTCGAATGATGCTGGATCTGGACTTTCGAACTTCAAACGCCATCACACAACCGCTGCACAGGCACATGAAGCTGAAGATGGGCCTGCGAATCCTTTCAATGAAAAACCTCTCTCGAAACAGTATTTCAATATCTTGAAGACCAGAAGGGATTTGCCAGTTCACAAGCAAAGGTGAGATTCTAGTTTTCTCTAAGCAAATCGTCTGTCAGCTTCTAACTATTTTACAGACAAGAATTTCTTGATATGTTCCAAAAGACCCAAATTTTGGTCTTCGTTGGAGAGACTGGTTCTGGTAAAACAACACAAATTCCTCAGTTCGTTCTCTACGATGATCTTCCTCACCTCACTGGCAAGCTTGTCGCATGTACACAACCTCGTCGAGTAGCAGCTATGTCGGTGGCGCAGCGTGTGGCGAATGAAATGGACGTCAAGTTAGGAGACGAAGTCGGATACAGCATTCGTTTCGAGGACGTGACGAGTTCGAAAACCATACTTAAATATATGACTGATGGTATGCTTCTCAGAGAAGCCATGCATGATCATAATTTGACAAGGTATAGCTGCATCATTCTTGATGAAGCTCACGAACGTACTTTGGCTACGGATATTTTGATGGGTTTGTTGAAAGAGGTGGCACTCAGACGACCAGATCTCAAGATCGTTATTATGTCTGCTACACTTGATGCGCAAAAGTTCCAGAAATACTTCAATGATGCTCCACTTCTGGCAGTACCCGGAAGAACACATCCAGTCGAGATCTTTTACACCCCAGAGCCAGAGAGAGATTATGTTGAGGCAGCACTTAGAACAGTTTTACAGATCCACGCCACCGAAGCCGAGGGAGATATTCTGTTGTTCTTGACTGGTGAAGAGGAAATTGAAGATGCATGCCGAAAAATATCCTTAGAGGCAGATGAGATGATTAGAGAAGCAGATGCTGGTCCATTAAAGGTGTATCCACTGTACGGTACATTACCCCCGGCACAACAACAAAGAATTTTCGAGCCAGCACCACAGCCGTTGAGACCCGGTGGACGCCCAGGACGAAAAGTTATTGTGGGAACGAACATTGCGGAAACATCTTTGACAATTGATGGTATCGTGTATGTGGTTGATCCTGGTTTCAGTAAACAGAAAGTCTACAATCCTAGAATCAGAGTCGAATCCCTTCTTGTGTCGCCTATCTCGAAAGCATCTGCACAACAACGAGCAGGTCGTGCTGGTCGTACTAGACCCGGTAAATGCTTTAGATTATATACCGAAGCAGCATTCAAGAAGGAACTTATCGAACAAACTTATCCTGAAATTCTTCGATCGAATTTGGCCAACACTGTTTTAGAATTGAAGAAGCTTGGTATTGACGATTTGGTACATTTTGATCTTATGGATCCTCCAGCTCCGGAAACCCTCATGAGAGCTCTTGAGGAACTCAACTACCTTGCGTGCCTTGACGATGATGGAAACCTTACACAATTGGGCAAACTCGCCTCAGAATTCCCTCTCGACCCTGCTCTTGCAGTAATGCTTATCTCGTCCCCAGAGTTTTACTGCTCAAATGAAATCCTATCCTTGACCGCCCTCCTCTCTGTTCCCCAAATCTTTGTTCGTCCTGCTTCCGCCAGAAAGCGTGCCGACGAAATGAAGGACCTTTTCGCCCACCCTGACGGAGATCACTTGACCATGCTCAATGTTTACCACGCTTTCAAGGGAGAAGCTGCACAATCCGACCCTAAAGGCTGGTGTCACCAACATTTCCTCTCTCTCCGAGCTCTGCAATCAGCTGATAACGTCCGTCAACAACTCAAGCGTATAATGGAAAAGTCGGAGCTTGAGCTCGTATCTACAGATTTCAATGATAAATCCTACTATACCAATATTCGTCGTGCACTCGTAGCGGGTTTCTTCATGCAAGTTGCAAAGAAGGAAGCGACGGGCAAGACCTATAAGACGGTTAAGGATGATCAGAGTGTCTTATTGCATCCTAGTACCGTGTTGAAACAAGATGCTGAGTGGGTGTTGTATAATGAGTTTGTGCTCACGACAAAGAATTATGTGAGAAGTGTTACGGCTGTTAGACCGGAGTGGTTATTGGTATGATTGTTTTTTCTTTCTTTTTCTCCTTCGCCTAGTACCTCGACCCGGACTTCAATCTTTAACACGTAAATCGAACACTAGCTAATTTAAAATAGGACATCGCGCCAACATACTATGATCTTGAAACATTCGGAAAGGGAGAAATTAAAACAGCTTTATTGAGGGCTCAAGATAAAGTCAAGAGGAAGCAGGCTATGAAGGGTGGTAGATAAATGCCGATTCTTCAAACAGCATCAAGCAAGGGATATATTCCTGGTGCCACTTAGGAGTTGGGTTATGCATGTATATTTTTTGAGGTTACGAATATTACGAGGCTCGCAGTTCTTGATGCATGAACTCTTTAAAGTTCATTGGAAGCTATTAGAATGGTCTATGGGCATTCAAACAGGAAATGGAGTCGACGTGGAATAATTGCTTATATCTAGAAATGCGTATGCGATAAATAGATCACGAGGAGAATGATAAGGAATCCAAATACAATTACCCCATTGCTATCTTGCATGTTTGAATGTATCATTTGTATGAATGAGACGATTTGGCCATTCTATGTACTGGTTATAGGCTTATAGCAAATCCATGATGATAGAAAGCATAGCTGAGCACAGAAGCTGAAATAAAAGAGAGGATAATAGATAGCGTGTGCATCGCCCGCTGCTTTACTTCAACAGTGAGCCTCTTAGATGACTTGAGTCATGGTAAATATCCGAGGTCGAAGATAAAGCAACGTCGGCGATCAAGGCGTCACGACACACTACCATAATCGAATCCTGTAGTGGAAGCTAGCCTCGACCTTGGAATCAGCAACCAAAAGCAAGGTCACAGCCCGTATAAACAAATTGACGGCGAGCCGGACTAAATCAAGATGTGAATCTGTATTTCAACCGAAATACGAGATGGCAGGGACTTGTGATGAAACGATATACTGCCGAAACGGATGGCTGGTAAAGACCGGTATACTAGATAGCGTGTTGAGAAGATAAAGATTAGTTAGTTTGTGAAGGTGTGAGGAAGATTTAATAGTCTACACGGTGAATCTGATAACCAGGAATTTTAAAGATAGGTACGACAAGATATGACTCGACGGCTGAAATGCCAAGATATATCTGATAGAAACATTATAGATGTGTGAATGAAGGAGGGCTGGGCTAAGAGATTGAGTGGTGGATTTGTAATAGTCAGACATTCTATGCGCTAGTACAGCAGCATTTTCATGTCCGAGAAGAAGGACCGTGATGAGGTTAATGTAAGGAGGCAGCACCTCTGAGAAGAAATAGTGGGAAGCTAGAAACGAGCTTTGCGGATGTTTGCCGGAAGCATAGTTTTATGTAGGGTGGCGAGGAAGAGCCTGGCCGATTAGAGCCATCTTGGTACATCTTTTAATGCCCCTAAAGAAGAGCAATAACCATTGCCTATTGTGAAATGATTTGTAGATCCGAAGAACTCTTTCGACGGTCCGGCTAAAGGTTGAGTAGGATGGCCATGGATACTGATATCGTAACCCAAAAAGAATCGAATGTAATAAGGAATTATAAGACCCTTGGATGTATCAACAGATACATGCATGACTGCAGTGGAATATATGTGGGAGGCTGTATGCAAAACCAAGCAGCGTGGAGAAGGACAGAATACAAAGTGGAAAATAATTTTGAGAAGAATTTGCGAGAAGATTATCAAAGACGATATCGGGATAGCAAAGAATTAAGAAGACACACGGGAAACAGACTCGGGCTCGAATCAGACTGGGAGACTAGAACACTGTGTGTAAAAGTTGGTAATGTCACTTAACTGAAAAATGTCCAACCTTGGACCCAAATTTCTGAACATTTGATTTGCAGAATGTTTCCAATCGGAACATTATGCACATAAGGAAGGAGGAAGTGTCAAAGGTGCGTATAATGTGGAGTAGAGCAGGGTAAAGTGGTGTGGTGTGATGTGGTGTGATGCATCGTAGGATACTGTGCGAGTAACAAGTGTGTGTGGACATGTAACTAGGCAAAATGTCCGATATAACGTCGTATGAAATTGGAAAGTTTGATTTTGTCTATTCAAATCAATGTCTTGGATACTGCTCGGACCAAAAAGTATTATAGCAAGATCCCCAATATCGCATTGTGTCAGATCTGGTTTACAAATTGACTACCGGCAACTTTTAACTAGCCATTTGCCGGAAGTATGATTTTAGCGCCAATATTTAGCGAAGAGCTTGAGATATTTAATGAATACCAGGAACCATGGTACCGCGTTAGATGGATGGGCAAAAGAGTCATTTTGTCTAATTTTCTCAAGAGTGATAGCATTTATATGACTCAGCTATTGTGATACGTAGATGCTCCTCAGAGCCCAAAGAACAATTGAGCGATCTCGTAGATTATTCTCTCGGAGAAAGGGCTAAGTTCTTAGGTCACTAATGAATGGAGGTTGAGTAATGTCTGACATATTCTTACAACTAGACGAAACGATGAGCTGAAACTATAGAATGCTGAGTTATAAGTGAAATACGAGATATTAACTATATAACGGCTTATTCATGCAGGGTAGACGACCCTGTTTTAATGCTCAGGGGTGAAGTGGAAGTGGCGTGACGATGTCGGTAGATGTCATTGACGCATGGAGGTCCGTGAAAAAAAATATTCAATATCAAAACCTGGGGGGAAAATATGGTAATCTTATACAACAGAAGATTATGCTTTTGATTGAAGCCTTTGAAGCTTTAGCTTAGACGTACTTGTAATGCGGCATCTTAGGGCTCTAATATGAAACCTAAAACAAAGAGTCGAGGGTTTCTCTCAAAAAAAAAGCAAGGGACGGTTTGCGTCGAAATAAAAGCCTACAGAGAACAAAATATGTTCTTCGATCCCCCACGATTAAGTATTCTCCAATGTTGAAGTTTACTCTCCCCGTATTTGCAGCAAATTTCATAGATATGAGCCAGTAAAAACCAAGGCCGTATTTGATGACATGCATTTTCGACCAATTGGGAAATCCCCGAAAATTTGCATAAGAAATCTGCACTATATGTTCGATCAACATTGCGCCGTTCCGTTTACTTGCATTATCACAAGTATGCAGGTGGCCTTAAAGCAGTATTTCGGCTAGTCCATAGCTTCGGGATACGATATTTTTGTTGGAAAAGGTGTAGACTTGGCCGATATTGTTTCTGCTTGTTCATCATACCCACAAAAGTATAAATTACCTCCTACTTGAGTATTAGCAGAAGAGTAGAAAAGCAGAACATTCAATTCAAAAGATTTATCGAATACGGAACAACATTGGTCAATGGGCATGGAACTGGTTTTGTACACGTGCGCTTTCTGCATGACGAATATAGGCTAATAAGATACTGGGAAAGATTTTTTGTTTGGTTTCGAAGTGGCGTCAATATTCTCCGAGAACACTAATATTAGAAAAATACTTTATTAATAAGTACCATTCAAATCTAGACTGTGAAATAATGCTTTGATCGGCTAATAGAGGGCTTTGAAATCGGGGTTTTAACATCCAAAATGTTTACCTCGAGGTGGCCAATCCTAGTGGCTATCAAAGAAGAAGTCTTTCGCAGATGCCTTGCAATTTTGAGAAACTATCCATGGACCTACTGAGAAATGTAGCCTGTATTCACAGCCAATCTGCGGAATTTTCGGTTGAGAATCACGTAATGTAATTCCAGATATTGATTCGATTGCAGTATGGGCGAGTCCAAGGACTGTTGTTCAACATAGCACCACCCAAAAAGAGATCAGTTTTGATAATATAGACTCATGCCATGATTTATAGAGAATGTCGCCGTGGCTGTTGCACAGTAAGGTTTCTCGAGAGGCTCTGAGCAACAGTGGGCTTTCGACGAAGCTTCTTTATGACTGCTTGCTAGTTAGAAATCATCAAATAACGCCTATCGCTGCAAATATTCGGCATTCAACCCCTATTCTAAGCTAATAGCATCGAGATCTTTTTCACATTCTTGAGTTGCGTCCTTAGCCATGAAAAATGTACAGTCGATTCCATAGACACTAGAACTGTTTTTTTGTTTTTTATTTCGCATTGGAGCGGTTGTTGAACTTGCAGATATGAGACATTCGTACATCCAGTATGCACATCATGTAGATATTCTTGTAAGCTATTTCAAAAAAACTTATAATCCATCCTGACATCATCATCGGTAGGCGTGTAGGATCCACAAACCGGAAGAATGACCCGGAGCCTTTTTAACTGCCGCTGTTTTTAAAGATACAGACATACTTACGTTGTCCAAAATTTCACCGTTATCTCGGTAATTGGCAGACAATTATTAAACCGATCGTGGCAAAAGGGGGCACGACAGCAGCTGTGTAATATAGCTTGAGTTTCAACAATCGAAATCCCGGTTTTTGGAAGTAGCCTCAGAAAAATCAAGTTGGTGAAGCAAAGATCTCGCGCCGTAAGAATTAGTTGTCCACCCACGAGAATGCAAAGTCTAAAACAAATGTTTTGAATTAGGACCTAACAGCTTAAAAGCTTGAGAATTTCACCCCGGCCAATGCAGGTCGACAGATTGGGAACATAAAGTGCTTTGCTCGAGTACATGCTTTAAGATGCATACATAAACTCCGTGGCACAAGGTCTGATGAAAATCTTTTAACTTAACTGTCCAAATGGCACTCTAATAATGATAATCATTGAGCTTGTGTGTTGTCTATTCGCACAGTGATTTGTTAAATCAGCTCAACAACTAAAATTTAAAGTTCTGCTGCCGATCCTTGTGCTGTAAGTGAGCAAAAGAGGGTATATTCGGGCTGCATAAAGCTCAATTTCCATGTCAGCTCATCTATACCAGGGCTATTTTATTCAGCCATTTATGTGCTAACGAATCAGAGGCATTAAACCATACAGAAAATTGTGAAGCGTCTCACAACGTTATTTTGTAGGTTTGTACCACACAAGGTTACAGAATTCGGATTCGTTGGCCGGCAAGCATTCCGCTGCTCTACTATTCGACACAACTGTGATGATGTGAATTTAAGGAAACAAGGCCAAGAATGCATTGTTCGGGGGAGCAGAGGCTATAGATAGGGAGACGGTATTGACAATCATGACTCCGATCTGAAAGCTAGTCTTCACGAATTTCGTGCACAAAAGATTTGCGGTACTCAAATATAGACACTTTAGTTGTGCCGAAAAGATTTTGAGGCTTGAGGTACTATACTCGAGCTAGAGAAAGTGGACTTATTTTGAGCAACATACTTTTGCTTTCCGCCACGTGTAACTATTCAAATTCGACAGAAATGTGATAAATTGATGCTTGCCCATCTACGGGGCTGAAAACTCAGGGGCGGTTCAAATGCAACGGCCACTAAATCAAGTACCATTGTCATCCTTGCGACGGCACAAGGGCGGGCAGGAAGTGTGGAAGCTGACCCGGGAAGCCTTCGCTAACGACCCGAACATCCTAGCACATTGCAGACGTCCGCGGATATTGGATTATAGCTTAGTGTCTGCATTCATATATCAGCAACAACTATAATAACAATGCAGTCGATATTGTCTTTAATCTTAGCTACGCATGCCGTGTTTCGCGGAGGAAAATAAGATGTCCTCAGTCGGAAATGGACACAATCACCGATTGATTCACGGCGCAACACTCTCAAAAGATAGAAGTAGCCAGCCCATGTAGCATCAAGACGGAGTGATTGTTTGCGAAAAATTCATATGAGCCAGTAAAAGGTGCATTACCTTAGCTGCATAAGTCTTGCACGCCTGCAAGTTTGACAGGTGGAATGTTACATCGATGTTGGTGATGATTCAACAAGCAACCACAGAGGTACAGTCAACTAGGAAGTAGTCCGTATTCGAGATTGACTGCTTAATTATATCATGAATGAATCCGTGCCCGTTGTCAAATATGATATTCTCTTCAAAAGTGGGGTCTTGACCTCGATTGTGTTTTTCTGTCGCATGGATCTAACTGTCTTTTTGTGAACTTCAGATAATTCAATGTATGGGGATCATACGTCGACTTCTCGAATATTATAAGTGCCACATTATTAGCTATATGGACTTCATTTGGGCCTGCTGCAGATGTGAACAGACTCTTTCCTTGTTGCGTTACGAAAGCCCTGAAGTCTGCATGAGATATTATTGGAGAGACCACATGCATATCGATACAAATCTGCAACATTGGAGTTTCCATGTAATTCTTATAAGATTTGAGCGGGGAAACACGCCATTTTGATCCATGTGCTTCTCCTCGAAGATTTAGAGTATCGTCCGTTTCGAAAGTGCCCTAGTGGTTTCCAAGATTCTAGATGTTTTGATATCAGTTATATATCAAGACTCATCCACCTCTTTTCTTATCAAAAGGCAAAAAATATCACTTATACTTTTCCTAACCTCAGTTACAGGTTGGGCGTCCATATCGAGAATTCGGACAACTATTCACATAGTCCGTGGCATATTGTGTCATTAAAGGTGCCCTGTTATAGCTATCCTGCCATTCAAGTCGCTCTCCTACCAGCGGGTAGTGTAATCAAATCCGAAATATATCTTGCTGCTAGCAGTTAGTAACAACATATTCAGAACACAATGAGTGGGTCTGGTGGAGGCTACTACAAGTACCGGTGTAAATACTGGATGTTGTATAATTGCGAAAATTGGGTTTGGGTTAATAATGAATCGTGTGCGAAATGTTTGGTATGCAAATCGCCAGCCATGAACCGATGCATGCTAATGTCACTTAGGCGAGCGGTAGGGATGAGAATATTGTTTCTGCATCTCAACTTAGGATGTCGAGGGAGGTATTCGTGCCACAGATCCAAGATGGGAATTTGTATTATACAGCGATGGAAATTGTCGCTTTGAGCGACTTTGACAGCGGTTGGATAGTGAAAGATCCGAAGAGCGCGGAGTTTCCAACAACGACGTCGCCAATGGCCGAGAGCCTTCCAGCAATCGATGGCGTTGTTTCTCAAGTTGTAAGAGAGCAAATTATCCCAGCACAGAAAAGTGGTTGATACCATGCATCCAATACAACCTCCGTGGCTTTCTCCGGGATATCGTTTCCTTTCTCTAGTTTTTGCGTCTGCTCGACAGTGAAAGAATAGTGTTTTCGCTGGATTGTCTTCTCGCCAAAAGGGGCAATCTTCGATGGTGGCCGAGGTTGGGAAATTTGGAAATAGAAAAGTGTCTTTCTGCAATTATGACGCTCTCTGTTTGATTGCCAAAAGGTCGTTTAGCATCTTATGGGGATATCTTCATGTGGCCAAGCATTTTTGTAATTAATAAGGTTGGCGGGGGGGACAAGGGTGTGACAGGATCTTGAACCACAATACAACAGATTGCGTTGCGTGGACATCCAGGAAAACTACTTAATGAGACATGTGACTCATTGCGTATTCCATTCCATTGAAAGATCTTAATCAGAAAGTACCTAGCAAATGCCAATCTGCATAGGAGATTTTCGGATACAATTTTGAGAAACGAAGCGGGGCCATACACGGAGTATGGAGAGAAGTTTCACGGCCTTGCACGATTGATACAGCATCGAACTGCCGCCTTATTGGCCGAGAACATTGACCTTTGGGGGAAAAGGCAAAATTCTTGTGGCATTGGAAGTACATGATTCTATGCTCAATTAGCGTTTGCCTCTTTTGGTGAACTCAGCATTCATTTACCGGTTAGTTTCACTGTATCTGCCAATCAATCATCTTGACCTCAATAATAAATTTTTGAGATGCTACGTCACTGTCGAGTATTTGCAAATTACTGCGCAACTTGATGTTTATTCTCGTACATATGCTGGAGACATGGCAGAAATGATAAGAGCATAGTAAAAGCTTAAGAATAATAATGATATTGTTGCATGCCGATTCGCCCACGTTGTTCGTAACCTTACAGAAAAAGCTGAATCACGTGCGAGACAATCATGACTAGTTCTCCCTAGTCCTTAAGCAGTAAGGTCAAGGTTGAAAGCTCGCCTAGCTTCTGTCTCAACATCACTTCACTCAAGCTTCGTTCCTTCCATCTCCATATCTTGTTTCCTTGCCCGTCTAACTTCCTCTCTCCCCCAAACTCCCTTTTATTGTCCTTCTCTTCCCCCTTCCATCAATTGTTTTCCACTTTCTCCACCATTCTTCCCCTTGTTGTTGCGCTTTTAACGATATCTTACACTAGAAACGCAACATGGTTTCCAGGGCATACGCTGAGCAATACCTAACGATATCTATGCAAGAATACAGTATATTCCCGAGGTGAAGATGCTACGAGACAATATACTCGAAGAGCAGGTAATAGCACTTCTCTAATATATTACGCTTGATCGAGTCCATTGGTTGCCAGTATACTTCAGGGCTTTGACGTTGACTAGAGAAGTGGTTCGCTTTGAGAAGTGTCAATTCTGCACATCCAAGCATAAGCCAGTTTAGGACAGGAAGGACCATGTTATCTTCTGAAAGCTTACTTTTGTGCACCAAATTCACTCCAGTGCTTCTAGCCCCCAAATCTCCAGACAGGCTGCCAATACGTGATCATACCTGAGAGATCCTTGGGCTGAGAGCAGGACTGTTGACTGCTCCTATTGTATGTTCTCTCTGTGGACTGGTGGGGACGGGATGGCAGTATATCAGCTGCGAAACACCTGTGTATTCTCATGCGGCTGAAATCACCACCATGCTCCCGAATGCTTTGGCAATGGTAATAGTGAAAATTGTTAGACAGACCATTTCTATGCATATTTGTCTTGCTCTTGCCTCAATTAACCTCGTCGCACCACATTAGGTAATAAGTAGTAAGTATCAATTGAAGGTGTTGTTTTCTTGCATGCTCCAGTTACGAAGGTACATACAAAGGTGCCCAATGTAGTAAGTGCTCTTTCTCTTTCTGTTCTACATAACGGAAACTTCTGTTCTTCCAAAGAACGGCAACACCACTCCCTTCAGTTCCAGCATTGCTGTTGTTGCTGTTGATTGAGACCTTTCATCAGCAAACTCTTCCTTCAATAGAGCCTCTCTCTGCCTCTTGCTACTTCTTGTAAAAGTCTCGTTATTACTCTTCCATCGCTTTGTTTATGTCTGTCTCCAGATATCCAGCTTTGCAGAAGAATTGTTTGGTTTTCACCTTGCACAAGCTGTTTGTTCCTGGCCACAATTGTCTCACTTCTACCATACCAGTAAGTTGTATATTATCTAGTTAAATCTGACTCCCGTGAAGCTGTCTAGAGAATGGAAATGATGGAATGACCTTCGGGATCAGAGGAGAGCATATCAGGACTGTTGGATGACAACCATTGCCATGGTGATTTCATCAAGCAGTCATCTCCATCTTCCAGTAAACTATCCTCGAGGATGTTTGATGTCTACCCCACCTTTTCTCAAGTTGGCAGATTTGTTTTGACATTGCACATGCCCATCCCTTCACGTATTCACTTGGAATGATTCAATTACTGACTGCTGTCTATTAATTTTTTAGCTACGATTCTGAGGTCATAGATATCAGGCATTCAAAAGAAAACACCAACAACACAACCTTTGGATTTCTTCTGCGACAGGATTTCACCCTGCTCTTCATCTCAAATCGACTCCATTCTGCGATTCTTTTCGCTAAAGAACTTTAATTGTTGAAGAATAGCCAGACGCACACGCTCTCATTATCAAACTTTCGGTTCATTCTCACCCTTGCTGTGAAGCACAAGATACAGCTGAGAAACGGCACCAACGTTGTGTTTGGCAAGTCAATTCATCGACTTTCTGCAATGTCTCTTCTTGAAGATACAAGTATGAAGGCACACCGCTATACAATTGATCAGTTGCTTGATCTGAAGAAATCCCTTCCATTCGTTTCTTGTGTGATCAATAACATAAACAAGCACCCTGACATTGGTTAGTATTATCCTGCTTCCTTAATTCACCATTTTATAAATACTAAAGAAGTGATCTCTGTAGCTGCCATATTTACCCTTCCTGAGCAAGCTTTCCGAAATCCCCATACTTACACTTGTTTGACCACAATCCTCTCAAAACGACATAAATACATACGTCCTGAAGGAACAACTCGTCGTGGAGAATCATCTTCTTCCTCATCTCAATCAATGCGCAGCCAAGGCAGTTGGTGTTTACGTCAAAATACCAACTCTGAATCACGCCGTACCTTTGACAATCAGATACAACCACATTCTGCGCCGACTAGCGTGGCTTTGCATCAGGCCGAGAACTTTCGAAGATTCTATAGGGCCGTTGTTTCTCCAACTCACGTAAGAGTTACTGCTGGTGGTCGCATAGTTCCAAACACTAGAGCAATGGCACCGCCATCATTCGAGCCCATTGGCAACAAGCACACATCCGAGTCTACCCAGCAAACCAACGAGACTGAACAAATTGATCACAGCAGAGCTGCAAATAGCATTACTGGTGACGCTCAACCATCTTTGATTCCTGTTGGAGCGCAAGGCCCTCCAGGATTTCATCCTGTCTTTCCTGGTTCTTTCCTACCATCTTATGGCTATTTCCAGCAAGGCGCACCGAGTGTGTCGGGCCAAACATTTAGTCACCCAGGCCACTCACAGCCTCTCCATCAAAGCGCCAATGGTAGCGATAGCATTAATAGCTCTTTGCATCCAGTCAGAGTCTCTCACCCTGGCCAATTTGATCCCAATCGTCCATACATGATGGTCAATAATCAGTTGTGTTTCCCTACCTCGGGATTTCCTCAACCTCCCAGCGGATTTCCTTCGGGCTTGGTGGGAAACCAGCCATTCGGTCCTCCTATGCTAGGCGGCCCTCCAGGACACCACATGCCGCATCCAATGCTTGGTCCTATTCCATTTCCAATATCTCCAGGAAACTTTCCGGTACCCATGATGCAACATCCCAATGGACAATTTTTCTCAATGATGCCACAACAAGCTCACATTCAGCAAGCTTCAATGGCGCCGATACTCCCACTGCAATCAACCTCCATTGAGCAGACTCTTCAGCAACATAGAGATCATCTCATGATGCTTGAAGATCACATCTCCCGTCAATCGCTACAATCAGTTCCTTACTGGGTAACTCAACGCCAGGTTCTTATGGGAGAGATTGCGAGAATGACGAATTTGCTTCAATCTGAGCCCAACCAATCAGGCAGTACCCAAACTGAACAAGCGAAATCTCAAACCTCTATCGATGCTGAAAGCTCACTTGATACTTCATCTAACAAGAATGGCGTTCGAAGTCCAGTCATTGTCAGCTCTAGTCCAAGCACCACTTTACGTAGTCAGGAGCCCTCCGTCGCTTATGCAAACTCATCAACCACGCGCAGTCTTGATTCTCCATCCATTCCGCGAGCTTCCACCACTAAGCTTGGATCTGGTTCTCGATTGCCTGCTACAGCAGCAATGGCCCCACCATTCCAACCCCGTGGCTGCCGTACAGATCTTAGTGCTGCTGAATGGGAGGAATTTGCAAGAGTTACAGATCCTCGTCCGGGAGGCCAAACATCACCACCAGCAACACCGGAAAACACTGCTCAGAGATTAGCTCGGCTTATGGGAAATTGTCAGACTCGTTGGGAAGACTCTGCCGCTGGCTCAAGCATGATCAGCATGCCAAGATCCCAGACAATGCCCGTACCTCAATTGCAAACCCATGCAGCATCCTTCCCAAGTTTCCAGAGAGCTGAGACACACCCTAACCCTGTTTCACAGATGGCACAGATGTCTTGTGGCCCTACTATGAATTCACAAAATACAGGTCTCCGACCATACGCTCGAGTAAATACTCAAAGCTATGATCCAGAGAGGTATATTGCCCAAAAAGAATACTTTGGCAATTTGGCAAGCAATAATTCAAATAGCGGTTCTACTCGTCAAGCCCCAAGATTTGATATTGGTAGGCAGACACTTGTACAAACTTCACCTGCCCAAGGTAATGATAACAATCAGACGACGTTCAATACGGAAGATTATCTCAATAAATGTCAATCAATATTTCTCAATGAAATCACTGAGTCGGGTTCAACAAAATATACATCACCATGGTCCAGTCCAATGCGAAACTCTGCTAGTCACAATGCTCTGGACACAAAGTCGAGAGCCGGCAGATCAATGCCACCATTTAGTTTGACTACGCAATCTCCCGCTAATGAGTCTTCTATCAGCGCTCGTGAGAATCTGTCTCTCGAATTTATCAAAACACCACGTAAGATTTCTGCTGACGCTGAAGGACTTGAGATTCTCTCGGGTTTTTTTGCCAAGACTCCCGAAGAAAACATGGACACAGGCAAAAAGTCTGCAGTACTTCAGGGACCTCAACATGATATGCCTGTAGCTTTACACAGCCCTTATATTGAACAGGTTGCAGACCCCGCCAGTGTACACTCGTCAGCTCGCGAGGATCTTGGTGTTATTTCTGAATCGGAGGGTCAATTCCCATCAACACCCACTTATCACTCCAATCAAGCTACAAGTCCTTCTATTGATCGTCACTATACATCTGAAGATCTGGCTCTTGTCTTTTCTTCCGATGAAACTCATGAATCGACACCAAAACGAGTTACAAGACACGCTAGTACTCCATCCTTGACACGCAGAGATCTTGGTATTATTTTTGACTCGAATGAATCAGCTGCAGCAGATTCCTACAAGACTGAAAAGAATTCAACAACTTCCGCCATCAATTCTCAAACGTTTGAAGATTCACGCAGTGCACCTCCATTAAATAGTCTACATGCACCGGCACCTAACCAAGTCCCAATTCCTACTGGTACTGAGCCATTAAATCGTCAAGACCTCGGGGATATCTTTGCATCGACTTCTCCACAAGTCGCATCATCTTACAAGACTGAAGAGGCTTCCAATGTTAGACTGCACACATCTGAACATTTGGGTAACATTTTTGCATCGAAGTCGCCAATCAGAGGCAGACCAGGTACTCTCACACCAACATATATGAATGGGGACGATGTCGATGATAATAAGAGTATTGGGTCTTGGACTCGACGCGCAGATCATCGTACTTCGACAAGTAATCCAAGTAATCAGTCATGTAATGAGAAGGAGAATTTGATTGTCACCCCTTCAGCTCAAGATGGTTCTCCAAAGAGCAAATCTAGTTTCGTTGAACTCATCAGAACTACAAGCAGGTGCGTAAAACCTGTTTCCTTCAACGTTCAACTCTTACTGATTATACGTAGTGCTGTGCAAAAGAATCAAATTTTGAAGAACTTGCTGAATCTTCAACCTGCAACTCATTCAGCCATTGCTGCGCCTGCTCATGTTTCTTCGGCTAATGCTCAAGGTATTGTTCCTCTCCAAAATCGCGGCTCGGCAGCAGCATCTCTGGCTCCTGCTATGGTCAGCATGGCATGTATCAGTAAATCTCCAGCGGTTGCCTCACCCCGGAGTATTGCTAGTCCAAGCACGCCAGAGAACCGCTCACGTATTGGTCGTGGTCAATCTTTCCATCGCTCTCCAGAGCATCTGGGAAATGAGGACTATCTTGATTGCCTGAAAGAAATTGCCCGCCATACGTCTATCAAGCGACGTCAAGCAGAACTACAATGATTTGGTTTTGTGACATCTTGTCTTCCACTCTAGGGTTTCATATTCACAAATTATGCCACAGCTGTAATTTCCTCATCTGCTTAGCATGCTTTTCAAGGAATCCATCAGATGTTAAAGGCCATGTTGTACCAAACATGCGCTTTCTTGTATTAATGGCACGTTTGCACTTGATATCAAAATAGCTGGACTTGTATCAGAGGGTTTAAACCCACTTATGCTAGTATTAGCCTTTCGTATCTTTGCACCTTTACCGTTTACACTATTGCCTTTTGTTTTAATTATTTTGCCACACAAGTTTCTTTTTGTAGGATTATTTGGGCACTGAGCATTACGTTTTCTCAATATGGGATATTGCTTTCTTTCTCATAATTCATATGAGTTTGGCGGATAGTTTTATGAGTGGTATGGTGGGCAAGAATCAAGGGAAAACGTGGACAATATGATCGGGCAGGCTCTATGGTTTTTTTTTCAGATACAATTGCGTTATTTCCTTTTTTTTTCTCGTTGCAGAAGACTGTCAGTCAGTATTGATATTGAGATTTCAGATTTGTGAGGAGAGTATTAGCATTCCTGTTTCATAGTTTAATAAAATCCATCATGTAAAATCTTCGGTCTATCATGATAGGATGTAACATGGAGCTAAATTGGCTGAAGCGAGGAGACCCTTATGGAAAATGTGTGTTTCGGTGATTCTATTTCCCAAGGTGATGTAATAATTGTAACATTTAACTATGCTATTCATGCAGCGGATATGTGAATCATACTTCACGGGGCCACTAAATCAATCTTTTGGATCCCAGCTATGTAAGAAAACTCTTAAACACAACCAAAGTCTCTCGGATTTCTCAATCCACATTCGAATATCTCACAAGCCAGCAGATACCTGTGTACATACCGATCGAGCCAAGTCATCAAAATGTGAGAAGTAAAAGACTCGAATACCGGAGATCACAATGTGGTTTTTTGGCTTGGGATTATGGGTGTTGTTGTCTGTATCTACCTACTTTCTTGTGCTTGTTGTTGTGATTGTCACTAACTTTCGAAGATGTGTGCTTGTATCCGGGTGTTCTTCCGGGTATTTGGGGAGTTGTATGGATGAGAATGGGAATGGGCATGGGCATGGGAGGGAGGGGGATGGGTATGCGAATGATGAGGGCTTTTGAGGGATTTTAAGGGGGGAAAGGGGGTGGATGAAATGGATGAAATTTTCATGGTGTGGGTGGGTGGTGGATGGTCGGGATGGATAGGTGGTTTGGCATGGGATGGGTGTATATTTTCGGGAAGTCTTGGTTGGGATGCGCTTTGAATTTCTTGTTTGCTTGGTCGTCATTGAGGAGGGGGGTGAGTGATCGATTGGGGGGTTTGGTAAGCCTATTATTCATTGGGGGAAAGTAAAAAGCTATTGGATTGGTGGTAGACCAATTCCTAATATTAATATATATAGCTGTATCATAAAGTCATGATATTGTAAATTAAGTAGCCCGCTCATAATCCACTCATAAATTTCTCATTCATCTTCTTCATCCTCATCTTCGCCATCCGTACTAACTTGCGTTATAGTAGGTGGAGCCCTACTACTCATTCTCTCCTTCTTCACACTTCGCCGCCTATCCTCATCATCTACATCCAGGAATGTACTTTCATCATTTAACTCCTCGGGTCTGTTCCTTTGAGTTCCTCTCGGAGAATCATCGTCATCATCACTGTCATCAGTCCTTTCTTTCTGCGTCGCCCTCCTAACCTGTCTCAAAACCAATTGATCATCATACATATCCTTCATGGCGATCAAATTCTCACATCCAATCGCCGGACACTTAACCACTCTTTGTCCACCCTGTCTCGTCGCATTTTTCCCATGATACTCGATGATTGCTTCTTTCTCGAAACTGTGATTGCACTTGTTATTAGTGTATGGAAAGCGGAAAATTGCAAATGTAAGTGGACATTTGAGATCTTTGACGATTCGTTCGATAACAATCTCGTCATCGGAAGATTCATTTTCGACTTGTCCGTTAGCTTGGGTAGCTGGGTGCCGGCGGTCGGAGGGGAACCATGTGGATTCTTTGGGGAGGGGTAGGTCGCCCTCTGGATGAAGGGAATCGTGGACTACACGCTTGAAGCTCTTGTATTCGTTATTGGAAGCGTATCTGTAGAGGTATCGAATTAGCTTTTGCCCATATATTCAACTCCGAGCTTTCTCGGGGCGTAGGTAAAAGGATAATATACCTTTTGGTCATACTTTCTGCCTCGTATTTCGACCTGTATTCCTCCTTGATTTTATCGAACAGCTCCACTGCACTGATGGCCACCCCATCTTGCTTCACCTCCTCATCTTCTTGACCCCTGGTCCTTCGTATTGGAGGAGCTGGATTGATCTCATCCAATCTATTACAAACATCCTGAATTACCAGGTCATTCCTCTCCACCTCATCGCCCTTATCAATCAAGACCCTCATCGCCAACTCCGCCTGCTCCGTCCATATATTGACCTTCTTTGCCAAATGTTTCGTGTGAATTTCCAGATCTTTATGCTCCGCCGAGATTTCCTCGTCATCTTGTCCATCTCTTTGTCTCTTCCGCGCATTTTTCTCTACTTGTCTCTTGCGCTCCCATATCCTATCGTTATTGGCGACAGTGGTATCTGTGATATTCCTAATCGCTTGACTGAGATGTTTCTTGAGCTTATCGCTATGATGAAGAGTACGGATATTGGAAATAGCTCGTTGTGCATCGGCCGAGAGAGGACATGTTGGTGGAGTGTATTCTGGGAAAGGAATTGATTCGTTTGGATTTGAGGGGCGGGATCTGCCTGGTGCAGGAGATGATTGTGAACCATGGCGCCCAGCGCCAGATTGAAGACGTCTTCGGACAGACATGGTATTGGGTATTGGTGCTGATGTATTATTGTCGTTGAAGGTGGGTTTTAATTACGATGTGGTGGGGAGACGCGCTTGGTCGCATGAAATCTGGGGACGCGAACTTTGGTGTGTTATAATCCGCGAGCCGTTAGCGTGAGCACCTGATACGGCATATTTTACATCATATCCATTCCAGAACTGTTTCACGTGGAAATCGGAAAACTTTGCAGCAATAATCAATTCTACAGCAACTATCGTGAGTCTTGCAATTTTTAAATCTACATCATTTGAGAAGTTGTTGTTTAGTAGCAGCAAGGCTCTATTGAAGTTGCAACCCCAATTGCTCAAACTTGTTTGCTTCCTGCGTTCGGATACGGCTTCGGGATAATTTCAGGAAGCAATGTATAATGGGCAATAATAAAGCTAGGCTTTGTGCTTTTGTGTTGTGAAAATACTGTGCCTCATTGCCCAAAAGGAAGACAAAACGTCTAGGCTGTTATTCGTCTTTCTACGCAGAATTGAACATTTGGCCCTACCTCAATCTAGGAAACATGAGCAATCCGCAGTCAAAGTTTCAAATATTTCCTCCTTCTTTGTTTAACGACTATATGATTCGTTGTTTCACCCTTGCTATTCATCATCATCACCTCTCACTTCGCACCTTGATCCTCTTTTTTAGGTCTTAATCTCTTCCGTGGGCATCAACAATTACTGACATCTGCGCAGTTTCGAAACCGTGAGATTCATCTTTCATCTTTCAAATGGCAAACATCCCACCGATCACCGACCGCTCTTTCGGCATTTATACTATCCGCTACCTGCCCAGCCTTACACTCCCCACACCTCCACCTGTTCCAAGCACAGAAAATACTGAAGTTTTACTCATCCATCAGAAAACTATTTGGGAAAGTGTTCCCCCATTTTGGTGTTTCCCAAAGGGTCACGCCGAAACTGGCGATGCGTCAACATTGCATACCGCCATTCGAGAGCTCGAGGAAGAGACGTCCTTGAAGGTTAGACCCGAGGATGTCTTGAGATTCAAACCAGATGAACACTCAGGGGAGATTGAGGGACAAGATTCTAAGGACTGGGATGGGAGTTTTTCGGAAAGATACATAAATCCAGTCAGGAGGAATGGAAAGGAGGTTAGGTACTGGCTTGCATTGGTTGGAAAAGAAGAGGGAGAGAAGGAAATAAAGCTCCAGGAAAAAGAGGTTGCGGGATACAAGTGGTGTTCATGGGATGAAGCGGCAGAAAAGGTGACTTATGACGAAACAAGAGCAACTTTGAGGAGAGCGGTGGCCATGCTTGAGGGTTATGGGAAGGCTGATGGGGAGGTCAAGGCTAAAGTTTGAGAGAGTGATGGACAATGATCGGTAAGAAAGAATAATTCTCATGGCTATCACCAGCTAATCTTGCTTCTTAGTCAACACTGTTGTTCTGTTGAGCTAGATCTAGCTGGCTGTTTACAGCCGTCGAGCATCTCGACATTTTTGTGTTTGATTCGATAAACACATAAGATGGCGTGTCCGTGAAACTTAACTCACAAAGCTGATAGGGCTGAAGCTTCTCATAAAAATATGATACACTTGATTTCAATAACTGTCAATGACACAAAGAGTGGTGCCACAGCAGTGTACAATCTCGACACATGATTGAGGAATTGGATAACAGGAGACACAAATCAAAAGTGATACCTAGCTTCCCAAAACTTGTTAACGTACATCCTCGAACATACGCAATGAAAGTGGCCAAATCCTCGCCGGGAAAGATAACAGTTGAAATTTTGACCTTCGGATATCGGTACTTGTGCCAAGATAGTAGCTCTTGCCCGACGGTTTGGATGGAACTAGATCTATATCGACATCCTTGATCTGCTAACGCTTCTCTAGAAATTACCAACTTTGACAAATGTTAGAAGAATAGTAGATATCGCCGTTGCTAGCCAATCGAGGAACCTGCATATTGCACATGCAAATCCTCGAGTAGTGGAAGCAGTAGTGGATGGAGGAAATCGGCTTAGGGATGATCCTCCTTGGATCAAGTTAGTTGAGTGAACTTGCAGGCATTTCTCATCCCATTTTAATCCGATTGTTGACCGGTCGAGTGTTTAGTGTGCCCCATTGCTACAACCGGGCAAACCGATGTGGGTAATTTCTCGATAGGCGTTGCTTATCGATGTAGATGGGCGTGCTTCATCACCTCTCCATGATTGGGTCTTGGTGCTGACTGAGCTGAGGGCCCACCAGCAAAAAGCTTGACCATCGGACAAGGATATATTTCCCGTCGGTATGGCGGCGGCTTAAACTTTTTGAAAATGGATGTGCCAAGTTGGCAGACGTAACGTAGTTGTGGGTATGTTCAAGGTAGAATGGCAAAACATACTGATGACGAAGTGAAGGGACGATGACTTGATCGAATCTTTGATATGCTCGCCTGTTGATGAGGAGCGTATTGCAGAGTGGTGTAGCAACGCAAGTCCAAGATTACGGCGATCATCATCCGTGACTATCTGTGACTATCTGTGACTACCTATCTCTGACTATCTCTGACTATCTCCGACTATCTGTGACTACCTATGTATGTTATCGCGACGACCTCGGGAGCTCGGTCATACTTTCCCGTTTGAAAAAGTATGGAGGGTGGGGGAAATGTCTCAAACCATTTTCGAACTTTTTGCTCCATTCAAGGTCCACTTCCCCACCACCTGATAAATAAATACTGACGATTGGATAGAAGTTTCTAGTATCTACGCTTTATTATTCGTACACCTCACAACGTCACAATCTTTCGAGCCACCATCAAATAAATCACCAAATACGATGCAAATCAATGGCGGCTTCGAAAATGTATTGTGGGTATCAACTTCATCACATGCAACTAGCTAGCTCAATGCTTGCCTGTCGGTTGCATCGCAACAACCACTACGATGGATAGATGCTTTTGAGCCTTGAGCTGAGCAGCACCTGCCAGATTGGATTTGTGTTTGGCAGATGGGTGGCAGAATTCTAGAATCCCATTCAATCAGATAATTTGGAAGGGATCATCAGGTTCAATCTCAATCGAGCGAGCGGCATGTCTGGTATTGCAGTCTGACAAATGCACCGCTAGCGTATCTAAATGGATTTACTGCAACTTAAAAAATGCTTGCTGCAGAGAATCTGAATGCTGCCCTACATACCTAGGTACGCACTTGCTTTTACTGAGGGGCAAGTGAATACTGAATCAATATGTCATTCGACAACAATAGTGCTAATGCCAATACTCCCTACGGCACAGGCGTATTTAGATTCGAAGCTAATAGCCCCTAGCATATGAAGCTTGAATTTATTTCTACGATATTACCTATTACTTACCCTGTCTCATTCTAGGACCCCCAGACATTTCGGCAAAAGCTTGGTTCGGTTTAGCTAACTATTAACTATCCATGATCCTTCACTCAAAAGTTCGCACATTGCATTTGTTCATTTAAGACTACTCGTCTACCCAGTTTTTGGGAACTTTGTCTCCATTCCTCTTCGATATCTCCAATTGAAAATACAAGTCGAGGTTCTTGTGCGACTACCATTCCGGAAAAATGTTCAATCGCAGCAAGAAATCCGAGGCTGATGCCAATGATCTTGCTATCGATTCCAATTCGAGTCCGCAGAACCATGAAGACCCTCTCGCCAATATCCCAAAGACAAGATGGGAGAAACTCTGGCCAGCCATGGCCTGTGGTTCAGGATTATTCTCTGATGGATACATCAATAACGTATGCTAATCTTCCAGCCACAAGTTCGGGTATGATTAACATGCTAATATGCGCGTACAGGTAATCGGATCAGTTTCTACTATGCTCGGAGTAATCTACGGAGATGTATACACAAAGTCGGCCGCTGTGAAAAATATTTCCGCAATCACGTTTGCCGGTACGGTTGCTGGTATGCTCATATTTGGTTATACCAGTGATAAATGGGGCAGAGCAAACACACTTACGCTGTCCACGGTAATTCTTATCGTCTTCGCTGCTCTTGGCGCTGGTTCATATGGATACCAAGGAAGTGTACAAGGTTTATTCGCTGCACTTGCTGCTTATCGTTTCCTTGTCGGAGTAGGTATTGGAGGAGAATATCCGGCTGGATCTGTTGGTTGTTCCGAAGCTTCTGGAGAATTAGAAGAGGGTACCCGAAACAGATGGTTTATCATTTTCACGAACGTCATGATTGATTTCGGTTTTGTCATCGGCGCTTTTGTACCATATCTATTGGTTGTCATTTGTACGGAAGACCATTTGCGAGCTGCCTGGAGAATTTCGCTTGGACTCGGTGTAGTCCCACCATTGCTTTTGTTCTATCTTCGATTAAAATTGAAGGAGCCAGAAGAGTTTCAAAGGTATGTGCCACGGCTGTTGAATGATTTTAGAACTCGCTAATTATAAACAGAGAGAGCATGAAAAATGCCAAAATTCCCTATGGCCTTGTAATTAAATACTATTGGTTTAGACTATTGATAGTTTCCTTGATTTGGTTTATCTACGATGTACGTGAAGCTTCAAATCACCAAATTGATAAATGCTAACACATAACAATAGTTTTCAACCTACTCGTTTGGTATCTATTCCTCGAAAATCCTCAGCAATATTTACGGAGACTCGGCACCTCTATCCCAATCCTTCGGTTGGAACACCGTTATTAATCTCTTCTATATTCCCGGCGCTGTTCTCGGTTCTTTCTTCTCCGATTTGGTTGGACCTCGCTATGCTCTTGCCATAGGAGTCACCCTGCAGGGTATTGTTGGCTTCATCATGTCCGGCTTGTACCCAGTATTATCTCAAGTCAAGAATGTCCCTGCATTTGTCGTCGTATACGGAATCTTCCTTTCCCTCGGTGAACTCGGTCCGGGTGACAACATTGGACTTCTCGCGTCCAAAACTTCCGCAACAGGTGTTAGAGGACAATACTATGCCATTGCAGCCGCTGTTGGTAAAATTGGTGCCTTTGTTGGTACTTATGTCTTCCCATATATTGAGGCAGCAGGTGGCAGTGAAAATGCTTCTGCGCAGTATCCATTTTACGTTTCGAGTTCGGGATGTATCTTGAGTGCGGCTTTGGCCCTCTTCTGTTTACCACATATTGGCCAAGATACTATCACAACGGAAGATGCAGCTTTCAGAGAGTATTTGGAGAGTAAGGGATGGGATACCAATCAAATGGGCTTGGGAAAGGTGGATAATCTTGAGGAGTCTCCAATTAGACAAGAAATTGGAGAAAAGCAGTAGGAGACTGTTTCTTCTTGGGGGGAGAGGAGTAGCTTTAATGGGCAAGGATTTGGGTGACGATTACAATTAGAAGGGAGCTAGACATGAGAAAGAAGTATGTAATGAAAATAATGACCTAGTAGAGATACCCACCTAATAATACTATTAATCGTCAATCCTCTGAATATACTTGTGGTCTTTGTCATTTGATGTCGAAATGTGGCGCGTCTAGTAGATGTTGATCAGGGTTACGAGGTAATGAAAATACCCCACGTTGTTAGAGTAATACTCGCCCTACCTTTTAGATCCTGCCGTCATTTACTAACTACGGTATTCTTTGTGTGTATAGAAGAGCTAGGTTCGGGGAATGAAATAGTGGGAGGTGTGGGGAAACAGGTGGGTTGGAGGAGAGGTGTGGAGGGGTTTGGGGAATGGAGAAGGGGCATTCTGATGCGATAGCAGATATGGCGGAGAAACTTGGGAATTGGGAATTAGAGAAATTATGGGGAAGGGGAAGGGGGTACGGTAAGGAAAGTAGTATAGCTAGGGATATTTAGAGATGGGAGAAGAGGACGTGGTTTTGTAGGGTTTGTGATCTCTTATTTCGTGGAGAGAGGGTTAGAAAGGAGTTTGTATATGCGTGGCAACAGAGATGGAGAGATATTCCGCCAAGGGAAGGATCGGGGGTAGTAGGGGGAGGAGGAGGAGGAGGAGGAGGAGGAAAAAGAAGAAAATCTGAGCTTGTAGGTTGGCTCTGAGTGAATTCATTCATTATTGAAAATCCTTCGTTTCCATGTGATCTGACGTATAGGTGGACACTGATTTTTTTGTAGAATCATGGATCTGAATGGCTTTGGTTGTTTAGATGTTCACATTTATTTCAGTGTTCAAAATCATTTCATAGACACCCCGGGTTTTGAAACCCATTTTTTATTTTTAAAGGCTGGCGGATGAATTAGATTGCTAAATCTAAAGTGCTTCGATATTCCAAACAGCTTTAGTGTTCTCCTTTACCACCTCAACTCCTTAAATGAAACAAAATTTGCAGTTCAAATAAGTATAGACGGTAATATCATTTTTACCAGCCAATCCACCGCAGGGAAGACATCCTATATTATCGTAATCTCTCTGAAGTTTCTAGATTCTCTTTTGAAGACCGGTAAACCATCCTTTGTCTGTTCAAAATTACCGAGAGTGGATAGAAATGGATTTTCTATGGAGTATTTTTCGCTGTGGTTAATTTCGACTGGAATCAATCTAGAGTGTACCATCAACAGTCCCACACGGCGATATTCATTTTTAGTGACATCGACGCACTCGAGGATAAGGCCGCGGAGAAATAACATCTCACCTCGCAAACGTAGATAGAGAGGCACACAGCATATCTGATTCGTTGAAATCTCAGTTCTCATGTTGGCACTATTCTCGAATATGGTTGCAAATGTGGGTTTGCCATTGAAAGTGACATTGTGTAGTTCTGATTCTTCGTCATAGTCTAAGACTTCAAGATCGATCGTTTGTCCCAGAAGGGTTAGATGACCGCCTTGGACTTGACCAAATTCATCTTCACCGACAAGATCTATGACCACTTCGAGGGTCTCTACCAGCGGATCAACTGAATCAGAGATTTCCGGACCGGTAAGATGAACCTCCCCGTCGATTGAAGCCCAAGACCATGATGGTGCTCGATATCCCATCGATGGAATGACAGTTTTGTCACTCCACCATGATAGCTGTAGTACAAGACTAGCTTCCCAGAGACCAGCTAGATATCGACATCTCATCAAGGGCTGTAATTCCCTTGCTATGGCGGAGATTGCAATGAGCTTGTCGGAGCCTTTACTTAATTTTCCTCTTGTATAGGCAGATACTGTTGATTTCCAAATTCGAAAAGCACCGGCTAAGCGCTGGCGTTCTTGTGACTGTGTCTCTGTCTCTAAATCTAGATCAATGAGATACTGGTCCTGATTTTGATAGGGGCTTAGGGTTTTGAATTTCGTTACTTCCCCTCCTGGAATTCCAAATGGTGACGATTCTGAGGCTTGTAACTCTGCAAATTCCCAAAAGAGCTGTCTGTCTGAGAAATGGATAACTCGCGGGCTGAGAAGGCGCTAGATTATCTTCTTAGAATAGCAGACTAAGTGGGTATATTCGTCTAGTACAATGTACATACCTCTTGAACAACCCAAGAGCGCTGGTTTACAGGAGCAAGCTCAATGCCCCCGTCCCAGTCTACAATGTCTTCAATGTCATAATAACCTAGTAGAAGTGTAGGGCTAGAATCTTCTGGCAAAGGGTTGAAGTTGGGTATTGATTGTTTGCTGGAGCCAAGAAAGCATATTTGATTCCGAAAAAATTCTACTCTAGTGGGCAGACAGATGTCCGAATCACGATCAAAGAAGCATCCCACAGTATCATCGATTGCCGCTGTGGCGGTAATAGTACACTTGGAATATTTATATACCGTACTCATGAGTGATGCCTCCTTGCGCCAATCATCTTGACAGTCTTGTAGAATGCACAGAGAATCGATCCATATATATTCCAGCCCAAGCTTTTGGCAGCTAACAATTGCCTGATCAAATGTTCTCATGGATTTAAGGTCGGGCATTCGTCGTGTCCATGAACTGATATTCTCGCTTGTCAAGACTAATCTCTGGGTCTCTGGAATGTTACCCCAACAGTGAGATAATGTGGCGTACTCTACCCCTGTGGGGATATTTCCCATATTCCGCAAACACAAAACTAAATCATCGGTACTTCTAATGCGAATTAAGCGACTCGGTGTCCATTCTTCCAACGAAGGAGGGCGAAGGCGCTCACAGTTTCGATGCGAGCTAAGACATGTCTTTAGCCAATGATTAGCAAGTATAAAGCAAGCATCGGAGCCTGTATTGGTAGTTTCGTGGTAACCAGGTAGCAATAGTCGATCTAAAACCACCATCAGTAGGTGTCATGCACACAGGCGTCAGACTGTGACGAATGTGGGAATCCATAGGATACCTTGAGAAGAATAAACCGGCCAAAGACAAATCCAGAAACGCCACTCAAGTTCCTTGGCAGTGGAAATCGAGAAAGAACCCAGTGAATTACTTTGTAGGTATAAAGACCACTCGAATTCCAATCTGAAAGCTACAAGTTTATCATCATCCATATCAAGAACTTCGTCACGTATCTGTGCCCACACTTTCTTGCAAAAAACACAGCCTATGTCAAGCGCCCTCTTCAAGGCATTATAAGTAGCATGGTGTTCGAATCGTCCCTTAAGTTCACTTCCTTCTGGGAGTTTATCTTTCACCTGAACCTTTGACAATGTTCGAAATAATTCTGTACAAATGTCACAGATCATCGTAACAGGAGACTTATCCTTAATGATTGTAATGAGATGAATAAATACAAGAATAAAATGCGGGGTACAATACCTTTTTTATGTCAGGCATACTATGGTGTATTGAATAAGTTGTGTCGCACCGCCTTCGCTAGCCAGGATCAGTTTGTGTGGGCAGAATGATTCTATTGGTGGCAAAACAAAAGGGTGTAACATAACTTATTCCATATACCATACCATAGTACACACACGTCTAACGTGTATTCTGAACAAGTCTTTGACGGAGAGCTTCTCTATCCGTCCAATGAGGAATGGGTCCCATATCGTTACTTCGTTTTTCGTATGCAGTCGACCATATCAGATGTTCCTTAAGCCACAAGAAAATATCGTGATAATTCATACAAAGTGCCAATGTCCACCAGACACGAACATGGAACCGTCGCCCACGAATTTTCTTGTCTCTCAATCGCCTCTGTGAAGCAACAACACAGGAGTTAGACTTTGGGCACCTACCCGTGTATTGATTTCGTGACGGAAGATCAAGTTCAACTCCTCTCACTCTTATCTCTGCACCACGAAAAGTTCATCCCTCTCAGCCCCTTATTCAAACCTTGCTATTGGAAGATCGAATATTGACATACTAAGCTGAAAGCAAGAAAAGCTATCAGCAGAGATATCAGCCTAATTTCAATGCGTATACGAGTGATAAGCAAGCAATCATCATCGTTTTGAGGCTCTTTATCAACCGCCAAACCAAAATGATAGGATAATCAAATGTCTTGCTATCAAAATTCTAGAGCAGAAATTCTTTTTCAGTCCAGTACAGCTCAAACGAATGACGTTTAACGAGAGAAATGGGGGATATATATATGTCCATTCATTAGACCAACTCATTGTTTTATTTCATTTCCGTCCTGTTTCCGTCACAAATAACCTCCATTCGTTATTACCATGTCCATTCATTAAGTTTCAAACGCCAATTCCTCCATCAATACCCTGTCATTTATCTTATTCCATTTGTTTCCCCACTCATACATTTCTCATACATACAAAGAGACATCATACACATATCATGACCCTCAAAAATTACCGCTTCATTTATCTCGACAAAGGACTAACCGGACTAATCGGACTCACAATCCCATCTCTATCCGAACCAACTCCCCCATTATTCCCAAGAAATCCTCTAATTCTTCTCTCCGCCTCTTTAACAGCAGCACTCTCATCCGCCCCTCTCATTGGACTTCTAAAACTCTTGAATTGAGACGCCTGAGACAACATTGAGGTTGGTGGTGGAGGAAATGATGTTTGCGGAGCTTGATATGAAGATGAAGGTGTATTATATGAAGATTTTTTATATGGTGATCCAGGATTTGAAAAGTTATATACATCTGATCCTTCTCTTTGAAGCGAGTTTTTTCTTGCAGGGTAGTAGGTAGAAGAAGATTGAGGTATCGCACCAAAGTCCGAGCTCGAATGTGAGAATGAATCACTCCTCGGAATCGTAACTACTTTTGCCATCCCTCTAAGAGCTGTAGGACTTGGTGGCTGTGGTGGTGTTTGTGTCTCTCTTTCTTTGAATACGGGAGTTCCGGAGTCTAAAGGAAAAGGGCCGCGTTCGCGTTCTCGGTCAAAAGATGAAGATAGAGCTGATGAAGATGGAATGCCTGAACTCTCCGTTGTGATGGTCTTGATAGTTGAAGCACGTGGATATGAATGATTAGTGTGGGCAACACTAGCAGGAGTTTTAGGATCTGAGTTGTGGTTATTAATTGCCGAATCCGGACCTACAGCCAAAAAGCCGACTTCGCGTCCTGGGTGATTTTGTGGTCGGTGTTGGCTTTTGGTCGATGAGATTCCAGTTGCTGCAGTGGAAGGAATGATTATAGGTCTGTGAGCCACTTCGCTCCTGTTTGTAATTGTCGTTCCGCTTGGACTGGTGTTACGCTGTGAGGCAGACTTCAATGTACCTGGACCTTCGTAGCCAGGCAACTCAGCGACACTATCTCGTGAACGTTTGGCTTTCAGGCGATACCAAAAACGATTGGATTTATTCTTGACAGTGGAAGCTGTGGTATCCATCCATGTATTAGGATGAGTAGGTGGTGGTGGGAAAAATGGAAGAATAGATCCGTCTGGATCAACTTTTTCGGATGACGAATACCGACGTCTGTATCGAACAACGAAGAAAATGAAGAGACCAGCCAGAGCAGCAACACCTATAGAAACAGGAACAGCGATCACAATCCTTTTATGGGCACTGGCTGTGAAAGTCGGAATCTGTGTCGGGGTTTCTGTAACAGGTTGAGTAGAGGCAGTGGGCGTTGGTGTAAAGAATATAGTTGTTACGGGAGACGAAGGCAAAGTAGTGGCTGAAATAATGGGTGTCAAAGGAATAGTTGTAACAAGCACACCATCCGTTGGATTGTGAATTACCCCAGAAGTTGTAATCTGAGCGGATGACAGAGAGCGGACGTTAGCCATACCCAGAGATACTTGATCTTGCGTTTCATCTCGAATTACAGAATCCGGTCCATCTGTGGTATTGCACGCCGCATTTGCAGCGCTGATAGAAGGGCTGAAATCTCTACCCGTCATATTCGTGAGAGAGAAACGAGGTGAGAAATTTGTGAGAACTGGAATGGAGGTTGATGGATAGTTCGTCATGCTTATAGGATTTGATTGAATACCGAAGAAGCTGATATTTGTTAAATCAACTGATCCATGTGACACGAAAACAGTATGACCATTTATTCGAACTGATGTACCGAATTTCAGAAGCTGCGAAAGTGATTGCTTACTAGGAATTGTTTGCATTGGGTCCGATGTTTGAATTGAGATGTATAGTTGCATTATACTTTCCAACGGGAATGACCCATTCATTCAAAATTTGCTATGCAAACATCAGCAACTTACTCAGAATACTTTTCGAAGCAGAGCATTCCCACATACCATAGCATTATTACTTCCGGTGAACAAAACTAACAAATGACTACCCATCTCCTCGATCAAAAGCGCATTTCCATCTTCCCTCCACCATAGAGTGACATCTCCCGAGCCCAAGGTGGCTCCTGGGTAGGGCCATGTAAAAGCAACATCTGCCTTGATACACCTCAGAAGAACGCAAAATACAAGGAGGGAGACTAGACGTTGCATCTTCAAGTGAAGTCTTCCTTAGAACTACAAATATGCATTTTCCGAAGGAACACTTGATGAGCCAGAAAAATTGCCAGGAGTAAAACCAAACAAAAATAAAACAAATCCCTTGGAACAAGATCATCTTTATTAGATGTCCCGCAAACATACTCGCATATCTATCATGCAAGGAAAGATATATTTGTGTAATATAAACGGACGATACCACGCCACCACAGATACTACCACACCAAATGAGAAGCAAAAATAATCGTGCCGAGCGAGAAGGCAGTAAGTGGTCACATACGATTGCTGTTCCATGAATACTGTTGGCCCTTGCATATACTGACAGCTGTGCCGCTCAGCCTCGTCAATTTTAAGAATCTTCATTTGTTGGACCGAGGCAACTGCGCCTCTTCCCGCCGCTAATGTGGTCAGATTGTACTGCATGTTATTGAAAAAAAATGTAAGAATGATAAATAGATATGTAGATTAGATGTAAATGTTTTTTTGTTGGAGAAAAGTGTTACGATGATAAAGATCTGTAACGTCATCTGGGCTTTCTTCACTTGAGAATCTTTAGCAAATGAAGAAATGTGTGTTATTGAAATCTTGCAACTTTACAATCGCTATATTCGTTTAGAAAACTTAGGATGGTTCTGAAATTCAATAAAAAGAGTATTTTGAATTGGGTATCAAACTCAACATAGTTAAATGAGAGCGAAGGATGAAGAAGGTTGTATTGAAGCTGCGCTGTAACATTCAAAAGAAAAATCCTTCATTGTGATCAAGCTCCAAGGATAGCATAGTTTTATGTAGTACGATGGTACATTAACCAGGGAAAAAAAACTTCCAGTACGTACCTATATGGAAGTGTGCCATTCAGGATTCATCAAACACGGAACGGAAAGGGTTTAAAAATATACCCGCACGTTTTTGAAAATCGTTTTCTATACAGGATATCTGGCTTTTTGGCTGGCTCGAAAATTTGGTTGAAATGAAGATTATACTTTACTTGCTTGCGACAGACATGATTGTTGATCGCGTAAAAGTTATTTAAAGATAAAGAGAGTTTAGGGAATCCACTTCATATCTCCATATCTCCCTATGGTGTAGTGTAAGATAATTGGGTACCCCCCTTGTGCTCTCGTGCGGAGTGGCCTGGGTAGGAAGGTAACACTTGCCTAACCGAGTATAGCGACTTCAATTTCGCCATTCTTACATGCAGTCTGCCCGAGTAATCCTTCGCTGCCACGAGGAGTAAATTGAAAATAGAGATCTTCATTGTAAACGAGAAGATCCATTATGTCAATGAGCAGATCCCAATATTCTTAGGATTTTCACTAAACGCAAAATTCTAGATGTTTGATGGAAGACAGCCATGCATTTTTCGTTTTCATACACCAAAAATATAAGCTCGTATCTGTGATCTAATCCGGAAACCCATTTTAGTAAACATGACTCCTTGCTGCCTGTGGAAAAGTATGCTCCATTTATCAACCCGTGACACCATTGTAAATTGTCTGATTTACACTCAATCATGTGATAGACTCTTACACCAGAGCGCCATCTGTTCAAAATCTTCAAAATCACCCCAGGCGCCATCCGATGAACAGACATGAATTGAGGCACCGAAGTGTGCTATATGGCAGCTCTGATAGATGTTAAGTTGCTTCGTGCATCATGTATCTCTCAAGTTCTTTCTATTCTCCAAAATCTTGCTCCTACCCCTATCAATCCACAAGCAGCACTAACTCCGGTGAAGACAATCACCGCTCCATACTCGGTGCCATAACCGCCTCCCATGCCCCCAAAGCCTCCATATTGAACCAGCCATTCAGTAACTGGCCCACATACCACACTTCCCACTCCTCTTCCCGCGCTAAATAGACCCATCAATACACCAAAGCCAGCGTTGCTATCTGCGCGTTGGACCTCTCTTATCATACCTGCCCAAATAGCACTCCATCCTCCCGCAAAAATTCCATAGATGATGGTGAATATAATGAGAGATGGAAGGGAAGCTGAAAGACCCCACAGCATGAATACAGATAGAGTAGATAGAATAGAAGAGAGAAGAACGACGGTAGTTATATGTCTGATATCCGAAAGATGACCTAGCGAAATGGCTCCGATCACGGAAAAGGAATTCAGAAGTGCGATTAGTAACGTTCCAAGCACAGGAGAGAACGAAAGCGAAGCGCTATACGATGAAAGATAAATGGAAGGTGCAAAGAACCCAAGTGAGGACAAGATGTTTGCTATCTGTAGAAACCAGAATACGGGTGACCTAAGGAATGTGTAGCTTGGTTTTGAGGGTGGCTGGCTGGAATAATTTGTCGGAATCCTCGGTTTGATATAGTATATCAATGGGCAACAGAGTAGGAACAGGGTAGCAGCCCAAATGCGAAGAGTACCGCGGAATCCGCATCGATCGATAAGATATGACAGGAGAAATGGGAAAATGAGGCCTGAAGTTCCCACGCTGCCAAAGTTAGCTCGAGCTTTGGGCTAATGATATTCGATGCTTACCCTGACCACATAACACCAAGTGCGAGACCCTTTCGCTTGACTATCACACAGTTAGTGGAATGTGAGTAGAAACTACTTTTAGAGTGAGGTGATGAAGCAACGCGGTAGTGCGAAATTTGGGAAGATCAAGCGAATTTGAACAATATGAAGACGCGATTTCTTAACCAGAGTTGAACATCCTGGTACATTGGAAAAATCAAATATGCTTGGATCTTAAACCAAAATTGACGAAAGAAATATTTACGTACCAAACCATTGATCAAGATAGAACATTGTTGGGGAGTACAAAAGGCTGCCTCCAATAGCATATAGGAAGCCTTGAGTAACAATGAGGTGCCAAACTTCTGTGGCGAAGCTAGCTGCAACTAGCGCTATCAATACAATAACAAGGCCCACTATTGATGAAAGCCTGCGAATTGGTGGGAACGTCTCCAGAACGTAGAGGGAAATGGGTGCAAACAGGTACACTAATGATACCTTGTAAGTACTTATTAAGAAGCGGAACCAAAGAGGTGGTGGGATGATCTTGTAGAAGCATCGAAATAAGATAGACATTTTCACATACTGATTCCCGTAGCACAAGTTCCTATAACGGCTATACCGCTTGCATGTTCATCGAATGGCGAGTGAGTAGAGTAGTACGTCTGAAAAACTCCGAAAGCGAACGGAAATCCTATTTATTTGTTAGTTGACATGAGAGACTCAGCGCATCTTTGACGTGTCTCTAACAGATCATACAAATTTCTAGAAATTTGATAAAGATGGTGATTTTCAGTGATTTTCAGTGCTGCCCAGAACATTGACGTGATGAGGTGGGCCTGTACGGAGATGATCGCTTACCCCAGATTAATGCTTCAAATAAGAAGCAGGCAGCTAAGAACAGCCAAGCATCTCTACCTCCATCTGCTCTGGAAACATTTCCATCCGTGTTATCTGTGCCATTGATTCCTTCCTCCAAATCTCGAGTGCTTGCATTTGAAAGCGGAATTTCAAAATGTGCAAGAACCGCCTTAACTTCGGACTTCTCTGCATCAGAGTCGAAGAACTTTCTCAGAGGGAGATCAGAAGATGGATGCGCCATTGAGTGAAGGAAAATGTTAAATGATCAGAGAGCACGATTTATCTTCTCAAAGTTGCAGTATGAAATTGACAACTTGAGAAACGAGAGAAATTTTAACAGAATAGTATCTAAGCAGGTGGCACAAGACTGAGTGAATATATGAAGGTGGAGATGTACGCTGAAAGAGAAGTTTGCCGCTCGGTGCGCTGTACCTTGGTTCGAGATGCATCGCACCTTCTTTTCTTGGGCAAGACTTTCTGGTCATATACTTGTGATCACCAACATGATGGTTACGCAAGCTTCAATTTTCTAAATTTGGTAACCAGACGCCTGCATGATCCGAATTGTAATCTCCCGTCCGAATTTGATAACGGTTGTGAGTTGTAAGTGAATTCCGGTAAAGATCCCAGAGATACAAGCGATCAACTTCTTTACCTTGAATCTACCTTCTGCTGCAATGTATCGATCTCCGTTCAGTAAATTAGGTTTCGAAGTCTGGCTAGCAATCTCAATGCGATCAGGAAATACGGCTCTAGCCGAAAAAGATAGCGGTGTAACTTGAAGACAGGCCATTTTCTATCCCTTTGATCACTGATCCCGTTGAAAAATTTACCAGATCATGCCTAACTACAGGAACAAATTCCGTGGTCTGACCAGGTGATCACTCGGTCCGTGTATGAATGACACCAAATACCGAGTGGGCAGTGTTGAGTGCAAGGCTTCAGTCCAGTAGATTTTGAGAGAGAATACCGGTAGAATGGTTCGCCAAGAATTCTAGCAAGTTTGGCAACTAGATCTTCGCAAGCAGGGCAATCTTTAATGGATAAATTCCGTCATCTAATATTGGAGGATCTTGCCGCCAAAGCTTTGTTGACATTTGATTGGCGTTCCATACTGCATGGTACGCTGCAAGCCAGTGGGAGTCGAGTTGGAAATAAGACTCCCACTCATGTACGAGTAGATTGCTCTAGATGCAAGATGAATGGATGACACCATTTTAGCTACATGACTTCGGTCAGTGATTGTTTTCCGCATGAAATACTATAGCGTCATTCAGTACCAACACGCCGCAGCTGAAAAGTTGCATTTTTGCTCACCAAGTATTTTAGTGGACGCTCTTTCTTCAGTGGAAGTTCCATGCAGCGGGGAAGTATGACTACCCGTCGCTCCCGCTGGTTGCCATACGGGCTTGCCCTAGCCTAACGTCGAACTTCCAAGAAGAGACTGTTCTTATCAGGTTGCCGATCGTTCATATGACAAGCTTCGTCCAATAACAATACGGACCCGTGTACTTTGCCTGTTGGTTGGCTGTTGGTTGTTGATTGCTAGTATCATGCACGGTTAATACTACTCTGTGGGTCTGGATTCTAAGTCCCCGGCTATGATACTCCACAAGCGGAATTCGGCATATCTCGAGAGGTTGCCGGGCTGCAATATTGAAGAATTTCCGAAATATAATACCAACAACGCTAGCAGTTTCAAACGCAAGTGCCTTGCACTCATTCCGCCTTCGATGAGCGGGTGGACATTTAGATACGCCTTACCAATGGAAAGATTTGCTTTAGAGTAGCTATCGTACTCGGTATGTAGGTATGAGGCGCCTTGAAATGAATATCGGGCCGACATGAGAAGATCATACGGCATGGACTCGGTCTTGAGATTAGAAAATGTTGACTTGCTGATTTTGGTCGCACGCTCTCAAGGGACAACTTTCATCGACATTCAAAATGCTTTGACTTGATTCGGGCTTTCCGTCATGTCGGAAACTGATTATTCAGTGAACTTTCCGGTATTGAATGTCCAGAAGGTTCAAATCTTCAAGGATAATGTCGAATTTAGATGCTATTTGAGGCCGGAATGTTTGCCTTCAAGAGATCTTACGGAAGAGGCTCGGTGTATTGTCCAAGAGGGCAATTTCAGTCACATTGTGATTGATCGGGGGTGTAAGTTGTTGCTACGCGGTTGTAGCCAATAGGAGCATTTCAAATTGCCAAGAATTATATTACTGCCTGCATTAGCATGTGCCTTACGAGTTATGCCGGGGTGAAAGAATACCTCGGCCATGGGTTATATCCAATACTAAATCGTCGGTCGGCCCAACAGCCTTTGGATAGCATCTGTTTACCGAAAATGTTATTAGCACTCGGTGGATGAATATCATCATAGCTGCCGGTGTTTATTGGAAAGGCAGCCAACCCCTCGTCCATCCGTCAGATATGGCTTGATTGGTTTCACACGGGGACGGGAAGTTCGACGAAAAAAGACACTGCTATATTAAAAGCTCATAGAACCAGGGCTAGTAGAAAGCATATTTTCCAGAGAGATGCCACCGTTCAACATTCAGTTTCTGTCAACAAATAAATTGGACGGGGCCTCCGTGATTAAACAAAACATAATCAAGCAAATTTGTCATAGAGAATCTGAAGGAAAATGGGTTAGGAACAATCGGGTAAGGGCTTTCTAACCATTTTATACAACTCTCGGTTATGAACTCCGGTGAACTCTGGTCCCTCATCGTGGTCTTTTATTCCATGAGATCGATTCCAGACTACTTAAACCTACAAGGTTGCAATGCCAGTGATCCAATCTTGTACGTACAATCTTATCATCCGTGGCCAATCTGATAGTCCGGAAGAGAGCTGCTTGTCAAGTCTTGCGAATATTCATACGCTCTCCTGATTTTGAAACACCTAACCGGCAAATTATTTAAGCAGTCTTCTTCCATGTACCATAAACACCGATCAAACTGCTCAGAGTTCCTGCCAATCCAACAATACCATCATCGAAGTTAGCCAAGCCGATTGCCGAACTTGGGATTGTGAGATCGCAGAGATCTGATAAGAGTTGCATATTGATCGCAGCACGCTCCCTATACCGAGAGATTAGCAATAAGCCTGATACGGATATATGTGAGGCTCAACCTACTTTTCGATTCTCTTACTAGTCACAACACTTTCTCCATCTTTCTTATCAATTTTTGCAGACTGTTGTCGTAGGTTATACAAAGAGTACATCCCCGACGCTGTGCTAAACAACAGTCCCATCAACCAGAACCTATAGGCTTCCTTCTGTATCCTCTTCGTCGACGGGCTCTTCCTGATGCCCGCAGCATCCAACACCGTGAACGCATCAAAAGTTAAATAACCTGCATATCCCAATTGCCTTCCCACAGCACAGTACTTGATTACCGGGTCAAGGCTTTTAGAATCCGCAGCGGTAGCAGCTGCTTTCAAATGTTCGACATTCTTTCCAAAGCGCATTAATTTGCGCGCGAGTCCGAATTGTTTTTTGATGGCCTCGTAAGGCGCAATTTCACTAGGAGTTCCATTGGTGCGAAGGAGATACCAGGCGTAAAATCTGGAGAAGTATTGAAGGGTTCGGAGAAGCTTATCGCGACCAACGGTTGTTGCGACAAATTTGAGGTAGTGCGCAACAGATGGGTGGTAAACTAGAGTGTCGGCAACCATCTTGTTAATCTGAGCTATGGAATTAGGAAATAGAAGGAATGTATCGAGAAAGTAAGAACAGAGATGTTAGATTATAAGGTTGAAAATGAAAAGGGCGTTTGAAGGCATGAGATGACGAGATAGATGGCTTGTGAAAGGGATATGGCTATCTTAATGCCTCGGTAGTATGGGGAATCCTAGGCCCGATGAGTTAATAAGCCGAAGTCTAATTTTAAGGCACTCACACAAACATCATGGCTAGAGGGAGGCGAGTCACGTTTTATGAAACTTCATTAGGCAAGACTGCTAACCTACCCTAGGCACCTAATAATTACTGATAACCATCTTCACGTTCTTTTGGCCATGCCGAAAATCTGAATTAGATCCGACTTTATCTTATCTTCTTCCTCCTTTGCTCCTTTCACTACAATCACAGCACATTCCAAGATGCCCGAAATCGCGGAGGGTAAAACCACCAGCTCATCTCCATCACCAGCTACTGTGAAATACTGACTTAACCTTGCAGTTGCGCGAGCTGTGCACTACATACGAAAAAGTCTTGTTGGCAAAACATTGGCGGTTGTTAAGGCCCAGGATGATGCCAATGTCTTTGGAAAGGTCGGAACAAGTGCTGCCGAATTCCAAAAGGCATTGACTGGTAAGAAGGTTGAAGGTGCTGGACAGCAAGGAAAATACTTCTGGTTGGGCCATTCTTGATGCTTCAAAGTTGAATACTAAGTTGTTTTGACAGGATGATTATGTCCTCGCCACCACATCCAGTGTTCCACTTTGGCATGACGGGTATGAAGCAGTTGAAATTATCTCTTGACAAGTGCTGAAAATCTCAGGATGGTTTCATATTCGAGGGCAAGACTCTTACTATTATAGGTCGAAAAATGAGGACGAAGAGGAAGTCTGGCCACCGAGGTTCTCGAAATTCTCACTACAAACAGCTGGAGAACCAAAGGTTGAGGCTGCGTTCACAGATTCACGTAGATTCTCAAGGATTCGACTAGTAAATTGCATCGCTGAAGCCATTCGAGACACGTCTCCACTTAAAGAGAACGGCCCAGATCCTGTTCTTGATAAAGACATCTTGACAGCTGAGTGGCTCGAACAAAAACTGAACAAGAAGCAGGTGCCTATAAAGGCATTATTGCTTGACCAAGCGAACATCAGTGGAATTGGAAATTGGGTTGGGTCAGTCACTCTTACATTCACCTCAATCCGATTGTTCGACTACGAACTATCCAAAATGCCATTATTGTTTCACTCCTGGTTGCCAAATCCACCCTCAATGTCCAATTATGCTAACATAACTTGAAGCGATGAAATACTCTACAATGCACGACTTCATCCCGAGCAATATAGTAACACGTTCACCTCCGAAGAGATCAAGCGATTGCATACTTCGATGATGTACATTTGTCAAACAGCAGTAGACTTGTTGGCAGATTCATCCAAATTTCCTGATAACTGGATGTTCAAGCATCGATGGGGGAAGGGGAAGAAAGACGGCCCGGCAGCATTACCGAACGGGGAGAAAATCACCTTTCTTACCGTTGGGGGAAGAACTTCTTGTGTGGTGCCAAGTGTACAGAAGAAAACGGGTGCCGTTGCTGGTGATATGAAGAAGAGAAGTACGTCGAGTGATAGTGGGGATGTTAAGGATGTTCCAGTGAACAAGCAAAGCTTGAGGAAGAGGAAGGCTGCCGTGGCTACGAAATCAGAAGAAACTGATGAAGATATCACAGAACGCAAGAAGGTGAAAGCGAGATCTCGAAAACCCATTCAGGTCAAAGAAGAGATTCTAGATGATGATGCGGGGGACATTTCCATAAAAGCAGGCAAGCTGACTAAGGAGAAGACGTCAAAATCTACCGAATCAAAAGCCACAGAAGATATTGCAGCAATTCGACCGACACGCAGATCCAGCCGTCAGACAAAGCCTGTTGTACCCCTTTGAAATAAGGGTACTTACTGTAGTATAATTAATGACTGATATATTCTCCAACTCCTTAAAATCTGGGGAGACATTATGTTTTTGCGTACGAATCTTTACTCTATTTCTCCATACCATAAATGATTGCTTATCCTTCACGGGTCCATTCCCAAATTCTTAACCTTGTTGTCACCGGAATGGCGGTGTCCAGCTCCAGACAACAACAACAACAACAACAACAATGGAGGAATTCTTTGCTCATCAAAACAGAAAATTGATCATTTAATATTATTATGTTCACTGCGGAATATTGCCAATGCATTGGCATCCATCATAGTACTAGTCAAGTGTGCGGAGTGTGAGCCTCTAATCAGAAAGTTTCCATCTCGGATGTTCGTGGCAGCCGCTAACCCCTGTACCCATAAGGAATGAGGGTTCGGGTAGGTACTAGTTATGGGATGTAGATGAAGCTCAGCAGCGTATTCGGGTCTTGGATTTGACACTCTTAGTCGTGATTAAGGAGATAAGTGTAGATAAGGCTGAATGTGACTGGGCCAGGCTCAATAAATCAATTTTCAATATGGAGCATGGCCGCATAATAAAGTGGATATTGGATGTTGAAAAAAAGCTAAAAAGAAGCTAAAGAGTAATAAGTTTCTGGATTTTGCTGTCAGTGCCACAGGTAGGTGTGAGTATAGCAAGCGAGTCCATTTCTATCATTCGGAACACGGGAACTTTTCTAGCCGTAATCCATTTTGTGTGGCGGATTCCTAGCTCCACCCCTCGTCTTGATTCACTCACGAGACTATTCATCCTTCCTAAAAATCCGCCAATCTCTCAGCTAATCTCTCATCCAATCAATACACACAAAACCTCATCCCTCTTTCGTATATACGAGCTCGAAACGAGTTTATTTTTCCAAAAGATTAACCATGCGGAATCTAGGAACTTCGAAAGCCTGCTGAGAGACCTGAAACTTCCTTCTGTTCTCCATAATTTTGTTCCTTAATTCAGCGCAAGTACTCTTTCATTCTACAGAATCATTGTCATTGGCTGTGCTCGGAAGAAGCTTACTCCTTTCTGCCCCGGACGGCGGATGAACGGTGATTGTTTGACACCCGAGCTTTCAATGTACTATGAACTTAAAGAACTCCGTCTCACTCCTGTGAGCCTTTTTGAGCAGTGTATTATTCTACAGTGAGAGAATTCTTCTTCACGCCCTTTACACCCAGGGGCATTTAATATTTTCTTAATTTTATTCAATTTGTTGTTGGTCGAAACAGCACTACAGTATGGCCACTTCGGCACCTTTTGGGGTTTTACCTCAAAGTGAGGCTGTTGCTGAGAAAGTGGAGGAGGTCGTTCAAGAAAAGACATATCAAAACATCGACCATAAGCGGAAAGACAGTGATTCAGAATCCTCGACTTTAGACTCCACGAGAGAAAGAGAAGATGCCACCATTCGAACACTTGCAAGGCAAATCACCCAAAAGTCAATGGAAGGTGCTTACGATCATAATATTAACCCATTCCTTGGATCAAATGACCCTAGACTTGATCCATCATCAGAAAAGTTCAGTTCTAGAGCATGGACAAAACATCTTGTCCACCTTCAGTCCAGAGATCCCGAAAGATATCCCAACAGGACAGCAGGAATCGCCTACAAGAATTTAAATGCTCATGGATTTGGTGAGCCAACCGATTACCAAAAGACTTTTGGTAACTACCCATTGGAAATCATCGGTATGAGCAAAAGGGTTCTTGGGCTCAGCAAACCCACCAAAATTCAGATTCTAAGAGATTTTGACGGACTTATCAGAAGTGGAGAAATGCTTGTCGTACTTGGTCGGCCTGGATCTGGATGTTCAACTTTACTCAAAACGATCTCAGGAGAGACTTCCGGATTCTTTGTTGATAGTAACACATACATCAACTACCAGGGAATACCAATGGAGACTATGCACAACGATTTCAGGGGGGAATGTATATACCAAGCAGAAGTTGATGTACACTTTCCTCAATTGACTGTAGCACAGACATTAGGGTTTGCAGCTAAGGCCAAAGCTCCTCGAAATCGCATTCCTGGTGTTACACGGGATCAGTATGCAGAGCATCTTCGGGATGTCACCATGGCTACTTTTGGACTCTCGCATACTTTCAATACAAAAGTCGGTAATGATTTTATTCGAGGAGTGAGTGGTGGTGAGAGAAAACGTGTCAGTATTGCGGAAGCTGCTGTGGGTGGAAGTCCTCTTCAATGCTGGGACAATAGTACAAGAGGTTTAGATTCTGCGACTGCATTGGAATTCGTTAAGACTCTCAGAAATTCTACCGAATTGTCTGGATCCACAGCGGTTGTAGCCATTTACCAGGCCTCTCAGTCAATTTATGATCTTTTCGATAAGGTGGCTGTACTATACGAAGGAAGGCAGATATACTTTGGTGATATTAACGCGGCGAAGACATTCTTCGTCAACTTAGGATTCGATTGCCCAGCTCGACAGACCACCGCAGACTTTTTAACTTCAATTACATCCCCAGCAGAGAGAATCGTTCGACCTGGCTTCGAAGGCAGAACTCCATACACTCCAGATGAATTCGCTGCAGTTTGGCAAAAGAGCGAGGATAGAGCGCAACTACTCCGGGAGATCGATCAGTTTGATGCGGAATTCCCCATTGGCGGACAAGCCCTTGACGACTTTAAGAATTCGAGGAAGGCAGTTCAGGCTAAGGGTCAGCGTATTAAGAGTCCATATACTATTTCACTTCCTATGCAAATCAGGTTATGTGTGGAGCGTGGATTTCAAAGACTCCGGGGTGACATGTCTCTTCTCTTGACAGGTCTTATAGGTATGTCGTAGCTCATAGATGTATATTGGCCTATTCCCTGACATTAAATTTTAGGTCAAAGTGTGATGGCTTTGATTATTGGTAGTGTTTTCTACAATCTGGCAGACGATACCAATAGTCTGTATAGCAGAGGTGCACTTCTGTTCTTTTCTATCTTGATGGCAGCATTCCAGAGTGCACTGGAAATTCTCACTCTTTACGCCCAAAGACCAATTGTTGAGAAGCACACCAAGTACGCTTTCTATCATCCAGTAGCAGAAGCTTGCGCGTCCATGTTGTGCGATATACCAAATAAAGTATTCTCAACAATCTTCTTCGATCTCGCTCTTTACTTCATGACAAATCTACGAAGAGAGCCAGGGTATTTCTTTGTGTTCTTTCTCTTCACGTTTTTGTGCACTTTGACAATGTCTATGTACTTCCGGTCTATTGCTTCACTATCGCGAAGTTTGTCAGAGGTTCGTATTATTTCCCATGCATGTTACGCTGTTCGAGGTACTAACAAGAATAGGCAATGGCACCAGCTGCCATCTTCATCCTTGCCATCGTCACTTATACTGGATTTGCGGTCCCAATTAGAGACATGCATCCATGGTTCAGGTGGATCAATTATCTCGACCCGGTCAGTTATGGATTCGAGGCTCTGATGATCAATGAATTCCATGGCCGAAAGATCCCTTGCTCGGTTTTCGTACCTTCCGGTGGCAACTACGGAAACGTCGGCGCGGATGAGAGAATTTGCTCTACCACTGGTGCCGCAGCTGGTGCAGATTACGTTGATGGTGATAGATATCTCGAAGTCAATTATGGTTACAACCACTCACACCTCTGGAGGTGAGCACTGAATTTCAGACTTATTTTCGAACCACTAGCTAATATTTCTGGTAGGAACCTCGGTGTCATGATTGCCTTCATGTTCTTGGGCCTCTTCATCTACTTGAGCGCCAGCGAATTTATATCTGCAAAAAAGTCCAAAGGAGAAGTCCTTCTATTCCGTCGTGGTCGCATACCTTATGTTTCGAAGGCATCTGACGAGGAAGCAAAGATTGATGATCGAATGACTGCTGCGACTGTTACCAGAACAAAGACTGTCCCAGATGCACCACCAAGTATTCAGAAGCAAACTGCCATATTCCATTGGGATGATGTTCATTATGACATCAAGATCAAGGGCGAGCCTAGGAAACTACTGGATGGAGTTGACGGATGGGTCAAACCTGGAACATTAACTGCTCTTATGGTAAGCTCTTTCAATGTTCAATGTTCGCGTGATCTATCTAATCAAAACCTCTTAGGGTGTCTCTGGTGCGGGAAAGACCACTCTTCTTGATGTCCTTGCCTCGCGTGTAACTATGGGAGTTGTCACCGGACAAATGCTTGTAGATGGACGACAAAGAGACATTGGTTTCCAAAGAAAGACAGGTTACGTTCAGCAACAGGATCTCCACTTGGCTACATCTACTGTTAGAGAAGCACTAGCTTTCAGTGCTATTCTTCGTCAGCCCAAAGCCACTCCACATGCGGAAAAGATTGCCTACGTTGATGAAGTTATCAAGGTTTTAGAGATGGAAGAATACGCCGATGCTATTGTCGGTGTCCCAGGTGAAGGTACGTACTCGTCTACATTCGCACTTGCTTTCTGGAAATTTTTCTCACAAGTCATCTAGGTCTTAATGTCGAGCAACGTAAACGTCTTACAATTGGTGTTGAACTCGCAGCAAAACCGGCCCTTCTTCTATTCCTTGATGAACCTACTTCTGGCTTAGACTCTCAAACAGCCTGGTCCATCTGCGCATTGCTACGTAAGCTCGCAGACAACGGTCAAGCTATTCTTTGCACAATCCATCAACCTTCTGCCATTCTTTTCCAAGAATTCGATCGTCTATTGTTCTTAGCTAGAGGTGGAAGAACTGTATACTTTGGCGAAATTGGCGAGCATTCAAAGGTCCTGACTAATTATTTTGAGCGCAATGGTGCTCATCCTTGTGGAGATCTAGCCAACCCTGCAGAATGGATGCTTGAAGGTAAGATCAATCTTTGAATTTCGTTTTTGTAGCCTTCACTGACATTCATATAGTCATTGGTGCCTCTCCAGGAGCCAGCAATACAATCGACTGGCCTGAAACCTGGAAAAATTCTCCAGAACGTCAGCAAGTCAAGTCGCACCTCGCAGAGCTAAAGACTACACTATCTCAAAAGCAAGTCGAGCATGATCCCACTTCACTCAATTCATTTGCCGCAGGGTTCGGAACCCAAATGCAGGTAGTTCTTGTTCGAGTGTTTCAACAGTATTGGCGTACTCCTCCATATCTTTACTCCAAGACTGCGCTCTGTCTGTGTGTTGTAAGTCATCTCCTCGTCTGATCCTACATGAAATCACAAGATTAATCATTAATAGGGTCTCTTCCTCGGATTTTCTTTCTATGACACCAAAACATCTCTCCAAGGAATGCAAAACCAACTTTTCGCTATCTTCATGCTCTTCACTATCTTCGGTAACCTTGTTCAACAAATCCTGCCTCACTTCGTCACCCAACGTTCCCTTTACGAAGTCCGCGAACGCCCTTCCAAAACGTACTCTTGGAAAGTCTTCATCCTCTCAAACATCATTGTTGAACTTCCATGGAATACACTCATGGCCGTCATCATTTTCGTCACATGGTACTACCCCATCGGCCTCTACCGCAATGCCGAGATGACCAATGCCGTTAATGAACGTAGCGGTCTCATGTTCGCTTTCATCTGGATGTTCCTAATGTTCACGTCCACCTTTGCCGATTTCATTATTGCAGGCATTGACACTGCCGAAAACGCCGGAAACATAGCCAATCTCATGTTTTCCCTCTGTCTCATTTTCTGCGGTGTCCTCGCTAGTCCTACTGCTCTCCCTGGATTCTGGATCTTCATGTACCGCGTCTCGCCTTTCACGTATCTCGTTTCGGGAATGATGTCTACGGGTCTCGCTAACACAGAAGTCGTTTGCGATAGCATCGAATATCTTCATTTCAATCCTCCCTCTGCTAAAACGTGTGGGGAATATCTCGGTCCATACATGAGCGCCGCGGGTGGATACCTGAATAATCCTGAAGCAATGACAGATTGTGAATTCTGCAGTATCAAAGACACGAATGTGTTTTTGGCGGGAGTAAACAGTTATTACAGTGACGTGTGGAGAAATTGGGGGTTGATGTGGGTTTATCTTGCATTCAATATCGCGGGCGCTATTGGAATGTATTGGTTGGTCAGGGTGCCCAAGGGTGCCAGTCAGGGAGAAGATAATGAAGAGGGTGCGAAAAAGGGCTGGTTCTCGAAGAAGAAGGCAGATGCTTAGACGAGCGGTTTGCAAATCCGGGATAGAATGGTGATTTGGGTCATTTCTATCTGGGGTTTTTTTATTGAATGCAATGAATGCACGAAAAGAGCGATGTGTAGAAGATTAGATTCCTTTCTCGTGGAAACACATTTTATTTGAGGGGTTGAAGTTTTAGAAGGGGAAGACATGATTGTTATGTCGTACGTATTATATCTTACGAGTATTTTTTAATGTGGCCATTAGCTTTAGAACTAGATGAAAGTACCTGCTATTAGCAGCAGGTAACGAATTGATTACTTCATTTCTGATTTGGCTGTTTATGATTGTTTTGACTGCCGAGATCTGATGTTGAAATTGAGGAGGTAATGCTTCCATGGTTTTTGATCAATTGAGCTCATGGATCAAAGTTAGTAGCCGATAGTATTCAATATGAAAATTTTGTTCTACAAGCACCCCGAGGTCTGTTTCATATGAGGTACTGTTCTTTTTTACTATATACACAATGAGATATTGTAGCTATCCAATTCAATTTCTTCTAGCACTCATTATCGTCGCTCTCCTAAAATCACATGACCTGTCGAACTTCCCGGTGATTAAATTTACTCAATCCACTCCAATATAATTGAGCAGACGCTACCTCCCTCGTCTAAAGACACAATTTTAGCATTCAAACACCATAATATGGATGGACGAAATATCATTTATAGCCGAATATTTTTTTTTACTCGATTTTGACATTGAAAAATAAACATCCAATCACGTTACCTAAATATCAAAGCAGAGTTCTCCTAAACCAAATAAATGTACACTGTAGATCTAAATCTCACTCAATCAATATCACGGTACAACCAATATGTACATGAATCCACAATCGTGCCGTTAAGCAGATGCAGCACCATCCATTCTCGGCCCACATCCATGATATACATCCCATCTCCACCGCCCGCCCCTGAAGTAGCAGTTCCACTCAAAACAACAAGTATCGTGCCATTGCCCATGAGCCAAATCATTTTGCACAACACCAATACAGACAGACAACCGTAAACGCTCAGTGCCAAAAAAAAAAAAAAAAAAAAAAAAGATGTGAATCTATTCTCTACAGGAAGATTCGCCAAAAGAACTGCCTATTACTGGAATCGAACCAATGATCTTAGCATTACAAGTGCTACGCGTTACCACTGCGCCAAACAGGCTTGAGTTAGAAGTTATCTTCTATTAGTGGATGTTGACGTGCTGAATAAATTGGTATATATTTTATTCATTTAAGGGCTGGGATGTGAACATGGGTTTCTCGTTCTCGGCACGGGCTTTGTGGAAACCTCCCACCTCCCACCTCCTTATGTTTATTAAGGGCATCAGTCGTTTTCGACTACGAAGTATTTCCTTCACCTACAGAGATCTTCATTTCACATCACGGACAGTCTACTGGTACCCTCACCGCAAGCAAGCAGGCAGGCAAGCAGGCAAGCTCACCCGAGACATAGATGGATGAATGGACTAGAATCGTGCATGAAAGTTAAGGAGTGCACATGCAATAGTATGGATGGATGGATGTATGTAGGTAGGTAGGTAGGTAGGTAGGTATGTATTCCATAATGTTTCACAGTCCTCGATCTAGATTGAAGGATCGCGATTCGCGTCTTCCGTGAGGCTTTGCTACCTACTTGGTATTTTATCTTTACTTTGGTATATATATAAAAGGGAATAAAGAATTCCATTAGTTTTTTTTTCCCCAGGGGATTAGAATCTGGAGACTTACGAGGCTGAGATTCAACGATATGGATTTTCAGGGGCGGTGGAGAATAGAATTATCAAGAGTGGTAGGTATTTATACAACTATTCTATTGCACAGCTGTATCGAACTCATAAGTAATCCTATGTATGTATGGTGAGGAAGCAATAATAAGCTGTCAAATCACTCCCGTTGCCTTACAAATTTCAACGCATAATCAACTTATGAGGTTTATATTTTATTATTTATCCTTTATTCCTCGTCCCTCGTCCCTAGACACAAAACTTAATTCCACCTCACACACACATCTCACTTCCCTACCACATATTCTGCCAAGCGGTGAGCCCCTTTCCCACGTGATCTCCATCGCAACCAAAAAGTTTTGTTGCACATCTATAAAATGCAGATATCTGCAAATTATCCGCTCTGCATCTATCTGCTCTGTATCTGCTCTCGAAAACACAAAATACATCGACTGGAAATAAGAACACGTTTTCCGAGTTTATTCCCGGTCGTGGTTCGTGTGTGTGGGTGTTGATGAATTTGTGTTTTGGGTGGTATATGCGAGACATGTCAATAACCTACCCATCTCAAAATACCTACCTGTCTAGATTGGGATTGAATGCAGATATGTATATGAAATATATACATCTGCTTTGGGTTTATTTATTGGTGTAATAAATCATGTCGGATTTATGTATTGTTTCAATCCTTGTATAGTTACTTATACTATACTTATACTTATACTTATATACCCAAGTACTCAAAACCGGATTCGATCTCACTCTTGAATCCTCAAATTGCATATGTTATGTATATTTGACACGTTGAGTGATCTTGAAGATCTAGCAAGTGTTTGGTATCCTCTAGTATACACTTTTTCCCATTTATCAATGAACTCCCGTACGCCTTTCTATTCCGAGATCACCGAACGCCCGCTAAATCAAAGGGGATCAGATCCCGCGATCCATTCATTCTCAAGCCAATTACAAACTTCTCCCCATCATCCCCCTAAGATCCCTCTCCCTCTCTCTCCCTCTCCGCTCTACCCCTCCTCACAAACCCCCGTCCCCTCATCCAACCCACAAGTAATCATCGCATCCTCAGCACCTCCTCCCTCCCCCCAAAATCTCGTCTCTCCTCCCCCCAACCCCAACCCCAACCTCAACCTCAACCCGAATCCCAATCCCCCCTCCGAATGCTCCAACAATCCCCCCACCAGCCCACCCCCATGAATCCTCTCCGCCCTCCTCTTCCTCCCCGCCCCATCTTTCGTATGCAAAAACATACAACAGCACTGTTTTCCAAAATACGCCGTTTCCGTTTCTTCGTGCGCGTATGCGCGGCCGCAGACTTTTTTATTTGTAGCAGGATCTGCGAGGGGGAATTGACCTTTTGGGGGAGAGTTCTTAGGGGTTGTTCCAGAGGTAAAACAAAGGGAAGAAGAAAGGGGAAACTTACTATCGGCTCGTAATTTGAAATTTCGGGCTAATCCATCGGAGGCGAATAATTGTGCTAGATAACTCAGATCTTCTTTGGTAGTTCTGGAAGCTGGCGCAGGCGCCGGAGTTGGAATCGCAGAGACGGAAATGGGGATGGAGAGGGAGAAGAGGAGTGTGAGCAGGGAGGTGGTTGATATGTGCATATTCGTAGTTTTGTAGTGATTGATAATGAGGATTCGGAAACGAACGGACTGAGGTAAGAATTAATAGATAAATGGTGGTTTAGTTGTTCTTCGTAGAGCGAATGCTGGATAGTGGCAATAAGGAGGATATATCTGATTCAATCCGTCCTTTTTTCTTCTTTTTTTTTTCTGCACTATCCTCGTATCGAATCCGTTATCAACGTTCGTATTCCAACTATATGCACAGCGCAGCACACATTAATCACAGGCCGCCCAACTACAAACAGCAAAAGCAAGTCTCGGATTTCCAACGGTGCACTAAAAGATAGACGTTGTAAAATCCTTTGCGAGATTCAAAAAGCGAAACAACAACAACAACAACAGAAGACGCAAGACTGCAAATATAAAAGCTCGCAAAACAGATAAAAGGAGAGCGGAAAATGAAAAACAAAATTTCTATTAAAAGCAAAGACAAGAACCAAGAAAAATGTACAAATGTTCTAGGCTATCTCGTAATCACCATCCATTCATATAACATGTGTGAAACCCCCGCATTACTTAGGCCCGAGTCAAATTTAAGTATAAATATAAATACACATCCACACATCCACACACCCACACACCCATCACCTCGCCTGGCCCGAACCAAGAAAGAGAAGAAAAGAAGAAGGGAAGAAGAAAAATCCAAATCAAAGCAATCTCCAATCCCAGACGATCCAAATTCCTCCCTCTCCCCTCTCCATGAAATCCTCCAGAAAGAACAAGAAGAAGAAGAAGAAGAAGAAGAAGAAGAAGAAGAAAGCATAAATACAATACAATGCAAGGAACAAACGCAGATATGTAAGGATCACCAGTGGATCAGGGTATGCATATGCTGACCTCATCTTCATCCTCGCTGCTGACATGCACATGCCATGAGCTAGGATACTCTTCATCTCAGATTCTCGGATTCTCAGCCCTTTGGTAGAAAATAGGTAATGGGTATATACCATGCATGCATGTGAAGATCTACGACCTAGTCGTAAAGAGGATATGAGATATGGGATATGTAGCTCGAATTGCATCATATCATATCGATCCTCTATCGAACTCATAGGAACAAAAAACAGCCCAGCAGACAGACAGACAGACAGACAGACAGACAGAACAGATCGATACTTCTCAATCAACAAACTCGACTCGACTCAACTCAACTCAACCCATCCCCATCTCATACCAAATCAAATCATATCAAACCCACCCAAATCCTCACTCTTCCCTCTTTTCCCCTCCCCTCCCAAGAAAAGAAAAAAGAAAAAAGAAAAAAGAACAATCAATCCCTTACCACCAAAACCCAAAACCCAAAACCCAAAACCCAAAACCCAAAACCCAAACCCAAACCCAAACAAGCCACCCAACCTTCATTAAAAGAAACAACCCCAGCTCAAAATTCCACACCACACCACACAAAGTAAAATAACAAACATACCTCGCTTCCCCCCTCGCTCTCTCTCCTCCCCCCTCCACATCTCACAATCTCACAATTTCACAATCCAGAGTCCAAACCCCCAAGAATCTCAATCAATCAAATCAAATCAAATCAATCAATCAAATCAGCCCTAAAACACCATAATCACAATCTAACCTCCTAACCTAATATCATCAATCTATATCTATATTTATTTATAGATTTACCTATCCATCCATCCACTCACTCACCCACCCATCCATCCACATCCACATATCTATATTCTATATTTATAGAATCATCTATCCATCCTCGTCTCATCTCATTTTATATTATAATATATTATACGATTTCACCCAAGTAATTATCATCATCATTAATTCGTCTTGGAGAAGAAATCAGAAGAGAATTTATCAGTACCTATCTTCACACTCACACTGTATAACAAATATCTACTTGACGAAGATTACCTACCAAGTCATTATTCATTCATTCATTCATCAGGACTCCGCAACTCCGTCTACAATACAGGATATCCGTAAAACACATGCTTCAACATCAAATCTCACATCGGGAATCCCAATACTATCATTCGATTTGTTTTTTTGTTTTTTTGTATTCATTTTTGTATTCTTTTTTATATTTCTTAATCTTTTCTCTAAGGTACTCAAGGGTATAAAACGCCTCTAAACATTCTCTTGCCGATGTTCAAGTGGCACCCCATCCCATCCCAATACTTCCAATCACTTACATGATACAATGCTAGAACGGTAGCTCGTACACACGAATCACCATCTGTTCTCCTCCCTACGGCTAAATTCGCACAGCATTGCTAACTCCCATCCCGTCTCATATATTTTCTATATATGTACGTGTTCATGTGATGACTCCCAAATAAACTCCATCCCTATACCTAGATCCATCCAATCGACCAAAATAATTTCCGTTGAGTAGAAGGATCTAAAAACGAATGTACGACTATATCAAACGCCCGCTATGCACAATTGTATGCCCATGCCCCGTGTATATATGTACCATTACTCAAATCTGAGTATATGTGCCTGCGCCCACCAATTAAATGTTTTATTTTATTTTTACCATTGATTTCATACACATGTCTACTGTGTTTTTCATAAGATTGCGTGAAGAACCGGCCTTGGGTGTTGATGTTCATGAAATATCAAGATTTGGGTAGTTTATGCGTATTCCCAAGATATTTCGTATTGAGGTAATTCAAGACCTTGCCATTTCTCGCCGTATGGATTGGTACGTGAACCAGAGAAGAAACCATCTTGCGCTCGTTGAATGACGTTAAGCCATGATGATGGTTCGGGATTTTTGCGCCACTAGTATTGTTAGCCAAATTCCTACCCAAAGAAGAAATGTAAACCTACCTGGTTGTGAATATGATATGTCCATGCGCCTCGGAAGAAATTCTCTAGAGTTCGATTTGTAGGTGGATATTTGTCCTCTTCCAATTTGTACTCGGCTTTGCTTAACACTGCTCGATCAACAGTCATCATTCCGAGACCATTTCCTGTTGTTGCTCGTTCTGCTGTAACTTCACGCTTCTCAACTTCTGCTTCCTCAACAGACCTCATTTCCCAGAAATGTTTTGATTTGGTCTCTGAGACTAGCTTTAGTTGTGGTCCATCATAACTTTCCCATTCATCGTGATTTGGGAAAGCATTCTTCCCTTTAAACACTTGTCCATAATCTTTGATACATGGAACTGTACATCTTCCTAATCTATCCCAGTTGAATTCAGTCCAAATTGGATCGAAAGCGGCAGTCTCCAACATTTTGAACTCTTGGTTTCGATGATCCTTCACAGCCATAACGCCAATGATTCGAGGATGAAAGTTTAATCCCATTCTCACACCACCTCGTAAAAGATAGGAGGATAGAGAAGAGTTCGCTGTCAGAGACATCACCGCGGTGTTATAGTCACCAGGACTAGAATGTCCTCCCCAACGTTCTGCAAATGAATGCTCATCTCCAATAAGCAACGGTCGCATATCTCGTAGCATAATAACATCCATATCATAGTAAGATCCTCCATATATGTGCAAAACAACAAATCTCATGGCATCTGAAACTGCAACCGGCAAGAATGTCATTTGCTTCTCTGTCAATATCAACCATTCCTGGTTGTCTGAATCTCGGATGAGTCCATCTGCTACCAGAACCTCATTTTTCGCATTGGGTTTTCCTGGATTTTTGTAATATCCACGTCCGTCCGTGTTATCTCCAGGTGGCAGTGGTATTCTAGAGGGAAATTTCCACAATTTCAAAGTTATATCCCCCCTTTCGACGAATGGTACAAACTTTTCAAAGAGAGGGTCCCGGGTCATAAATTTGTCGATTGCGCTTGGGTCCCTGTCTCCATCCAACCATATGAACAATCTTGAGCAAGGAAGGTTTTGCGTATAGAAGTAACTTTTTATAAAAAGCTCCACTCTCCACGTAGCAGGGCCAGTCCAGTAAGTATGGTATGGTACAATTGGCCCATTACATTGACCAGAGGATGACTTTGAATAAGCTTTCTGCGATGGGTATTGAGCCAAAGAGTTATCCTGACCATCTGAATTGAGATACTCGGCCAACTTGGGGGGCTGCTCGCTCGCTCGTTCTCCTTGTGCCGGCATGTAATAATACTCCTTCTCGCCCTCATTCATGTAATTCAAACAGTCGAAAACGTATGGCATTTTCTCAATTTTATTGTATGATCCCCTGCATTCTTCCACTAGTTTTGTTAGGTTCGCAACCATATCGACATGTGGACGTTTTCCCAAAAAGTCATCCTTTGGCACAACCAAACTCTCGGGCCTGTTGAACCAATTTGCATTTGGATTGATCTTTTCGATATGAAGTGTCGCGGGTGGAGGGGGCACAGGTGCAGAACCATGTTCAGAAGGCGATTCATGAGAGGGTTTCTTGTAAAGTTCAGATGGTGATTTTGGAAGAGCTCCTCTTTCAAAAATGAGTACTGCTAGATACAGAGTCCCATACAATGCCAGCGCTGCCAGAATACTATTTATCACTCCGCAGCATGATTTTGCCCAATTCCTCTTTGCCATGTTGTAGATAAATGTGTTGGTTGGTTAGAGAGCGTGCGTGCGCGTGTCGAATCGATGGAGGATTCGTATGAGAGAATTGCTGGACGCAACTTGGAAGGTTGATCTCAACGGAAAGCCATGAAGAAGTGGATGGGTAGTTTGACAGCTCGTAGAATGAAGGACTTTGTGTTTTAAATTGAGGTTTTGAGTGTTCAGAGTAGGCTCCCTAGATATATACCGTGAGTTGTTGGAACGAAGTGGGCTAGGTTGAACCCCATGCGAACTGGTACGTAAAGCACAGGCGTACTTACAAGGAGTCAAAGAAGAGGAAGATTGTTTGTAGAAAGAGAGAGAGAGAGAGCGCGCGTAATGCAAAGGAGAAGAAAAGAATATGTGAAATGTCTGCACCTTGTTGAAGAATGAATTGCAGAATGAGGGAATGCAGTGTTTTTGACTGCGTCGGCCCACAATGGCAAAGGTTTCGGTGGAGTCCAACAAGCGTAAAGGGGAGGGACAGAAGATTGAAGATTGAAGATTGACTTCTCTGACTTCTCTGTCTCTAGTGAAGTTTGAGTTCAAATGTTCGATTTGTGAATCTGGAATCCAGATACGGACGGGCCAATGAAGGAAGAGGACTGCGAGCGCAGGCAGGGGTATAAGCACCTGGCAGTCCGTGCAATGCTAGCAAGTGTCCTTCAATTATGGATACGCTGTGCAATGTTGAATCATGAATCTTACGCGTTTCTTTATATTGTGAGATGAGGTAAGGCCGTCCAAGTCTGCGAAGGGTGTTTGAAGATATATTAATTTTTCCATATATATACACGTGTGGGCGTATGTATAAGTGCATATATCTCTCGCGATATATGCCCGTCGCTTACCCAGACAAACAGACATCTGCCCTCTTTCTGAATACATGGCATGTTGGGTTATTGCCGTTGATTTATATCTCTGAATCCTTTCGTCCCGTTCAGGCTAGAGCATTTCATGTGCAGCCAAGACTGCGGGACTGGTGGACTCGTAGCGTAAGTCTCTTGTACTAAATGGGGAATGGGGAAAATCGCAATTCCAACTAACAGGGCTGGGCGTTCTGCCAATCCCTGAAGGGATTGGGTGATGCACATGTACAGTGTAGATGATTCTTGTTCATCGTTGCTTTTTGGTCCTTCGTGCGTGTATGACTCTCAGGGGCTGTGCTGATCTGGTAATATGTAATATGTAGGATGTAGGTACTGTACTGTATTGTGTTCAGCCACCAAGCATCTGGTAGGATCTGCTACCAAGGTGACAATATGATATATCATGTACCGTGGACCATGTATCATGTATCGTATCATATGTATGAGAACCCTTTTTCCAACGGCTTACATCCTCAAGATGGGCGTTCTGGGTAGTCTTGCATTGGCCAATCATTGCTCGCGAAAGAAAGCCCTCGTTGGTCTTTTGGAATTAGTACTGAATGTTCATGCCCTGTATCGACGAAGTGTGCTCACTCCTACTTGCACTGCCCCATGCGATGCGGTGCTTCAATTCTTTCCCCTTGAGAAAACAGATAGAAACAGCTTCTCTTAGCGAGCTGGCCTGTCAGCTCGATTGAGTTAGTTTCAGATTTTGAGGGATTAGTTTGAAATGGGGGGAGAATGATAAGTGGATCGAGGGGTGAAATCATATCGTTGGAATTCCTTCTTTGGCAAGATCACCGTAACAGGAACCTACACTGTAAGATGTACTCATTAGTATGTATCGGCGCGGGAGGCAATTTGCATGCGTAGAAAACAACTGGGCCATGGACCGACCCGTTGTTTGGGTGGTGCAGAGTACCTACGAAGCAGTGACAGAGCAGCGTACCACGTGAGTACAACCATCACGAGTGAGAGTAACAATTTCTAATAGATTAGTAACAATCCAACAAAAAGAAGTGATTAGTGATAATGTATTACTCCACCAGGCTTAGCGCATTCTACCCCTTGTCAGCCAAAAAAAGTTTTATCTAGGTAACCTTATCCATTTTCCATGGCGTGCAAGAAAGTCCAGCCGATACTTTTCAATTGGCGCCCTTCCATCCATTCAACCACCCTCGTGCACAAGCAATCCGTTTGGCGACAACCAAACACATCTATGCTGCAGCCTGCGTGTTAACGCAATCCTCCATAGGCTTCCAAAACACAAGGCGAGACGACGTGTCTTGGTAGTACTGCTGATTGGAGGCGTGGTGTCGCGCAAGGTATCCATCAAACTTGATATCGTGATTCTGTCTTGCTCGTCACATTGAGGCCGGCAAGGTTCGATTTGAATATCGTCCATTGCTCGTGCATTCAACATCATAGAGTTGGAATCGTTAGAAATGCGCTTATATGAATACGGGCCCAGTATTCGCGCATTTCGTATATTTGCACGAGCTACAACCAAGAAATGGCCAGTTCAAAAATCGAGACAACTAGCAACAGCTGCGCCGTTGCAAGTGGAAAAATATGATATCGCTTGTGGTATCTCGGGACACATCACCGTCGAGTAGGTTGCCAATCTAAGTTTTTCATTTATCCGGTCATTGTTCTAGCCCGAGCCGTGGAGCAAACACCCCTCCCCCAGAATGACATTCCAAATTATATACGAGATAATTCACGCATCACGTGTGGAGAACGATCAAGTTGTCTTCCTCCTCTGCTAACTATCTTGGCTTCGGGTAAGTGCTCGAGCAAGTTTGTCGGCCAAAATGGGTAATTCGCCAACGCAATGAATAGAAGATTGTGGTCCGAGTATCCACCAGACAAGTAATAGTAGGCGACGCCTTCGTGCCAACCGCTTGAGGATTCTTATACATGTTCAACATTGGTTAGTGATATATTTCCGTGGCGTTTTTGAAAAATGTGATACCCAAGCTAACACTGTGCATACAGAATTCACAATGGATTTCTCCTTCGTGATTCGCCTAAAACACCTCTGGTTATCTACTTACCACCATACCCGTCTTCTCCACTTTCACCATTTCATCCACCTTCATGGTTATTGAGCTCGTATCCTGTCATCAACATACCTTACCGCTGGTCTCATGACCCGCAAACATCATTTCGCAAACAAAAATCTCATGCATTCCCTATACCACGTAAGTAAATAATCTAAATCATGTCATCTGGCGTGCAATTTCTCGGTCCTTTACCGAAACAAAACTTCTTACGCTATCCTATGGCTGTTACTGACCGCTACCACAGTTCATGATACACTTCAAGCGTATAGTTGGCTGTTGAAAAGTTACCTGCCCTCTCTGTTACCGGAGCCTAAACCTCTAGACTCAAACTATTATTACACCAATCCAAAACCAGTCCAACGACCACTTCTGATCTACGGATCATACCTTGGCGGTACTCTTGCCACCTCTCTCGCCCTCACGGAATCGTTTACCTCTTCCTTCTTACCCACTAATATCCATTCTCTCATAGTGCACAATGGAATTTTTAACTGGACTCCTATCTCTACCACACCTGACCCCTCAATCTTTCGCTCCAAATCCTCAGGTTCATCGCAAGATCTCTCCTATAATCACCTCTCAACATTAGACTTATACGAACGTTCTCCATGGACAACTTTGACCCTCCACGCCCTTAAAACTCGTCTCTTTTCATCTCCATCGCAGACCTTCGATCCTCACGCTTCACCCATCCTCTTATTTCGCGCCTCTGGCATCTCGGTTCCACAAAGATGGCCCATTCCTCCCCCTGATGGCTTCTCTCCCTATCCTGGTCCCCCTTTTCAATACCCAGATCTCTCAAACGAGTATGTAACCGAAGAAAAAGAAGAAGCAAAAGAAGAAAAAGAAGAAGAGTCACACGAAGCCCTCGCCAAATCCAAGAAGTCAAAGCGCTTCTTCCCACCTGCCAACTCATCGTTACGGATACCAAGATCATTGTTTACTTACTCTCCTTCTTCGTTTAATGGAAATAAATCACATGACATATCACAAGATCAGAAAAAAGGTAAAGGAAAAAAGGGAAAAAAAGAAGAAAAATATGAAGACAATATCTTCAAACAACAAGCTCGAGAATTAACAATGTTAATGAGAAGAAGTATATCAAAGGATGAATTGGGGGAAAGAGTTCAATGGGATGAGGATTGTAATCCGGAGGAGATTGCGAAGAGGAGAGTTACCGAGATGGAGGTTGGAGATACGGGGTGGGATGGCGCGAGGGAGAGGGAAACGGTGGTTAGGGAGTGGATTGTGATGGGGGGATTGTGATGTGGGGGGGCGACAAGATTGTGAGAAAGGGGCAGAGGTATATAGATATAGATATAGCATGAGATCATTGGTTATCAATGGACATTAGATCTTCCAAGAAACCCTTGGTGTGTTTGGCTTTTTGGAGGGTTGTCCTGTGCGGGGCCATACTCCAAGAATGTAAATATAATCATTCGTAGATACATGTGCTATGCTTCTAGTTTGCATAGCACCGTTTACTAATAAATGAATTCTATGATTGCTTTCTAGTATGCGAACCTATCTATCTACTAAATATCCATCTTTATCTACCCAAGTCTATCTAATCTATTCAAAATCTCTGTCCAATCTACAACCTATGTAAAAGTCTAGTTCCTGGAATTCCACCTTTTATCTTTATCTCACTCTCTCTATCGGATCTATATCACCACACTCCCCTACGCAGCAACCTCGACTTCCCTCCCCTCCTCACTCATCACCTTCTGTTGAAATCCATCTTGCTGCCATCCACTCTCCGCTACCGCTCTCAAATTCCTCTGTTCATCTTCCGTCAGGGGCTTCTCGGTTCCCTTTCTTCTTTCTCGACTTTCTTTCGTTTCTTGCACTGCGGCATTGGGGTCGCTGGAGTCAGCGGCCCGGAATTGATACGAGCGGAATTCGGTATTGGTCCAGCCGGTTCCGACGAAGAGGGAGGAATCTTCCCACTATGTGAAAGGAGGTTAGTTTTGAGTTTTGGGGGGTTTGGAGGGTAGGTAACAGAAAAAGAAAGAAAAAAATAACATACGTCCTCGGTAAAATAATGCAAAAAGCCTCCATGCGTCACAACCACAATATTCACATCTTCTACCCCCTCCTCCTGAGCCCGCATCCCCAAATCCCTCAGCCAAACGCGAGCTTCTCGCGCGCGCTTCTCAATCGCCGGCGCATTAGACGCCCACCTCCCACTCTTGCTATTCCATCCCTCATGCACCAATCCCAAATCGACACTCCCGGCGAACTCCTCCGCGAGCGCCGCGGGCGCAGATCCCGTATCGCAGGGAAGCGTGGATGTTTCTTGGATTTCGGGGAGCGCGATGACTTGGATTCCGCGGGCGATGGCGCTGGGGAAGGAATAGAGCGCGGTGTAGAGGGTGCGGCGGAGGGGGGAGGCGACAATGTGGGTTATTTTTTGGGGGGAGGGAAAGCTCTGGGAGAGGGTTGTGCATTGGGTTTTTCCGAGCTCGGTGAGGAGAGGGTCCGGCAGAGTGTGGTTGGCGGTGCAGAGGTTGTGGAAACCTTGTGCGTGGCGGACGAAGTGGAGGGTTATGGGCATTTTGGAGTGATGGCTGGGTGTGTGTATGTGGGCGTGGTTGGTGTGTCGATTTTATTTGGAGAGGAGAGAAGGAATGAAGGAGTGAAAGATATATATAGAGGAGAAGAAATTGAATATCTATTTATATATATATATATATATACGTACGAGTAGATAGGTATGTAAGTAATCCAAATGACAATCAGCAAAGAAGAAACTCCAATTGGGAATTTATACCGAGACAATTTTGCCAGAGAAGATAAGAAAATGAAAAATGTTTGACGGTCTAGTGATGAGTCTAGTGATGAAATGACTCTTACATGCGATTCTTTCTCAGCAATGCAGTTTTGGCAGAAGTTTGTGAAATTTTGGTCCGCGGACCGATGTCGATGAAACCAATGACGTGATTGGGATTGAGGGCGTGGTGGGGTGTGGGTGGAATGGGGAAGGTTGTCCGAGGATCACGTGGGAGGGGTAGACGATGGTTGGTCTTCTGTGGATGGGTGGCGACCTTGATAAGATTTCATCTGTACTGTTTTTCAGATGGTTGTGTGAGATTTTGGTTCATTCTCATCTTCTTCAATATAGGAATTGTTCTGGTTCGGCAGCGTGTACTGATTCCGCGAGGTCAAATATAAACCGATAAAGATATGTCATCTTCTGAGGCGGTTGAATTTGCAAGTCGGAGTCATGATGGGAGATTTACTGTTATTAATTGCTTCAGAAGTCTGGAGTGATAAAGGTCCTTGAATTGGAACCATTAATACAGAGGTTAATAGGCATTTTTGCTTCAATTATTGCGCGGGATGTTCAGAAGCTTGAAGTCAAGTATCCTCAACGCCCCTCAGCACTCTCACTATTCGTGGTCCTTTTATGCATTCCTGCTAGATTCAATTCGATTCTTCAGAGATGTCAAGCGTCAATCATCACAGTATAGGGGATACGCCTGGATTGAAACCCTTCTATCGGGCAGAAGTCGTCTCGAATACGAGTATTATCGATTCTGTGTAGTTTAGGCTTTATTTTTCACCATGGGTTGTCATTCCGAGCCGACCCAACAACTAATGATAGAAAGATCATAAAGTGTGATTGTATGATAATTGGAATCATATTGGCACTGCGTTGTTAGTTCAGACCTCGATTTACAATTGATCGAGATTGACGACAGAGTCACTCGTTATTGCTCGTATGGTGAAAGATTCATGACAGAGCCATAGTATTTAAGCCCCATTACCTTTTCATGGCTCACACTGCTGCTGCTAGTTTTTGTCTCTCGCCTATGTATTTATTATTTGAACTTGCGTGTGAGGCAGCACATGAATGGCAAGTCACTCACTTACACAATATTAATATTTTCTCATTCTCATCACTGATTTCGGGGTCAAGGAACCACAATCCAGAATCTCCATCATCCCCACAAGATCCTTATTCTTTTTTTCCCTCCAGAGACTTGAAGAGAAATTTCCATCTCTTTAGAAAACACACTGGAGGACAATTACTAAAGCAAAATTATCGCAAAATATCCATCTCACGTCCTCACATCCAAGCAAGCAATAAATCCACCGGAAAAGACCAAAACAAACCCAGACCCCTACAAAACCATCCACCTCTCCCTCTCCCCACAATCCGACGATACAAACCCCCCAAGAATTTTCGCTTTCCAATCAGAATAAGATCATTCTTCTCGTTGAAGCGACGAGTGATATCAATTCTAACTTCAATTCAGGAAATCAAAAATTACTCTGTTACCGCCGGCGAAGACACACACGGCACTGGGGCTCGATATGGTTTCTGATGAAGGAGAAGGTGCGGACCGGGGGAGATCTTTGAGAGGAGAGGAGTAGTAGGAGATATGCTGTAGGAATGGAAGTAGTGAAAGTGTAGAGGAAAATGGGGGAGTGGGAGTGAACGGTGTGAAGGACGGAGGCGATTGACAGTGAAGATGGTAGTTAGGGCGATTGAGAAGGATCTAAGTGGTCTTCATTTCATGTTTTTACATGTGTATACCGTAGACTGTAGCTGATAATAGAAACGTTTATGAGATATTTCACTTCAATCAATTTCCATAGTTACCAGTATTCTGAACTTGTATTTCACTCACTATTACTCACCTCTTTATATATATATATATATATATCCTCACAACAAACATTCCGTTGTCAAAAATTACCAGCTCGTGTTCACATTATTCACCTCACACAACATTCTACGTAGCCAACCACTCATGAGTGATCGAATAACTTCAATTTTCCATTTCAACTCAAGATATTCATTCATAACTATCTAAACACTCGCTCTCAATGAGATCCAACCCAATTACTATCAAGAACAATCAAGAACTGCACAAATTCCTCGCAGACCAACTCCAAATAATTTCCCGCCCCCATCTACCAGCCAATACCACCAATTCCTAATCCGATAGCTTGTTCTTCTGGTACCAGGACAAACCGAACACGTGGTAATTTGATGTCAGCCCCACGTCTCTTATACACCTTTGCAATTTCAGTATTAGCTCCTTCGACGACTTTGTGTGCCTTCTCAACGTATTTAGACCAGTACTTCCCATCTGAAAGACTGAATTCGAGGCGAATAAGACTTGGGAAAGCTTTGTAGATACTGGTGGCAAAGAGAGGCATATCGGTGACATCACAAAGTCTGTAGTGAGGAAAGGACAATCGTTGAACAACGTTGCCTCTCCACTGGGCAATTTGACGGGCATAAAGATTAACATTTTCTGCTGAATCGTTGAGAAATAATGTATCGAATCGCGAGGAGAAATAATCGCAGCCAAAGTAGAATGCACAGCTGCTGTCCATCATGCATGCCTTCTGCGTTTGCTTGTTAACAAGCCATAATGGTGAAGGTGAAGTTCCACGCCGACGTTTGAATAAACCAGGACCCCCTTCATTCTGAATTGTCTCCTGGTTAAGACTGACTGTAAGTATCCTTCCACTTCTGACTGCAAACCCCCAGATTTTCATACATAACTCGTTAGGAAGTTTATCGAAACAATGGAATGTATCATACTTTGGCCTCGCCTGTTCTGCTTCATAGGCGGCTCTAAGTTTTTTGATATAGAGCTGTGTCTGGAATGTGAAGTGCGCAGGTATTTCTGGTAAATATCCAACATGTGTCAGAAACTCATCGGTGTTCAAATTGATGGCCCGGGCCCACAAAGAAAGATTTTCAAAGTTGATGAAATGGCGAAAGTTTCGATTCACGGCCATCTCTTTACACCATTCAATAGCTTCCTCTTTTGTCGGAGCAAATTTGCCAAATATTTGGAGAACAGCACTGGTGCAATAGGACTCATCACCCAAATTAGGATTGCCTTCCCATACAATAGGTTTGGTAACCGAAAAAGTCTGCTCAGGCTCAGAAGTTTTAACGACCTTGGCTTTGGAAGGTTTCTTGGCCTTGCGTTTGCGTAACATGGCTTTAGGACATTTGGGGATTTGACTGCTTGAAGTGGTGTTGGAAACTTCTGGGGCTTCACCAGGAACGGTGTCGTCAATAAGCTTTTCCGGTTCCTCGTGTGGAAATGGGCAATTCTTCCGAACACAACTATTAGGAGTGTGAAAGTCTTTGAAAGCCGGTCTCTTCTTATTTAATGTAGGTTTTGGCAAGGGCTTTGAGGGTTTAGCAACAGAAACGGGGACATTTGAATTGTTACTCTTAAGTGCAAGGACTTCTCTCTTATAGGTAGTCTCTTGATTAGTGCTCACTGGCTCAAGCTTATTCTTAACATTGTTGGCCATCCGTCGTTCTCTAAGCTTAGCCCTGGTATCGTGATCGTGAAAGTATTGACAGTTATTCTTGTATTTGCACCCTTTGCGATCCAAGAAGAACTTGCAGACTTCGACCGGTGAGACTGCAACGTCGGAAGTTGAGTTAGCAATATTGACACTTGGATCTGTAACATAAGAAGTACAGAGAGCGGCCTTGATTCGGTCAAGTCCTACATCAGTAGCAACTGTAACGGCGCTGTGTTCTTCAGATTTGGCCGGGACAATTGAAAGCGCCTCGTTCGACACAGTTTCTTCACTTCCACTTGTTACCTGAAAGGCCTTAACTGGTGGATCTTCAATATCGGATATAGACTGGGCGGCTTTGATTCGATCAAGTCCCATATCAGTAGTAACCGGGACGGAACTATGCGCTTCAGGATTAACTGAAACAACTGGAACAGCGTCGTTTGATATGGGTTCCTCACTCCCGACTACTCTCCGAGAGATCTCAATTGTTGAATCTGTAACGTCAGGTTCAGAGTGAGCGGCCCTGATTCGGTCAAGCCCTGCGTCGGTAACAGCTTGAACAGTGCCAAATTTTTTAGCCTTTATATGAGTGAACGAAACGGCACGATTCGGTACAGTTTCCTCAATTCCAAGCGATTTCCGCGCGTTCTTAATATTTTGAAGGGCCCGGTCGACGCCAATCAAGGAAGGTTCCTTTGATTTTGGAGCAGTCTCAACGAAGTAAATTCTTGTAACTTCGACTGGAATATCTAGAGGGGCTTTTCTTGACGTGGCTAAGATATTCGCATCGTGAAGGGCTTTTTCGCGGCGGCTGAATTTAATAACTTCGGAAAGAGTTTGCCGAAGTGGCTGCTCGTAGAAGCCAGAGAATGACATGCTGATGAAGGAGGCAGACTTAAATTAAATTCTCTCCGCTGTAGCAAGTAGGAGGGAGACAATATAAACAGTAAGAACAATGGTTGTCGAATCTTTGAATCATAAGATAAATTCGAAGGATTAATCTCAGAGGAATTCAGTATCCTAAAGGGATTCGTGATAAACAGAACAGTGTAGTTGAAAGGCAGGGTGCTTTCAAAAGAGCCTTTTTATCTAGGATATCGTTGTTATAGGGGTATCTGAAGAGTATCTGAAAAGTCGTCTGTATGATGGAAGAAGTATTCAGATGAAGAAAGAAGTCTCAACCCCTTACTAACCCAACCCGAAGTGTGCCGAGAAATCGAGCTAAAAGGAAAGAACGAGACTAGGAAGAAATTCCACGTGAGGAGCAATATCTTCTGCAAGTTGCAAACACTTGATGGGGAGGGGCTTTGAATTAATTATGGCGTTCCTATTGGTCTTGAATATGGACTTCTTTTGAAGTTTCCACTGCTGGCTGCCACTTTCTGATGAGTGAAAGTGAATGCGCTTGACCTTGACCATCAATAAGTTGGAATAGAGGAGAGCAAGTTGTGGGTGTTTCTTGCATAGAGTCTCTATGAAAAGCTTTCCAATTTTAATCTGAAGCCTTCTTATTAATATCCTATTCGTGGTCCTGGTAAATATTTCAGTTTTTGGCAATGTTGATGTAGTTGAAATAAAGTGATGGATGAGGCTCAGACTGTGAATCATATGGAGTGCATACCCGGAACCGACTGCCTTGTTAATCCTTGTTTCAAGAGTGAAAAAAAGTAAGTAAGGGATAACAGTGAAGTATGAATGAGTAATGGGCCAAAGAAGAGATGATATGATTGAATCAATATCAATCTCCCATGAAGAGCTTGGGTAGGTGCTAGGTGTAGTTTTTTAGGATGAGGAGTGAGCAAAGTTGTAGCTAAGAAAGTGATGGTTGTGATCCACAGTACAGCAATGGAATGATGGCATGTACGATCGCATCACAGGGAAATGCAAAGAATTGTGAAGGCTGAGGCTTTGTGCTGTTCTTGTTGATGGTTCATTGATAGGCAGTAAAGTTTCAAAGTCCTTGATCCATCTTTGTTTGTATGCAGGAAGGATCAGGTGTTAGCTTACCCGTGATAAATTTGGTTTTGATGTCAACATTGAACAGTTGCGAATATGAAACATGCGAGCAGGAATACCTAGTTAAGACAGGAAGTACCTAGCCAGTCGTCGATCTACGTCTTCGAACTTCAATTCTCATAAGCTGCCCATGTAGCACATTCATAGGTAATCATGAACACCCAAGCTAACCACTTAGCAACTGTCCCTAGGCAATGATAGGTGAACCACAAAAACATTCACATATCAGGATCAATCAACTAGCAGCGGCGATAGCCTCAGAATTCCTGTCATTAATAGGTGTATCAGATTGAAGCGCTTGAATGAATCTATTTAATCATGAAACCCTAGTCTATTTTACTATGGCAATTTTTTTCCATTCTAAAATTCATTCTCATCGTTTCCAGCAATGATGACGTTATTGATCTTCAATACCATACGACAAAGTTGAGTAGCCAACATCAATTGTTGTTTCTTACCGATCAATGGATCGATAACGAAAGCATCTCTCATGTCATTGCTACCAGTTTGCATACAATCAACACCCAATCTTGTGTTCTTCTCGGTGGCTTGTCTGCTCTTGACAGAGGCAAGGGTTTCGATGGAGGAGAGACCGGAGTTTTCTGCCAAGGCCATTGGGATAGCGTCAAGGGCATCGGCAAAAGCGCGCATGGCGTATTGCTCGAGACCAGGTGATTTGACAGCGGCATCCTCAACGGCTAATGAGCATGCGATTTCTGCAGCACCACCACCATAAACAACTCTGTTGTCTCTGACGAGGTTACGAACAACGCATAAAGCATCGTGGAGGGAACGTTTAGCCTCATCAATGATCTGTTCAACTAATTAGTAAAGCTTTAAGTATCCCATTTTTATATAACATACCATCTTGTTACTTCCTCTAACAAAGACTGTAACGGCACGAGTGTTTGCACACTCCTCGATGACCAACATCTTCTCCCTGGTGGTACCAAAGCTCATTTCTCTGACTAATCCAGCTCTTCCGAGTTTCTCAGCTGATAAATCTTCAAATCTTGGTACGATTCTACCGTTTGTTGCAATGGCGATCAATTCTATCTCTGGTCCTCCAACCCATCGCACGGCCGGTAATTGACTTTGTAATAAAAGATGGTTTGCCTCATCATCGAATCCCCACTGACAGATAACAAGATTGGCACCAGTATCCTTGATTTGTTGAACCATCTCGGTAAACTTGTCCTTTTCGTATGTTTGTAGTTTCTTAAATTCTTCAACGGAGGTTATGTCGAGCTTATGCTTGGTTTTTGGCTTGGGTGGTTCAAATGCACATGTGAGAATAGCGATCTTGGCGTCTCGAACTTCATCAGGCATTTGAGGGTGTGAGAAGTCTTTGTCGACAATTACACCTTGAACTAGTAAAGAATCCTCAAGAGATCCACCAACCTTGCCATCAACCTTGATCAAGTCAAAGTCGACATCCTTACGCTCCAAATCGGCAACAGATAAGATAGCATCAACGGCGATGTTGGCAAATTGGTCGTGGGCCTTGGAGACAATTTTACTTCCCAAACTTGTCCTTGCAACCTTAACTAAATTCTCTTTTTGTGTTTTTGTGAATTCGATAGTATCGGCAATTCTATCCAGCTCCGCAACAGCAATATCACAAGCTTGATCGTAACCATCAGCTATACGAATGGGATGAATTCCCTTGTCGATAAGTTCGGCTGCTTGCTCTAACAAGGCACCGGCCAAAACTACCACACCAGTTGTGCCGTCACCGATTTCGTCGTCCTGAGATTTTGAGAGTTCGACCAAAAGCTTTGCAACGTGGTTCTGAATCTCCATCTGTCCCAAAATGGTAGCACCGTCATTTGTGACTGTAATATCACCATCTGGAGAAATAAGAATCTTATCGAGGCCTCGGGGACCAAGGGAGGTCTTGACAATATTGGCTACTGTCCTCGCTGCTAGAATATGTGATTTGACTGCCTCGTTTCCATGCTGTCTCTTCTTCTTTCCTTGACTATAACTTCATCAGTACTTGCACTTTCAGCAGGAAAGAGTTAAATCCTTACTCTCTGACAACGATGAAAGGTCTTCCTTGCTCATCCTTGATCACAGAAGCTATAAATTTCGTGTAAGCTTCCAGGGCGAATTTGGTGGTGTGTACAGATACAACTTACCCTGTGACATATCAATATCTACATAGCGGGGTGGTTAGCAGAAGCTATTTAAGACGTATGCTCGGTGAGAGCAGGTAAAACTTACTCATCGCCATGTTTGAAGATGTGCGAAGTTTCCTATATCAAAAGAGTACTGAAACAAACCGCAGAGGTATCGAACAAACCAAACAAAAAGCAGAATATTTGGACAAACTTCTTCCCTGATCAGCGCGTTCAAATCGACAGTCGCGTTTATTGAAAGCCCTTCGTCTGCCAAAAATTATTTAGACAGCCTCAGGTTACATATCACCAGCCACGATTATTAAGTGACCCCGCATCAGCCACAGGATCTTGAACTTTATTCATAGCCTCGCGATAAACTTCAACATCATGAACATTATCTCAATATCATCTCAATATCATCTCAATACCATCTCAATACCATCCTAATAATGCCATCTCAATATCACATTCTGTCAGCCAATTTCACGTCTGATGTATGTGTGTGTTATGAGTTCGCAAAGTCTCCAATGAATCTAAAGAATGACCCCCTTTTTCTTCCATGTTCTTTTCGATAATTCCATACATCTTCCATTCAAGCAGATACGAGATACTTACTACCTACACAGTACATTGCCGAGACATGTTTTATAGTATATATTTCGCCGTGCTTGTGCTAATTTACAACAATGCTTTGGAGTCTCAGAGACCCTCGAAGGTCATTAATATCCCTCCACAACTTGGTCTTCCGCTTTCAATCTCGGAGAATATATCGAATAATCGCAAGGAAACCTTAATTGGTCGGTTCTCTCGACGTCCCGTTTGGGTAATAGCAGCGAAGATAGAAATCCTCTGAATCTCGAATTGCTCTCAAGAAACTACGGGCACTGTTGTGAAAAGAACATCAATAAAACTTCAAACTTATGATACTGCTATTAATACTTTACATGGGAATTTTATGGATCTACCGGTATTTATGTGAGAAAGCCTACAGTCAAACTCCAATACTTGAGCGGATAGGATAGACGAAGCGGGGAAAACAGATCACACATTGCTCTCTTTGGAAGAAACAAAAGTTGCCGTCTGATAAATTGACCCAAGAGGGCTGTCAATAATGTCATGGTTCGTACACATTCGTATAGTCAGTCAATGCTGCACAAGGGTATAAACCGGTCTAGGCGTTGGAAGTATAAACACGAAACATGGCTATCGAATGACAACAACTCCTTTTAGTTGGGATGGAAGCTGTACGACTTACGCCACCAATTAGCAACTTGTCGAGCAAGTTTCTACTGCTGTTTGATTGATCTTGGATCGAATGAATCCTTTCTTTGCTCACACAGACAAGATACACAGCACATCTTCTGTGCTGCTACACTGACATACTTTTGCAATCGAGGAGATTTGTCTAAAGCAGCATCACTTTAACAAACAAGAAACCCTAGGAACTTGTGCCGTACCTGCATTCAGGGGAACCCTAAGAACTACGAAGTGAAATCTAATCGCCTCGCCTCGCGACCACAAGAGGTAAGCAGGCCATGGCAATTAGCCGCTTTTTGGCGGGTCAGAGTTTCAGATATATTCAAAGATTAGTACCACATTTCCCCTCGAATATATGAAATCGTCGGCAGGAACATTCTTTTGATCCCACATTCAAGCAACTGCTGTTGTTTAATCTAAATATTACTTTAATTGGCTACAGAAACGTGATTTTGACTTCACCAACATGGATTTCCATGATCCTCATCATGCTCATCTCTTTGATCTTACCCAGGTGCATCGTCCCTTTAATTCCCCACCCCAACTTCTTGATTGCATATACTCGAGCGAGTAAAAAGTACATGGTAGACCTATTCGGTACATATAGGCAAGTATAGTTCCAGATCTTTCAGTATTGATTGAAGCTTTCTATCTTTAACTTCTCTTTTCTATTCTAAACGCAGATTTGTCTGCATTTCACTCTTTTGGAGTTTCTCCTCCATTTTCGAACTTTTTACCATTATCCATTCCTTCGTTTTTTCCATCGTTCTTTTCCAAGCTATTTACAAAATGCAATTCGGCACATTATCAGCCCTCGCGGCAATTGTCCTCCCAGCTGTAGTATCAGCACAGTTGACTGGTTCAGTTGGCCCCTTGACTTCAAGAGAATCTAAGGCCACAAAAGTTTGCAGTGTTTTGGACTATGGTGGAAAAGCAAGCAAGACTTCAGATATTGGCCCGGCGCTTACTTCTGCATTCGCTGCTTGCAAGACTGGTGGAACAGGTACACAGTTCAAGACTCATTTGCATTTACTCAAAGCTTATTTATGAACAGTTTATGTCCCACCTGGAGATTATGGTATGTCTACTTGGATTACACTCAGCGGAGGTTCGGCATGGGCACTTAAGCTTGATGGTATCATTTATCGCACTGGTAGTGATGATGGAAACATGATCATGATCAAACACACCACCGATTTCGAAATGTACAGTAGTACCTCTGCAGGTGCCATTCAGGGTTATGGTTATGAATTTCACAAAGACGGAGCTTATGGTGCACGCCTCCTCCGATTTTACGACGCTACCAACTGGTCCATCCACGACATTGCTTTGGTCGACGCCCCTCAATTCCATTTTTCCATTGATACCTGCGTTAACGGAGAAGTTTACAACATGATCATTCGTGGTGGCAACGAGGGTGGTCTTGATGGTATTGATGTTTGGGGAACCAACATCTGGATTCACGATGTTGAAGTTACTAATAAGGATGAGTGTGTTACTGTCAAGGTAGGTTTTCCTCCAATGAAGTTTTAATAAAATGTCTAATCGTGCCATAGAATCCTTCCGATCATATTCTCATTGAAGATATCTACTGTAACAGTTCAGGAGGCTGTGGTATGGGATCTCTTGGAGCAGATACTGCCATCTCTAACATCGTCTACAACAATATTTACACTTACGGATCCAACCAAATGTACATGATCAAATCAAACGGTGGTAGCGGTACAGTTTCTGACTGTCAATTCAACAACTTCATCGGTCGCTCCAATGCCTACAGTTTGAACATTAATGCAGCCTGGCCTCAAGCAAGCAAGGCTTCCGGTAATGGTGTCATCTACGAGAACCTCTCTTTTAACAACTGGAAGGGAACATGTACCAGTACCTCTGAACGTGGACCAATCAACCTCCTCTGCTCATCCACCGCTCCATGCACAAACGTCACCATCACTGACTTTGCCATCGGAACTGAATCCGGCAGCACCGGAAAATACGTCTGCCAAAATGCTTACGGTTCAGGAGGATGTCTCAAAGCCGATACCGATTCCCCATCCGCTTACACTACAACTCAATCTTGGTCCTCTATGCCAACCGGCTACGAAGCTTCTACCATGGCCCAAGATTTGGCTACTCCTTTCGCCGTGAGCGTAAGCATTCCTATCCCAACCATCCCAACCTCTTTCTTCCCAGGTAGAACTCCTGTCTCCGCTCTCATGGCCAATGGCGGCAAGTCCTCAGCTTCAGTTGCATCCCACGTAGCTATCACCACCTCTTCAAAAGCCGCAGTAGCCACCTCGACCGCCGTCGCTTCCTCCTCAAAGGTCGCCGCTACCAGCAAAGCTTCTTCTTCCGCTGCTGTCGTTTCCGCCAGCAAGACTACTCTCGCCACCCAAAAATCTAGCACTACTCTTGCTACTTCCGCTAAACCAGCTGCTACAACCGCTGCTTCATCTTCTGGCTCGGTCCCTTTGTACGGTAGCTGCACCGGGGGACAGTCCTGCTCTGCCGGTACGTGTGTAAAGCAGAATGACTATTATTCCCAGTGCCTTCCTGCATAGACTGACTAACCGTGTGATAGACGGCGGAGAAGTTTCTTCAACCGAGATTGCCAGCTCGGTTGCTCCTGCTCCAACTGATGCAACGGATGCGAGTGGAGAGGAAGATGATGAGTGTGAAATCTAGACGTCTAAACGTCACTCTAGATATGAGGACGTAAGGAAAGAAAACATATATATATAAGGAGGGGATAGATTCATTGTATTATAGTTAGAACAGTATCTTGATTGTAAATATTGGAATGAAGAAAACATTTCCTGCTGCCCTGTTGAATGGGGCGGAGGATGATTGAATTTTATTTATTGCATTCTCTGTTGTGTATGTTATGTTCCATTTCAGGTCAATCAAAAATCATGACGTTGTGCGTGAGTATGATTTTCATTTCTGTGCTGCTCTTAACTCCAATCCTTGTATGGTGGACGTAGAGGGTTCCTCTTCCAACCTCCCTTCTCACTCTTCTTGCGTCCTCTATTTCAACCATCTTCTTCCCCTGAGCTTTCTACACAATCTCACCTCCAACCATGCCCCATGTAACTACCACTCCTCGTATCTTCTCAAGTTCTGAATCTCCATTTCGTAGTCCTCTTCCCATATTCCAGATAAGAGAATATCTCTCTCCCAAGCTCCCATGCGCGGGAATCAAAAAGCAGTAGTTCCAGCGACATAACTCCTTTCTCGCTTCGGTAGGCTCAAATCTAAAGATTCGAAGGAGCGTAAAATGCATGTGCTCATTATTGAAAACTTATCTGCAGATCGCAGAGGAGAAAGAGTGGATTTCCGGATAGTGACAGATTGATATAACTCCCAATCCCCGCGTGTTTTCCCTTCCCCAAACAACAGCATCGACAACGATTCCTCCTCTCTCATTTCTACCTCACCCTCCCTCCCCAATATCCCCCACTAAATCTCAAGTGATTCTTTCTCATGCCCTCTCTTCTCTCCCTTTTCTTTTCCGTCCTTATCCATGCCCTCCCCTACACCCTCTTTCCCCATCACACCCCAAGAAACCAACATCCAATAAACCAACGCTTCACAACCCGCAAACACCGTATACAAAACCAAAACATAAAACACAGCCCGCAGCACCGAAACGTCCCACTTATTCATAATAGCAGGCGTCAAGAAACCCGATGCACCTGTCAGCAAACCGGTCCGGAATGCATTTCGAGTTGGTAGAGAAAATTGTGAGAGTAAAGCCATTACTACGTTTTATCGTATTGTGTTGTGAGATATCCGTGAATAAACTTGCTGAAAGAGAGATGTGAGAATGCAGATTGAGAATAAGAAATCAAAAAGATCCAAGATGTGATCGTTGAAGATGGCGAGTATTTCCCTGGCCCCAAAGATCTCAGCCCTGCTGTGGCTTATGGCTTGCATATGTATGTCAGCTTACCAGTTGTATCCTATGAAGATCTCCCAAATCAGCATCTTCCGATGTGATCAGTCAATTCCAGAAAAGATCGACGTCACATACACACACACACACACACACCAGTAGAACATCCAAAGAAAGAAAGTGAAAACAAAACAACTAAAATTCATCTCCCACCATTCCCTTCAACAAAAAAACATACAAAGAAATTAAAAAGATTCGCAGAAACATCACTCCGCACACTACACACAGATACATTCCTCCCATCCACCGCCAAAACCACAACCCCATCTCGCCCTCCCAACTCAGCAAGCACCACAACTACCAAGCATCCCACAACCAGTCATACATACCGGTACATACCTCCTCTTCCCACCATCCACACCTCTAGAATTCATTCGCCACCAACACACACACACAGAGAGAGAGCTTCCAGAAGACCGCGCAAGTAACACATGTATGTATATAACCAAGCTATGATTTCTCAAAGACTATGAACGAATATCATGAAACCCAGTATTGAGAAGAGGTATCACATATAGACGAGCGAGATTCGAAAATGGGTATCGAGAGAGGATGACATATAAAGCTGCAGGACTCGATACGTTACCGCGAAGAATTCCGCTTTTGGATTAGAAAGAAATCGAGAGATGAATTGGTCGGTGAGTGGAGAAGGTAAAGGGGGAGGGAGTTGTTTGTGTCTGTTACCCTCACTATATAGTGTTTGTTTGTTTTTTTTGCGGTATTTTGGAATGTGCTGAAGATGGGAATGCTGGAATTACTTTCCGAGTTGGGTGTAGTGTGGTTGGTGCGTGGCTAGGAGTAATCATTATGTGCAGACTAGACTATCGGGGGTTGAAGAGATTGTGGAAAGAACAGGATTTGGCGAGAGATGTTATGTTGATTGACTATGATAGTGAGGTGTGGACGAAGAGGGAAGAGGAAAGGGGTGGTATTACGATGGCTGGGAGAGAGACGGAGAGAGCATCACTTTAATGCCCGCGGACGTATACATAGATCAGGAGAGAAGAAGTCTTGACCTATTAGATAAAATTTTATAGAAAAGCATGATACTATATATACATTCCACTAATTTACACAAATATCAACCATTCAACCATACCAATTCATATTTCCCGAGACCATAATGGCAAAAATTATATTAACAACGAATACCTATGTATAGTATATTATATAACTGCACCTTCAATGCACAAACCGCAATTTAGAAAATGCCTAAAACACACAAAAAAACATTCCATACAAATAAGCTCCCGATTGTGCAATCCATAACTAGAACAATGCCGTGTAGTGTACCCCAATAAACAGACCGAACAAACAAAATATTACTAATCCCAAACCACAAACACCCATGTATGCCTTCGAAAGGCAATATGCACAATTTATGATCCCTTTCCTCAATAACCCAATGCCGATTTGCTAATACCATGAGTATATACGCTAGATGCTTATATCAAAACCATCAACTTCATACATAACTTCGTATACCCATCCCACCCAGACCTCCACCTGAGAAATCTACACTACAACCCCTCTATCACTCCATCCGTCCTTTCCCTTCCAAGCCCAAACCCAGAATCCAATTCCAACACTCACACTCCCTGCCATTCCCCAGAAGGTACCAGCATAACAGCTTTGTCCCCAGCAAAGTACCCCATCACCAAGGAATTCCTTCCATAATCCCTCGGCAACTTTCTGGTAGACCTGACTGTAAATCACACCCCAGAGTGTAGCACCTAGTGCTGGAACCATTGCCACGATTCCCCAGTTAGTTCCGAAGTTTTCAACACCCCAGATAACCGTTACGATCAAAGGGGTCAGGGAGAATAAAGCGCCGTAACCAGATCCGATGAGAGTGGAAATGATCCAGAAGCGGTTAGCGTGGTTTTGGCAAATTCCTGCAGCCAGTAGAATATCACCTAAAAGAATTAGGAGAGCGGACAAGATAAGGAATGTTATACGAGATATTGTGAAACGAGATCTAGGTTGTGGTGGGAGAGAAGCGAAAGAATTTGACAGAGAACCGAAATGATGTGTTGTGGGAACCGGTGCCAATACATCGGTGAGGGTACCAAATAGGATTCGAGCGATGGTTGAGGTAAGTGCCACAACTGAAACGTGTGTTGCTGCGGAAGTAGGATTGTGGATTGTAGGTGGATGAAGCGTGCCGATGATCGTGCCCAAATTTGTGATGAACGACTCGCCTGGTCCGGAGACGAAGAAAAATCCAATGGCTAACCACCACATAGTATGATCTTTAAGGAATCTCCTTGTTTCCTCGTTTAATAACCAAGTCTTCTTTCTCGCTTCCTCATCCTCCTCATCAACATCACCTCGTTCTCCTCCATTCAAAGTACCATATCCTCTCCTAGCATATCCTTCCTCCTCCCCAAGTAACCCACTCCTCTCCAATTCCTCAACAGCTTCTTCAATCAACTCCTCCTCATCCACAATCTTCAACAAGCCACATCCAATAACTCCCACCACAAGAAGCGTAATAGCCAAGAACGAAAAGAATCTCCCCACATCAACATCTCCCCTTTGACCGTCTCTCCCTCTCTCATATAATATCTTCTCCCCCACCTGACTCTGCCACATTCCACTCAATCCAAATGCCGCGATTGGACATGCAAGCGCCAGGCCTCTATATTTCGATTTCCCAAAATTCTTCGCACATGCCGTCACCGCACTAATATACATACAAGTGGTTGCCATCCCAATAATCATGAACGCAATCACCATCCAGATGATTGGCCATCCTCTTTCCGTCACATAACCCTCTACATCCTTCTCTCCACTCTTATATGTAAGTGCCGCCAATCCATATCCAGCTCCAAACATAAATCCCGCCCCGAGAGACAGTGGCGCAGGTCCAACCCGATCGCATAGATATCCAAATACCGGTACCGGCAGATACATTGCCAATTCCGCCGCGATGATAACAATATTGACTTGCAGTTGTGTATAATGTAATCGCGATTGAAATAAATGGCCATAGAGCGAATAAGCGGTGATGGAACCTGCGCAGAGACAGGAGAGAATGGCGGAGGCGTAGGAGGTGTAGCGGATTATATCTTGTTTACGAGCTTTTTGGTCGCGGAAAGCAGAGGAAGATTCAGATGGTGATCGTAGAGATGAGGATGGGGAGGAGGACCGAAGGAGGAGGGTGCGATTTGTGGGCGCCATGATTTCGATGGGTGATGGGCCCGGATTTGTGTAGATATCTATGCTAGATACGAGGGCATCGAGTGAGTTCTAAATCAAGGTGTACTCTAGAGACTTGGATTTAAAAGGTATTAGGAATTGAACCAAGGAACACCGTTGATTCAAATTATAACAAATTCAACAGTTTCGAATCGAAGAGATGCAAAAGAGTATGCTGTGATTGTTGTGATGCTGTGACTCCCGAGGTCTCTGAACCTTGGAGCTTGGAGCGTGGATGATCTCTCAAACGCGACTTCGCTCTCGGCTTACGCCATTAGGTAAAGTAAGGACTCAAGTTGAATTCACTCGAGATGTGGCTGCCCTGAGTATTTTGATTTCAATTCAAAAGGCATTTCTTATCTGCAATATGTCCATCTCCATCTCTACCTTTATCTTTTGATACTCTCGGATTTCACACCAAGCAAACTTATTATTGCTGCAGATGACGTCTGATTGAATGTGTACCTAGGAGTTCGGTATTACTTCGGTAAGCTGAATTTCGTCCTACAAGATCGGAATTTGATAAGTTTATGATGTGATGATACCCATTCTCATCTTGTCGCAGCCAATTGAATCATGCAAAATCTGTCAAGTTTAAAAATGTTGAATTTGTGTATTCAAGAGTAACTATCGCTCCAAAATCGCGAGAGCGGGGAGAATATTAATACTAAATGCAGCCTCTTCATCCCATTTTCTGACCTAGCATTTAACGCTTCTATAACGGTATCTCATCAAAAGGTATCAAGTTAAACGCCCCCAGAATTCCAAATATACCAAGTCTGTTTCAAAACCACCCTGCGCCAAGAGATGCTGGAATCTCGCATTCCCTTCCGATTGTCTATTCCATAAATCATCCAATCTCCCTTCTTTTAATGTACCCTATCTCTGTGCTGTAATAAGTGCAACCTCCTCCTTTCATCCGCTTCCCCTGGATGTGCATGTGATGGTGGATGCAACGGTGTGAATCCCATACTAGAGAATGGATTTCTTCTCAAAAATCCCGGTCCATGGTGATGTCTATGCGTATCCGCGTGTGAATGTGAATGAGAACTTGAGTGTGAATGTGAGTGTGAATGGGCACTATCCAATGGGTGCTCATGCGGTGTACTTGGGCCAGTACTTGCATGCAATGTCGGACTTGGTGGTGCTGAGATGGCAGATTCGTAATTGGGCAGTGCTTCAGTATAACTCATTCCTCTCACGGGAGTTTTGAGGGCCGTAGTATAGGAAGGAACTTTGGTTAGATCTCCCATCTCATTGTAATCCAGATGTTCAGGAGTATGGTATCCGCTGCTCATCGTGGTACTAGTGGCATCTGGGTGATGCTCGTCGTTAAAACTTCCTCGTCTACTAAGAGGATTGCTTCTGGCAGTTGCTGAAGACGCGGAGTGACCATGATGTGAATCAAAATAACCTCCTTGGTGATCATCGTTATGGTGAGGGGTATTTCCTCCGGATCCAGATCCTCCATATCGTCTTAAAAAGCTATTCCTGCCAGAATTTAAATTGGTATTCAAATTTTGAAGCCTAGATGACAATGCTGCAGGGGGGACGGCGCCGGCCGGATGGTGAGATTCTGGGGAGGTAGAAAGATTTTCTGATGAACCTGCTCGAGACTGGGCGTAAAATGGAGTGTTCATTCCAGATTGCGGCATAGGGGTCATTAGTCCAGATTGATCCATGTCGGCGTAAAGTTGATCTAATACGTGCTCCCCATAAAGAGGTGGTGCATGTGCTGATACTGAAGTGGATTGGGCATTAGATGTTGGTGTCTGGTCCACTAGAGCACCTTCGGCAGTTAATGGCATATTAGGAGAAATGAAGATTGTGACTGGTAGCGTTGCGCGGAGCTGTATTTGATCAGTATTTTTCGCATATATTACAGACAGGGGAGTCATACCTCTGAAATATGCCCATCTGGGTTGTGTAATGCAATATTGAATTTTACCTTGTGGCGAATTTTGATACCATGTACATCTACATCTTGTACGCATCTGCTCAACCTTTTTGGCAATGGCATGTATTCGGTCATTTTAAACCCATCTTGTCCACTGTCGTCAAGCATATCTTGATAATGCTCTTCTTCGTTCAATTCAAAGGTCCAAGCATCCACATCTCTGGAGTTTTTCCAATATCTATCCGAAGTCGTAGATGTTCCTGGGAGAACGAATTCTTGTACTTCGATCAAATGGCACTTTATCTTGCCAATTTTTAAGCCTTTCAACAAGGAGGTGAATCTCATCTCGATGGTGATCGAAGTACCAAACACTATAGCCTTTTGTGGTATAACCAGTTGGTACTCGATTTTGTTTGGCCAAATATTCTCGACTGTCATGGCATGAGCCAATTCCAATGCTGAAGGGTCCAAAGTTCGAACGATTCGCACCGGTTTCCAAGCATGTAAATCGTATGCCAATTTTCCCCTAGCAACTGTTGCCTTCAATTTGTAAATGATGTGGCTGTCATTCAAACCTTCCACACTTTCTGACATGGATCCTGGAATGACGAGTTCGAAGGGCCATTCATAATTTCCTGCTGGTAGAAGTAAACCCTTGGAGGAAGAACCAGGCCCTCCTCCACCCACAAACGGAGCCCATCTATGACTGAAGATTTCAGTAGTTCTATCGACTCGATTATTCGAAATACCGGTAGGAGTGACTCGCTGATCGTTCCACCTGCGTAAGGTAGTTAGTTTTTCAATCCCCGCACACGTCGAAATACTTGGGAAAAACTCACCCAACTTTCAATTGCCCAGTCATGCGAAGATGTACATCTTCCACTTTTAAAGCAGCTGGCAGACACAAAACCACCGATCCCTTGAGCAATTGACTCGATGCTTCATTTTCACCTCCTCGAAGTACGATAATTTCCTCGTCAAGACTGGAAAATGTCAGTGGGTGATGGAGGAACAAAATCGTGCATATATTGTAACATACCGTATCTCGAAGAGTGTCGAAACACCTCTTCCAGTAACGCCTCCAAAGAAACTAGGCATAACGTCCTATTAACTCGTATAGTGGCTGTATGCTTATGGAGAAATGATGATTCAAAAGATATTTGGCGTCAGTAGGAGAGAAAATCCCTCGACCGTTTCGTGTGCTTAATATGGTGTTGCAAAGTGGTAAAATGATGAGCTCCGAATATTGAGAAATACTTATACTCCACTCGCGTCGGCGGTTTCCTTTCCAAAGCACAATTACCAAGGAAGTGTGTGAAGGCAGTAGTGCTAGTTGCGAATCGCTCTTTCTGTTGCTCTGCAGCCAATATACTGCACAGGCATATGTAAAAGGACAAGAACGATATGAGTATAAAAAAGATTTAAAAAAGAAATCCCAAATTATGACCTCGTCTTTTAGTTATCGTGCCTCTAGTCCTTCTTTGTCGGTTGTATATCAAAGATTTCGTGCTTACCCTATTGTTGCTAGCATATTTGTCGCAATCTCTCGTTCTCTCTCCTTTCTTCGGTAGTGAGGTGCTCTTTTGCGTACTCTTCTCTCCATCCAAATCCCAATCCCACTGCAACAATCCAATGGCCAGTCAATAATCCAGTGGCTCAGGCGCAATTCACAAAAATCCACACAGCTCCAGCTGGGTAGGCGTGGGTACGAAGTAGATCAAAGTGGCGCTTCCGCACGTCACAAATCGGAAGGGGCTACGGTTTCTTGGTATGAAGTGGATATCTTCTAGTGGGGGTCACCTTCTTAGGAGAAACCCTTAGGAGAAACTTTTTAGCTGATGTTCGAGAACTTTTTTTTCCCTTTTCTTTTCGTTGGTGTATCAAAACGATTCAAAAGTGCCGACACGGTCGTATCCGTAAAAATTGGATCCTCGCAATCAAACAGACACGCAAATATAGATTCGGGCTTTCTCTTCCCGCAGGTTGGCATGCAATGATGATGATGAGTGATATTGGATTATATACATGTACTTCTTCGCCGTGCGAGGGTCTTACCGTCACCGTCACAGTCCCAGACTGCGATGTGATTGATCGATGGTGGTCGACTGGCGTGGTATCCGATTATCAAATGAGAATGTGACAATGTGACAAAGTCTACCCAATGAGCCAATCTAGCTACCCAGCACACTACGCCTGGGATAATTCCCAAGGCTGAACGAGTTTTCTTCCGGTCCTCGGATACGTACCGGGTATATCCAGAAGATTTAACATTTGAAGACTCGAAATCGGGTGCTGCAGGAAGGTGGATATCAATAGGAGTATCTCCCTGGTCGCAAGCAAGGCAAGTCTAAACTCTGGAAGGTTACCCGTCAAGCCAGCTGCAGCATACTATATTCACCAGAATCAGGTCAGATCAACCTCGTTCCGAAACGTGCTCTCCCTCGATGTAACTTGATGATGCACCTCCTAGCTCGGTTTTGACACGTGAAAAGGAGGTGCTTCGGGCGAGGTGCGAATAGGACGGGTGTGAGCATCTGATAAGAGACAGGAGATCCTCGAGATATGGCATGATCAAGCCTCATGAGCGACATCTCAGAAATCGAATGACCTCCACACGATAACAACGTTTACGGCGTAGCCAGACATGGTCGGTTGTGAAGGACGGGTCGTTGCGAGCAGGGTGTGAGCGCTAATGAGTACCGATAGCATCAACCTCCTTTTCTGCTATTTGATAAGGATGAGTCGTAAAGAGCGGGCTCTGATTCAGGATGATCCAGATGCATACTTCTAATTCGACGCTACGGTATTGTTTCGAGCTAACAAGTTCAAACCCTGATCAACAAACTACGAACGTTTTTCTGAAAGTCTCTGGGTAAGCTCGATAAGGTCCGGTATTTGACCTTTCTTTGACAGTGGACACGGACTGAAGCGCCTGCATCAAATCTTTCTCACACGTTTCGTTCGGTGTCTAGCAAAAGAGCCTTCAAGAGCTCCGCCACCGAGGATAGGCCGCTCATGCTAATCAGTACAGACCGACGCCGTATATACTCCGCAACGTCGCATGACGAGATGTCTGCTTGAGTAGGATTTGCGCATTTCCCAGGTCGGTGCCGCTGCCACACTTTGAAATGCAAATGGCCGGCTAGGGCTATGGATCCTACATGTCAAACAAAACCCATTATGGATGGATCAACCGCAAATGTCACACTCCCACACTCCCACACTCCCACGCAACTTGAAAAATGCCTCAACGGAAAAATACCCACAAATGTCTGGTATGGAACCTTGACTTCGACTTCTCTCAATTCTTGGTTCTCTCGAGAAAATCCTGCGATAAGGCAAAATTCTGCATGGGTCACAATCTGATCTTGTTCCCGCCCCTCGAAAAGTTTACGAACTCGAGACGAATTGGTCTAATTGCGTGACAAAAAAGGATGAGGCTCAAGGATAACCACTTTTTCTCATGAGCCACTTTATTGTAATTGTATCGGGCCTTAAAGAAAAACTAGGTCTAAAGAATCCATACGAGATTAAGCATTCTGGACGTTGATTGGTGCATATTCTTTCGCTCGAACTTTGCTGCTTGGATTGTGGATTTATGGATCCGTACCTGGCATTGATGATATCTGAGATTTCGAGATTTCCCGATGGATAATTATTGAATGAGAGGATCTGAGAACTAACAATTGATATGGAAATGGAATCCATCGGGAAATACACTCACCGCTACCGATCCAGGTTCGCGTGAGTATGAGCACTATTCGTACATTCTCGATGTGTTATGTTGTACGGAATAAGACCGCAATGGTTTTTTTCTCCTGATATCTAGGCGTGAGACTATGTCTTCATATTTCGACTAGGGACAGCGGCGACGGCGATACTCTTGAACGCATCTATCATACACCACTCCAAGTCTCCAGCATACCCACGTACTAAGTAAAACACGAACACATCGACACATCAACCCACCCATACCCTTAGACCTCAAGATCATCACTCTGTTCCATTATAATCTTCTCATGGGAGAGTAATGGAACTCAGGTTTAGACCATTTGCTTCTATATTGACGCGTTCTTGCAAGACACTAGCTTACATTACATACCTCAATTGCACATCTGCATATCAGTTGCTATATACATGCACGTTGTCGCAAGGATAATCATAAAATCGTCTCACCACTTCATATCACATCATATCATTTTGCACAATTCTCGAATCTAGAATCCAACATGCAAAGATCTAGAATCCGTCACGCAGTGTGTTGTACAACCAACCTATGATCTTATCATCCAAACCCAGCTAACTAATAGTCGGCTCTTCATATGATCGTGATGAGATCGAGCGACGGGGAAATGAGTTTCACATGTAAAGCTTCTATCTCACTGTACATGCACTACAAGCTTTTCTTGATTCCTCATACGAAACATCAGAATGCCTCCATCCACGCTCCATTGTCTCACGAACATGTGCCTTCACGATAGCGAAAGCCACATCCTGCAAGCCAAGGTCCTGATAACGATTTCTATCGCCAAGAATCGATAATGGTATGAAGTCATCCTAAATATCCCAAGAATGAATCATAGATTATGTAGTAGTGCTTTCGAGAAAGAAAAAAAGGTGACTCTAGATATGTATTTTTAGAATCTCGAATGATAGTTTCGTTAGCTGGATTATTCATTATCTACGAACATACGTCCCAAAAGAGTCGTCGAGACTCGAGTCTCTAGAATATCCAATCATTTCGGCATGTGCATGTGCAGAAGAGAACCCTCAGATCAGATCACAAACTCGCTAGTCGCTACGCTTCCCCTTCGTCAACATGCTCACAAATTCGCCCTTCAATCTCAACGTCATCCTTATCATTTTACTAACCACTACTGCTATCTGAAATCTCGCCCCTCTCATTCACTATACCCAGCCCCACCTCTTAAAAACGAAAAGGCTCCGGTCGGGTAGTAGTGGGGCTCGCGACACGCCAAACTTCACGTCGGCGAAGAAGAAAAAAAAAAAAAAAAAATGGGCATCAAAAAATTAACCAAAAATAAATGTGAACATGAGATTCAAGGAATTTTATGTAGAAGGAACTCTCTGACGGGGAGTCGAACCCCGGTCTCCCGCGACTTGCAATGTTATTGACAAGCGGAAATCATGACCGTTAGACCATCAAAGATGTTGTGTTATTGTTGTGGTGGGGATGGGTTTGAGAGTATATGAATGAAAATTTGACAAGGATGGAGAAGAGTGTGGGATAGGATAGGATGGGGTTAGTGCTATTGCGGCGATACAACAGATATCTAGCAGGCCAGGGTGCTGAGGCTCTGTCTTTAAGTAGTCTGGACCTTGTTGACTTGTGTACCTACTTTTAAACCCGGACATACAAAGGGACTCGGTAAGGCAAGGGGATAAACGCCATCGAAACAATAAGGAGACGAAGAGATTCAAGAGTGCTGGGGAAGTTCTGATTTATTTAAATTCAATAAAGAAGAGATTGAAGAGATTCTCAAACTCACAAAGAGATTTGTTGAAAGAGGTGGAAAGATGTTGACTCGTCGAACATCACATGAACCGAAAATTCATCACTTTGGTTTGGGTTCCTTCTAGCGGTCACCTCTCACAGAATCTTGGTGGTGTGATTGCTTTTTAACTCATCCACCATCATTCTTCTACTAAATCCTTGACAACGCGCTTTCAGCCGATATGGGACAGTTTGTCGATGCTAATCATCTCTCTCTCTCTCAAGCATGCCATGTCGATATTTGTTTATGCTGGTCTTGTTGAAGAAGGCCGTGAGACATATCGCCTTGTCCACTCCACTGCTGCGAACCCATTCCCTGCCCAGTCCCAAGAATTTTTCTTTGCAGATAAATATTGGTCATGACCGTGCCGAAGTTGAATAATAGGCTGATCAGGCTTATTGAACTACAGATCCAAATCACATAAGTATTGACTTGGGGATAAGTTCAAGGCATCTGACCTACCTGTTCTTCCACCACTGACAAAAGCCACATTGTTGTTTTGTGCTATTCGAGATATATTAGCACTTGCCGGAACGGAGTATCGCCAAATCGCATAATATCATACGTCTCGTCTATCCTGGTAAGTCTATCATAAGTCCTTTTGTCAGTGGCTCTTTGAAATATTTGAATGAAGGAAAACTAACATGGCGAGCACATTATGACGTTGTTCCCTAGACAATTTGACATCACATCAGCTTTATGTATCTCAAAACGGGAAATTCTGTCAGAGCCTTGGAAAGGAGTAACTGACGATTCATCAAGATGGTGCTGACTATGAAAAGTTAGTGATTTGGAAAACAAGAACCTTTGAAGTTCCAAAGTAACAGCTAAATGGGATACCCATCACTTACAGCTTCTCAATTGCAATCTTTCTGGATAAAGGTGAGCAAAAAAAAAAGAGAGAGCATAAATGCGAATACTTAGCACTCACAACCCGCGAATTCTGATATCTCGTTGATTAGCTGTACCATTCAATTGAACTGAGTAGCTTGCAAAACTTGCCCATTATTCAAGTCTGAATCCTCAGCGACTTTGCTTGGTTCTTCTAATCCATCTGGTTGATCGACTTGATTTGACTGATCGGACGATGGAGGTGCGTGATCTGATTGACCTGCTTTCAGTATAAATCAGCAAACATTTAAAATAGGGGCACGTAATAACACTAATAAGATCTTTGAGGATTGATAAATGGCTTCCACGTACTTAATCCTGTCATTTTTGTATGGAAAAGAAGAACTAAATTGGGATTGAATTACATTCAGAGCATACTTTATATATGGCCAGCTTATAACATCTTAACTTTCGGTTGTATTGTATTTTACTGTATTGTATCTTTCTTCTTTAATTCCAATGTGTGAGTACAGAGCTGAGAAGATACATTAGAAAGGAGAGACGACAATTGTCTCTCTTCTTTGCCTTCTTTGAAGACCTAGATAGACAGCCTTGATACAAAGTTGCTTGCTTGGCTTTGCTTCATTGTTTTCCTTGATGTATATTCCCACGACTGAAAAAAAAAAAAAAAAAAAAAAAAAAAAAAGGTCATGATAAAGGTAATGAAGCTGCCGTGAATGCACCGCAGAGAGAGATTAGATAGGGATAGATAGGATCAAACGAGGCATTGCAATGGTGAGTGAATTGACAGACAAAGCAAAGTCAATAAAGATTAGACAATATCAAAATGTCTCATCTTCCCGATCAAGCCATTGGAGTTATGTAACGGACTGAGTGAATGGTTGAAAGTATATACTTCTACAAAAGACATGGAACAAATGATCAACAAGAATTGGGACGGAATCAATCGTGGTGGCTTAATAATCTTGAAATCATCTTGAAAGATGAATAGCGACGAAAGAAATGATGTTGATACTACACCCATCCTTCTATTCACCATTAATACGCTTACTCTCCCGGTCCACTTACGCGCAAGCCACACTAAGTCCACTCTTCCCAAACCCATTTGTTGCATATCTGCTGTAGGTATCCAGCCTGGAGATACTTAACTAAAAGCCCACTTCCCACGTTCTCAGAAAGCCATCTCCATTCTTTGGACAAATACTAATTGCATCCTAATAAACCCCAATGCGAACTCACCTCCTAACATCCATTCTCCGTTTCCCATCAAACTTTACAAATACCCTCCCTTGAACCCCCTTGCACCATCGCTTCTCCCATGGCCATCCAGCCTCTCACTTCCACATACCATATTCACCCTCTCACCCTCACCCTCACCCTCACCCTCACCCTCACCCTTATCCACATCACATTCACTCAATTCACACTTCTCATTCTCCTCCCACCCCACCAATCACGATCCCCGCAGCCAATTTCCTCGGTCTTTTGTTGCACATCTGCTTCAGGGCCTCAAGCCTATACACCCCTATAAGCCCCCTAGAACCAATTTGTACATGCCGTGTGTCTAGATACAAGCACTGCACTTGCGATACCAGACATCTGAGCTATTTTCTATCGCCCTGCCTCTCGTCCTTTTTGTTATTTATAACACACTATTTTTATTTTCCCAACCATTCGTCTAATCGCTAACTCCCCTTTTACTTCCTTCTCACTCTTCACATTCACTCAATGCACTGCTCCAAAATATCACCACCCATTATCCAAATTTCAACGAGGTTTTCTTGCACATCTGCTTCAGCGGTCAAAACCCATAAACTCCCCTCTTACGCCCAAGGTCCCCAATCCTTCCATTGGAGAGGGTAAGCACTCAACCACGTCGTCTTCATAGCCTCCCCGCTCGGACTTGCCCCTCTGTAGATCCGAAGAGTGATAAACATTGACTTGTCAATCACGTATAGATAACTACCAATGAATCCAGTACTGTATTGGTAGTAAAAAGTGAATTGAGTAAAAGTTTGATTGGGTTACACAAGTAATCATCGCCAGTTTCGCTAGTAGGCAAATCTCCTTTGCTACCCCTACACCAGAATGCATGTTTGGATTCGCTGTGTAAGAGACATGTACGCCCTCCAATCCTGGTTAGATCCACTAAATCCCATAAATATTATCAACACCCCAAACCCAGCCATTGAATGAGCAAAATGTCCGCGCCCAATCCGTTTTAAACCCCGTGTCCCTAGTCCATATACCCATTATTCAATACTCATTTTCATCAATCCATCATTAGTGTCTACCATGCCCTGAAACCCAATTCTCCTGCCTCCAATCCCAGCCGAACCATTTCCCAATCCACTCTTTCCATTTCCAGGTTCTCCATTACTATTTGGTCTTGAGCCCCAGGGAGCCAGATCTCTTTGCATCGGACTTTGCATTACTGGACTGTTATGTACGCTCATACCAGGACTAACCGCCCGTCTCTTGAAACTTGTAGGATCGAGATCATCGTCCCGACGACGTTTATGTGTGATTTTACGCATCGGCTCGGATGCTTGAGGGGTAGAGGAGCGGGAGGGAGATGAATCAGAGTTGCTTCGATGGGGATGAAGAGGCGTAGAGAGGTGAGCTTCTAATGATAAATCTTCACTCATTCCAGAAGTGGAACCGCGATGATTGAAATTGGGTGGAGGTGGTGTGCGGTTGTTGTCATCACTAAAAGAATCCCAAAATTCTTTGCCTTTGGAATTGCGAATGACTTGTTGCTTAAAGCTTCCAGATAGTTGAGAACTGGATGCATCGGCCATTATATCATCTTCGGGTATGCCCTCTAGAGACTCTTGTGTTGGGCCAATTATCGGCGACGAGCGTGCATCTATTGTTGATATAGAAGGATGACGGGAAGGCTCGAGATCCATATCACTTTCACGGGTTTGGCGGACGACTTCTGCTTCTCTACGAACTTCTGTTTCGACTGGTGCACTCTCTTCAGCTAGAGCTGCTCGAATACGTGCAAATCCTTTTGTTTTAGGCTATCAAAAGTTAGTTGAGGTAAATTTACAAGTGTTGCGTAACATACTAGCATGTTTCCTCTCCGGGTCACCACTCTGCGAATGACCCCTCGTTGTCCATCTTTTCCAGGCGTACTAGGCATACCATCCACATTTTCTAAAGTGGATTTCAATCCAGCATCATCGCTTTCACTTCCTGATATGTGTAATTGATTTGCAGCCCAGCTTATACTTTCTCTCCTCGATTGAAAACTATCCACAGGTCTTTGTCTGTTGAAGTAATTGCTTTCGATATTGCGCATAGTAGGAGGTGATTTAGAGGTTGGACTAGCCATTGGTCCGCTTCTCGATCCTTTGCGACTCTTTCCACTCCTTAATCTTGCTGACTGAAAATTCATGAGACTATTGACTGCGGGGGATTGTCCAGACCAGGCGCTACCAGGGCTTGGGTTATAACTTCCGCCGAAAGGTGCTGTCATTCTGCTAACTTGAGGTGTTGTAATAATAGAGTCGTCAATGTCGTCTGATTCCATCAAATCGTCATTGTCGGAACTACTCTCAGAATCATCGGAGGCCAACATGTTAACACTACCAAGCGAGTTGGATACCATCATTCTTTCAGTATTTGGTGCGGGAGACCACAAAGAACTTTCCCCGGCGCTGGTGAAGTTTAATCCATTTTTTCTATTCGGGATATTCATGGCTCTGCCAGTAATTGTAGGTGACGAATCGGGTGATGATTGCTCTGCAAGTGTGGAGTGATGAAGATTCGTTGCAGCTCTTGAAAAATCTAGGCCTCGAGATCGTCTAGGTAAAACACTTGTAGGTGACCCATATGTTTGTGATTGATCTAACTTTGGTGATAATGGTACTCGATTGATGTATGCTGAAGACCCTACTGGCATGAAATCCTTTGGTGGCATCTGCAGAGAAAGACCTCGGGCAAATGCAGCAGGTCGCCTTGGTGTTGTCGGACTTTCGGAGATGGAGCTATCATCTTTGGAAACTGGCTTTTCTGGTTCGCGAAATTTAGGAGACGGTGAAAGTATTGGTTGACCGCCATCTGATAATGACCGAGCTTTTGAAGGTGATCGTGATGTATTTCTAACATTGAATTCTTCGCGTTTGTCGTTCACTTCAGTCCCCGTCTCGGCTTCAACGATATCCATACTTGACGACATATCCTCGATGGAGCGATTTGGAAACATGATAGCGGATTAATTGTTAAATATTATAAAGATTGAGAAAAGATTAAACCGGTGTTTCTATACCATCTTCTAATTGTACAGGCGTATAGACTTGGTGGATGTCGTCGCTGTGTATCGAGGCGGTAGGTGATAGAGATGTTCAAGGTAGAGATTATATTGAGTGAGTTGATGTCGTAAATGAATATGTTCAGTTCAGAGTTGCGGGATAAAAGGAGGGGTACCTAGTGCACCTAGTCATAAAAGGGATTGTAGAAATATGAAACTAATGAAGTACACATTGACGATGACACTGTTTTACATGAATGACAATCTGTCGGATATCAGATTGGAGGCGTTCCCATTATCGTTCAAGGGAATGCACTATCTTAAGATCGTCAAGGTGTAATAATAAGTAACTGTCTTGGTCGTCTCGGTCGTACACACAATGAATCGAATTAGATATTGGCTAGTTGCTGGAGCTGAAGCGGGACTATCAAAAGATAGTACGCTTATCTGTTTACGGTCAAATCTGCAAACGATCATCACGTGCCAGATTTTCTTTTGGAACCTCCGAAGTACACTCTGTACAAGGTTTGTCCAACCATTCATCGTATCATACCTACCTCGATCTAATGGGTGGGTATCAACGATGCTTTGAACCTCAGAACCTCACATATTCTACCGATATCAATCAAACGACATCTGGCAGCTTATAAGTTTCCTCATTCCTCTATTGTTTCAGACTGGAATTTCCTCTCCTCTCACAAGTTCAGCAACGCCTGCATCATATGCTCGAGACATGGCACGTTGATTGGAAATGTATTGTATCTTTCTTATTAATTAAACATATTGTCATTATTCATTAGGGTCTGGGGATGGCCAAGACCCGACTCTGATCGACTTTCGTATTGTTCATACAGCAGAATCATTCTTTCTCCCATTATCCCATACTTCACTGTCTATACTCGTGCCCGAGGCACTGGTACTCCCAGCAAGAGCACCATTCTTGGATAAATGTTGCATGATACCCTCTTCTCCTTTCTCATGTACGTTATGGCCTTTGGCAATAACTGCAAAGCTATCGCGTTGGATCATCTCATACAATGCTGTCCCAAAAAGCATAGCAGGTATACTCGTGAGAACGGGTATCAATGAATAAAGCGAGAACGCATCGCCTCCAAAAAATATGGCTGCAACAATGCGAGCGCCCAAGTCACGAGATGAATTAAGCTCTATTGTCACATCCGCAAAACCCCAGATCATTGTTGCTAATAAGAGAGGTTAGCAAGTGTACAACGATGAAGAAACTATTGAATCCGAAGAGAGCGGTTGTGGGTTCTATGCTTACCATAACCTAGTCCAATAACCCATGGTACCGCGGATGCAGACACAAATGGATTCATAGGGTCAAGGCAAGCCCAAATGACAATTCCCTAGAATGGGTCAACAAATGTTTCGATGTTTGGCAAAGTCTCTGACACATACCACGAAGACATCGGCAAAAAACTCAATGAAGAACAGATATCCATATGATTGTGATGCTCCAGGGAAAGAGCAGAGAATGCTTCCCGGTCCGCCTGGTGAGTTGAGACTCAAGCCTTTAGCACGATAATCCGCAGCAAGTTCCATCAGCTGTGGATAGTATTGTCCAACTAAAAGCATGGCTGCCATAAAAGAACCGAAGACTTGAGCGAAGATATATTGAGGAACCTTTTTCCAAGGGAACTGGGATGAATTAGCTAATGTTGATATGCAACTAGAGACTACGAAAACGTACCCCTAGCCAAACAGCACAAGATATCGTCACTGCTGCATTGAAATGTCCTCCTGAAGTACTTCCACAAGTTCTAATGCGTATCAGCAACTGAGACGAGATGGCAGATCATATCCTGATAATATAGTTCAACATACATGATAGCAAAAGCAATACCAATCGCAAAGGCCCAACCAATTTGGAACACTGATCCGAACCCTGGGTCTCCAGGATTCAGAAAGAATGACGCACATGATGCAATTCCCGGATAACTATGGGGAACTGTTAGTTGATGTTGCATCTAGCCACCTCTATAACCTTACACAAAGAAGAACACTCCCATGGCCTCGGCAGCCATTTCTCTGATCCACCTCGGCCTTGCATTCTCGAAGTCTAGTTTGCGTTGCGAAACAGGCTTAGGTGCCACGACATGTCTATTTGCATGGCGCTCTACTGCTTCTGTATAGCCAATTTCCAACTCCCCGGTATGAAGACGACTTGGATCGTTTTGAGACATTATGGAACGAATAAAAAAACAGCAGTATGTTCAAACTGCAGTGGTGCAAGTGGCAATAGACCAGATATATGGAATTCTTAAGCAACCTGGAAGATGCTTTAAGTGCGGGGTACAGGCTGTATTATGTACTGGACGATGCCGCGGAATATGCGGGATGCTGTTTAATGATTGAATGAGGAAGGTTGTGGTTAATGTTTATTCGAACAAACGGGATCATGTTTAAATATGGATTTGCCACCTGTAGGTTTCTCGGGAAAGGAGCAGAAATACCCAACTCATCTCAATATAGCATGTACCAAATTGCTCATTGTGGCTAGAAGGTCAGAAATGTTATGGACAGGAAATCGACGAGATCAACAAACCCTACAGTCTAACATCGAAACTCGCTCTCATTGGTTCAATTAAAGTCAAGAATTTTTGTACGGCCAATCAGATTAACTCCTCGATGGGTTCCTAAAGGAGTCCGGAGAAGTCATAGCTTTTTCGCTTACTCGTATGCTTACAATAGGAGCGGAGATATTTTTACATCTTACACCGAGGACAACATAATATCTTGACATTGCCCAGGCTTCTGCATTGTTCTCTGGCTGCACTGTGTCAGGTTCAAGCGCATCTTCAAAAGCTCAAAGAATTACTAGTTTGCTTCCGAATCTGGACGACCGTTTCATGTCCGGGTGGCTTATCTATGCGCCACAAACGCCACACGCACTTTCACCTCAATATATCTCGTACATCCTCGAGCTTAAAGATCAATGGAGTTCATAACGATAATTTTGAGTTTGTGTGTAATGATACAATCCAGGTAACAGAATGAACGGCCGTTATTCCTGTTCTCCGTCGGTACGAAGATCTCTTCCTTCCTTTTAGATACACAACATGATCAATTTGTTCAAGACTCCAGCTGGATCTCATCCCAATTTTGCCCGTGGCCCTATTTTCCTTTCTACAAAAGGAAAGAGGGAACAACATATCTCCTCAAAGCACCGGTCCCCTGAAAACTGTGATCCACCTCAATCATTCCTTTATTGCTAGAGTCTTACTTCGCTTTCCACGGGGTCGAACTGGCGATTCCCGGCTATCAATCACCCTCACTTCAGTTCGTTCATCTGAAGATCTAGTAGATCTTCTCCTTTGAGCACGTTTTGTTTTCACCAGTTCTGAGGGGGAAAGCATGTCATCTGCATCTGAATCTTCGGTCTCATTGCGGGGTGTTTTCTTATAGCGAGGCTTACCATCTTTCAGATTATCAGTCTTTGTGTAGCGATGAGAATATTGATGCGGTAGGGTAGAAGACATACCTTTGCCATGGCTTTGAATGCCGTTAGAGGATGAAGTTCTTGTCTGATCTGAGCTGTGCGATTTGTCCTTTTTCTTAAGAGGGGTCGACGGAGTTTGTGGTTCAGGTATTGTTAGATCTTTTGGCTCTTTTTCTACCGACTTGTGCTCCCTGCGCTGGTGGTATCGTCTTTCCTGGAGGCTTACGAATGTTTCCTTGCATTCTGGACATTCGAGTGAGCAGGTCTCTAGCAGTTCACATTAGCAACATAATGGTTAGATTCATGGATCGTGAAACTTACCTCGTTTAACATGGCGCTGTAGAGTATTCTTGCACGAGAACGCGTTACCGCAAAGATCGCATTCTGGCTTGCCGTCAACGATTTCACCTTTGGGAATTTTCTGCTTGGGATTATCGTGGCATACTTGTGCCGGTCTAGCCTTTGGCGCAACCGCCGAAACTGCTCGCGGCGCCTTGATGAGTTGGCCTCCTACGCCATCCTCATTGCGTTGACGATTCGGGCTGGCATCCGTAGCTTCAGCAGTTGCAAAATTTTTACGGTATCGATTATTTTGGTGGGTCACTAAGACGCCCGGCTCAGGGTGTGCCCGTCTCTGCTCTATGGGGGTTTCCTTAGGTCTGGACTCAGAATATTCGCTGTGCTCGGCTTTTTGGTGATTCTGTAGAGCAGCGACGCGGCCAAACCTTTTGCCGCACTCTGGGCACTCTTTGCACTTTCCTGTTTGAAGTTACCACCGAGCTTGCAACAAAAGAGAAAAAAAATTGGCTCACTGTTCTTTTCGTGCCTACGAAGCGAAGCTATTGCCTGAAACTCTTTCCCACATTCTTCGCATCTTGGAAGGGGTGGATCTTCACTATGGTCAGATTTCGGATCATCTTTTGCTCCAGCAGATTTGTGTGCTTTCAAACTTTCAACATTTCTTTGGGGAACTGTTGGTTCTAGAGGTACTTCAGCTTCTAAGATAGCTTTCGATTGTCCCGCAGTTTTATGCTTAGGAATCGGAGTTTCTGCGACCTCTGTGATACGGCCGGAAACAACTTCAGGCAATCTTTTGGGAAATAGCAAATCCTTGCTGTACTTTGCACTAGCCCTTGCTTTTGGCAACTTGACGAAATTTTCAGTTTCCACCAACGTGCTCTGTTTGCTATTGTCAATAACTACAGCGTCGTAGATGTGAAATGATGCATAAATCCAATTACTGCCAATTTTAGGCCTGCTTGTTTCTTTCACAACTGTGCCATCCCCAACAAATGTTGTACCTGGTGGATATATTGCAAATCCGTACCGGGACTTTGTTACAACAGAATCGGCTTTCAAGGTTAATGCAGTCTGGAAAATTTCTTGCAGATGTGCTCGCCTGTCTTTCCAACATTCCAAGTGCTCCCCCCAAGTGTGGAACAACCCATCCTCTTCATTGTTTGATGTGATTGCAAACAAGAGAGCGACTCCATTGGAGAACCTGGCCGCTAGATCTGTGGCTCTTTTGGGTATTGATTCCTCTCTGAGCCAATTTCCTTCGATAAGAGCGCGATGAGCTGCTATGTCCAAGCTGGAAAGTTTGCTTTCCCCGCCTATAGAGTCAGTCTTCTATATTATTATCAATGGCGGGACGCTTACCTAAACTGGAGATAATGTGCCTATAAGTTGATAGAATGCGAGGGTTTGAAGGGGCGAAATTGGGAAACCTTGACATAAAAACCCAATCTCTTAGCGCAGCCATCACAAGAGCTCTGATGCAGATTTGAGCACCAAATTTCTTTGTGATGGTCTCGACTTCATTTCTCCCTATAGCAGTGTCAATGTCACTATTGAAAGCCGAAAGTATGAGGTTACGCAAGTCGCTTGGTATTGAAAATATCTTAGGAAGAAGTTGCGGGGTATTAACGTGATGACAAGAGATGGAGGAGAGTTCGAATTGTATTTGATCCATCGCATCGTCGATCATGTCGTGTCCTAGATTCAGGCTTCCTGGTAAATCTAAATCGGCAAACTCTGAGAACTTGTGCATTTCTCTATTCTCTTTGGTTAATCGGTAGATTTCCTCAAGGTCTTCAAATTGTCGGGTTTCCAATGAAATATTTGCATCGCTTTTAAAAGCTCTTTGTTCCTCCTCTTGGCGAGCCATTTGTGCCTCATTCAGGTGTTTTAATTGTGCCCTCAAATCTCTGATGGTTCCTTGGGCCTCGGCTTGCTTTATGCTAAGCTTCTCGGACTCTGCTTGCCAGAGCTCTTGCATCTGAGTTATCTCTTGATTATGTTTATTCTTCAATGACCTCAGACGCTTCGACCAGCTATCTCCATTCAATTCTTGGTCCAGCGAATCATACTGGAGAACTTGAGCTCTGGCTCTTGTGAACTCTCCGCTGTTGCAAACTGTAGCTTCGGCCGAAGTGGTTGATGATTTTTGGGTAGGCAATCGGGATTTTTCGACTCCATTCACAATATTATCCTGGAAGGTTCTTGCAGATATCTCATCCTATAGATTAGATCAATCAAAGTTTTCTGCTAATGACAAGAAAAGTACATACTCTGCTCGAGCGAGGTTTTTTGGAAGGTGGGAGATCCTCATCTGCTTTCTCCGTCCCTTTGCTACGCTTTAACCCCCTATTATCCTCCTCCGTTGAAGGAAGGTCCCTTGGCTTCTTTGTAGCTTTCTTCTGTTTTATATTATCCGCCATCTTAGAAATGATGAGCAGCATTAGTGAGTCGCCGGAATTGCTGTCGACTTTCGCTCTAATACTCTCGCGCATCTCACCAGGAAGTTTGGTCATGTAAGCAGACCCTTTATTCATCATATCAACGAGGGGCATTGCCTGATTCGAGTCCTTACTCTGATCACCATATTTTTCCCATAGCTCACTTAGATGCTCCTTCACTGCATCGCTGGTGAAGCGGGAGTACTCACTCATGTAGTCGAGCGTGTCTTCTTTGGCCCCCACTTTCTGCAGCTTGCAAAAATCAATCCAAGCAAGAAGCCTAATATCATCCTCTTTGTTCCAGATCAAGGGTGTTATATTTGGTATCAGATCCAACATTTGAACAATCTGGGAATGTTTGAAATTTCGTGATGGGGGTTTGAGTGATTTGCGGACAAATAAATCCGACGTTTGCGTAAATTCCAGCCACCAAGCGCATTCTCATTGTCGGTACGTTTGTAATTCTCCAAATGTTGTAAATCTGATAGATTTTTGGATAGAAACGAATGCTAGGATTCTTCGACATACCTGAAAGATGCGGCGTCCCTCCTGCAGCAACCCATTTTGCACCTGAGCGTCCTATCAGATCACTTTTTCCTCCCTAGACTGTTTGCATAGATAGTATCTATGTGTTTGTTCAAAACGTAGAGATCAACCTGATGCTCAGGTTTTCTGTTCGAATCACATTAACACCCAATGGCCACAAGTAAATGGATGATATAATCCGGAAAGATGTACCAGAACCGATTCGGCCCCTGCCACTCCAGCCCATACCCTACCCCCACATTTTGTAGTCCAAGGATAAAACTATTCTTCCTTCTTCTCTCAAATGATTTTGTGAGGTACATTTCTTTTTTCATTCAAGGCAGCCTACCTCCAGATATGCCTTATTAAGTTTCTTTTACGAATCACTCTGCAGGGTGCTCGGTGCCGACATTTAATAGGAATCGTCGCCTGTGATATATTACTTCTATTTTCTTTATATCAAAACGAGGCCTAAGAACTTGCATAGTCAAATCCGCGGCAGGCTTCCGCTTTATGAACCTTATTCCAAAACATGAAGATAATAAACCGTATGAGGTGTATCTCCCTCTCATTTTTCCCACTTCTCTATCTTGGAAGCATCCTTCAAAGTTTGACTATACATTCCTATAATTTTACGAGCCAAAATACAAACTTTCGTAACATTTGAAATGTCAGAAAATATGGCATCGAGAGGAGGGCCCATGGGGTCAAAGAATGGCAATGTCTCCAGACAGACAGTGTCAGTTCGGCGTGAAGGCACCTCTCAAAATCAAAGCAACAGGACAATGCATTCTCCAACCCCGAGCACTGCTATATCGGTGCGGAGTTCCAACATGCGATTACACCTCATCGCCCCAACAGATAAAGTTGTTATTGGCCTAGACTACGGAACAACATTCACATCCGTCTCTTACAGCATTGTTCCCATCAACTGTGGTAATATGAAAAGCTCTGCTAATGATGTCTTGAGTGTGATTAACTGGCCAAGCGATGGAGAAGATGGCGAGAGGAAGCAAGTTCCAACGGAGAGTTGGTACTCCCCAGAGCCGGTCGAGCGGCATCGGAACGATGAAGATAAGATATTTGATGAGAATTTATTCGATTTATCTCAAGGAAAACACCCATTGCTTCTTAGCGGAGTAGCTGGGGATACCATCAACGATCCCGAAGATTCGGAAATGGAAGATGAGCTTGCAGTCGATTTTCTTTGGGGTTACGGCGTGCCATATCATATGTACAAGGCGAATTCAACACGAAGTCAGAGACGTCTCGTGAAGAGAGCTAAACTCATGTTGGTGGAAACCGAGTACACCAACGAAGATCGAAAGGGTCTTCGAAGGACATTAACTGGCCTTCTTAAGGAAGGTATCATACGCAGACATGGTAAACGATCTAAAACCGAATCTGATATGTGGGATGCTGTTGACCCAATATCGGATTATATCGTGAAAGTTTTACAGCATACCAAAGAACAATTGAAACACCTTCATAGGTTTACTGATCAAACTCCTGTGGATTTCGTCATGACTGTGCCTACTGTCTGGTCCCCGGAAGCCTCCCGTGTACTTCAAACGTCGGTCAAAGCAGCGATCCAAGCCACTGCCTTTGGAAAGCCTTGGGGTACAACTGCGGACAATGTTTTCCTCATCTCTGAACCAGAAGCTGCTGCTACATTCCTCTTAGAAAGTTCAGAAGATATATCTGTGAGGTCTTGTTGGCACATCTTGGTTCCTTGGCTGACAATTGTATAGCTTGGCGAAACTTTCATTATTGCTGACTGTGGTGGTGGCACTGTTGATGTAGTTACGTATGGAGTCAGCAATCGTTATCCACTACGTTTGAAGGATGAAAAGATCCAGCCTATTGGTCAGTTGAAGCAGTCCTTTAAGAAGTCCGTTTAGCTAATTTGTGATCTTAGGGGATAACTGTGGTTCTAGTTATCTCAATGATGGCTATAGAGATATGTTACTTAATCGCCTACAAGACGAGGATTATCTCTTCAAGAATGGCGATACCCTTGAGTCAATTGTCAATCGATTGATACCAGACTTTGAAAATGAATACAAGAGACGAGTTAACGTCATGGCGAGATGTGGTCACAGGGTTTACATAGCTGGCTTGCACGGTGATGAACAGATCAATCGCGTTGGTCTAGCTGCAAAGCGTTTCGAGGCTAACTATTTACAAATGAATTTGTATGTGTCATTCTTCTCCAGCTGGCCAGGGTATTCACTAATATGGTCTCAGGGGCGATTATAAGGAAATTTTCAATCCTCTTCTTAAGCGTGTCTCAAATTTGCTCGAGAACCAGATTGGACAAGCTGTGGAAAAGAACCTAGTGGTCAAGGTATGCCCCAAGAGAATTAAAAGAAACGCAATGACTATTTTACTGATTATTCAAAGAAAGTATTCCTTGTTGGTGGATTTGGTGGTTCTCCTTCTTTGAGGTGCTATCTCAAAAACTGGCTTGCAAAGAGATCGGTGAAACTCACCTTCGATATTGAATTGGTAGCAGATAGACACAAATGGTGAGCTTTTGTATCTTTCGGTCTGACTAACAAGTTGACAATTTCAAAGTATCACAGCTGTGGCATCAGGTGCTGTTCTTCGTGCTCTTGATAAGAAAAATGGACCAGAAAGAATTTCCCAATCAAGCTATGGCTTCCTCCGCCATGAGCCATGGCAACCTCGACTATATTCCGGACATGAAAGAGCCAAGCCCGATGAGAGTGAATTGGATGGCGAAAAATATGTAGCCACGATCGATTACTTCATGATCAAGGTAATACGTCGAATTATTAATGTCCTTGACATTCGTACTGACAATCAAATAGGGAAGCCCAATCCGTCCAGATCATAAATTTTCTCCTTTTCCTACCTATCACACCTTTCCAGTTGACGAAAAGAAATTTCTCTGTGAAGAAATTCTCTATGTTTCCGATAGCGCTACAGAGTCTCACTACAGTCGTAAGGATCTTAAAAATGCTAGTAAGTAACCATGTATTTGCACGTTAATTGTATTATTATGTCATACTAACACAGACTAGACGCACAAATCGCTGGCCGCATTATCGTAGACATGACATTTCTCCGCGACAAAGGCATCATCACACCTGTATACCCAGAAGAAGGTAAGGACGGGAAGGAACACTATAGAGTTGAATATGAACTAGTGGCCAAGGTCGAAGGAAGAGCTCTCAGATATGAAGCGAGATATCCAGCTGGTGAAGGTGGGAAGGTACGAGGCCATGGACAATTTAGTATTGCGGCTGCTTTTAGGGAGGGAACTGCTTAGAATGCATTGCAATCTATGATTTCGTGTATGTTTGGGAATATTGGATTGGTTAGTAGTAGTATCAGTTAGGGTTGAAAGATTCAATACCCTATTTTTATGGCACCTGGATGCTCATCGTCACTGACGCGTTGATTGCTGTGTGATTTTCATATCGGAACACATGAAAAATTAGTATGAACATTGAAGAAAACCCTAAACCAGAAGCTTGTGAAAACCAAGGCAGTAGGTCTCCCTCCTTGCACATTCCTTCCTTTTCACTGGTCACAATGGTCATTCTATCGGAACTTCCTGCTTGTGATATTGCGATCTAGAATTTCGAATTAACCAAGAAAACCCACTCACTCACGATGTGATGTGCTAGGTAGAGAGAGGAAGGGTTATTTCGACACTACCGAATAGCCACAATCCAGACGCCATACGGTTATGTACCAGGTACTCATAGAATTGCTAGTACAGTACAAATATTATACTACACTACCAATCGTTCCACCATGGAATTGAAGCTGAACCTAAACTACCGGAAAAAGAAAGATACTAAAATAACCTTTGTACTAGCAATCAAAGAGGAAAAGGCAAAAGAATAGAAATTGAAATTCCCCGGCCCTAAGCCAAACTTCTTGATTCTTACTTACTGGCTTGGTAACCGAACCAGGTTTCCTTGATGAAATCTACAAGATATCTCCGAAAACAGAAGTGCACTTGTCGTGAGACGGGAGAAAAAACGAACCCCCTCTCCCCCCTCAATCAGATCAATAGCGAGACGATCACCTGTCCCATTCTCGTAGAAGCTTAGGGGACATGCAAAAAGAAATGCAAAAGATTTTGCAACTGCCGTGAATCGAACACGAACCTCCACCTTGGAAGGGTGGAATCCTAACCATTGGACCACAGAAGCTAGGTAGCTTATTAAGCTGTTTGCTTGATTTGCTGACAATAGGTACACAATCTTAGTATATATAGCTAAATCTAAGCCTTTGTGATTGGGTCTTGCAAGCCATTGTGGCTCCTATTGGATCCATTTGTGGGTTTAAAATGTGGGGCTTGTAATTGGACATCGGCTATCAGCCCTCCGTTATGGTCGAGCATATTGTATTTTGCGCGTTTATTTTACACACCAGGTCATGTAGGATAACGACATAGCTCATATATACGTATTCACTGTTCAATTATGACACAAGCCAATATTAATCAAACCCACCCTACGATACTACGAAGCTAGACATCGACAACGTTGAAGCTATAATATCCCAAGTGGGGGAATACATAGCTTTCAATCAGCCACAACACTGTGCTAGTATGCCTTCAAGTGTTAAAATGTATCTATCAACTCACTCGCCAAGCTCCAGCTTGTGCGTTCCAGAAACAATGCAGATTGATTGGTCAACAACGTTGTGAAATTGTCTTCAAGCTTCGTAGTTCGAAGTAGCGTGATAAAGTATCCCGCTAAGTTTTTGTTTTCAGAAACAACGGCCGAGCCTAGACGCGTCCAAATCTGGATAACGTCGTCGATTCTTGATAATGCACTACAATTTTACTAAATTGATAGTCAATTCATGTGGAGCTCACCTGCCCATTTTGCCTCGAAAGTTGTTGGGACTTAATGTACTAAGTAATCTTGCCTCGACAAGCGCCGTCCTCTCCCAGTGGAGATTCTTCATCATCTGACTCCAAGCCGCCGATTTACTGAATAATTTTTCGGAGAGGAATGATGTTCTTGAATGGCGATCTTTAAATTTGAGCAAAGCAACTCGATCTATTACGTTACTTAGTCGAAACTATTGAATACCAAGAGAGATGCGACACTATCTCCTTCATCTTGTCGTGCACTAAATTATACTTTACTGCGTGGCCTCCAAAGTTCCTCCTCCCAGAGCCTCATCAAAATATAAAGTTTCAACTTTAGATCGACTGGTGTTTACACGCAGTTGGCTACGTTACCACTTTGAGATTTTAAGTCTAGTTTGACGTACAAACGTCATCATGTAATGAAACTTCGCTCTTCTCTTATGAGACTCAGGTGCAAATTTGACACCATAATCAAGAATTATGATTGCTAGACGTGGTTTCCTAGCTTGATGATGCTGCATCAGTAGCTTTGAGGATTCATTAGCTCCAAATGCTGAAATGTTATAAAATGCGTGTTCTCCCACATTTCTGGGATTTCTTTTTATCATCCATTACCTTCAGTTCCCCGTGTACAACAAATCTGTCTACTTCGACAATCTTCTGCCCAGAGCTTCCAAGCGCCCTTCATATCAACCTGAGTAAAAGTGGACAAAAGATTTCTGTAATACATTACTTTATCTACCTCCATTCCTACAATCTACATTATCACTTTTAAATCCAACCATACATTACTTTCATTTCTGATCGTATCAGTTCTATTTCGACTCAAAATGCCGAGCAGAAACGCTCTAGACGATTATTACATGCTCCCAGAGCCCCTCAGCGCGTGGGAATCTGCTGGCTACTATACCCCTAATGGTGAATCCATAGCCACTGAAGCTATGTTCCACGGCCCCAGTCATGACTACCCGCTCGCACCCGTCCCTCAGGAAACCGAGGAACCCAGCCCTTCGGTGCGCAGAGCCGTGCAAGAAATTCTGCACGAAGCTGAGTTACGTCGAAAGGCTACAGCTGAAAGCTTCAAGGCTTCGGTTTGGGAATCGATTAAGAATAAGAAGAAAAATGAAAGTCAAGGATCAGAGGTCGATCGACCCAGTTCAGTCGCCGCACGCGAGTTATCAGATTTGATTAGAAAAGTCCCATCAATGAGGGAGATGGAAGCGGCACTTGAAAAGGACACTGCTGATTTAAATAAGAGAAGGGAAGAATTTGCGAATCAATCTCGTATATTGAAAGAGAGATTGGAAGAGGCGGCCCGAAAACAGAAAATTGTTGATCAACGGGTAAAGGAACTTTTCCAAAAAGGATTCGCGGCGAGTTTGGCAGAGCGAGCTCTAAAGGAGAAGGTTGCTTCTGAATCAGCAGCGATGCTCCAAAGAGAAATGCAGATGCTCCAAAGAGAAGAGCGGATGGTTCAAAGAGAAGAGCAGATGCTTCAAAGAGAAGAACAGGTGCTCCAAAGAGAAGACAAGCTTCTCGAAAGAGAGGAAAGGGATCTACGACTGCAAATGAGTTTGAAGGGACAAGCTTCCTTGTTAGCTGAGAGAGATAAGATTTTCATGAACGAACGATGGTATGCGAAGAAAAGGGAAGCTAACCAGGAAAAGAAAGGCGGGAAACCAACTTGCGAATGTGAGAAACGCAATTGAATCCTATAGTTGGCAGAGCGCATTTGTCAGACAAGAGACAAGAAGATGTGTGCGCAGAGCAACAGAAGATGGTTCACACCCGATATCTGTTTGAGTGAACAGAAAGAATCTCCCGCCGATTGGAACCGAGTCGTTGAATCCAACAACAGCAGCAACAGCAACAGCAACAACAATAACAATAACAACAACAGCAAATAGATTCCGTATCAAAAACATGCAACGAAAACGCAAGAACCAAAAAAAACCCCTCCACGAAATATCCAACGCCAGGGGCACAAACACAATCATCCAATTTTGCGATTAACAAACGACACATAGAAATGCGACGCCGTATCCCGCGACCGATGGTGTTGAGACGAGGGCGAGATGGATAGACATGCCAATCGTGGCGGGCTTATATGCCATCTCTGCGGAGTGTGGATACTTTGAATTATATTCGTGTGTGTTTGGAATATCACACCATTTGATGAGTGAGGTAATATTCACATGTTGAGCATGAGCTGGCTGCGTGGTGGGATTTTTATACGAAGAGAAAAAGAAAAAAAAAACGAGAAAAAAATAAATTTCCAAAAAAAGAGGTAAAAGATAGATGCACAAAAAAAAAAAAAAAAAAAAAAAAAAAAAAAAGAGCAGAAAGGAGCAGAAAGGAGGGAATAGTGAAGGGGGGGAAAACGTTAAAGAAACAAACAAGAAGAAAAAAAATTAGAAAATAGAAAACCCTCCAAAAAAAGCTAGAAAACCCAATAACAAAAAAAAAATAGGAACAGAAAATTCCGTTCCCATCAAAAATACTCTTTCCCGTTTCTTGAAAGATGTGATTTCTCCTTGTGTGGTAAAGTAAGTAGTGTGTGTGTGTGTGTGTTTGATAGACTCGTGAGGTGTTTGTTTGTTGTTTGCGTGCCTTCCTGTTTGATTCTAATTATCTAGGTTAGGTAGAAGTTCAGTTTACTATTTATTGTCTCTCTCGTGGAGGAAGAGGAGAGAGACGTATATTCGTGATATTTACCATCACTACCTTTTTAGTAGTATATGGCATTAGCGACGATGATGAAATTTTCATCTAGATTTTTTGGAACATCGTTGAGTAGCTGTGTAGTTTGGAGAAATGAGTAGATGTCTCATAAATTTGAGTCACCTAGATGTGTTACACTTTCATTCTTCAACCAATTGAGATTATTTATCTACTATCTCTATTCCAAGCATCCCATCCCCTCACCCCCTAAACTCCCTCAACGTCTCCCCAACAACCCCTACCATCTCCAAAACCTTCTCATCCTCCAGCCTCCTCCCCACACACTGCAACACGACCGGCGTGCCATGATAAAACTCCTCCTCATAATCCGCCTGCAACTTCTCATCTTTCTCATTCAGTGGTGTCCACTCCGCCCCTCTCTTCCCATCCACCTCCTTATCCGCAAACCCCACCGGAAAAGTACACGCCGGATAATCCAACAAATTCCACACCCCCGTATAATTCACACAGAAAATATCCGTTTGCGTAACGCCCAGTCGCGGGGCCGTCCACGGACTAGTCGGCATGATGATTGCATCCATGACTCCCTTTCCATCGGCCCCCGTGCGAGTCCAACGATCGAGATATGTCTTCTGAAAAGCGTTTCTGCGTGTAATCATTTCTCGTAATTTTGTCGGTCCCAATGTTCCATGTTCGCCCTGGTCATAGGCAAATTCATAGTTTTTCATACTTTCAAATACCGGCTCGTCGTGTTTGCGCGTCAATTCGAGGATGGCGGCGCCGCCGAGAGTGTAGAAGGAGTTATTCATTTCTTTCACCATTTCGGGATGATCTAGAGGTTCCCATTCGAATACTTCGTGACCGGCTGCCTCGAGAGCTTTTTTCGTAAGTGCCAAACCGCGGGCAATAGGTGGATGAACGCTGATTTCCCCGTCGTTGTCGGAGATGATTCCAATGCGGAGTTTCCGACCGGGAGGGTGGATTGTGTTTTCTCGCCAGGGAACTGGGAGACATTTGGGATCGTACAGCCAGGGTGAAAGAGAGGTTGATAGAACAGCTTTACAGTATAGTTGAAGGGTTGAGAGGGATCTAGACATAGGGCCATTATTTGAATAGATGAAATCTTGCCCCGATATACCCGATTTAGTGCCGTAGATGGGAAATCTTCCGAAACTATTGATGTATCGTCAATATCGTCTGTCTGCAGTGAAGGGATATTATGTGTACATACGTAGGTTTCAATCCAAAAAGACCATTAAAAGCACTTGGGATCCGGATACTACCTCCAATATCTGTTCCAATTCCCAACGGACTACCTCTCATAGCCAAAAGTACACCTTCACCTCCCGAACTTCCTCCTGAAGTGGTGCCTGTATGGTATGCGCCATTCGTTTCACCCCACACATTCGAAATCGTCTCCATCATCATCATTGCAACCGGGACTGCCGTCTTGACATAAAAAACGGCTCCAAGCTTTGCTAATAAAGATACTAAAACAGTTTCATCTTCTGGGTTGGTGGGAACATTGGCATAGCATGCCATACCAATAGAAGATGGATGGGGTGGTGTTATGAAGCAATCTTTGAGAGATATTGGAAGGCCATGGAGTGGACCTATTACATCACCAGTTTTGGAGAGATAATCATCCAAAAATTCTGCTCGTTTGATAGCTTCAGGAATGAGAATCTCCGTTAAACAATTTGTCTATGATGTTGGTCAGTCAGTAGACGTGTTTGCTTGTCTTTGTCCCCCAGAGAGTATGAGATAACCAACCAATTGATGAGCAACAACTGCTGCCTTAGAAAACGCCTTGGTAACTTCTACCGATGTCCATATCCTCTCTCTAATTTTCTGAAGTATATTTTCTGCACTTGTTTCCATAATCTCTAATTCCTCGTTGGTGAAATGACCAGATGGTTTTGGAACATTGGTGACATTTCGTGGAAGACTCTTTAGAATTTCTTCAGGAAGAAGATATTCCTTAGGTAAAGCATCGGTTCGACGTTTCTGAGCAATTGTGGCTATTTCCTTGTAGTGTTGATCTGTCGATAGATGTTGAATTTCGCCCATTGTTGTGGTAAGAAGTAAGAGAGAATAAGAACTTATTCTGCATTCTAAGCAGTCTCTCGGAAAAGAAAACGATGGGAGGGAGAGCAATTATAAGAACTCAACGTAGTCATGAATAGAAGTCCTTGGTCATCGATTGATAGTAGTGAGTTACATATCTTATCTTCTTGAATTGCCGGAACGTCCTAGATACCCCGCCGGCGCTCGAGAAGTGGGGTTTCCCGATCTCGGCAAAAAGTCCTGGCAATTGATATCAATTGTAAGATCTACGAAATTCAATAATAGATACTCATAAAACCTCTTTGAATTAATCTTTGGAGTTGGGGTTAGGAAACCATGTTCATTATCATAATTCCTGCAAAACTAAAACAAAAACAGAGAAAGCCCCTTAACTCGCAAACGCTACCGCACGCTTTGAAGTAATTCCCGCAGCCTTGGTATTTACATTTAGCACTCCCACATTTGATATCAAAAGATTAACATCTGTATCACTCGCTGCCTTCCCTGAAGTAACCAATGCTATTTGCTGACCTGCAGTTTCGCATGCGTGAGTCGTAACTTTATTTGTTACACTGTACTGGCGTTAGCATCATTTTTATACCAACTCCCTCTAAATCCATTCAGAAGGATGATGCGAAATTTCAAACTTACAAAGCAATAGCTCCCGCACTTCCAGTTCCATCACTGAGATTGGCTTTTGAAGCTGTATTGTTCGCTCGACCAGCCTCTGTACAAGCACTGATGGCAGCAGTTTCGGCAGCGGTCAATGAAGCGGCATTTGCACCGCCGGTACCAAGCTTGGTGATAGCTACCATAGCATCGGCCGATATGGTGAGAGAGGATGGGGCTGTTACTCCCGCGAGAACGGTGGCGACATTCGTAGTGCTGAGAACGGAAGCAGATGTCATGCCGAGGGTGGCGAAAAGTAGAATGGCTGATGTCTTCATGATTGTGAAAGGTATAATGTAGAATGTATACAACACGTACCCAATCAAATCTGCAAAACAACCAAACCTCACAAGATTAAAATCAAAATTCGAATCTTTAAATTCAAAGTCGACCAGCGCCCAGAAGATGATATAAAGAAAGGAAGCTTACAGTACAAGTCCCGCAGGAATCGTCTCAACTTATAGAGATGAACACAGTACAATATCAGACGAGAGGGCGGTTATTCTTACCTGTGGTTCTGTGAAACACGGAGGACATCGCCTAATGATACATCCGTAGTCTCTTGATCTGAAGCGAAGGAGTGGTGACATCTACTTCGTCTGAACTTCCAGATGGTGAGGATAATCATAAAGTGAAACGGCTCGACAGCAGTGTTTTCCTAGGGTGATTAATTTCCCAGTTGTAATATGAAACTGAACGATTTCTACCTTCTCAGTAGCCTCTAAGTAGGTAGGTAGGTAGGTAATGGAACATGGAAAGAAAATCATGTCAACCAATCGAATCACATGTCAAAAGATGTGTCTTCAAAGTGCAGTTAGGTAGAGCGTAATGAATTTTTAATTTTGAAAGAAGCTATACATCCTCCAGTCCTCAACCTTGTGAGAAGCAGACAATAAAATAAATTGGTGACCCCAATAAGATATGCAAAATGGGAATGCATTTGTTTCCATCATCTAAACCTACGTTCCTTTGAAAGAAAGAGGAGGTAGGAGTTATGTGAGGAAGTAAAGATTTGATCTACCATCATCTATAGACGTGTGAACCCAGGGTGTATTAGGGAAAACCGCATATGCTCAAATGGAGTGCACGAAGACACACATATTCAAAAGTATTCATGAAGAGATAGTAGGTCGAATGATTCATTTCCTATCGACTCCGCATTCCCATATTCATGATTCTCATCCCGAGTATTCGCAAACGCCATCGCAGCCATTAAACCGATTCGAGAGGAGTCGTATCATGCTGAAAAGATAAGCGTCAGTAAAGAATGTCGACAAGACCGAGAGTAATCGGATACTAACTGTCCAAGTAATCGGCTGCCATCAATAGCTCTAGGCACAACTCTGCAGGAATTTCCATGTCTGGCACATTCTCCGAGTTGCGATACTTGTAGTTGTAGTAAAAGTATTCGGCGACTCTCTCAAGGACGACACCACTGTTTGAAGTTGCAGTTAGTATATGAATGGTATTTTGTAGCAATGTCACGTTAGACAAGATGATATTGCCATTGAGGGCAGGCTCATCATATATTGCCATTCATCTATGTTTCAATGGTTGATGGTGGATGGATGAAGAGGAGAGCAAAGCTTCTGAGGTGGAAGAGAAAAAAAATTGAGTAGAAATTTAAGTAGGCTTAAAAGCGGGTCTCAGATCAAGTGTAAAATACGACCGTTCAGTCCACAGCAATCCCAAAGTGGAATAGAGGGTCTGTATCGAAATAGCTTCTATCATCACCGACGCCTAGTTATTCTTTGCTGGGCGATACAGATGATTCAAAATGTTGTCGTACTTGTGTTGTTCATCCAGGAATTGGGGAGTCATATTGTATGTGTAGTTGGATAATAAAAGGACAAAGTTGGGCGTACCTGATCTCTGAGAAACGGCAGATTCCTGTCTGAGACTCTTCCCAACCACCTGTACATGAATGAAATAAGTATGGGCAACGTTAGATTGTTGAAGGGGGGGCAAACGAACTGGATGGATCCAACATCTTCTTAATCGCAACACTGGTACAGGCAGCTTCTCTCAAAACGACATACTCAAATCCATCGCAAGATACGAGCGTTACATATTTGCTCTGGCCTGGTTGTGCTGCGGCCATGATTAGAGAAATTGAGCGTGATGGATGTTGTATAGCAATTGGTGGATTTCTTTGGAGTGGCGACGTGATGTATTCCAAGGTTCTTCAAGGCTACCGTACGTGAACGTGAAGATTTTACTCTATAGGCTGTTAAGCGGGAAGGCGTCAGCCACAACAAGGCTGCAAATCTGCAAATCTGCAAATCTGCAACCAAAAAAGTCACCAGATGTTGGAAGGGTTTGATTATTGTTCTTGTTGCTGCTGCTGCTGCTGCTGCTGCTGTTGTTACTCCTGCTTTGATTGGTCTGGGTTTTCCTCTTTTTCCCTTTCGAACTCTTCATGATGATTGCCCTCCTGGGTCAGCAAGCCGTAGCACGGTAAGACGATCTCAACACGCGACAACCTTCTAAACATGGGCTTGGCCACACTAAGGTTATTTTGTACTTAAAAACTTTATATCAAGGCCGAGATCTGCTACAGACAGCCACCCCAGAACCTAGGTATGTAGGCACAGATAGACCTACGCCGTACGTACAGATAGAGACTTCCAAAAATGGGGGATCACTCGGTGCGAAAATGCGAGTCCGAATGCGATCCTAATTCATGATATACCTACGCTCGAGTGTCTATCGATACAGCGAGCAGGCTCTCTCTTTGATCCTTGTGCCGGTTCAATTCTACATGCTGACGCACCTAGTACCTAGATAGTAGGTACAGACAAAACTTAGTCCAATTCCGCAGCAATTTATGCATGCGCAGTGAAAGTATAGATTCTTGGGATGCCATCCCAATCCAATGGCCAAGATGGGGGACGGGCAATCATAGCGATGGGATAAGGGAGCATCCAGAGACGAACTGGGAGTCGAAGGCGAATCAATTGCCCGATCCAAGGCGTGGGTGCATACGCGTATCTGTTCCGTTCCAATCCAGTTGCATGTTCGTTCGCTCCCTTCCCTTCAATCCTTTTCCTCCTGTGCTTTGCTTCCTTGGATTCACGAGTCAACCAAACAAACTCTCGGACAAGAAGTTCCCCCATTTTCCCAGCTGCTTACCTCATCAACTATACCCCAACCACCCAATAACGGGGCGGACAATGTCGATTGCTCCGTTTTCCCGAGAAAGCATAACTGGCAATCTCCCTGAGTTCCCAGTGCCCACGCATATTATTTCCCTATACGATGGCCCTCGTCCACACCGATACTATCAACACGGGCTAATTTGGACCCCTCAATATGGGACGCATACATACCTGTACCTTTATTCCTCTATTTGACTTTCCATCGGCGCCGTGGAACATGTGCTGCCTCGAGATGCTCCGTCTGCTTTACCGTGCATGCCATGCTATCGTCACAGACTCAGTGTCCCCCCTACTTTCAAGTTGAAAGGCTCACGAGCAGTCACGTATCATATGTAAGAACGTTAGGAAATCGCCATGGATGAGGCGTAGTTCCTACAGAGCATGTACCTAGCGATGTACTTACTTATTGGGTAGCATGGCCATTCAAACCCTGTGTCCACCACTCGCCATCGGATGCACACAAGCACAGCCCAAATAATAAGCCAGAGCAGGGAATGCCAGAAAACACACATGTAGGTACATTGTCTGGTTTGAAGGGGGTGAGCTGCTGTTATATGAAAAATTGGCCCAATGAGTACCATTGCCATCAATGCCATGCAATTGTTTGATTTGGTTTAAGCATTATTTTAAAATCAGTCTAATCTATATTTTGACATAATTGTGGACGTCATAAACGCTAACTTTGCTTAGGGCTCTATGGGCCGCGGTCTAAAGTACTTCCTTAATTGCATTTCTTTTTTATCTTCATTTCAATCCCTATCTTCTCTTTTCATTCTCTATACATCTTCATTTTCGATACCTGCTCCCTATTAATCATGGCGGGTGTCGTTGGCGCCGTTGGGCGTTTTTTCCTTCATATATACCGAACTCTACTCAACAGGTAGGTGAAAGAATTTCCGGGAAACCCTCTATCTCTCAGTATGATCTTGTCAGAAAAATACTAACATGTGTGTAGACATTCATTTTTTGGTTTACTTAGACATATTTTAATCAACATGACTTTCATTCTCATTTGGATCACTACTTTCAAAAATGGTACATTCAGATTTATCCTCAGTTGACACCTGCCCATGCTAATTCTCTTTCCAAAGCATGGCGAATCGATTCCTCAATCCGGCCATTGATTGATGTTAATTACCTCGAAGCATTGGATAGAAGAGTTTTTGGATTTTCAATGTTCGGTCTTGCATCACAATTTACCTGTTCGGTAATTGGAATACTTTGGATGTATACACTTACACGAAAGAAGATATCGATAATAGCTGGATTACCTCCCCTTCTCCTCAATATCCTCTACGCACTTTCCCACAACCTCTCCGAACCCCTTGATGTTTTCGCTTGGCTCTCATATGGTGTTATCCACTTCATCTCTCCCTTTTTCGCCGCATTCTGGCTCTGGCTATTTGCACCTCCCGGAGTTGTGTCAATGTTCGCATGGTCCTTTGGTATTCAAAACTGCCTAGGAATAATGACCCATCTTTCCTTCCCCTCAGCCGCTCCTTGGTATGGCGATCAATACGGCTATCCTCTCCCCCCTGGAAACTACAGCATGCCTGGTTCTGCAGCTGGCCTCGTGCGCGTCGACAAAGTTCTCGGAACCCACATCTACGCCAATGCATTCAAAGCTTCTCCCTTAGTTTTTGGCGCATTCCCTTCCTTGCACGGAGCATTCAGCTGCTGCTGTTTCTTCTTCGTAGGCCGCTACTCCAGAAAAGGAACCTTCATACTCGGTTTCTACGTCTTATGGCAATGGTTTTCGACAATGTATTTGCGTCACCATTGGCGGATAGATCTCTTAGGTGGACTCGCTTATAGTGCATTTGCTTTTTCGCTTTTCTACCGCAGTTTGCAGAAAATCGATAGGGCGTATGCCACGGGAGTTAGTGGGGGCAATGGCTGGCAAAGACTTTGGGAGGGAACCAGGTTGCAGTATTGGTTCGATAGGAGACCTGCGCAGCAAGGTTATGAGGTGCTCTTGGAAGACCAGGAATATAATAAAGAAGCAAGGGGAGAGGATAGAGAAATCGACAGTCTGGGATCATCGCGAGAAGATTTGGAGGGTGCGTGGGTGAGGGATGAGGGGGTTACCTGGACGGTTAGAGATACGGAGAGGAGGTCGAGGTAGGCTGGGGTGGAATATTATCTGGAAGAGATGATACTTCCGTATAGTGAATTGCATGGTAAAGAAGAATTACAAGAGATGAAAGAAAAGCATCCACATATGCATGCAGGGCGTTGGAAACGGGAATTGGAATTTAATACCTAGGCACATAAAGGTTCTGTATATAAATGATACGAATCCTGAGTACATAGAACGAGTATCAGACGAATATACGAGAGAACACCAACAGGAAGGAGTATATAAATACACCAATTAGGTATATAGAGAATAAACTGGATAATAAATATTATAGCTATAAAAAATATCTTGGATTCACCTCCACGCGTGTTGTTTGTTATTCATCTACCGCCTCCTGCTAGTAGAAAGGTAGATGTTGAAATTAAACCTAGTAGTAAGATACATCATATCAGATCCCCCCCCTCTCCCTCTCCCCCTCATCTCAAATACCTCCCTCCCTCCCTACCAACCTTTATACATACATACATACATACATAACCAAGTACACCATTCCCATTCTCATAACCCAATAACGAGAAACCAGACACCACCCATGCAAACCCCTCGGAATCATTCTCTTCCATCCCATCCCATCCCATCCCGCAAAGAATGGATAGTTAAGTAAATAAAATACTAAAATCCATCATCTCCTCTTACCTCTCTCTATCTATCTACTATGATTTTCTCGAATGTATATATATATACAAACACATTCAAATATAAAAACACATATACATGCATATATACATCTAGAGATCACTCACTCACTCACTCACTCGACTTCATATTCCCTATCTACCTACCTACCTACCTATATATATGCATATCCATCCATTCATCCCGAACAGATACCGCCCACCCGCTATCCACAAATGATTCATTAGCATTTCCTATCCCATCCCATCCTATCTCCTATCTTCCCTTTCCATCTTCCCTTTCATTTTCTATCCCATCCCATTTCATCTATCTCATCTCATCTCATCTCATCTCATCTCAACCCACTCATTCACCTCCAATCCCAATTCTCAATTCCTCAAACTCTATTCTCTCTCAAAAGCTTATGAGCGAGCTCCTTTCTCTCACTCCACACCTTACCTCCTTATTCCTCTAATCACTACCCCTTTATCATTTTCTTTCAGAGCAATTAACAAGACAGGTAGCTCTCACCCATCAATACAGAATGAAGAAACACAAAGTGAGTACAAGTACCTAGGCAGTATCAACTGCCTATCATGCAATCAAGGGATGAATGCATATATGATTCGCATAAGCCAGGTCTTCATAGGAATCTATAGTCTTTCGACAGACATCTCTAACGGGTATTCACACCGAGTAAAAAAAGGTACTAAAGTCACGAATCCACAATCATCTCTTCACTTCACTTCACTTCACTTCACACATACAATTTCAATCAGGAAAAGATAAATTGTTACTTTTGTTTCATATTCATCCATTCTTTCCTTCAATGTGCATCCATTCAGCAATTCGATAAAATGCCATCCCATAAACGAAGCAAAAAATCCACTATCTGTATACCCTAACTCTCACCAAATAACTCTGATGAATCGAGCAAAAGATATCCATATAAGTCCTTTCGTATCATCTGAGAACTCCTAGTATAGTATCTTTACTTTCTTAAAATGAAGTTGAATGAAATGAATGTAGAAAGTCATTCGTCATAAAGGGAATCATCTAAGCGACCTCGGTGATCTTAGCAGCTGGCGCTTCGGAAGCTTCCCCCTCTCCTTCAAGTGCTGGCATTTCATCATCGTCTTCATCTTCACCCTCGTCATCCTCGCCCATTCCGCCCATTCCTGGCATGCCAGCTCCTCCGAGTTTTGAGAAGTCAATACCGCCGAAATCTCCACCGGCTCCTCCCATCATGTCTCCCATACCTGGCATTCCACCTAAAGGGCCATCTATTAGTTTATTGTCCAGCCTTATATTCAACCGAAGGTGAAAAACTTACCCATGCCACCCATCTGGCTCAAATCCTCCTCAGGAGCCTCATCTTGCTCATCCTCATCAACCCACTTATCGAAATCGGTCTTTAAGTAATGAACCTTCTTGGCATCCTTCAATAATCTAGGCCAGAACTCCTCCTTCAACTCCTTCTTTCTCAAGACAAATTGAGAGCTCTTTTGGGTATGGTTGTACTTGGAAGCACTCTCATCGATCTCTGCATAGAATTCCAAGGTGACTGCATATGCACGCTTGAGAGACTCGGAGTAGCCAGAGTATGTAAGAGACTGAGACTTGAGGTCGATCTTTGGTTCTTTGACGTCGGGAACGCTGATGGTTAGGTAGATGAAGTTCTTTTCGGCTTCGGTCTGGCTGGATCTTTGAGCCCAGAGAACTATTTGTAATTGATTAGTGATATGTTCAGATGTTGAGTATATGTGTATGGGTGGTGTGAAGTCAATAGCTCCGAGCAGTTACTGGCTCTTGCTTATGAATTTTGAGGCTTCAGCCCGCAGTACCCCTCATTGAAAAAGTAAATGTGGGATGCAACTGATTGACCTCAAGAACATATCCAGCCACACGAAGCACCCAAGACTGGTATTTCATTTGAAATGGCGTACACTTCAAGCAAAAGCCGAAGTAACAAGAACTGAGTTCTGACGGCAGAGAAGCTCTACAACCTCTCCATCGCAACACTCGTAAGAGAGAAAAGAGCTAGCAAAGCTTACCTTCAGGAGTAGCAGTTTCAGCCATTGTGATTTAGAGTCTTTTGTATGAAAAATGAACTAGAAAAGGTTGTTGGTGCAAAAATTGAATTGGGGTATCAAGCAAAAGGTTTGGACAGAGTAGGTAACGTTGTTGTTGTAGAAGAGAGAAATTATTGGGAGGAGTTTAAAGAAAGGATTGGCGAACTTTCTATTTGTTGCTTCTTGCTGTGTGCAGACAAACGAGGCTGGAGCCAGCCAGATGTATGGAACCTGCGAGAACATTGGGGAAAGTGCAATTGGAATGGTAAGTGAGTCGTGGGTAGGGAGAGGGCAAACATTCTTTGATTTACATCTGATTTACATCTGATTTACAATATATGATGTAATTAATTTTGCATTATAGCCTTTTTAAGGCATCTGTCTTATCTTGCTATTGTGTTCTAATCTCGCATTGAAGGTTGTAGATAATCAAATCAAATCAGACCAGATAGATAAATGATGTTTTTCTTTTCCTTTTCTTCCTCTCCGTAATGAGAACTTAACCCCACGTTGCAGTTGCGGCTCCCGTAGAAAGGCAGAAAGGCGTGAGAAGCCAACGTCACTAATCACAGACATCTGATTGAGCTTGGACCACCTACTGTACGGCACTACTCCGAATACTATCGACATGTATCAAGCTACATTGTATCAATTACCATCACTTATCGGCACACTTCCACTTATCACACTTGCTGCTCGGTACGTGCAATAATTGAACCTTCAACTCCGATCAGAACAATTGGATTCAAGACGATCAAACTGTCGAAGAAGCCGTCTTCGACCTTCAATCTCTCCCGTCGGCAATACAGCTACAAATCTGCAGATTATTCTGGGAGCACATCGCACTTCTACCACCCATCATGGAGTCCATAAGAGCCGTGTTCTTCAAACCCGATCCTCAAGTTCAAGTGCGTATATTCCCCATGCAATATCTACCATGCCATACCCATTTCCTCCTAATCCCTCCATCCACCCATCCTTATCTAACCCTCCTCCCAGGTCCGCAAATGTAACAATCTCATCCGCCAAAACACACGCAAACTCGACCGAGACATCGCTACCCTCAAAGCCGTCGAGAACAAGACCCGCAACCTCATCATCGCCGCCAACAAGCGCGCCCAACGCAACCCCTCTCAAGCCAAACAAGCCGCGCAAGAAACCCGCATTTTCGCGCGCGAATTAATCCGCACCCGAAATACCTCCCGCAGACTCGTCACGTCGAAGGCCCAATTGCAGAGTGTGAATATGCAAGTTAATGAAGCGTTTGCGGTGAGGAAAATCGAGGGCAGTATCAAGGCGAGTGTGGGTATCATGAAGGATGTCAATAGTTTGGTGCGATTACCGGAGTTGATGGGGACGATGAGGGAATTGAGTCAGGAATTGGTTAAGGCGGGGATTATTGAGGAGATGGTGGGTGATATGTTGCCTGATCAGTTGGAAGAGGAGGACGAAGAGGCGGAGGAAGAGGTTGATAAGGTTCTTGGAGAGATATTGCAGGATAGAATGTCCAAGGTGGGAGCGACGCCAAATTTGCCGGCAGCACCTGTACAAGAGGAAGTTGCTGCGGAAGAGGAAGACGAAGATGCTGAGGCTATGTTGAATCAGATGAGAGGAAGGTTACAAGCTTTGAAGAGTTAGGTGGGGGGATACATAGGAATTGGGTTTTGTATACCTCATTTGGAGTCTAGCTGGAGTTCGGATTGGAGTTCTGGTTGGATTTGTATATGCTTAGAGGCATTTTTCCGGTGGTCTTGGCATGATCAATACAGAAGGCTTGTTCGGAAATACTTCCTGGTCTATAGCTTTATGCATGTTCACAATACATTACATGACATGATAATAGATATCTCTTCAACGTTCAATCTAAGATGGGTAGAGCGAAGAGGTTGAAGGTGGGTGGCATGACTTCGTCGATATCTATCTCTATAGTGATATCACGTATAATGGAGACATATCCCTCAGGTGCGTAAGCAAGCAATGAATACTAGATAAAAATAATTCCTATTCTTAAGCATACTATTTCCCTCGTAAAATTATTACTCAAATCTCCCCAGCGATAATTCATCCAAAGATTGAAGGAAGATCAAGGGTAGAAGTAAACATGGTATCCAGTATCCATTTCATATCAACCCCATTATCAAATTCGATCCATTCATCGTTCTCTTCAATTCCCATTGTCAATTCCATATCCAAGCCAAAAAAAAGAACGAGAAAAAAAAAACATATAACTCCAACTTTCCTCCCTCCCGCATTTAAGAATATCAAAACTCAAATCCAAATATATAGGCCGTTATTTTCATCTCTTCTCAATCTTCTCGTCTTATCTCGCCCTTTACCATCCATTGTGTTGAGTTTTTCTTTCCTTATGTCCATACGACGAAACACCAAATGCAAAGTAAAAGGAAAATAGGTATCTAGTTAAGTCCCACTGCATAGTAGTAGGAACTGACAGTCAACCAACCCCAAACAGAGTAAGAATTGGAGTAATGGGAAGATGCATCCATAAAATGAAATTCGCCAAACAAACACTCCGAAGAAAAGCCTCAGAAACCGAAAAAGGGGGGACCGAGCAAAATGCAAGGAAGCAAAAAACCCCCACGGACAACATCTAAAATCCCGGATGTACAGGAGCATCAAGTAATTGTAATTCCTCCAAGTAACCCTGCTCTTCTTGCATATTCCTGATAAACCCCTCCTCACCAGCCTCACCCCACCATCCTCTCTCCACAACCTCCTTTTTCCTCTGCCAAATCTCACTTGCTACTCCTTTAACCTGTCCAAATGCTCTTCCAGCACTAGGCCACACTTGCCATAAAGTTTTCAGAGCCCCAGTATTTAATTTCAATTGTTGTTTCAAATCGTCATCATTGAGGGTAGGGTAGAGAACAGACCAACAAGAAAGATGGACTACTGAGGCAAGAGTTACGACGCAGGTAAAGAAATGTGTGTGGCGGATCAAGGGGACGGGGAGAGTAATGAGTTTGGAGATTGATTGGGCGGCGGTGATGGTTTTGGACGCATGGATGTTGTAGTTTGAACCGGGCATGATAGGATGGTGAGGGGCACAGGAGGTTATGGGAGTAGTGATGCTACTATCTAATTCCGAGAGCTCACGGTGGAGGACAATAGTCGCGCTAAGATAATAAGGGGTTAGTTGTGGCGAACAAAATCGAGGTGATGTTGTGGAAAGAAACGTGGTAAAAGGTCAAAGGGTAAGAGAATTTGACGGAAGACAGATAGGTGGAAAACATACGCTTCTGTAATCATATTTGCTTGGAACAGCATCTCATCAAGCTTGCCATCACCACTGACGAGTTGTCTCTTGTTATCTGGTAGATGTAAACGAAAGTTTACAAGATATGCATCAAGACGATCGACGGCGGGACTGTCAGGATGTGGATTGATCATCTTTCCCGTCAATAGTCGACCTAAGTTTCGAATCGCAGAGATACGATAAGTGAAAGAGGAGTAGCTGTAATCACGATGTTCAAAATCCTCATCGTCAAAGTCTGTGAGGGAATGAGGGGGGGGAATATTCTGATTCTTGTCAGTATGGTATTTTTGAAAGGTAGGCGTGACGGGAAATTCTCGGATATCAATTAGGGAGAACTTACTCCATTAATGTATTCGCTCTCTTCACATGGAAGTCCAACTTCCGCGGGTATGTCCTTCATAGGAAAGAAACTCTTTTGATGAACGCCAGCAATCATCCCATCAACCACAAACATTTCCCACCAAGTACGACGCCAACTCTCTTCCAAGCTAGACCAGCCATTTCCATGCATAGAAGCAAAATCTCTCTTGTTCATTCCCAATTGTAATGCTAACTCTTGAGCATCAGTAAGAACTCCCAAGGCCTTCTCTTGAAAGGTGTAACCATCAAGTCCAAGGCAAAGAATAAGCATTGCTTGAACTTTGAATGCATCTTTGGGACAATCTGGATGATAGATTGCTCGTTCGGCTTCTAGACATAGTGCCGTAGTAGGTGCTTGATCTATGAAGAATGAACCCACATATCTTATAGCAGCTTCTAAATGCCCCAGTTGTTTTTTCTCCTTGAGCAATCTGAGCAGATTATCTCTAGGGAGAAGAAATGGATGTGCGGGCCAAAAATGATAATAGAATGCTTCGATGCATTTTTGTCGAAGATCTAATCCGTTGTATTGAGGTTTATTGACGTCTAAAACCGTTTGATCTCTATTAACACCATAAGATGGAGGATTTGCCGGACCGAACGGTAGTGTCTGTAGTCTATTGTCGGGAGGTGTAGCTAGTCCACTGGGAATGTTGACCGAATTACCGGTGGTATTGATGGTTGTAGATGTCCCTGGTCGAACTAATGGACAAGCTCTGGAATTGTTTGATTGAGTTGACGTCGACGCCGCCGTCTTATTCTGAGCCCCATTACGTCTTGGACCCTTAAAGCCTCGACGACTTCTCACGTAGATACATTCATATTCATTAGAAGAGCATCTAGAACATGGACTAAAGCCATCGCATTTGAGGTGCTTGGAGCGACAAGCGACGCATGCTGACGGGACTGTAATCCGGTCCTTTTGATGGTCCGGAACGACTGCTAGCTGTCTTTCGCCTTGTTTCTCAGGCGCATGATCGGAAGTTGGCGAGAGTGATGAAGCATTACTCGTCGAAGGCGTTTTTATGGGAGAAATGGAATCCATAGCTCTAGTGGTCAGATTTGATGTGGATGTGGATGAATTGCTCGCCGACCAAAACATATGAGGCACAGGAGTAGAGGTCTGCTGCATTGCGAAAGTCAACACTGCAACCCTGGTACGAAACGTCGAATGATTGATGGGTATTCTATCCTTGTACCACGATATTTGATAGGAGATGCTGACTACCGTAGTAATTGTGGTACCTAGCGAGGTCCCCGATGAGCCCGAATAGATTGAGCACAAGAAAGTTTGATGAGTTTAGTTCAAACACGTCAATGATATGCTGACAGCGATGGGGTTTGTGTGCAACTGGGTCCAGGTCAAATCTTTATAAAGGGTGGAGGAAGCCACGAGAATGAACGATGCTGTGAACTTATGTTGGAAGATGTTGAGAAAACGGACGGACAGCCTCAATATAACGATGGGGACCTATCAGTTCTGGTGCAAACAAGTTGTTATTTAATGCATGCGGAGTGGTCCATCCGTTCAATCGATTTTCTATCTGACATACAGTTGTTTAATGCGTAAGTATGCGTAGTTGATGCGGATTTCATGCGTATCTCCTTTCATTTGCTTTGGAGCACAAGAAGCAAAGAATTCCCATTGGAGCTGAGTCCCGAGAATGGTTTAATTCGCCATACACGTGACCCTGCTTGTTTTTACGTCGATTGATTCGGATTTCCCCCTCGTTATCCGCGATGGATAGAAAAGTTCCTCAGCTCTGCATTTTCCTTGCTTTCCTTGCATTCAATCTGCATATAAAAGGATAAGATTATCTCACATGGGAAACGTCCCGCCATCTGCCCTTTTTCAGCACACCACGAAAGACAGGAGAGGGCTGTGGTGCAAAGTCTGCCTTTTGACACCTGCATAGTTGTGGAGAATGCTATCAACAGCGATTGGGCGAGGTACATGAGCATGGCCACAATGAGGCTGGCTCGCCGGTAGATGAATCTTTATCATTTTATGATACGATGGGATAATGTCCATCTGAATTGCACTCAACGGCGTTGCAGTTACTAGTCGATCAGTTTGTCATCGGGGGTTATTTCTTCATTGAGGTCGTGTGTTTCCTTCAATGCAGTTTCTGAAAAGCTTCAGTTTCACATACAGCACCGAAGAAAGATTGTAAGCAATAATAATTTTTCGAGCGCCATCTGCGGATCTGCGGACCTAACCCGGTTTTTCTTTTGCCAGGTTTTCTTTGCCCGGCAAATATCTGTGCAGGAGATATTTCAGCAGCATCGTGTTTGATGGGAGTGCTTCCACCGCAACTCACTCAAACTTGCCGTTATTAGACGACCGGCCCTTTTGGTTCAATCGGTTCCATATTCTAGGCCACCCGTGCCGTGATTTGTTTTGACTCGCATACCTCGGTCGTACAATCAAATTTCCCGACACACCATTTGACTTCTTTTGAAATATGGATCCAATCAGTGCTGTAGGTTTAGCTCTCAGTGTAGCATCCTTGGCTGGTCAAGTGTTTACAGGGTGCATTCAAGGTATACGTTTCCCTTGGTCTTTAAAACAATTTATTGGATATTGATATCATTATTTTCAGGGATTCAATTCATTATCACAGCTAAGAATGTCCCCGAAGAGTCCAAATACTATAATTTGAGACTGCGGATGGAACAGCAAAGATTATTTGCATGGAGTGAGACTTCCGGTCTTCTAGACCTTGATAATCAAAATGACCAAAAAATTCGCGAATCCAATACCTTCGTCATTCATCGAACCACCATCCTAGACCTTCTTGTCCAGATCCAATTCTTGTTCAAGGAATTTGAGAATGCCCAGAGAAAGAATAAGCACCTCAAGGTTATCCCTGACTTCGTATCAGATGAGAATTCTATCGACGATCCAGCTAAAGATGCCTCCAGTGCTCATGTACCGTTGTCCGAATCGAGAAGGAAATTTATAATGAAAGCTATGAAATCCTTCAAGGCCAATACCACGGACAAAATCACGGAGGGGGCGCGGCGTCTTTGGTGGACAGCCTTCGATAAGGAAGCATTTGAGATTCTGCTTCAACGTTTCTCCACTCTCAACGACAATATGACGGATATCCTTGATACCCGTTTGCAAACTGAGATTCATCGGACGACTCAAGATACAAACCGAGGTGTATTACAACTCCACAAAGATCTTTCTTCTCTATGCCAATTGGTAATGGCCCTGAATATCAAATTGGATGCTCGAACATACCACACTCAATCAATTACCCATGATTATGGGGACGACAACAATTCCGGCTTGAAGCTTTTGTCCCAGCTTGCCAAATTCAAGGCATTTAATGAATCAATTAATCCCACGGCCGGTAGTTTAACATGGGATGAGGCGACTGGAAATGCTCTTTCCCTGGGAAGACCAAACGATGAAAGGACAGGTCTCGAAATTGCTAAGTCTAGTATCCAACTCGCTCCTGAAGAGGCTTCGATAGATGGAGATGCCATTCGATGTGATGCTACATATTTTCACAATGGTATTGAAGAACCAGTATGGATTGAATGGAAAGAGTATGATTGTAGTCCAGGTGCTACCTCTCCTTCTCCCCTCATAGTGGACCGCGTTCAGAAACTTGCTGCACTCCTTCATCACGAGCCGAAACCAGAAGCTTTCCGAGTTCCACAATGCCTTGGATATTTCGATAACCTTAAGTCTGAACCTACGTCTCCCTCTTCCGACTCTGAAGAAGATGAACCTCCCGAGGCACGTATTGGAATTGTCTTTCGAAAACCACATTCAATTGAGACCTCCCCTATTTCTCTCATCCAATTATTCTCAAACCACCCTAAACCTAGGATCACTGATCGCATAAAATTAGCTCACGCCCTATCTAATTGTTTATTATATCTACATTCCGTGAATTGGCTCCACAAAGGATTCCGATCGCATAACATAGTATTTTTCCCAGGCACATCAAATGGTGGTGAACGTCAAATTGTGAACTGGGACCAAGTATATTTGAGCGGCTTCGATTTTGCTCGACCAGCTAGAAAGGATGAAACAACAGAGATACCAGGAGATGGTGAGGAGCACAATATGTATAGACATCCAAGTACCCAAAATATTGGCTTTGGTCCAAGAGAAAGTGAGTTGTCTTCTCAGAAACATGGTGGTCTATGACACTAATAGCATTTATAGGCTACCGAAAAAGCTTCGATATATATAGTTTTGGTGTGGTATTAGTTGAATTATGTTTCTGGAAATCAATAACCGAGATCATGGCTGAGATCAGTGAACGACCTTCAAAAAGAGCAAAGAATGTACAAGAAATTCTTATGAGTGAGAACATGCTATCGAAAGTAGGAGGTGAAATGGGTGGGATAGTAGAAGAAGTTGTAAAGAGGTGTATAGTAGGTGGTAAAGAGTTAGGAATAGAAGATGGAGAAGATGAGATGGGTGATGAAAGAGTCGCCTCAAAGCTCGGAATGAGGTTTTTCGAAAATGTTGTCAAAAAGCTAGGCGATATCAAAGTCTAAAAAATGTACGTACCTTGAAGTAGCAATACATATCAAAGTGCAAATTGGATCAAGTGTCCCACAACCTCACTTTTCGGTTGAATCCTGAAACGTTTCGAAACAGCACATGTTGTGCTCATAGGCACACTTTTAGATAATGCCACCAGCTGTAGATCCCATGTCCATATCTACATATATTGGGTAAATATATCTGCAATTCGACGGTCTTAAGCACTGCCAATCCCAAGATTAGATTTCCTGATCACAAGATTAATCAAAAGTTACCGTCATAGCCGCCATGCTCAGACTTCAAATGTATCCCGTGTATTTCGTAACTACTACGACTCTATAATACTACCAAATATATGTATGTCAGCAGTGCCAATATGTTATACAACATTTCGACCAACAAGGATATTGGACTCCAAGTTCCATCTTCAGACAGTTGCAAGAAAACTCGCAACGTTGACGGTAGAATGTAAGCGAAAGCGATATCACACCCATCCCGTACTCGTGGAGAGCATCGAAGATCGTTAATTGTCTATGCGCACATAGTGTATATGCAATCACAGCTTATCATGAACATAAATTCACGAGGGGAATTAATCTACGCGAATGTATGTGGTGCAGATACGGAGTTCAACTCGCCTCCAAGCCATGAAGTGCACGAATTGATACAACATAGATTATATGTAAATCTATCTTAACATAATCTCACATATATGTAATGTGCGGAGCAAACACAACATGAGTGCCCCGAGCGTGAGTGCGTACCTGGACTGTAATCGTACACAACATAGACTGGGATCAAGTTGGGCGGTTGAGAGTCGTATGATTTGAGGTTGTACGGCATGAAGTATGTACATAGATACACGTACATGTTTTCTCACTCCTTCAAATGTCTAAATCCGGATATCTTTTCAACCGTCCTTCTGCCAAAAAGTGAGTGCATGCAGATTTACGAAAAGTTGTGTGATGAAAATCCTCAGCAGCCATCGAAGATCCCATCACTATCTTTATCCTTCATCGTCTCATCATTCCTATCGATCCTATAGTATCTTCATTTATCACAAAGTATCAAATCTCTTCCTGTACCTACCTACCTACCGTATCTACCCCATTCATCACACATCCACACTCCTCATCCTTTCCGTACACCACCGGAAGAAAACAAATCAACAGTACAACACTATAGGCGCAGTCAAAAGAGAGAGTCAAAACGAAATACTCTGTCACTCTGTGCTCGATCCGTAGCACTCGGATGACTTGTGTAACATATACTCGAGCCGGCTGAATCCGGATAAAGTTCCTACATGCTGTGTTAGGCATATATGCTGTGTTAGGTATATATTATGTATGGAATAATACTTGGGGGTATATACGCAGCATGTACTGCAGTATGAATGAATGGATATGGTGATACCGTGGGGTGAGGCGAGGAGGAGATGGCTTGCTTGGTGAGAGACGGGTGAAGAGATAAGATGATGTGGTGAAGGCTCGAGCGTACTGTAACGTCTGGCTGAATGCTTGTGGATAGGTAGGTGTATAATGATGAATTTGTATATGAAAAGATGGATGCCGATTATACTACGATACGTATGTAGTAAGTTCCAAAATTGGTGAAAGTGAGATCATGATCAGTGACGACTGATTAAAGCGTCTTAAGTCAGTAAGTCAGGCTTTGGGTTTTGAGAGCTTACTCTGCAATGATAATATCACTGTTTAATATACTGAATCCAATGCGTCTTCAACTAAAGAAGGAAGAATATATACAGAGTCTCGCTTCATATACCAAGTAAAGTCCAGGAATATATACATAGCAAAATGGACACCAAACCAAAAAATTCTCGAAACCTGAAGGATAAACCATATGAACAATTCCTCGCACTTATTGATGTACAACACTGTGTCCGCATGACATCTGGTCACCACACTTTCCAAAGCTGCCACCACCCGTGCCGCGTTCTGGTACCTCGTTCCTAATCAGGTAACATCCAAGCCACTTTTACCTCTCCAACACCCAAAGTCTTCTCCATTCTTGTCCATCCATTCACCAAATAGTGACTCTATCGTCTAAAATACATGGCACCCAAGCCTAAAATCCTATATACAAAAATAATTGCAATTAAAATACCTACCCATTCACCAGTCTTGCCGGTCTTGTATCCACTGTGCTTCGTTAGTAAAATTTCAATGAAAATCTAGATTTTGAAGGGAAGAGAAAGACTTACTATTGATCTAAAACTCCTTTCCCACTAATTTTACATTGAGGCGCCAGATCGGTGATGTACATGCATTGACAAGAAGTTCCGCAAGTGTAGTCTCTTTCTGAAAATTCATTGACCATCATTCCTTGGAAAACGTATGTCTATTGGTATGCATTAGCATTACTATTGTATCATAACCACGAGTGATACAGAGTATCTGGATGGGAGATTAAAGAATAGAGAGCATACCTGGTAATCAATGTAATGAAACACATATCTCCAAAACACGTTAAGGATTTGGGGAGGTACCAAGAAACCACCGACACTCATCCATAATCCATTTGCAAAAGCAGTAAGAGCAAGAGATATTACAAATGAAGGGAATAAAGAGGATATAAGAACGACGAGTGATTCGGCAGCGAGAAGATCAAGAAACAGCCACATTATCCACGTGAAGAAGGCAGGAGCCGTAGGTCGAAAATTGTTGAGAAAATAGGTCGTTACGGAAAAGAGAAATGATATTAAAACTGAATATAATGTTAGTTAAGCATTGGAGAACAGGATTGCAGACATACATAAATAAGGTAAGCCAATAATGAAGTTTGAGAGCATGAATGCAGTGGGCCCATAAAGACCATTTGCCCGTTCTTTGATAAATGTAGAACGATCTTCGAGAAAAGATGGAACATAAGCGACAGCCATAAAAGACATGAAAGCTGAGCCAAAGAACTAAAATTCGTCAGTCATGAAAAATATATCCCTATGGATAAGAGCAATACTCACGATAGCATTGATGAAAGGTTGAATTTCGCTTTGATCAGTTTTGAGACGTAACCAAACTGTACCCATCATAATAGCAAGCCCCATATACATTGCAATACGAATACCATATGCGACCACGTCTCGATAACTCTTGATGAATGCTCTGTGTACCAATGTCATCAATACATTGAAAAATCCACCACGTGAGGAATTGGCCACGGGTAAAGGCTTGACATGTTGCAATGTATGCTGAATTTTATCATTCATTTGTCGAAAAGTAGATGAACCCAACCAAGATTCATAAATTTGTAGTAATCTTGCCTGTGATTGCGATTGATTGACTGCAAAGTCGATATTCATGAGATCAAGAAGGTATTCCGAAGCATTCATATGAAGTGGGATTGGATACCCTATGGATTCGAAATGTTGATTGACTTCTGAGACAGGACCAAAGTAATGCGATTTTCCTCCAGATAATAGTAATAACTTATCAAATAATTGGAAAGTAGAAGTAGAAGGTTGGTGAATACTTGCTATAACAATCAACTAGATGATGAAATCAATATAAGTCCTTAAATGTCAGTGGTAATAACTAACATTGTTTTGTTTTGCAACCTTTTTAACAAAGGACATCACTTCCCAACTTGCTGCAGAGTCCAACCCAGATGTAGGTTCATCCAAGAAGAGAATTTTAGGTCCAGTGATGAGTTGACTGGCAACACTAACTCGTCGTTTTTGACCACCACTAATACCTTTTTGAATTGGTGTTCCAATAATGGTATGCGCCTGATTACGAAGACCGAATGAATTTATCAAGCCGCTGATCCGTCTCATTCGCTCAGTTTTTGTCAAAGAACTAGAGGATAGTCAGTTTGAGAGAAAAGAAGACAAAAATTAAATTAAAAATTAAGAATCCTACCTTTTATGAGCAAGACGAGCCGCAAAGTTCAACGTTTCTTGTACTGTCAAGGAGCCTATGAGAGCATCCTCTTGTTCAACATATGAACTCATATCCCGAAAAACACTTTTAGATGGACTTGATCCATTGACCAGCGTCTTTCCCGTTACAACCGCTTTAGCAGCTGCATTTCTATGAGCCAAAACATTTAACAGAGTAGTTTTTCCACAGCCACTTGGTCCCATCAAAGCGCATATCTCTCCTACAAACATGTCAGTAATTTGCTTCTCATCCGAACCAACAATTCCAAACAGAAATACTGACCAGCTTCAACAACACCACTAACATCATCTAAAATTGCTTTTGATTCTTTAGTTTTATGATCCTTCACAGTAACCGTCACATCATTCCATATAAAATTCCGAACAGTGGTATTATTCAAATGATTATCATCAACAGCCGATAGTTCAACATCGGTCATGAATTGATTACGATGTTCCATATCATAATCTTGCTCAGCTTTCCCCGAAGCTTGTGAAAGTGTGCTGCTGGTCGTGTCCGTCATAGTGTGGTCCGACTCAAGGTCGAATTTGTCTATGTGACTGTGAAGAGGTATGCCGATTCCGAATGATTCACAATTCTCGAGTGTTGAATTCTGAAGTCCCCGAATCCTGGTTGAATGATCGTTCCGAGTCTTGTTGGAACTTAAATCTTCGAAATCTTGTCGATCTTGAAATTTTGGTAGTCGAGGAGAATCGAATGGAGAAGTAAAAGGGTTCGTATCTCGGAATTGATTATTAAATTGACTCAGAGGAATATTTGAAACTATGTTGTGAGACTTCGATTTTTGCCAATGAGTTTGATTTGACCCTGTGTTTGAAGCACATTGAGACCTTTCCCCAACGTAGGGTGCACAGCTTTTATATTCCATATTTACCTTTCCGATACTACGCAGCCAACAGTGTGTAATACAAAACTTTAAATTCCAAACTTAGCTAGATATTATTCAGCCTGTCTGACAACGTAAGCCAAAGTATTCCAGCTCTGACACGGTGATACCGTACGATATCGCAACACAAGAAAACGTCGGAAATACGAAGCGACCTTAGCAGAAAACTTACTATGGAGAATTCGCCGACCGGAGAATACAAAACTTATAGTATATTGAGAGTTATGTATGAAGTCAGGCAACAGTTGTATTCCAACATTGATCTGCAGGTCCCCGATTCCTGTGGGAACAATGTAAGCGCGAGGCATTTGGTGGGGTAATTGAGTACCACTCGAGCCACTGAATACTTTCCTGGGAGTTGGGAATTGAAGAATTGGTAAATGTGGGGCAAGAATAACGATCGTGCATTTATACCAAGCCGCCTTACTGGTTCTAATCTTCAACTTGCTAAGGCTTAGCGAGGTCCCCGAGAGAAACTAGAGGGTAGTAAGCGTAGTAAGCTACTACCATACCATTGACCACCAAAGATACTTCGCCGACATGGCAATCAATAGAGCTTTGACGTAAGTAATAACGGAAGAATGAGGTATAGATACGTACAAAGAAAGCAATATACTAAAGATAACCACGCGGACATAAGAGAAATGTTAGAAAGGTCCCCTAGATTAATAATCAAATTGATTCCGGAAAGGTGGTTTTGGAAAGAAACAACATTTGTCAAGGTCGTCGGATTGGTTGGCTCCGTTCCTTTTTCGTTACTTACGATCATCATTCTTCATGGAGGCTCAAATCATTATTCCGGTTTTGTGGTAAAATGTGAATTCTAAAACTGGGGTGCATATTATAGATTCCCTGCAACCACAACGCTTATTGTACTAGCCGTTGAATGTATAGCATGCAATGTCGCCGACCATATCAAGGTACCTTGGCTTTGTCCATTAAACCGGCTGTGGAATAAACGGATGCAGTGTCGCCGACTAGATCAGATTATCTTGACTCACTCAACGGCGGACAACGGTAGAAAAACGTTTTTGGAAAATGAGAATCAAAAGTTCAAAGTCGGTATAGTAAAACTGACTCCTTCATCCATGCACTTTTCGGAGTCCCAACTTCCTAGTCTATAACAGTTTCCACACCAGGAATTTTAAACCCCCCTTTGACTAATTTTTGGAAAGTCCCTCGAGGATCATACTTTTTACTCAGGGCTCTCATCTTCTCAGTATTTTTCTCACCATATCCCGCCAATGGGTTTTGAGTTTTTCCCGCATAATTGAGATAAACAAAAGGATTCGTAACTCCGAGATCATCTGTCGCCGCATTGATCTCCTCAACTGTGGCATAAGCTGCATCAGTGAGCTTTTGATCGTCCGAAGCTTCAAGCCAAGTCACATAGACCAAAAAGAGCGTCAAATTGTCTTTACTTCGATCCACACCCATAATATTTCCACCAGCTGCTACTGAATGTTCACTGACGATAAGTGGAATAGGTTGAAAGAGGATAGACCACACAAGACCCGTGGTATTCTTGAAAGGTTCCAAATGCTTATTCGAAATATTCACAGCTGTTTCATACATTTCCGCACTGTTCGAAAAGGTCGTTGTGACGAAGATGTACCTAGAATCCAAAGTCGAGGTACCAGAAAGCTCATCAGTCAATGAACTCACATTAGTGATTCGCATTGTGCTAGAGACTAAATCCGGAATTGCCAACGCATCAGAGTAAATAGCTGGAGCCACAACTGGTGCGACATAATCAATAACATTAAAGATACTCTGTGTACCAGAGACTTGTTTATAGGACCATATATTGAGAAAATTGGCTTTTGGATCATCCGATATATGATTGGTGAAATTGGTGAAAAAATTGATTTGGGCTTTGGCCGTGCTGGCTGGATAGACCATGATCCCTCCCCATAGCTTATCGAAAGGGAATGTTTCCATGTCATAGCGAGTAACGATACCGAAATTGTTGCCTCCTCCTTTCAGTCCAACGAAAAGGTCTGAATTCGAAGTGGCATTCACGTTGATAATTGAACCGTTACCAACCACAAGCTCGAAGTTGATAACAGTATCCGCCACGAAACCTTTTTGGGGCGCAAACCATGAGTAACCACCTACAAACAAATCCATGTAAGTTATCTCCACGGGTTATACTTTGCTCTGGAGGCATCTTACCTCCAACGATTAAGCCGCCGATTCCAACCAGAGAATCTCTACCGCCAGCGACCATCATATTCTTAGGTTCCAGGTACTCATAAATCTGTCCCCACTTCAATCCTGAGCCAACATATGCGATGTTGGCATTTTTATCCACAGAGATAGTATTAAGCTTAGCCAAATCAATGGTAACTCCATCATTGATTGATGCCGCTCCAGGAAATGGTGTATGGCCGCCTCCCTTCACCGAGAATTGACACTGCCATCGAGTAAGAGTCCTCACCACTGCAGCCACATGTTCTCTAGTAGTAGGTTGTACAACACAAGTTGGTTTATCATCGCGTGCTTGACCCGATCAAAATCCGGCAATGGTGGTATCATAAGCATTGCTATTCGGTGCAGCCGTAATATCGGATTCCAATACAGAACACTGAGAACATTCAATTAATTCTGCAGCCGAAGGAAGAAAGTTTAACTTACGCATTCACTTGAAGAAGCTGCTCTGGTAAAGCCCAAAGTTATTGTGACTAACGCAACTCGCAGGAGCAACATTTTTTCGAAAGATGACTGCTATGAAAGACAAGAACTATGGAAAATGTATTGCTGGGAACTCCAGCATAATATGCCAGATGAGCCTGCATTGCCATTCCCAACAAGCCCGACTTGGAACCAAAGATCTCCACATCATTTACCCAGTTGCAGATGAGTGAGTGTATTTTGAAGCTGCCACTCATCATCAGTGTTACTTAACTACCCCATTGGGTTGCTTGTGCATTCATTCCTGAAAAGCCCGGCCAGCTCATAAAACATATTCAAACTGTTGAACATTATTCGTCGTTGAGAAAAAAGAAAAGAACCACAACAACTATACTGTGACGATCATAGATAAAGTAAGTATTAACAAACAGTTCAGTCTTTCGAAACCGAATTGAAATCACAACTCTGTAAACTGATCACGACATTTGCGCTAATACCAATAAGGAAGACGTGATCGGCAGAATTTGGTAACGCTGGACAGTTCCACCTTCACCGCTCACGTGATAAATTATACAATTCTCGTTTTGTTGCACATTTGAATTGAGTCGATGTAAAAAATTACCCCCAAGCCCAGGCCACTCGTCAGGAACGCTAGAAGAGCTCACCGGGAGATGTTATGGAGGTCGAATTGTTTTCTAGACCGTCACCAAAATTGCTACAAACATATATGATTACCATCTTTCAATACTGGTGAAACGTTTAATGTTCTATTGACGAAGTACAATAATTCAGGTATGATAGTCTCCATCTAAGTGTCGAGCAATTCTTTCCCCCAGACTTCCATGGCCTTGATGTGCCACCAATACCCACATCATCTTTTCCGTAAATTCAACTCACCTTTATGGTTGAGATATCCATATAAATACATCAGTTTCCAATATACCCACTGTCAAATTTCTCATATCTTGACCTTATCGGCGTAGTTTCTTCCAAAAGTGACCCTGTACTTAACTTCTGTGTGCACCTTGCCATGTATCTCTTTCATGTTAAAGGTCACTAGTAACTGGTACAGTGGAAGAGGATTAAGAAGCTCATGGAAAGAACCACAATCATTCCATGAATGGAAACCCGTTAAATCAGTAATGAATGACGATGTTCATGACGGTAATGAGCTTAGCATATCTTCCAAGTGACGAAAAAAGAAGGCAGAACAGGAAGAGAAGCTGATATTCTGTGACACGCAAGTGTTATACCGGTAGCAATATAACAAGGCCGTCATATTATGATAAGAAAGTTAGAAAAAGGAAGGAGTAGATAGACAGTTGGAGCCATTGAGAAAGAGATGATGTTGTTTTCCTCAAAGGGAACAAGAGTGAAAGAACGACCGGAGCGTCGTCACCAGGCCAGACAATATCTTCAACAGGACTACATACTATACCTTCATCTGCGCTAACGGTTTCTCCACAATCGACATAGCTACAGTGAATCCTTCGGCTTGACGAACGAGTAGCATGTGAATATGGCCACAGCAAGTATGACGGCCGTCTATCGATTCCAAGCATCCAATCCTAACTCGGGTTCCCGTCCGCAGAACCCTAGCTTCCATGTGTCAACGATCCATTTCACACATTCCACTGCTGCCTCGTTCCCTCAATTTCTTCAGACCAGGTAGGAATAGAGCCGCGTCGAAAAGATAAGATAGCCAATATCCTTTATCTGGAACTGATAGAACCCCCGGTCCTGCTTTATCCTGTCTGCATGTGCATATTCTTGCAGAATCCAGAATATGCAATACGACACTGAAGTTTCCACCATCATCAGAGGTATTTGGAATTGTATTACCATCGATCCTCTTGAGAAACAATCATGAAGAATTACACAACTTTTTCTGCTGCCCCTCCACACCCAAGAAGTCCTGCTGCTTTTATCAAGCAAATCGGACCCTAGCACGTTAAGGAATGCCGCATTTACAATAACAAGGGAGCATCTGTGTCTTTGGGAACAAGACGGATTTGCTAGCTTCTTGAAGTAACATCGCAGCTATTCGCAACAGAAGCTCTGCAAATATCACATGCTTCAGTTAGTCAGCCTTGATACATTCTACCTACTTAGTAGGAAGTCTAGAACTTTCTGACAACCACAAGTATCAGACTTGAAAGCTTCACCAGCGATATCGCAAGGAATCCACTTGGTTCATACTTGATAATATAATCCAACAAGTACACGCACATAATTTTTTATCCTTCAACGAGCTAGATAATAGTAAAGCCACACATAATTAAATCAGACCATAAACACACAATAAAACAATAAGCCCCATTCAAACATTCATGCATCAATCTCCCTCTTCTCCCAACAAAAATCAACTCGCAAGAGTTTCAATGGAGCACAGACCATTCCCCAAATTCGCACTAGTAGAGACTCCACCAGTGGTGCTGATTCCCATGCTTACCTAATTCACGTGTTGCCCTGCCAAACCGACTTCGAACACCCATCGTCATACTCCAAAATTATCTAGCATCAATAGAGATTCAGCATATACAATATCATCAACGTCAATCCATCTCCACATATACCAATACCCATAACCATACCACTACCTCATCACCCAAACACTCACACCCACAAAAACAACCATGCCCACCACCCGTCGCAGCAGCGGCCCCGCCCAAAAAGGCACTCAAAAAACCCTCTCCTTCACCAACACCTCCAAGATCTCCAAAGCGGCCAGCACCCCCAGCACACTCAAAACCCAATCATCCCTCATCAAACTCCCAAGCCCTAAAGACCTCACCAAACCCTCCCCCGCATCTCCAGAACTCAAACCCACCGCCCTCGCAACCACATCTCCCAAATCATCCTCCCAGCCCCAATCCAAACCCAAACCCCAAACCGCCCATCAAACCCTCCAAACCTCCCTCGCATCGCAAATCACCGATGCCAAAATCCGCAAATACTGGAAAGCGCGCGAGGATCTGCGTTTAGCGCCTCGAGTACACCAACAGGATTTAGAAATCAGCGAGAAGATATTGAGGGAATGGGATTGTATGAGCCAATTTGGTGTAAGTATCTCTCTCTTTCTCCCCTTCCCATCCCCCAAAAAGCACCCCCGGAAAACCTAACAACTCCCCAGCCCGCAATCGGCATCCCCCGCACCAAACGCTGGCACCGCGCCTCAAAACTCGGTTTAAATCCACCCCTCGAAGTCCTCGCCGTTCTCCTCAAAGAAGAAGAAAAGAAAAACAAGACCGTAGAAAGAGCGTATGTGGATGAATTGATGGGGGCGAAAGGAATTATTGGAGGAGATGTGGTATAATTAAAATTATGAGATCTGGGCACGCTTTGGGAGAGACAGAGATGAGAATCGAGGAAGTGGAGAGACAGGGACGAATCGGATCATTGAGCAAGGGAGAGAGGGAAAGGGAGAAAGAGGCGAAACTTCCAATCTGGGAGGTGTGAAAGAAGAACTTACGAGGACAAGAGTGTACGATATGGGAGGATCTTTAGAAACAGGACATACACGAACTGGAAGGATTGGTATACGCGCATGGGATATGGCCAGGCGTTGGGAGTTTCCTTCTTTCTATTTTACAATTAAAGCGAATTTGATTTCACATGTAACGATGATTTCAGGATGAAATATGAGCTATGGATATTGAACATGGATAGGACATCAAATAAAATAACTACTCCTATTTGATCACAGCTTAAAGGTTATCTTGTTTGACTTTTTAGCTTGGACGTAACCACGAGAAATCAAAACTGTAGTTTAATTTGACTACAACATCACAAAATACATGCCAAAAAAAGCTTCTCATTGATTCATCATTTTAATTTCATTTCCATTAAAAAATTCTTGCTCTATAGCAATTCTTCATCTACTACATGATTGATCTTAAAAACTCCATTCATCCAGCATGTTTTGGATCAGAAAAAATAAGTATTCCTTGTAAGAAGTAGGAAGCATGCTCTATAACTTCCACCCTTCGAATTCATCCGCGTTTACAAAATTGTCTCCAGGTTAACCCCAACCTTACATCTGAACTTCAACACGACCTTCAGAACCAGGTGCGCCTGATGACAAAGATGGCAAAAGATATGTAATATCATCCCAAGGATGTCTGTAAAGACCAGTGCGCAATCTCTTTTGATCAAGGTAATGAGCAATCAAACCAATAGAACGTCCAAGAACGAAGAGACCGTTCAAGACACCCATCTTCATGTAATCTTCAGCCTCCTCTGCACTGAATGCACCGCAGTTGCGCATCAAATCAACGAAGCAGACGGCAACAGCACCATCAACGTTCAAGATCAAGTTATCCTTCTTGGAGGTGGTGACAGACTCAACAGCCAAAGCATAGTCGAGCATCTTGCAACTTGGGAAACGCTTCTTGACGAACTCCTTGACGAGCTCGACACGGAGATCTGGGTTGTTTCTTGACTTGACCTTGTGTCCAATACCTGGGATAAGTCTGTTTTGCTTTCTCATGGTGTCGACGAAATCACGTGGGGAAAGACCTTTGTCGAAAGCCTTGGTGAACTCTTCGGCAGCACCATCAAGAGCACCACCGAATCTAGATCCGATGGTCAAAAGACCAGAAACGAGAGCAGAGATAAGATCCTTTCCTGCTCTGGTAGTAATGATAGTGTTCATGGCACCAGAAACAGCTGGACCGTGATCGGCAGTAAGCATAAGAACCATTTCGAGGAATTTGCTTGCGTAATCTGGGAGACGACGACGGAACCACAAAAGAGACATGACACCACCAATTCCGATATCCTCCTTGAAGACATCAGAAATTGGCATACCGGCATACAAAAGTTCTTGTCCACGATCATCAGAAATGGTAGAGATGAAAGCAGCAGGCTTTCGGATAAGACCAAGTTCTTGAGCCCATGAGTAATCAATTGGGATCTTTGGTACAATTGGTTCAGGTTGTGGAACAATGGTTCCAGCAGCAACAAGCTTCTCGTAAACAGAGGCGAGAACAGCTGGCATATCTTCAAAGGTATCTGGAACGTGGAAACCAGCATCCCTCATGGACTTGTTCTTGGTAGCAGCAGTCTCGAGTTGAGAGTTGGCGAATGAACCAGCATGTCCGAATTGAACCTCAGTCTTGAACATGCTTGCGCAAGTACCAATAGCCCATGCGACAATTGGCTTTGTGATAGTTCCGTTCTTGACGGCCTCAATAACTCTGTATTCCTCAACACCACCAACTTCTCCCAACAGAACCAAAATCTTACATTCTGGATCGGCTTGATATCTGAGGAGATGGTCGATAAAGGTTGTGCTTGGGTATCTGTCACCACCAATAGCAACACCCTCGTAAACACCATCGGTTGTGTTGGCAATAATGTTGTTGAGCTCGTTGGACATACCACCAGATTTGGAAACGTAACCAACGGAACCCTTTCTGTAAAGCTTGGATGCAACAATGTTGTCCATCATACCACCAGTGTTACCAATCTTGAAGGATCCTGGCTTGATACCACCGACAGTAGCTGGACCAATAATTGTAACACCCTTCTTTGCAGCTGCGTGAAGGATTTCACGGGCACGCTAAATAATTCATGAGCACAGGATCAAAGCAATTGGAGGCAGAAAACTTACTCTCTCAGGTACACCCTCAGCAATGATGGCAATTGACTTAATTTGTGGGTATTGCAAAAGTTCCATGGTAGATTGGTAAACACTACGCGATGAAGCAAAGTTGACAACAGTATCAACATCCTCGTGCTTGGCCATGGCCTTCTCAACATCTTGGTAAACTGGAAGCAGAGTTTCACTGGTACCCCAGTACATCTTGCTCACGAATTGACCACCGAATGTATAAATGATACCTGCAACTGAAGGAGTCTTTCTCTTGCAGATGAAGTCGAAATCGAGCATGCCTTGAACAGCTCTTGGTTGCAGACCGTAAACGAAACATCTTGTCTTGTCGTGGAAAAGGGTATGTTCAGCTCTTGGGCTCAAAGGTCTGGAAGGAGCAGCAAATCTGCGGATATTGTCGTTGGCATTGCCTTGAGCACCGGATGCTGTAGCGGAAGGCATGGTGGAAGGAGGAGGTAATCAACAAAAATCTGGATGTGCGGAAGAGTGAATTGTTAGTCAATTGAAGAAAACTTCTACAAGGCCCAAAAAGGAAATAGTGATGATGGTGGTGTGGCAGTTGGGCTGAACGGAGGAGAAAATAAACAAGTTTGGGGAAGTCCGTATACGGAGGAAGAAGGAGACAAAAAGATACGAAAAGAGGGCAGAATATGAGCTTACCTAGGCAGAGACTCGAGAGTTTCAGGGAATCTTTTCTTCTGCCGACTTTAATCTTCGACGGTGTGGAGTTTCAAGGGAAGAGAGCAAGGGAAATCCGTACGTAAACAAAAACGTAAAGAAATCTAGCAATTCCGTTATTCTTGATGCAATTAAAAAACAAGGCAAACAAGGTGAATACTTTTTCAAAGTACTTTTTGGATGTATGAAGAGGGAGAAGAAGAGGGAGAAGAAGAGGAAGAGGAGGGTATTTTGAGATTGAATGGAAGGGTGACAACTTACCAGAAGCGATGGGGGGGGATGGTCTTGAATAGGATGATGGAAAGAGAGAGAGAGACACAGGTGAGTCCTTTTTTTCTACACAATTCCTTTAGCAATCTTTCGTTGACCACTGAATTGAGGGCTGGTTGAAGTTCTTAGCTGGGGACCTAAAAGGAATAGAGGGGAGTGGAAAGGCATGAGCTTGGACCGGAGTGTGTGATATGCGTCGAGCGCAAGAGCTGGCGCGGTTAAAGTGGCGCTGGATTTGAGAGAATCAGGGCTCCCAGGATCCGCCTTCTAGCGCATTCGACGGTTTTGCATCTAAGCCCGTTTGGGCCAGTTCCCTTTCGAGATATGCCGGCGTTGAGTAACTTCCGATGGTTGAGAGCCAATAAAGATGGCGATCCCGGCCGAGCTAGCGTCCCAACGACCACCAAAACTCTCAGACGGCAGAACCCCATATTTTTGAATTTGATAGTTGAGTTGCACATGGAGACATGCTCGCCATCGTGCTCCTGGTATCGTGCTATCCTCGCTATCGTCGACACTATGGAAACTACTGGATGCAGCATTTGCGCTTTCCCATAGTCCGGTCTCTCCGTCCCGTGCCAGGGGAAGGTCAACCCTTCGCTCACCAGTTTTGTGCTAAAACCACCCGCGCCACCCAGAACTGTCGCCGGAAACACACGCCATCTCACATCTCACATCTCACCCTCGCAGCCCAAGAGAGAGGGGACCCGCTTCCATCCAAGGGACCTCATCTGGAGCCACCCACCCAATCCCACGACCTGCCACCCACTGCCACCACACCACGCGTCCCTAGCACCCGTAGGAAGAAGCAAAAAATAATTAATAAAAAAAAGCAGCCAGCACTGGTACAGCAGTCTCTGGTCTAAGCAGAAATAACTAAAAATTGATAAAACAATCTTAATACGTTACCACTTACCTACTTTTTACCGTATTAATTGTAAAACTGGCCGATCGCCGCATTCGCTGCTCTTACTCAATCCCAATACTGATTCGGCTTGTCCTTTCCAACCCACCCCTCCCCTCTCCTCATAGAATTTCTATTTCATTCTCCCAAAAGAACCAAGAATTCAATATCTTCCCCTCGCAGAACAGAAAGGAAAAAAAAGCTCAGAGAGATAGAACATACATTCCATCTTTCCATTTTAATTGCATTCCCTCTCTTCGACAAGAATTGAAATCTTTGTGGTCTTGATTATTCGACCTTTTTTTCTTACGTTCCATTGATAGAATACCCCTTTGGTACGTATATTCTCGACTTCCCCCTCTCGTGTTTACTTTTCATTTTGGCGTGGCTTCATATCGCAACCGGTATAACCGTCTTCTCGGTCTCGCTCTCTCGGTGTCCGAGTCAAAGGAACTGCCCTATTGAGCTATCCCTCACCGACTCGACTCATCAAGCTGAAAGCCCGTTGTTCAAGTGTTGTGAGTTGGCACGATCTGCAGAGTATTAAGGTTTTCGATCGTCCAGCCCTCCAATTGCGGTTGGGGATTTGTGCTTGTCCATTTGAGGATTCGGGCCTTACGACTGTCGAGGCTTGTAAAGCACCATTCTGCAGTTTTTGAATATCTGGAAATTTCCTATCAATTTCATGCCATTAGAAATTCCCAGTCCTTTCATGCTAATCCGGAATCTCGACAGTAAACTCATCAATTTTCATACTTCAAAATGTCTGCCAAAGCAATCACCGAGGCCGACGGAAAGGCAATCCTCAACTATCACCTCACCAGAGCTCCCGTTATCAAGCCATCTCCTCTCCCAAAATCTGCCACTCACAACCCTCCTTCGAAGCTTGCCTCTTTATATTTCCCAGCTGATGCTGAGGTCTCATCAATCCTCGATCAAGCAGAAACCTTATACCCATGGCTCCTTGTCCCAGGTTCCAAATTCGTCGCAAAGCCTGATCAATTGATCAAGAGAAGAGGCAAGAGTGGTCTTCTTGCATTGAACAAGACTTGGCCAGAAGCAAAGGCATGGATCGCCGAGAGAGCAGGAAAGCCAGTCACAGTTGAGACTACTGTTGGAACTCTCCGTCAATTTTTGGTAGAGCCATTTGTACCACATCCAGAAGGAACCGAATATTATATCAACATCAACTCCCAAAGAGAGGTATGTACTATTTTCATATTCCCACTTTTGAAGGGTAGTTGTCGTAAGGAATCTCGAGTTTGCAGTAGAGCTTGTTTTGGCACAATAAATGAAATGATATTTAAGTAAATATCGAGAAGTAGAGATTTTGAGATTGTACAAGATTTCAACATTCCGACATTTGCAGTGGGATGCACCAGTCCTTTATTGCTTCTCATTTACCAATGGTTCGGAAGCATAAACGGACGAAAGGAAGCTAAGGAACCGATTCCAACCTCCCCCTGGTTCATAACTCTCCTTGCCATGGCAAGCGAGTTCAAATCCGGAAGATTTGTTCGGAAGACGCACCGCCTATTGTTATCTATGCTACTCTCCCTCGCACAATTTTCATAGAGTTTCATAGCGTTATGTACATGCTCATAATATTTACCCACGTGCTAACAATCTTCTTATTCAGGGTGATTGGATTCTTTTCACACACGAGGGAGGTGTCGATGTTGGTGATGTCGACGCAAAGGCCGAAAAATTGTTGATTCCAGTCGATCTTGCCGAATACCCTTCGAATGAAGAGATCGCTGCAGGTCTTCTCAAGAAGGTTCCACAAGGTGTACACAACGTTCTCGTCGACTTCATCACCAGGTTATATGCTGTTTACGTCGACTGTCAATTCACATACCTTGAGATTAACCCCTTGGTTGTCATTCCTAACGCTGAAGGTACCTCTGCTGAAGTACACTTCTTGGATTTGGCTGCTAAGATTGATCAAACTGCCGAGTTCGAGTGTGGTGTTAAATGGGCTATTGCACGTTCACCTGCTGCTCTTGGTATGGCCGCTGTTAAGGCCGCTGATGGAAAGGTTAACATTGATGCTGGTCCACCAATGGAGTTCCCAGCTCCATTCGGTCGTGAATTGACCAAGGAGGAAGCATACATTGCTGAACTTGATGCCAAGACTGGTGCATCCCTCAAGCTTACAGTTTTGAATGCCAACGGTAGAGTTTGGACCTTGGTTGCTGGTGGTGGTGCTTCCGTCGTTTATGCCGATGCTATCGCCAGTTCTGGATTCGCTGATGAGCTTGCCAATTACGGTGAATACTCTGGTGCACCAACTGAAACCCAAACTTTCCACTACGCCCGTACTGTCCTTGACCTCATGCTTCGTTCACCACCTAGCCCAGAAGGCAAGGTTCTTTTCATTGGTGGTGGTATTGCCAACTTCACCAATGTCGCTTCCACATTCAAGGGTGTTATTCGTGCCCTTAGAGAAGTCAGCAACTTATTGATTGAGCACAAGGTTCAAATCTGGGTTAGACGTGCTGGACCTAACTACCAAGAAGGATTAAAGAACATCAAGGCAGTTGGACAAGAGTTGAAGCTCGATATGCACGTTTATGGACCAGATATGCATGTTAGCGGTATCGTTCCTTTGGCTTTGGTTCCAGGACGTCTTGCCGAGAGCAAGATTCAGGAATTCATCGGTTAAATGTGGGAAGGGATGGGATATGAACATTTTTGACATTCTTCTTCGAGGGCATTTTTGATTGGTTATTCCAAGCAAAGGTAGCACAATGGCGTACAAAGCTTGCTTAAGAAATTACCAAATAGATACTCGTAATTGTGACCATTCTTTAAGTTTTAATCAGGTGATTATAATATGTGATTGTGATATGGTGATACAATAGTATTATTTGCGGCTTACTCAGATAAGTTATAGATAGAAAACTTAATGTGCCTTGATGATCATAAATGAATATGATTTCTTATCACATTTTGAAACAAGTACGCTTCAATCATCAATAACTCGAAATTGACACACCAAACTTGGGTACATATCTACGAGCCCACCAAGTGTTGTCGAGTTCGGCAAGCTAGCAACAGTCTGGCACGTGACGTGTAACATCCTTTCCTTTCTTTCGAAACCTCCAAACACGATCAATTCTCAATTCGATTTGTAAACGTGGAATATTTAGCGGCCTGGATTTTATGTAAATTGAATTGAATTGAAAAAGTGAAAGAGGAAAGAGGAAAGATTTTAGTTTGTGAATTTGGGTGAGATTGGATTGGTGAGGACTCAGGAGTGAGTGAGGATTTGATCTCATTGGGCTTTTTTTTTGGATTTGAGGATTGAGAATCGAGGATTGAGGATTGAAGAATTTTAGGTGCGGCTGCGGGTGTGACTGTGAATTTGAGTATGAGTATACATTTGAGTTTGGGAATGGGAATAGGAATGTGGACCGGGATACCGAAGAAAGCTCTTGGGAAAGGTGTGGGAGTGGGAGTGGGAAAGATGAGAGGGCATGGGACTGGGCTTAAATATGCAAGAATGAAGGGGATGAATGGGGCAAAGATGTCGTCGGGACTGGAATCGATGGGTTCTTCTACTAGGGGGGTTGAGAGAAGGAGAGGATTCCATTCTTCCTGTTTTCTACCTGCTTCTTCACCACCCTCGACCCAAGACAAACCAGGAGAGAAATCAAATCCAAATCTTCCATTCACGAACAAAACGATAGTGATCACAGGCGCGACGCGTGGGATTGGGAGGGCGATTGCGCACGCGTTTGGAGGGTTGGGGGGAAGCTTGGTTTTGGTGGGGAGGAATCGGGTGGGTTTGGAGGGGGTGAGGGGGGAGGTGCTGGAGGTGATGAAGGGGAGTGGAGGGGAGGGAGAAGAAGGGGAGTGTATGATTGCTTGTGGGGATGTGGGGGAGAGGGAGTTTTGGGAGGGAGAGTTTGGGAGGGGGAAGAGAGGGGGTGAGGGGGTGAGTTTGAGTTTTTTTTTTTTTTTTTGGAGTTTGGAGTTTGCATTGCTAAGGGGGATTTGAGGACTTGTGATGCTGTGGTGCTGTGGTTTCTAGAGGCGCAAATTGAGGGAAAGCGTTGAAGTGAAATATAGAAAGGTGAATGTGGAAGGGGTGATATATTGTTAGCGCAGAGAGATAATGATGGGATAGTTCCTTTCTATTTTTTCCTCTGCGCTTCTGAAGATTTTTGAAGTTGGACCCTTCGAAAGTCATTATTCTCAACATCTCCTCATTTCTCTTCATCCATTTTCTCGCTCCATCACTATTCTCCTTCCTACCCAACTAACATCCCCCTTCCCTCAGAACCCCAAACCCAAAATAGACATCCTCATCAACGCCGCCGGTCTAACCCACGCCTCCCCCTTAATAACCACCTCCCCATCCCTCATCGAAAACATCCTCCAAACAAATCTAACGGGTACAATCTGGGGATGCAAAATTATCGGAAAAGAAATGTTGAGACGGAGGGAGGGTATGTTTGGGTTTCCTTTCCTTTCCTTTCCTTTCCTTTCCTTTCCTTTCCTTTCCTTTCCTCTCTTCTACTTTCTTTCCCCCCCCCCCCTCCCCGTGGGACTTTACCCCCCCTCTCTTTTGTTTCTCCAAACTCTCCTTCCTTTTGATTAAATATAATGAACTGACGGAAACAACCTAGGTTGCATAATAAACATCTCCTCGCTCCTCGGTATCAAAGGCGGAAGAGGTAGTGCTGCGTATGCAGCTAGTAAAGCGGGGGTTCTTGGTATATTTCCCTCTTTCCATTTCCCTTTCCCTTCTTTTCCCTACCACCTCCTCTCATCTCCTTTCCCCATCCTCCCCTACCCCCTCCCTATCTACTCGCTTCCTTCTACAAACCCCCGACTAACCAACACCCCCACCGAAAAGGTCTCACCCGCGCCCTAGCCGCCGAAATGGGTTCTGCAGGAATAAGAGTCAATGCCATTGTACCCGGCTATATCGAGACGGATATGACGAGGGGTATGTTTTTTTTTTCTTCATGAAATTTTGATTTTTTGGTCTTTCCTTTCTCGTTCCCTTCCCTTTTTCTCCCATCTTTCCTCTTGCTCTCACCTCCACTCACTCTCCCAATCACAAATTCCCATTTACTTTCCCTATACCTACTTTTCTCCATCTTCCATCCTCTATCTTCCCCATCACCTCTCACCTCACAGAATCTTACATTCAATCAAACCACCTTCATTTTTATTCCATTAATTATGTTATATTGTTTATGCCTACTATGCTATTCTGGATTCTGGTATTCTATTTATGAACTCCTTTCCCTTTCCCTTCCCTTTCGTTTCCACATTCATCTGAATTTGCTATTTACCACCCCAAAATCATTTTTATCTTCATATCCACCCTTTTTTTCATCCTTTCAGAAACCTCATATCTCACCGATTCATTTCTCGCTTCTTACCCCCAAATCCCAAATAAAATCTTATCCTCCCTTTCCTGTCTCTCCAAACCTAATATACACAAGATCATCTTACATGTTCCATTTCGCATTCTTAAACTTAAAATAGCAATCAAAAAAAATCAAAAAGATCAAAGAAACTAAACTAACAAGCTCCTTCAAAGCAATGTCAGATCCCGCCCGCTCAGAAGCATTAAACTCCATTCCTTTATCACGTTTTGGAGATGTAACCGAAATAGCCGATGCCGCCGTCTTTTTAGCAACCAATAAGTACGCAAACAATTGTGTGCTTAATCTTGATGGGGGATTGAGCGCCGTATGATTATTTTCCGGAGAGGAGGGAAGCAAAATGTTCGCCGAGTGAAGGCTGGCGGGATTGTTCGACAAGGGATTCCTTTCGAGTTTGGGAAATAGAAGCTGAATAGAACATGATGAGATGGTGCAAAGCATAAAAGATAATTAGATTAAGATGCAATAAGCATCTAATCATCAATTACAATAGCTCCATCATTCGCATCATCCAACACAATAATACCATCATTCAAAGTGTCCATCGATAGATTGGTTGAACCGGGCGGATCCATCTTGGAACGCTTCAGATTTGAGGGAAGATCATGTTCAAGTAAATCGGATGCAGGTCTCTTTTTGACACCATTGGAATGACCATTTTGAAGAACTTCTGCTGTGAGAGATTTGGTATGACCATTTGTTGGCTCTGTGGATTCAGGTTCTGGGATAGGCTTTTTACGGCGTGGAATTGGTGATTCGGGGGAAGTGGCAGTAGGTTCTTCGGAGACAATAGGAACGGTAGGGATGGATGAATTGACTTGAATATCGAGACTTTTAATGGGAGAATCTTCCATCGCGGTGTTACTGTTATGAATGTTAGGATATAAAGAATGGGAAGAGGAAGAAGCATAAATGTCTAGAAGACTTACGATTCTTGTACATTAAGTACGAGGTTAACTCTGGGACCCTTTGGATTTTCATCATCTTCATCAATAACTGTTAAAAAGGTATCTCCCTTAATGCCTATAAATTTTGTTAGTCGATCGCATCCAAGCACGTGTATTCGACAAAAAGAACTTACCAAGTTCACTGAGTTTTTTATCCAAATTCTCCGTTTCCTCAACATCATAAAGTAACCCGCTTTCATTATTAACCACAAATTCCTCTCCATATCCAAGTTGAAGTTTCAAGAAACCTTCAACGAGATCATTAAGTGTGGCTCTTGACATATCAACCAATAAGCGAGTCTGTGCAACACTGCATGCAGGACAGTCTGGGTTTGGTTCTCGAGATTTGTCGGAGGAGAGTAATCTTTCTGGAGCAAATGGAGAAAGGAAAACCTATGCGTGTTAGTATGTACTTCAAACATTCCGATCCATGAAATTATACCATACCTCTTTACTACTAGAGTAATCACCGCGAAGAACTTTGAATGATTGCAAAACACAAAGACCTGCTACAATAGCGTTGGTAGTTGCAATAGCAGGGATGATATTACCGGCCATTTGCTTGATATCAAATCGAGATTTAGTTTCGATACCAAAGACGATGGATCTTAAATTAGCGCTTGCGGTAACAAAGTCCAAAGTATCCTCATCATCTTTGTCAAATGTGATTATTGGTTCTCCGGAGTTGGCAGCATTCGAGGTAGACTTCATTTCTTGCAATCTCTTACTCAACCGTTCCAAACTAATGAAGTCAGAATTGTGTGTGTGTGTTTTTTTTTTTTTTTTTTGAAAGGAATAAAGGGGCATGCGAACCTATCTTTAAAAACGATGAGATTTTCAGCCAAGTTCCAAACTCGCTGGTCATCTTTGAGTATAGCTTGCTTGATGGCTTCATCATTTCCTGCTTCGGTATTTAAGGTGGTGTAATCCAATGCCTCAGGTGGTCGTCTAGATTTCCACATATCCTCCATAGATCTTAAACGAATGATATCATCCTTAAAGACCTTATCGAAAAGTAGTTGAGGAAATGCATCGGTACCCATTGATTCTTTAATCTTCTTTAAAGCTTGAGACTCTAACCGCAACTTTTCAATCTCCTTGGCTATTTAAAATTAGCAAAATACTTCAATGTGTAATGGAGCAATATAGCTAGGAGGAACAAACCGTTTTCTGAATCTTCTGAATGATCCATTTCGGTCGATTCATCCTCACTAGCACCAAATACCTCACTTTGATGAATTTAGCAAAACTTCCTTTCCGCTTGGTCGGCAGGCCAGACATACCTCAATAAATAGCTCTTCCCCCAAACTATACAATGAATTGGTTGACTTGGTGTACTGCGAATAGTACAAACAGGAAAACTCTTTGGTGTCTCTTTTGTCGTGCAATCATAACATGCCGTCTTTCCCTTTTTAATAACCTGAACTTGTCCATTGAAACCAGTTGTACCCGATTCGATTAAAGGTATATCCGCTGCCAAACACATCTTGTTTACATGTCTCCTGGCTTCAAGATTATCCAAAGCATTGAAAACCATTGTAAAACCCTTGAACCAATCCACATTAAATTGTGAATCTTTGATATTCGCATGATGTGCTTCTAGCTTGACTTTCGGGTTGAACTTATGCGCCGCATCTTTCGCAACCTGTAAAGTTCTCATCAGCACATATCCAGCTCTGCCACGACGAGACAACCCACCAAAGCTTTCGATTTCTTAATGTGCTCATGACGGAAGAGAAATTGTCGATTCAAGTTGCTGAGATCGATGGTATCCAGGTCTACAATGTGAATTTCTCCAAATCCAGCCAAAACCAAGTTCTTGAGTAATTCGCATCCGATACCTCCAGCTCCTACCATCAATATCCGGGCCTATTTGAATAGTTTAGTGAGTAAATTCATTTTCAATGGGCTTCCGCAAAACTGGGAAATTCGCAGAGACAATTAGTTGGAGCAAACAGAACACCAACGACATTGGCTTTATATTTCTGCACACGGGACTTTTGACAGTAGCATATCCGAATTCAACAAAAAGAACCATAAAAACAAGAACAAATGACCATAACCTCAAGAACTTCTCGCCTTCCAAAAGACAAGAGATTGTGAACTTTGTACGCTTACCTCCTTGACCATAATATTCAAAGGTTTCCCCAGTGACTGCGTGTTGAATTGATCGCGCATCATGATGCCTAATTCATGCGTTGATATTTTGCGACAGCGCAAGATGTAGATTGACGACCAAAATCAAGGTTGGGTTATGTGAATAGAAATCCAAAGTTGATCATCACAGGCAGAGATGGTTCCTGAGGCTCTGCTTATTATTTTGGTACGCTATCGATTTTACCTATGGCAATAAAATCCGCCATCGCGTTGATAAAGGTGGGAAACGCGCGTGATTATGTAAGCGGGCTTCTTATCACTTGGATGGTAGGAGGTTTCGCAGAGCACACACATGCACGTGATACTGGGTGGGTGAGTTGGTACTGGTACTGTGTAGATACGATACTTGCAGACGTCCATGATGTTCTCTCTTATTTTGAGGTCTGAGTGTGTACTGGGTGGGAGATGGGCACGCGTGAGCTGAAAGCGTAACTGAATTATGCATTCGACTCGGTAGATGGGTAAATAGGTAGTTTCAGAGTATAATCTAATATAAAAAGAAATTTACAACTCCTACCCACCCAGTATGAATCTCAATCGTTCCTACCTTTCCTTTTTGTACCCACACTTCATCTAAAGCTGATGAATTTTACAGTCCATATATACCCCGCCGAGCCCACCTCCAATACTACAATATTAGCATATCACAACCACATCATTGCATTCTCAAACATCGACCATTGAACCCCAAACACCAACCAATTCCAAATTCAAACCCCTCTCCATCATGTCCGACGATGAAGCCGATCCCGAGCTCCTCGAGCTCCTCCGTCAACATTTCCGCAAACCTACCACCCCAGATATTCCCGAAACCCGCGTTCTCGAGAGTGCAGAATACATCTACAACAATTCCATCGATGTAGCTCTCGACATGGCGTCCACCAAAGCAGCCGCTGCATCCATCTATGCCCAGATGCAAACGAAATCCTACTCTACCAAAACATGGTCATCACATGACTTGCATCCCAAAGCCAAAGACGAGAGCACCGTCAACTTTATCTTTACCATGGATTTACTCAATTTCTCTTTCTGGAGTCTCCAAGATGAAGAGGAGAGATTTGCAGTGGAATACAAGGGAAAGAAGTGGACGGGATATTGGAGTTTAGTAGCTGCATTGCAAAGAGGGTTGGAAGAGGGATATCCCATTACCAGTTCCTGTTACTGGCAAGACCAAAATGAACTCACGGAAGAAGTATTCGCGCATATTTTCCGTTCGTGTACGGCGGAACCCATGCCACTTCTCACCACGCGTCTCTCACTACTTCGTGAAGCGGGCACGATTCTCTACGAGAAATACAACTGTTCTTTCACAAATTGCATAAAGGAATCGAATCACTCTGCAGCTGCGCTTGTGAACATTCTTGCGGCTTCTTTCCCTTGTTTCAATGATGTTGTTTCGTTTGAGAATCGGAAGGAAGTAAGATTACTCAAACGTGCACAAATATGTGTAGCGGATCTATGGGCAGCGTTTGATGGAGAAGGTTGGGGAGAATTTCATGATATTGATAAACTTACCATGTTTGCCGATTATCGTATTCCACAGTTGTTGAATACTTTGGGATGTTTATGGTATGCACCGGCTTTGGAGAGTAATATTAGGAGAGGAGAAGTTATTGAGAGTGGACACACTTGGGAGGTGCAGTTGAGAGGTGAGGTTTCATGGGTTTCTTGTTCTTTTTTCCACTTCCCATTCCTTTATTCTTGATGTGGAGAGAGACCAAACTAACATGATAAATAATAGGTTGTAGTATATGGTGTGTAGAATTGATTCGAAGAGAGATATTGAAGAATCATCCAGAGGCAAAAGTAAATGCTATTTTGATCGATTTCTTCCTTTACGACACAATGAAGGAACGGGAATTGGAAGGAAAAGACGAGATACCCCATCATAGAACGAGAAGTATATGGTATTGAGCAACAGAGATTAAATTGAGTGTTATTCAATATCATTACAAGAGAAGTTTCTGAACCATCAATTAGAAAACAATAAATGTATTTTGCAAGAAGTTTAAATTGTTGAGTGTGGAGATATCGTTTGTACAGATTTTGTATTCGCCTATCTGTTATACATGTGCAAATTGACCATTCCCCAGGTCCAATCATGCACCAATATGCCATCCCCTTTGACCATCGGCCACATGTATAAACTCCAAAACGCCTTGTGTTATGCACATATACCAATAACCATTTTATATCTAACATAAACGCCGCTCTATGCAGGTATCTCATAAATACACAGGAAATTTTAGCCCAACTATGCATACTTCCACCATGATACATCAGGTGCCCCAAAACCTTTCTCGATCGAAACCCATCTTTATGCAATCCAAGTTTGTCAGATGATAATTTTTACAGAAAATTATCACATCCGAAAATTACTGTGGGGGTTGCTTGTAATGAATCATAAGTTCTGTTAGCAGCTACCGACAGCTCTCATCCCACCTCATATTCTCGTTGTTCTTCGCTTGGCAAGAGTTTGTCGACTGGGGGGTCATAATGAAAAGAAAGTTTTGTGCGGAATTTTCGAAGCACCTTCCAATCACGATTCGAGCCGATGTAAGTCTTTCTAGCCACTTGAGGAGGATAGGTGAGGTAAATCTCCTCGGCCAAAAGTTTGACTTGATGTTTCCCCTTGTTCACTTTGAACAAGACCAAATTCAATTCGCGTAATTTCCACTCAGGATTTACTTGTGGAAAATCCAAGTTGAGATCCCGTTCTAGAAGTTCAACATGTCGTTTATTCGTGTTAATCGCGAGTTCGAGGAGATTGATTCGTTGATTGACTTCTCGCGATTCCTTCAAGCGAAGGAATTCCGCTTTTGATTTGATGCTCTGTTTCATAACATGTAAATGCCATGCAATATGTTTGACTTGTTTTGCACTTTGATTGACCTTGGTGATAAGATCCATCATACGCTGGTCTCTTTCCTTCATTATATAGTAGAGTTCCTTCTTCAAAAGATTGATTTGTCGTAAGCTCAGATTTATCTGGTATTCAAATACATGTAGTTTTTGAAGCCGTTTTAGTCCCTTGAGGACAACAATTCTGTGTCCTAATGACATGTGTGGAGATTCCTGTAATCTGAGATGATATGTATATCTCCAATCTCTAGGGAATTGATTGTAGTAAAAGGAAACTAAAGACATCTCAGTCGAAAGGATGTTTGCCTTTGACAATGCAACCTCGGATTCCAAGCTTTGAAGCATCACTCTTCTACCTTGACGGGCCCCTAGTCTCGATTTCTCTGCTCGTGCGTTCTCTGTGTATGAAAACTTTTCAAAAATCTCGAGGGAGCGGTCGATGTTAGACTGAGATGATGGGCGATTCCGAGCTCTTTTCGTTGGAAGATAGTCCCAGGCTTGTGCATTTCCAAATTCGGGAAAATTGAGGTGAGATTCCTTTTTAATGTCGTGATCAGATCTTTTTGGGGATATCTGAAGAATGTCCTGCAACGAATTTATACGTGCAACAAAACGTTCAACAGAATCACGTATCGAACCAAGGTTCAACCAGAATAAAAGCCTTCCCAAATTCCACCTAGGGATATCAACTGGTAGAATTTGTGGTAGATCTTTTGTCGGGTCAATTCCGCAAAGATACATAAGTTCTCTTATGGCCCACCGTGTAGTTTTGGTGAGTGGAATACGATCAGGTACTTCTATATTTTCGGCCCAGGTCTCTAATATAGAATGTAGAAGTGACGCTCCTGCAGAATGATCTAGCTGAGCTACACATCTTCTCACTGCCTCACAAAGTAACTCTGGACGAATCTTGATTTTCTTGTCTTGACGTAAAGCTGCTCGAATATACATGACAGACTGTCGAGCGGTGGTCATTTGAAGACTCGTCCCAATAAGAGCATCGAATATGGATTCATCTCGTGGTACTTTTCGTTCGAGCCAACCTCCTCTCAGGGTCAATCTTTGAGCATGTTTCTCTGCCCAACTCAAAACACGTGGATTGTCCAATAGTTGATTCTCGTGTCTCCGTGCAATTCTCATACTCCCATCCACCGCTCTCATACGCCTGATAATGCTTCGATAACCTTCTAAATCATTCTTTGCTGCGTAATGATTCAAGATAACCTGAATAGTCCTTGAAGTGGGTTTGAACATTGTATCGTAGAGAAATGAATCAACAACTACTTGGGCGTGGTCATGAAGCATTAATTCTGTCAATTTCTCGATTAAAAAGTTGTAGGTAAAGATGTTTGGCGATGCTGAACTTATGAGAAGATTGTAACATATTTTGGCTAGAATCAAATTGAGATTGTCCTGACCCGGAGATGTATTCTTGAGGAGATTTTCCAGCGCATCATGTAAATAAAATCTTTCTTGACCAACTTCGGCTTCCAATTTGTATGCTGGCATACTAATATCACTTCGTTGCAATTCTTCAACTCTTCCTATCATTTTATCAGTCTGGAGAAAGATGCCAGATGATGCTGAGTGTAAATCGGCTGCAATAGGAGAGAGCTTAGTGGTCCACATCAGTCGATGAACTAGCTTTGAGATCGAGTTTTCTAATCGGTCCAAGTGCTTCCGAGTTTTTATTTTGCGCGGCTGAAGCATAGCGTTTGAAGGTATATATTCGCCGAACTGTTCTAGGTCTGCGATATTTTCTGGAGTGGCTGGCTGAACGGGTGATGAGGTAGATTGGGGGACGAGGTCCTGTGAACTTTCTGGAGCCTTGGTCTCGGCGGGCCTGGATACATTCAAAGGTATGCTATTGAGCTGAATTCCCAATCGACTCATGGAAGAGTTCGCCGTCCAGTTGACTCCATCCCACGTCATGGGTCCTGTAGATCCAGCCTTTGTACCAACAATTCCCGTTCTTGGAAAAGAAAATTGATTCCCCAAATATCCTGGTAGCCTTGATGTCCCTGAAGTTCCCGAAGCCTCTGGACCTTCTGGCATTCCTGGTATCTGTTTCCTGACTTCACTTGCATTTTCTTCTGCCCGACGGTCCTGCGATTCCTCCACTTTGTCGGTAGGAACTCCTGCCTTCGCTTCTGCAATGACTCGATCCCATTGTTCCCTTCGTCGAACTTTTCGATTTGAATCTGCCACTGCAGCAGTTGCTAGTATGGTTGAATAACATGCCGTAAATATATCCCCTATGCTAACCCTTCGACGTTTCCCAATTGCATTTGTAGTTTGACGAGTTATGATTGTGCCGATTTTCACACAAGCGTTACAACGACATGATGATCTGGTCTGCGCAGCGCGGAACCATAAACTTTGCATTATATTTGCATACTTGTCGATTTATGAATACTCAGCTTACTGGACTCAGTCGTGCCATTGAAGGTTGGGGAAGTTTCGACTTTTTGCGCTATTGTAAAATAAATTCATGTCTACCAAAACTTATCGGATGACTTTCACAATTGGGCGGCCGCTTTAACCGATTCAATTTGTAGTACACACCAACCCCTCCTCATTATGCCCCTCCATGATTTTCATACTTGTATTGTAACAATAAACTCAAATAAACACATACATAACCAAGCTCACCAAACTCACGATGCTTACCTTGACACTTACTGCAGATCTTTCTGGGTCAGTATATGCAAAACCTCTTGAGATATTCAATAGTTAACATATCACTATGTAGTGTGAATGAGCTTGTCCCTGATGACAGCGCAGAGAAGAACTTCTGGTATACTTTCAAAGTACAATGTGTATCATGCAGAGAAATCCATCCCAACTTCATAAACATCAATAGATTTGTAAGTCGAGTCAAGGATAGCAAGGATGGCAAGGGTCTGCACTCTTCAGATACTAACATGAATTCTAGGAAGCAAATGAGATGAGTGGTAGTAGAGGAGAGGCAAACTTTGTATGGAAATGCAAGTTTTGTAAGGTGTGCAGATGTGCTCATCAATATATTATGAAACAGAAGTACTGATTTCATATATAGAAAGAATCATCTGCATCAGTTATATCAACACCAGTTCCATATCAAGCAGCTTCTCCACCAACCCGTCAAAAGATTCTGGAGTTTGATTGTCGAGGTCTTGAGTTGGTGGAATTTAAACCAGAGGTAAGCCTTTCTTTCAAATATGACCAAGATATCTGACTCTCATGAATTTGTTTCTTTCAGGGGGATTGGTTGGCTGTTGGAACAGACAGTGGCACCAAATTTACTGCTATCGATTTGAATGACGGAGAATGGTATGATTATGATGATAAAGCAGGAGAGGAAGTTAGTATCAAGGACTTGAAATGGGAGATTAGGAGAAATTAAGATGAGATGAGATTGTGAATAGATGCCAAAAGGATCAAGTATGAATGTTATGAATGATTTGGTTAAGTCACCTGGTCTGATTGCAATGGGGAATCTGGTATTGAAGTGATGAGAACATTTGATGCATATTTGAACGATTTGAATGAGCATTTGATATAAACTTCCATTTGAATACCGTCCAGTAACTTCTGAGGTCTTCAACCATAATATAGGTAGCTTCTTGGTCATTTACAATCAAATCGTAATGACATTGCATGAGTGATACTGAGATATTTCACCTGATGATCACCAGCCTCATCACTCACAATTTCAGCCTTGCGCTTCGCTTAGAAAATTTCCCCAGCGACGCCAGCCTAGCCAACGAGTAGCAACCAACAGCAACCTCACTTCCGACGCGACCATCTCAAATCCGCGTCCCTCTACCACCCATTCATTTCAATCTCCAGCTCACATCATGAGTGTAAGTGATCTTTCTCCCCTCTTCAATATCTAATTACTAATTCCCATTTAGTTCGTACCAATTAACCCCCGTCCGTTCCTTCAAAACCTGTACGTACTAGCTATCCTTCCCCAGTCGAGCTTCCAACACCGAATCCTCACCAACTTCCTTTCGCGCATACACGCAATTACATATATACTAATCCGCTATGTAGCGTCAACGAAGAAGTAATCATCCGTCTAAAATGGGGCGGTCAAACCGAATATAAAGGAAAGCTTGTCAGTATCGACAGTTACATGAATATCCAATTATCCGGCGCCGAGGAATGGATTGATTCGGAAATGACGAGTACTTTGGGTCAAGTCTTGATTAGGTTTGTTTTATTTCTTCCGCTATATTTGATGGTTTCGAAGAGTCTGGGTAGCTGAAGCTGGACGTCTAAATTGATGGGCTAGACTGCGCTGCGGATTGGAAATGCACATGAATTGGGATCGATATTCTAACAGAATGCGCAAATTCTAACATTAAAATAGATGCAATAACGTGCTTTACATATCAGCCGCACAAATCAAGAAGGAAGAGGATGATACGAAGATGGAGGGATGATTCTGTGAACTTGCGACTTGACAAATGGATAGATGGATGTGGAAACCATAACGGACTGAAGGATAGGAAAGCAAGAGAGGTCCAATGGGAAATTTGATAGATACCTAGTATGGGAGAAAATATGAATGGAATGCGAAGAGCATTGCATAGCAGATATGGCAGAATGTAGGAACATCTCACTTCCATTGAGCAGGAGTAGTAGGAGAGGAGAAAATCACCTATACCTACAATGATATATTCACGGACGGCGTTGTTCAAGCAAATCAAAGCAAGCTTATGGTTACAAGATTCAAAACAAGTCACGCTACATTTCTGCTACATTTCTACTACACTTTGATTCCACATGTGCGCAATGCCAAATTATTGGATAGTAAATCATTGCACTCACTCTTGCTTCAGTGATAGATTGATCGACGAATATGCATTTTTCATATAAATCCTATCTACATAAGACAACCAATTGATCGGCTACTGCCTACCTCACTCATTCCCACTCTCAAGCGTTTATTGGGTCCCACCATAACAAACGCCTCAACTAACCATTCATACCATACTTTTCTATCATCAGTTTGTCTCCAAATACTGACTTCTACCTCGGAATCATCAGGAATATATAGAGGTGACTATTCATATGTTAGTGACTCATAGTAATAAAGTCCAAGAAAGGAAATACATACCTTCAAAGGAAAGAAAATTGGAAACCATGAAATCATATCTTTACTCTTCGCATCGATTGTATCAGGACGCGTACTCAACTCAACCTTATTCTCGGATTTTCCTCCACCTTCATACAAAACAGCTTCAAAATATCCAGCAAGTCCATTGACCACACCACGATCTTTACAAACAAACTTAAGTCGTGCATAACGTGTATTGTGTTCATTAGCACCATCACCCCCAGACATACTTCCACCACCACCTCCACTAACGCCACCGCCTCTTCTGGCTTCAGCAATGTGTAATGTGTTTACAGGAAGTGGATGTGAAAATTCCCATGCTTGTTGAATTTGAGGGTAATCAGGGACGGCAGTGGCAAGGAAATCAATGGCGTGGAACATAACTACATATGGAGTATCTGTAGCATGTTCATCTGCCGAAAATCTGTTGGAGATATCGGCATGAAGACGAGGTGCGAGAATTGGAGTAAGGTGAGCGGTATATGAAGCGGGGATTGAAATACCGTGTTCTGGTGCTAAGACGTGTTGAACTCCGTCTATACATTCAGGCGATAATTCATTGTCTGCAAAAGAACCAAGGAGTTCAGAGACAAGTATATCAACTTTACCGTGTGTAGTTGCTGGGGTGGTTGAAGATGTTGTGACGGCTTGACCTATAGGTTCAGCTGCATTTCTTAATGGACCTTTCCAAGCACGCATGTCGGTCTTTACGACATTGACTACTCCATTCCAGACATTTTCGTTGTGTCGTTGAAGGAGGACATATGCATTTGGATTCTTTTCCACTGCCCATACTTCAATTGGAACGCCGGTTGTTTGACTTGCTTTTAGAGCTCGAGAAACTAAAGGTCCACGTCCAGAACCAGCTACTGCAAGAACAACAGCACCACTAAGACTTGATGTAGGTTTTTTTTGTAAAACCCAATCCGACAATGCTCGTTCAATAGCTCGCTCATACCAATCATATTTAACAGGATCTTTTTCAAAAACCTCATATGTAACAGATTCGAGATTATCTGTTAATGGTTGAAGAGGAGCTTGTAAGTAATCTTGATAACCTGATCCAAATTTTTCAATAGGAGTTCGCTCTGGTTGATTTCTTTGAAGATATCTTAAATAAATCAAGTGCGCTGCAACATCCTTCGATTTTGTTTGTGATTTGGTGCTGTTTCTTCTAGCTTGCTCCGCTTCGGCTGGAGTTGGAGATGGTGCATCTTGAACAACACTTGGTGGTGCATAACCATCTGCCACTGAAATTTGTTGATTTGGATCATCCAAACCGGGAATTGGTCCTACATCACACAATAGTAACCATGGTGGGTTCTTGAGCTTCATATAGCGGGTGACGAGATTTTGATGAGCTTTGCCTAAAACTGGATGTCCACCTTTATTCTTCAAGAATGTTGATTGAGTAAAGGTCAATAATTTTAGGGGCTCGGCAAACCAGCGAGATTGAAGTGATTCAATAGGAAGTTGACGGGGAAGTGCCAATGCTATAGAATTTTAGTTAGCTTATGTCTGTTCTTGAATGTATTCGGTCTAGGGGTAGAAGTAGCACTTCAAAGATAATAGAGTGTCGCCATGAACGCTATGAATGATTTGAGTTCGCGGGCTAAGGCCTTTGAAAATTCACAGATTTGACAAGTCCCCGGTCGAAAAATATGGAAAAATTGGAGAAATAAAATATATGTTCATTAACCTACCTACTGAAAGTCTGGAATTGTATTTACATACGTCCCGAATCAAATTCCAAGCATCCCAATTCTCATACAAATCAACTTCGTTTTCACCCTTTGACGTATCTGTTGTTGATTGATATCTGGAAAATGGTAAAAGATCGCCTGTCATTTCGGTCTGATCTTCGACTCCATACATGGGCATGTGAATTGAAATATTGATATAACTGGCAATTGCAAGAGCCTCCTGGATAGCACGAGCATATTGAGCAAGTCCATTGTTTCCTGATCCACCATTGTATGTTCTTGGACCTGGAATAATAACATTACCGACTCCACAGAAGGAAGCATATGCAATTTCGATGTTCAAAACTTGACGAGAAATGTTTGCGACAAGAGGATCCGGGGAACATAGATCTATCCAAGGACTAGAATATGCGATAAGCTGCGAAACTGTATCGGAAGGGGTAAATGGTGTATCGACAGGATCGAGAGGTGGAATGATGGGAGCTGGAGGGGTAGCTTTGTTTGGCGCATCACTTGAGTCGATAGCTGATATTTCGGCGATGTGATTCGAAATCAATGAAAGTACTCTAGAATGGAAATGGGGACTTGTAATGGGACTTGTGAGCATGTCATACTAGTAGAAAGAATAGTCAGCAATGCTCGCCATAATGCGAAAGTTTACATACTCCAACATCACCAGCTTGTCGCAGAACAAATTCTGTGACAGGTAAAGGTCGTTTCGACTCATGGTGTCCGATATAAAAGGTTGGGAGGTTTTCATCGTCTGCCGTGTCAGAGTTAGCATCAGCATCTGCATGCTCTCCAACAAAAGGATCCCAGGCTAGGGTACCGGTAGCCATTGTGATAAGGCGTTATGTGAAATGCGCCGGTTCTGTTTTTTTTTTGGATCTAGATGAACTTTAAGTTCTCGACAGTGCGGGGTTTATTGGATTCGTTGTTAAAGAAGAGAGGGAAATGTTGCCGGTACCACTACAAGTATCACGTATACCTATAGATAGTATAATAATCCGGTTCAAAAGGACCTATATACAAATTGAATAGGGTTTAATCGTGAAGGTGGTGGGTTTCTTTGAAATTCTTGTCCTAGACCGAAGGAATGATATTTTGGTCAACTTTTCTGCCGGATTAGATCAAAGCGGTGTGTAATAGATTGGACGTCGTCGACTACTTGCATCAACCAACCTCGAGAAAGGACTCGGAACTCGAAACTCGAGACTTGATCTTTTACTTTATTTTCAAATTGACAAAAAGCATCAATTTACATTGTTCCATTGCCGAGCTTGGATCTCATCCATATATTAAGATGATTCATTTGTTATGGGTTTACATTGTTTCCATAATGAGTTAATCAGGAGACTTTTGACAAGATCTACATGGCTTTGGGTGTCTCGATGCCACCAAAGCATTTCTGTATAATTTTACACAGTGTACCTGCCAAGTAGTCTTTGAAGCACCTGGAGATAAGAGAGAAAATCTGAGGTTCCAATGATGAGTTGGTGTTGTAACAAAGGAACCTTTCATGAACGATCACAAAAGTTTGTTGGTGCGATGAGGTGCACCACTTAATCCTAAAACGGCCAGGAACAGTCAAACACTATTCGTCAGCATGGAAGTTAACTGATGGGTTCGATAGATGAGCTTCGGGATCAAGTACATACGCATTTACAAAAGCAAAAGCTCACAGATGGATTCAAACTTTGCTCAGGGAGTCTCTTTATTCTATTCAAGCCTCTTGTTCCCCTTTATCGAAAGTTGCGGGGTCAATGGGTTTCGCGAGGCGGCAATCTCCTTTTTTTCTCTCGTCAAATTACAACCGCAAGACCGAGGTTTCGTTTCAAATGCTTTAGGTTCTAGCTTTTTGTGCATGTGATGGCTGAAAGTTATTCGTGCAATGGAGGAGCAAGATATCATTATCAATTGTTCGATTCCTTAATCTTTTTCTTAAAGCTTGTCCTCTTACCTATCACCATTACCACTCCGCCGAAATCCACAGACATGATGTACCAAATTAGATCATCCGCTTAGAAAAGGAGGTTATTAATCAGACACACACACCCATCATACTACAGATTTTTCATTCCTGTTCATGAATCATTGACCTTGGTATAGCCGTTCGTGCTTCTTAAATTCATTCATTGAGCTGAGCATTCACATGGCATCTTGCAAGTGTTGCCCATACACCGCATTATGTCGGTCCAAAACAAAAATGAATGCCAAAAGACATACAACAGTGGGGATTCGCTGGTGGTCACCCACCCAACTACTAATCCACCGATCTGAAGCTTGTGTATGGCAGAGCGGACGGGATGCCCAATTCTCTTCAGTCTATGGTCGTATGTGACAGACATGGTCATGTTAAACATTATGTTCAAAGTGCGCAAATAAGGAGAGAAAGAGGAGAAGGAAACCCCGAAGTGAGTATGAATATAAATACTCGAATCCGATCATATACCTAGTAGTCTGTAAACTCTCTCGAAGCATTGTATATTATCCAATTGAAGATTCAGTTTATAGATTGGTTATGCTCAGAATACCCCACAAGGAATTTCCGCAGGAAATGCTACTTTGACACGTCAAAAAGAGGAATCCGAGGACAATTCTCTCACCTGGAGTGAAAATTATGACAAGGTATTTGATGAAAAGAAAAGCTTATCGCTTCTCAAGGAAACAAATGATCAATATATCATAGAACTTAGAGATGAATTGAATCGAGTATTGGAAGAACATCAATCCAAGGTATCAACTCTGGAATCAGACTTGGGTCGAGAAAAGGATAAGTCCGAGGGATATTCTCAACGCCTAAAAGACTTTGAAACCGAACAGGTAAGACGTGAAAGGGATGAGAAGATTCGTCGAGATGAAGAGAATTCTCGCTTTGAACAACAAAAAACCCGAATGGAGATGGAAATGCAAAGACTTGAATCGTCAAAAGCAAATTGCTATTACTGTACCTGGTTTGAGTCATGAATTACAGCAACAGAGAGAAATTGCTACCAAAGTACCAGGGTTGGAAAAGGATGTATCCAGATTGAAGTCAATCTCGGATCGTGTACCAGATTTAGACCTTGACATAAAATTATTACGTGAAGAGATTTCTCGTATTAATCTTCAAGGAGAGACCAACTAGACCAAGTTGAAAGGAGAGGTAGCGGAGTATGAGAGAAATTCGAATGACATGCAAAAGAAATTGAGAGAATTAAGTAATGATCTCATCGAGAAGGATACAAAGATAAATCTACTTGAGTTGGATTTGGAAACCTCATTCGATGTGAAAGGGCAGTTGGAACAAGATTTGATTCAAAAGGATGAAATCATACGACAAAAGACTTCCGATAATGAGACACTTATGCTTCAAGTCACCCATTCGGATAATGTCGATGATCTTGGAGCCGCATTTGAGAAAGAAAATACAGAGTTAATAAATATGAAGAACACTGCTTTGAAGGAAAAGTGGGATATGTGTGTGATCAAGGAGGATGAGAAACAAAAGTTATGAACCAATTGGCGAAACGACTCTGCGAGACTGGAAAAAAAGTTGCAAGAAGCTATTGATCGTAAGAATCACTACAAAGATCGTAATATTGAGTTAAGCAATACGATTGATTCTCAAAACGAGGATATTCGACAGTGGGCCGAATCCATGCAAAAGACAGATAAAAAAACTCCGGTTGGATCTTTCGAACTCCAACAAAGAACAATATAGACTCCAACGAATTATTCATAAATGAGTTGAAGGAATGGATGTTGGAAAACATATTTGGATTTTTGACAACGGGACAGACGGCGCAGGTTTTCCAATTCGAAAACTAAAACGTCGACGAAGCAATTCTATCCTATCTTTACACACCTTCAAACAATGCGCCATAACTTAATCTTTCCCTTTTGCCTTTATGATTATTCTCTTCTCCGGATTTTCTTTCAAGTCATTATTCTATGTACAACATCGAACTCATGTCATAAGCCATGTGCCATGTGCCATTTACCGCCCCATGCATCCTTCAATTGCAACCAGAGGTGCCAGCATAAGATTTGTAACAATAGAGGTGGCGGATCAAGCATTTGCTTATGGATGATTTATTACCAGACTCGAGACGAAGAAGAGGGATGCAAATATAATAAACGGGAAGACAACGGATCAAGTACTTTTCTACGGACAACATATTGTGGGAACTGGAAGGAAGAGAACGGCGCAACAATAATAAAGTAGAACACGGCGAGCTATAACAGAGTAGAACACGGCGGATTGATTACTTCCTTATTGACGATCTGGTGCGGGAAGTGGAACGAAGGAGAGATGTTTACGGAATGAGGAGAAGAGTGAAGAATTGCAATAGATCGTATTACGAGGCGCAAACACGGAACTATTTGAATGAAATGATTAAAAGGAGAAAGGATTTGGCCTGATTCGATGGCATACGAAGGGCGCACTTGTTAAGAGAGAAACAATGAAGGATTCAATTTGCTCGAGGCAAGAGGTGATATGGAGTTTGTTGAGGAGGCGAACGGAAAAGAGGAGAGAGGAAGAAGGGAATTCAATTCAAATGAAGGGGAAGGGGGTTAATAGAAACACCAGGCGCAGGTGCAGAATTCGAAATGAACCAGCCCAGAGGTGGAACTCGTTAGGAAGGATAGGAGGAGGTCGATCGAAACGAGAAGCGCAGAGGGGTTGACTAAAAGGGCTGGGTAGGGAGAGAACGAAGATGGAAACAAGAAGCGCAAGCATGGGGTGGGACATAAATAAGCGACGCAGATGTGGGGTTCTATAAAAACAAGGGGTACGAATGGGGAATTCATTGGGGAGAAAAGAAGGGGAAGGAGGGGGTGGAAACAGAAAGCACAGATGGGGAATCTGTTAGGAAGAAGAGGAGAAGGATAATGACGATGGAAACAAGAGACACAGACGTGGATTCACTAAAGGGGCTATGTAGGGGGATGACGAAGTTAGGAATAATAAGTGACTCAAATGCCGGGTTCACTGAAGGGGCTTAGGGTAAATAGAAATATGTTGGTCTATCAGCATCGTCCATTGGTTTTGGTTGTATCTGTAAGAATGAATCTTTATCGTGAATGGTTCTCAATGGGAGAAAAACTATCGGTACGAGAAGGATACGGAAGACGTAGCACCCACGAATATCGTAGGTCCTGTATGTCTAATAATTGTATTCTGTCTAATAAAGTACTAGCTACGTATTGAAAGTAGTAATAAGCCTTATAAGGGCTTACAGAAAGAGCTAGTCTCTTTCGCATTCGCTTAGGGCTTTATTACAGTTGCTATATTACAGTGGTAATTGAATTGAAGTTATTCACTCCGTTCACACAAAAACAATAATCTGGAGTCTCATTTGGTGGCTAACACTATTTATCATTCAGTGAAGTGAATAGTCTAATAAATTGAGTCATAATTTTCTTGATTAATAAGATCAATAATACTGTAGACTGTAATAATCATGGCTGTACACCCGAGTGACGCTAAGTGTATTGCCCTCAAATCTATGTCTGTGCACATATAGGACGTAAATAAAAGAGACTCATCTATTCCTTCTCAAAGTAAAATTAAACTTGAAACTTTCAACTATTATCAGAGAAAGGAACTTCACAACAAGATACACACAACACCAACAAGTACACCGAAAACTCAGAATGTCTCCTTGGCTTGTCAAGAAAGAAGACCGTTATAAGTACGGTCTTATGAATCAGGAAATCATTGCTACCAACCAAAGAGCCGAAACTGTTCTTGTCACGGGTTTGGCCCACGATCCGTCATGGAGTTCTATCAAGAAAAGTATCGCTGCGGTTCACACGCAGGACGATGAGAAATTTGTTCAGTGTTTCCAGAAAGACCTTCGCGTTCCACTAAAGGAGTTACTTGTTTCATCACTTCCTAATTGTTCTTGGACCTTGAACGTTTTCCATCTTGGCTTCGGAGCAGACAAATATGCCAATCCTATCGTCATTCATGTTTGTGTTCAGACACCTCGTTACTTCAAAGATAATGAGGATGCGGCTCTTGGAGTCGTCCAGGGTATGGAGAACATCATCAAGGAGAAGATAGATAATCAAAATCTTGCAAAGTAAGTTTCATCTCAGGATTTTTCTATTTGGGCTCTTAGCTAATCAATTATCCAGGTTTAATATTGACATCTGTCACATCAACCCTTCTATGAGAAACGTCAATCCGCACGGTTATACCGAACTCCGCTCAGACGAATCCTCCAAAGTCCCTCGCGTCGATCCCCGCAAATTCCCTGGCGTCAATCTCATCTGCAATTTTCCTTCCATTTATTTTGATTACACTCCATGCCCTGGCTTCTCTATCGGACGAGAAAAAACCAAAGACAAAATCTATCCGGCCGGCTCGTTGACTGGTTTTCTTCGACAGGAAAACACAATTTACAGTCTTACTTGTAGCCATGTTGTTTTTCCTGACCTAGAACGTCCATCTGAGAGGTACAAGTACAAAGACGGAATGGAACAGTTCAAAATCTCCATACCTGCATACAAGGATCATCAAGCAACTATACAAGCTATGGAAAGTAAGCTTTATTATGCTGGATATGCAATCAACCATATAGAAAATCGCCAAATCATGTCTCCTGCAGTAGATTTTTCAAGTAAAATGAGACATCAAAAAGAACGCCAGATTCTTTTTGCAACAGATTTCAAAGAAGCCGAGGACTACAACACTCATGCTGGTTATGTTTATGCTGCTTCAGAGGAATGGCGCAAGGTTGCTTCATTCAATGGAATCCTCGACTGGGCCTTGATTCGCAATGCATCTGTTGATCCTAGGAATCAGGTATGCTTGACTTGCTGATTGGTTTTTGGATAGAGAAAATAACTAATCATTCTAATAGTTACCTTGGTGTTGTTTCCTAGGAGAACCTCAGGTCTTCGAATTCATCGAAAAGTTCGGAGACAAGTATTGGTCATCAGGTGAACGTGAGGCTTTTATCAATAAGTGTCTAGCCTTGCAAAGTTCTGTGGAGTTTAATATCAGTCACCCAAAGTCGTTCTCACTTTTCAATGAGAAAAGCATCTACTTCAAAGCCGCAAGTCGAACAACGGGTTGGAAAGCATGCGAATTGAATTCTATTCCAGCCATTATTCACAATCAAAATGCGACTTCGGACGAACATGTATTCATTAGTGATGATACCCTGGAGGCGCAAGAAGAGATATCTGGCGGAGGTGATTCTGGTGCTCTCATTTATGCTATTGATGTTGATGATGGAAAACAGACTGTTCTTGTACCCATGGCAATGATTTGGGGAGGAAGCAAACACAGCTTTAAAGGTGATGTCACATATGCCACTCCTATCGAAGAGGTTTTCAAGGACATTGAGAGTGAGATGGGATGGGAACATGGTAGCCTCAAATTCTTTTGAGGAAATACTGGGTTCAAGGGTTGCCGGATTCAATTTGAATTCGTTGAGCGATCACAAAACGATACAAATAATGTCCTCTTGGACTTAGTATCAAAAAATAGCGAATAACAAATTTGTATATTCACACTTTGATATCTAGTGAAATGTGTTTTCATGATGTACTTTAGTTTCGAAATGGAGATGATGTGAGACTGGATATATCATCATAGTGGCCTAAATTTTGACGGGCCGATTCTATACTATGGCGACTAGAGTATTATTTAATAATGTTATCAGTACTTAATTTAGTGGTGTATATGTAGAAGTGAATAAAGCCGAAGAGATTTGAGATGCCGACCTGCGTTCAGCTCATCATCAAACGGGGCCTATCGTGCTCATGTCGAAAACAACCAAACCGAGAAGACTAATAAACTCCTCTGATATTCCTCCAAGCCGCACCCAAATCGCCCTTTGACAAATGGTGTCTCTTCACCCTCTGTACCTACTACCTCCTGATATTTTCGACACTCATACCAAAGTAATGGGACCATTAAAGGTAGCAAAATGAGGAAATAGTATTCCTCTGGGTCGAGATTCAAGGAGAATTGTAATTCAAGGAGTGATGTTCCTTATGTCCAAGCTCCGACCCCGAATGAATAGACAGAGTAGACTATCCATACCTAGACAAAAGATGACAAGACAGATAGTCCCGAAGCCCGAAAGCGTGGTGCTCGTTTCGGTCGACGTTCGAGGGACTGAAGTTTCGATTTCGCCAAGATTGGTAGTCTATCATCATCATCATCATCATCATCATCGGATGCCTGGACTGGCGGAGGAGTTCTTTTTCACCTTTTCGATTTTTTTTTTTTTTTTTTTTTTTGGAAGGATTGATTTGATTCTTCAATTGTGTGATATCAAAATTCGTCTTATTTTTTTTTATATTACTATGATCCAATTATCTCGCTTCCACTTTTCTCTCTCTCTCTTTTTTGGAGATGGTGAATAAGCCAACTTTAGAAAAAAGAATATATGGAAAATAAATACGATCATAGAGTTTCTCCCGGGATCTAGAGAGTGAGAAGACAAGATTGAGAGGGATTTGGATACAGTGGTTGGTTTGGTTGTACACGATACGTTTGAATATATTCGCCGGATTCCATCCTGATATCCACGCGGTCGATTCTCATAATCCCCATATTGCGCCATAGCTGGGGAAATATCTCAGATCAGATTCGTTACCTTCTTTCTCCGAGGGGGGGGGGTGGAAATGACATGGTGTTTTCTCTGGATCTTCTCTCAGGTATCATGAAAGCGATACGTGGTGATGAATGTCGGGAATTCCGCTTTCGGGTTCCAAAAATTTCCGGGGAGTATGTTATGTCGGTATTGATCGATAGGATGACTATCATCTAGAATCTAGTGTCATTTACGATACTAGCTGTGAGGTATAGCTGCGAGTTTCACATATTTGAACACTGCTTCGGGTGAATTCTTAATGGAGTATTTTTGACAAGCGAGATGGATTTCTTTTGATCCTTATTATTACTCACTCACATCTCCTTACTACTCACTCATGTCCAAGATAAGCTTGAATTAAAGCTTAAGATTTCTACGACGACATTTCCACCCCTACATTGGTATTTAATAAATATATCCACAGTTTATAAATGACGAGTAGTCAATAAACTTTCGTCTCATCGACCAATCAGACAATTTGAGCCAGCTTCCTATCTATCTACAGACAGATTCGAAGATCAGACGTGCAACAAAACCACTCAACAGGCAATCTAATTGGGTACCTGGGTCTCGGGATAAATTGCATGAATTGCATGATGGAAAATAGAATTTTGGGCAGAAATGAAATGAGCTACCAATCAAGAGGTACATGGGAATTGTAATGGTGATCAACAATGTGAATACGATACCCGTCCGTGTACTGTACGAGAGAAATCACACTGGAGTCGGAATACACGTGGTGGATATATCGTGCAAATCCCAAGCACACTTCGTATCGCGATAAAAATACATTCGTGTGGAAGATTTGGATTCTCACTTGCCAACTTATCAGTACGTCTGTACAGACAGAGTACGAAGTGTGTGTGTCGAATCGATAGATACATGCAGCGATACGAGCCACCTTGAATTTTCATTGGCTGGCACATCGTTGACCTCGTTGGAGATTGCGATGCTGGCCTGCCATGTCGGTGATACGATACGATGCTGCTTGTGCGAAGTGAAGTGGAACGAGGTAGGTATTGCACATCCGTGTTGTGGCGGTTTTGCGTCCGACTCGCTTGTGGGATTGTTAATATTGAGGCGGTTGGAGGGCAATCTCACCGCTGGCACACAGCACAATCGATATATTGGGACCCGTTGAAATATGTGCGTTGGACGGAGTATTGGACAGCCTCTTTGATTTCTTGAATTCTTGGATGCTTGTACAGTACATACATACATACATACACATTAAACGAAAGACCAACGAGTGGCCAACGACATCCAAGACCGAGAGTTGTCATCGGGATGGTGCGAGATCTCAGACCTCGGATCTCCATCTCCCTCATTGGCTGACATTTGCTTCCCCCTTTTTTTCTTTTTCCACGGATTGCCAGAGTGGAATAGCCGGTCGGACACTGTGATGTAATGGAGGGAAAATCACCGTTGGGCCGTGGTCGTGGTGGTGGTCGTGCATCAATCATGCTGATGGATGGCAACATCCAAGGGAAATAAATTAACCTCGACAATTATAACTAACTACGATATCTTTATTAATCAATCTTCATTAAATCATCACACAGAGCTTCCTTAGTCTTTTCTGTCTCGTATTGAGTTTAATCTCTTATCAAAATTAATCTCTTCATGGATTAGCCCCAATCGGGCCCCTCAGTCATTCCAGTTCTGTGCCCGTGTCATCCTTCCTTCAGTCCAAATAAGCTTCACGTGCTCCATTTTTATTTTTGGAGGTGAAGCTTCTGGGATCTTTCTCGTCCTCTTTTCCTCTTTTCCTCTTTTCTCTCCCACTCGAATGCTGCAAGAGCGATTGATTGATTTATTAATTTAATTTTGTTTTGTTTTGGAAATCCTCACTTCGCTCGTTTGAAAGGGTTTCACAATCTTTAGTCATAATAATACTTCCCTCTCTCTCTCTCTCTCCCTCTCTCTATTGTGCGCTTGCAACAAAAACTTGGTCCATCCCATCTTTGGTCTCCCATTTGCTTCCCATTTGCTCTCGTTTTTGTACCTGGGATTTTGGACGTGATTTTCTCTTGCAGAAGACTTGTTTACAGTACCACCTACCTACCGACCAATCCATTAATTTTTGGAGGAAATCAGGAATCATGTTGTCTTCTATGGTATGTTTGGATATCCTCGATCCCTTGCAGGTTGATGGCTGAACTGGCTGCAATGGCTTGCACCGTCAAACATATGCATCATCTGTCACATCGATTGTGGTGCAATGATTCCCAATACTAATTTGTACTCGACAATTCAGATTCCCACCACCGTCCTCGCACTTTGCGCAACAGTTACACTCGCGGTTCAAACGATCGAGATACAAGGTTCCGATTTCGTCAATTCTGTTACCGGTGATCGATTTCAACTTTTGGGCGTCGCATATCAACCTGGTGGATCTTCAGGCTACAATCCTGCGAGTGGTGTTGATCCTTTGAGTGATGGCGCGGTTTGCTTGAGAGATGCGGCTTTGATGCAACAGTTGGGTGTTAATGCTATTCGTGTCTATAATGTGGATGGAAACCTTAATCACGATGAGTGTGCAAGTATCTTCAATGAGGTGAGTGGTCTGGCTTCAGTTTGAAATACAATTGACTAATGTTTGATAGGTCGGAATCTATATGTTGATTGATGTCAATTCTCCTCTATCTGGCGAGAGTATCGATAGGAGTTCTCCATCGACCACATACGATGTTTCATATTTGAACAGAACTTTCGCCGTTGTTGAAGCCTTTAAGGATTACCCAAATACTTTACTTTTCTTTGCTGGAAATGAAGTCATTAATGATAATGATACTGGTGGAACTGTTCCCCCATATATGAGAGTAGGTCTTCAAAACTTTCCCTCTCCTTCTCCCTCTCCCCACACTTAAACTAACATATACAGGCCGTCACTCGTGATCTCAAAAACTACATCTCAAAACATTCGTCCCGCTCTATTCCAGTGGGTTACAGTGCTGCAGATGTTCGCGATATTCTCCTCGATACTTGGAATTACGTTCAGTGTACTACTACCGGAGATGATTCCGATCCATCAAGAGCCGACGTCTTTGCCCTCAATAGTTACTCATGGTGTGGAGATTCTTCATACACTACTTCCGGTTATGATGTTCTTGTTTCGGATTTCAGCAATACTAGTGTTCCTGTTTTCTTCTCCGAATATGGTTGCAATGTTCCAGCTCCTCGTGTTTTCACAGAAGTTCCAGTTCTTTACGGACCATTGATGACACCAGTTCTTTCCGGTGGAATGGTTTATGAATTTTCTCAAGAAACTTCAAACTATGGATTGGTTACTATCAATGATGATGGATCTGCTCAACTCCTTTCCGATTACAACACTCTCCAGGATCAATTCAATACCCTTAACATTACTAGCATCCAAGGAGTCAAGGCACAAAATACCACTACAGTCGCACCAGCTTGTGATTCATCTCTCATCACTAGCTCGACCTTTGCCAATAATTGGACTATTCCTGCTGTTCCACCTGGAGCTGAAGATCTTATCAACAATGGTATTAAAAATGCCAACAATGGAAAGATTATCTCAGTTTCAAGTACTAAGGTCACCCAAAAAGTTACTGATGTTGGAGGAAACACCATTTCCGATCTCGCCATTAAGCCATTAGCAAATGATGCAAGTAACACACCATCTGGTGAAACTACTGGCTCAAATGCTACATCTAGTTCTACAACTTCATCTTCACCTTCATCAACCGCTACTGGTACCTCATCAGCTGCTAGTTCTACATCTACCAAGAAGAGTTCTGCCAGAAAAATTGAAGGTAGCATGATTGCTTTAGTAGCTGTTCTTGGTGTTGGATTGGTCTTGATTTAAATTCACTTTTTACACATTTTTCCTTCACACTATTTCGATTCTTGCACATATTTTATTTTTATCATTATCGCATACATGCACACGCATTTTCATTGTACATTTGCTTTTGTACATGATGTGGCTGGATTCCACCGGGTACTCTGAGTCATGAGATACGTAATGGGGATGATTTTCTTGGTAACCTTCTAGGGTGATGTGAGTTGATGGATTTGATGGTGTTTTCCTTCAAAGAATGATACTGGGGATTTTTGATGGAGAGATTTTGGCAGAGCAATTTTGGTGGGAGATTTTGGGGATTTTGGAGGAAGTTATATTTTGAGGAGGTTATGGCCTATATATGGCCTGATGTTTTTGGGGTGATGATAGTGTGAATTAAGGAATTGGAGAAATAATGAATATATGTGATACCTTTCTCAAGTGTGCTGTCTTTTATGGTAGAGTTGTGATGTTGTGGTGATGATATATTATGGATCAAACGTTTGATATGAGTACTTGTGCTGGATATGATTGTTTGGCTTGGGGTAGGAGGTAGAAGGTGGGAAGTGGAAAAAAGAATAAAAATGCGAGTATGAATGACCAAAAAAGATATGTAAGTGATTTCGATACTACATACAGTATGATGCCACATTCCGCATAAAAAAAAACCATGAGGTTACAAGGAGAAAGCAGGGGAGATTGAGAAAATTGACTGGTAACAAACGAGCATGAGAATGGTGAAGAGGAGAGAAAGGGGGGAAGGTATGAAATTTGAGGGTAGGAGAGTAGGAGAGGAAATGATTCAGGTTGGAATTAGGGTTGTAATTGAGAGGGGTATGTATGTGGTGGAAATTGTGTGATGTGTGGAAGGGGGTTTTAGAGTTGAGGTTGAGGTTGAGGTTGAGGTATGTATGTGTGTGTGTATGATGTTTTATGGTGGAATATTTGGATTGGTGGATGGTGGACTGATGGGTATGGGTATGGGGATTGGGGATTGGGGGAGGGGAAATGAGGAAATGGAGAGAGATGAGATGACAATTGACGATATAGTAATGGTAATAATAATAAAAGTAATAGAAAAATAAATCCTGGAGATTTTAACTTCATATGCATCTTCATTTACATTTTTTATCTATACGGAACCGAATCGGAGAAAATAGAGAAAATAAGGAATGATGAGAAGAGGATTGGGTGTGAAAGGGATAAGTGTGTATGATTGATTGGTGGGTGGGCGGTTGGGGGTGGGGGAGAAGGAGAAGGAGAAGGAGAAGGAGAAGGAGAAGGAGAAGGAGAAGGAGAAGGAGAAGGAGAAGGAGAAGGAGAAGGAGAAGGAGAAGGAGTGAATGGTTTTTATATGGTCATATGATGTATTGTATGTAGATAGAGCTAGAGAGGAGTGAGTGAGTGAGTGAGTGAGTGAGTGAGTGAGTGAGTGAGTGAGTGAGTGAGTGAGTGAGTGAAATCGTGACGAGAGTATCTGGTTGATATATCGAAGAGTGGAAATTCGAGGAGGGAAGGTGAATGAATGGATGTAGTGAAAGGATATCGATATTGATGATGGGGATGAGGATGGAGATGGGATGTAAGGATGAATAGGAGGATAGAGACAAGACATGAGGATAGATGAGTGGTGTGTATGTATACTTGGTTTATTGGTTATGTATGTATGTATATATATATATGCCTTTGTGATGTCGAGAATACGAAAATTAAATAAGCGATTAGAGAAGTATAATGGGTGATGATGATAATAGCAGAGATTCATGGGATGTACTCGAGGAGTATGGTGGAATTGTTTGCTTATGAGGTGATGGCTGGCTGGATACTAGATAGTTGATATTGAGGGTAGTTTTATTATTATTATTATTATTATTATTATTATTTTTATTATTTTTATTATTATTATTATTATTATTATTATTATTACGGTTGTTTTTGTTCATTGTTTATGTGCTGGATGGGATAGGATGATTTGGTTGTTTGGATGGTGGATGGATAGGTTGATAGATAGATAGATATATAGTAGTGATATATAAATAGATAAATATATGGATAGATAGATTATAATAATATATACAAACAGGCGAGATAGATAACTTAATCTCAGATATATGTTCATCACATCATCACATCATCACATCATCACATCACAACACAACTCAAACCGAAGCCATCAAATCCAAAAACACACAAAATATGTATTCCGAAAAAGAAAAAAAAAAGTAAGATATATACATATATACATAACCCTCATCATCATCATCCACCTCATCCAAGAAAATAAATATATACAAAATTTGTCTCGTGTACATCATCAACTAGACTTTTCCTTTCCCACATCTTTATCTGATAGGAGGAGGGAATAATCGTCGCGATTACTGTAGGCCGAAAATATTAGCTTTGAAGTTCTGATGGGGGGTTTTTTCTGAAATGCCGGGTGGTTGATTGTTGGTGTTGCTGGTGGATGGTGCTGGTGTTGTTGAATGCTGTGTTGGGTGTGGTGGATGATGAGTGATGTGTGTTGGGTGATGTATAATGTGTAAGATGTGTGTAGTGTACAATATAAAATGTGTGTAGTGTACAATATAAAATGTGTAGTGTACAATATAAAATGTGTGGTGTACAGTGTAAAATGTGTGTAGTGTACAACATAAGATGAAATATGTAATATGAAATGTACAATATGTAAGGTGTATAGTGTACAACGTGAATGTGTAATGTGTAAGTGAAATAATATCGAAAATAGTAAACTATGTGTAGACCTAGTCTCACTTTGTTTACTTAAGCAGCAACACACTGGGAGTACCAAGGGTTTTGCTCCACACATGTACCGGTAGCACATGAAAGACCTCCAGTGCAGTTACCATACAAAGGAACAGAACCAGAAGAAGCAGTGGTGCTGGTGGCAACAGCAGCAACACTGGTTTTGGTAGATGTGGCTTTGATGGTGGGGACTGCTGCTACGGTGGTCTTGACTGTGCTGGTGGCTTTGATGGTGGAGGTTGTGGTAGGGGTTGCTTGAATGGTGGATGTGGCTTTGGTTGGGGTGCTGGAAGAGGTAGCAACAACTTTGACAGAACTTCCCTGAGAGATTGAGACACTGTAGGCGGTGACGTCGAAGACGGCATTGGAACCTAGGGATGGGATTAGCATATTGAATGTGAGGTTGGGGAGAATTTCTTACCAGTGAATGGTTCGGTTCCAGCTTCCAATACGTTAATGTATTGGCTGGTAGACCATCCTTCATTGGTAGCCAAGTAGTTCAAGAAATCCATGAGATCACCATCGAAGTTGGTGGCTTCGGAAGAGGCGACGAATGAGTAAACTGTGGTGTCTCCGTTTGGTCCAGAGTACAACTTGAATTCATAACCAGCAATGGTGGCGGTGGCAATTGGGGATCCGGTGGAAGAAATTGGTCCAGCTCCTCCAATAGCGGCTAACCAAATCATGATTTCATATTCGTTGGTTCCTCCGGCGGTAGAGGCAGTGAAGATATCCCAGGAGACATCAGCGACGATGGAGGATCCAGTGTATCTAAGAGATGATTAGAATTGATATAAAAAAGAAATGTAAAAGTGAATTTCTTACCCCCATTTCCAAACCGCAGGAATAGCAGAGATGGAAGAAACCTTAACACCAGTCTTAGCAACTGAGTCCAAAGCAATATTTGCGTATGATTTAACGCTGCTTGAGGCACCGGCCCAACTCCAAGATGTGGACCAAACAATGGTGGAACCACTCAAGGAAGTAACGGTCGAACATTGAGATCCAGAAGTTGCTGAATCTTGACCCCAAAGATCTTGATAAACGGTATAAGCACCAGTGGCTACACTGTCATATTGACCACAGATTTGAGTAGATCTAGCCTTCAAGGTTTTGTCGGCTGCTGGTGCGGCAAAAGCAGCACCAGAGAAGAGAAGAGGAAGTGCGACCTGCGTAAACTTCATTGTGATGGATGATTTAGTTCTTGGAAGAATGAGAAGGCAAGGTGAAAATGGATGAATGTACAGTACAAGAAGAAATGAAACGACTTTTTGATGGCCAAGAGAAATGGAAAATTGGCACAAGAAGAGGAAGAGTTATATATGAATGAAACGATGTAAGCACACGCAGAGTAGATGGCCATGCATCCCAAAGAAGGAATAGACGAGAGCGCCACGCTTTCGAAATAGATGAAAAATAAATGAAGTAAGATGAGTTGAGGGGTAGAGATGGATCTTTCGATAAGCGAAAGGAAGAAATATAGGGAATGGATTTGATGTTTCAATTCGACAAAGATAGTTAGATGCACCGTGTCCGGCAAAGATTTCAGGGGTGATTTGTGGGGTACATGAGGTTTGTAAGGTTAAAACCTTTTACCGATCCAATGAATCACTTTGTCCGGGCGGTGATCATGCTTGCTGGGATGACAGTCACAAAGGATAAAACAAGGCACATCGATGTATTCGTGGACCGTTTTTTGTTTGCGTTTAATACATCAGGCACGCCGGTTATGGATTTGACAAGCATTGCCGGATGGAAATTCTCCTTGGCGCGAAACGATTCTTCCAGAAAGTAAATCCATCATGTCATTTGAAGATTCATGTACCCGGTCTCGACTTGATGTACCGACGAACGAGTGACTAAAAATAGGAGAACCATGGAGAATTATTGAAAGCATAGGTGTATTGGTGCTTTAATATCCGATTTTAATGAATTAATCGCTCTTTAGAGTATATCTTGAGAGATTCAATCTTGAAGAATACCTCGGGAAGTATATAATATATTCAATACTATATTTCGTATCCTCTTGGCTGGCTAATGTTTCTCGGGAGCTATCCGAGCGATCCGAAAAATCTAATTGATTAAGAAAATGTTCACACACTATTTATCCAGTGTCGAGCACGAAGTATATTTTCCCTCTTGATCACTACGTCACCAAAGCGGGAAAGAGGGAGAATTCAAACAAAAGAAAGTTCCGCAATGATTTTGTATTTTTCAACTTGCATCCATCTTGCTTCTGTGGTTCCAGAATACCCAGGTATAGTGGAGGAGAATGTAAGCGAGCTGAATTCTCGTCGTTTGTAGGTGGACTTTTTGAACCCCGGACTTTGACGAAAGTTTCTCAGGTGACGATGAACGAAATGGAGTTATACCGCCCGCGTATAAATCTACCGAGGATATGGAGTATGATTGTTCTGCATGCAACTAAATGTGTGAATTGTATGTTGGTGTGAAATTCCCAGCATTGAGCCGATGGAGTATCGAGCCTCAAATCCGGATGCTGCTACCCGAAGAAGGTAATCTATTGTGAAGATCGCATGCATATGAGTAGATCCAACGGTATTTGATGGCTTGCCGATATGTCTAAACCCCACATTGAAGTAACAATGTCTTTGGATTGGGAAAGTTTGAACCTGGCTGACACGTTACTGGTCCGGTGTATTTCTCCATGAAATTGTTCGTCACTAGAAAATTTTCCGTATGGTATGGAGCATTTAAAAGGTGTGGCTGTATGAATTATAGTGTTATTGGACGATATGAAAGTTATACTGAAGTATAAATATTCGAGTCTTTCTCGACATAACGATAGTATTTATTCGATATCAAAATGTAAATTGTAATTATGCGTATTAAAATCTGGTACGGAATCCTATATCTTATGAAGAATAACATCGGTTCATCAACTGAACTTGTGAAAAGAATAATTTCGATAGATAGGGGCTTGTAATAAATATTCTGAGCATTTTCGATATTATTCCATGATTATGAAACCAAAGATTTACTCTTTTCCTCTTTTCTAATAATGTTTAGAATTTCGGAGCATAATACCTGAGTACATAGAATTTAATGTCATACATTCAACAAGTATAAGAAGTATCTTAAGTCGTGAACAATCACAAAAATAATAAAAATGATATTTATTTATCTTTCGATTCTTTTAAATGTCATTTCCATTTTCGAATCCGAGTCTAAAGTACTTACATTACAACCCAATCTTTTGGAATCTTCGTATCGCCCCCTCAAAAATAAAGAGGGTATATATTAAAATGTCTCTGATGATAGATGTTTCGTCCCAGTCTAGACTCTCTCTTTCCTTTCAAAATCCAGATATCCAAATCCCCTAAAGCACCTGCTATCAAACTTCAGATCCAAAATGTCAGCTCTTCGAAAGAGAGAGAAATACGATGAGTGAGTAAGTGAGTAAAAACGAAGTACACAAATCAAATCCTTCTCCCCATGCGATGTATTTATGTTTTAGTAATTGGATGTTGTCTATACTCCCTTCATACTCTCTCAAGACTTCATACGAAGTAATGATTGTCATGTCTAGACCCTTGTCCACTGAAAGAAGAACGGATAGTCACGTGATCAAAATCCTGATTTCACGGGAAGACCTTTCTTCCTTAGCATAGTTCTTTTATCTGATTTCTGATCTTTGAGATTATTCTCATATTACCCCAAGTGACTTTATGATAGCAATCTCGAAATATAGAAGAGAAAGAAAAAAAAAAAAGTGGAATTCGCAAACCCTAGGAGTATTCTTATGTAAACTTCGAATTCATTATTTGTAACTTGATATGATATGACTTGAGATGAAACAGATATATTCGAAAACTACTTATAATATAGATATATATATCTTTACCCCTTTCTAAAGCCGAGTGATGTAAGAGCTGAAAGCTTATATAATGCGATGTGATATAATATGATTTAATGTTTGACTCTCTCTCTCTCTCTCTCTCTCTTCTCTCTTCTCTCTTCTCTCTTCTCTCTTCTCTCTTCTCTCTTCTCTCTTCATCCACCAACGATCCTATATCCCTCTATCCCTCCATCCCATCCCATCCCATTCTATCCTATCCTATCATCACCAAATCCATTCATATCCGCAACATACAAACACACAATAAATCATACGAATCCTGCAATTGAATCAAACACATGCTAATACCAAACATCCCTCTCACACAGATAAACAACACACACACACATACACACAAATCCTCTCCTCTCTTCTCTTCTCTTCTCTTCTCTTCTCTTCTCTTCTCTTCTCTTCATCAAAAACCTAAAACACAAATACATTCGAATTACTAAAGTCAACCCAACCCTACAACATAATCAATATTTTGTATTTTGTGCTACCCGCGCGCCGCGGCAGGTATATACACGCCAAGTTGATAAGATAAGATAAGATAAGATCTGTGCATAAACTCTGAGTCTAGTCTATATTAGGAATAGTTCTTATCAATCATACTCTTTTCCAACTTCACTCCATGCATCACATCTCATAAAGGTTGTGAGATGGGATGCTCACGATGATTTGGAGACGAGTTTGTTCATGAGATTGAATTGAAAAGATTACTTTGATCAATTTACTTGCATTTTTATTTGAATTCCTATCTTCTGGTCTTCTGGTGCTTCATCTTGTCTCTATCATGTCTCTATTTTGTCCCATCCTCTCTCTATCCAGACTTCATTAATCCCACTCAAACTTTCAGATTCAATCACAATCCTAACCACTGATCATCCGGTACACAACTTGGAACCATTCAATTCCCAAATTCGCATTCAAAATTCGCAATACCATCAATTATCACTACCTAAATTGAAACCATCAATCCATCGATCGTACTACCCATACCACTTCCACACCAAATTATGCACCAACTAAAAATCTAACCATGGATTTTGAGGTTCATGTAATGAATCTCTGGATAACCTGGAAGCCAAAATTTAGAGTTTCTGTAAGAATATTAGTATTTGTCTATCTTCTAGTTTGAAGAAAGTGGTACTGACAATCCAATATTAGGAACACCCCGATTTATAAAGTCCTGTTCTTCCTCGAGATCTAGATTCGAAAAGAATTCATCTCTTTCCTGATCATCTGGCGTAGGGTTGTCCAGTTGGCCCCAACAAGGTTTTGGCCCCTCTCCTTTCAACCATGCCAAACCCCCATATTGAAGCCATTTTTCCCATCGTTCATACGAATCATCACCGTCGGGACCTAAATGCAAGAGCCATTCAGCCTCCCTAAAATATCTACTAAGGCTGCAATTTGAATATGGATATATATCGAAGAGTACATCGGAGGGTGGTAGAACATGCTCATCCGAGTCTTCCAAGAATGGTGTAAATCGAAAATCTCTGGGGCCTCGTTTGCTGATGTAGTCGGTAAAATAATACATGTAAATCCTTGTCGCACGCCCTCGGAATTGATCCTCATAGTTGATGTCAAAGAAGGTTATCATTTCATCAAGTGGGTCAAGCTCCTCATTGAGACCTCTCCAATCCTCTTTACTGAACTGTTCATGAGCCATTTGCTTGTTATAATCTTCATTGTCTTCGAGCTTTGGAGTACTCTTTGTGAGCCTGCCTAAATTTATGGCAATTGAGGAGATGCCGTTGGGAAACCCTGTCCAAAAAAAGTCGCTTTCATTAGGTTTGAAACGACCCATTGGACATATGAGATCATTTTCAACATGGCAGTAAATGTGAGGCTCAAATTTCGAGTAATCATCCAAAGGTATATCGGGCATTCCGTCACGACAACCAAAGGCGAGTCTATAATATTCCAAACCAATGCACCGTGATAGGACGTTGATATGTAGGACCGGAGGAACAATTTGTGTTGTCATGAATTTGAATGGCTTCCATCGAACTCCGTGTGAATAATTCCGAGGGTCATCAATTATTCGCTGTTCCTCACTGTCCCATAATACTTTCGGTCCTACACTGCAAGCCCAGATGTCAACGTTCCTTGGATTATTATTCGCGACAAGTGTCCATATTTTTATCCAAATTTCCGTTGGAAACCCTGGCAGTTGTCCAGATGCAACATGCGCCATCCCAGAAGTTGTACGTTGATCCGTCTCCTTATTGTTGTAAGTTTCAATCGACATATCGTAGACATTCCTTGACAAAGTCAATAAAGCTGTTGCCGCAATCATCTCTTCTTCTGAATAAGCATGACTTGCTGCCGTGGCTTTTCCTTTTCCTTTCCATGTCGCTGATGGTGGGATGAGTTTGTTGGCCTGATCAGTATTGGATTTAGTTGAGTCATCGTCATTGTCATCGATAGTGATTGGGTTTCCTGCAAGATTCGAGTCTTTCGTTGGTTCCGCAGCTTTGAAAGTTTTCGGAAGAGGTGAGTTGAAAGGCGTGGTCATGACGGATTGAAGTGTAGTTGATACAGGTTGATTTTCTTGGAATGTTGAGAGTGAGATGTCTTCTTTCTTTTCAACATCAGAGTTTGATGGTAGATGATGTTCTGACATGATGATACCAGGGTTGCAGTATTTCTCCAAGACTGCTCTAGATTTTCCAAAGGGAAAGGGAAGTAATGCTTCAAGACTTGTTTGTTTATGATTGTTTGTGATCAATGATTACGGTCTCGTGGTCCGAGCACCTGGTGTGGATTTATTCACCAGACAGAGGATCATTTCAGTCACTGTACAACAAATTCATCTGAAAAGCACCTCCAGCTCCACCTCGACCTCGACCATGCTCACATATCTCTACCAAATTGATCTATTCAACGTCTCTACTGTACATGTTCAACAACCAATTATGAGAGATACCTACACTTGGATACCATACTTGGAATATCTCTCATGAATCTGGTAGGCTGATGTCTCATCAGATCCATGTTCTTTCAGAGAAGATCCTGATTTGAAGAAGAGCTGGGGGTTGGCACAGGTGCCTTGCTCGAGTATTGTTTATTTAAGCCTTGTAGTGAATATTTTTATATCTTTCTGTCTCCATCACCTGTCAAGCCTGTCCTAGCAATCTTTTATCCACAATTTTCCTCCAAAACGATGGCTCAAATTCACATTCTGCACCGTCTGCACTTTGCGGAAACTTCCCTTTGACCTTTTGTTTTGAATCATGAGCTTGTATTGTTATCACATGACATGATAGTTCTTTTGACTCCTTATTTGCTTGACTTTGATCTTCATTGAGGTCCTTCCCCTTGATTTTAAACTCATCGATCATCAATTACTCTATATCAAGGAAGACATGTTACTTCTTGAAGCATCTTTTTGTAAATGTATATCTATGGGTGGTCAAACATGTGAGTAAAGTCTTGCTCCTCGAATTCACCTCAATGTATGATGTAGTTGTGAAGTAGTTTTGAGTGGCTGTTCAGTAGTTTAGCGGTTGTTGAGTGGTGGCGGAGTAGTTGTTGAATGAGAGAAGAAACGTGGTCCAGGGAAAAGTTCGGCAGAGATCTGTGAACTGTCCAGGTTCTCGAACAGAGTGTTGAGATCTTGGGTTAGAGTGAAAGATGGTTACCCGATCTCAGCAAGACTAGAGAAAATTGTCACCATCATCGATAGGAATGGACGTGATAAAAATATCTTTGTTGCGGGGATCGGGGATTGAAGATTGAAGATTGGAGATTGGAGATTGGAGATGGTCAATGTTTATTTCCCACAAATCTGAGTGTCTTTGAGATTGGCCTTTTCAAACTTCAAACTTCAAACTTCAACCACAACCATCATCTCTTGAGTGCAATTACATCTCTTCAAATTGAATGCACAAATTCTCGCCTTTTCTTCTTTCAGTTCCAATCATCAATTTCACGCTCTTTATCAAGATCTTGGGTTCCATCTACCAATCTTGGCGCTCATTTCAATCTCTCCATGTGCTTCTGTGCGCTTTAACTAATTTGCGCCCTCAATCTTATCACCAAATTACGTCCTCCAATTCCTGGTTCGAAGCTTTCATTCAGGACCGGATAACTTCATATTTCCTGAAGATGATTGAAGAATCTGATTCAATCCAACAAGATTATGTCACTCAACCTTGCTTCCCCTTCGATTTAACTTATCGTCCTACTCTTCCCCATACTCACCATGGATTTAAAGCTCAAAATCGCATTTTCCCATCAGGTCATCAACTTCAATCTTCTCGAATTCATCTTTCTTCTCCTTTAGACGTTTCCCTAATTTCACACCTTCCTCAAAAGTTGGGCTTGCGTCGAATGAAAAAGAGCGATAATCTTGCCGGTCTTGCACGAGCAGAAATCAAGTCCTACCGCGAGATTGTCATGAGAAATGATACCGACTTTTCTTTTCCGAAATTCGCGAACTTTCCAAAAGAAATTCGTCTTAAAATTTGGGAAGAATATGCCAATAACTTACCACCAAGAGATATCCCAGTTTGGCGTCTTAGAAATCCGTATGTTCATTCATCCGGTAGTTGCTACATCAATATCTATGATCATAACAGCAAGCGTCTTCAATTAATTCCTCTCAGTAGTGGATCAGAACGTCATTATGACTTCAAGTGGGTTTGTCCACAACCGGATATTCTTTACATCAACTCTGAAGCACGAAAAGTTGGTTTGAGAATATACACACAAGAGAGTTTGAATGGCACCAATTGCTCCAAGATGAATTGGGAACTTGGTTCGGAAACTGGTCCAGCAACTATCTATCGTCATATCAATGGAATGGATCGTGTCATGCCAATGTTTGATTTCTCCAATGGACACGAAACTTTTTGGATCGAACATGAACATCAACTCGAAGGACGTATTGCACTCAATGCTTTTCTTTATGATTTGGATCCAAATCAACCAGTTCTTCCCAGTGATACTATGTTAATGTTGATGAAGAGTTTTTCAACTGCTCAGGAGAGACGCAAACTTTATGATATTGAAGTGGCAAAAGCTTGGGGAGCAGTTATACCATCAACAGCTATACCACCTCCGAGTAGGACACTTGGTAACTTCCATCCATTCAATGTTAAGGAAATTACAATTTATTATCGCACCGAAAGTCTTATCGGAGTCAAAGGTAAGTTTCCCCCCTCACTCAATTTTAGAGTCGCACATTACTGATTCCACTTAGAATTCAAATGGACCACCATCTCCGAAGACCATCTTCACGACTACGAAGGTTACCAAGCAATGCTCAACATGCAACGCGCCGTCAAAATCGCATACCAATACTGGGAATTACAACGTTATCGCAATTGGGTACATTATACCGGCCACATGGATCCTCAAACGACAGCTGCATTGGTAGCGGATCTCGATACTCCAGAGTTCAAGAAACGAATTGGAAAGATGAGCTATTTGTTGTTGACGATGACGAGAGATAATGAGCGATTGCAGGCTAAGTATAAGTCGAGAATGGAATATAAGATGGCGAATCCGAGAAGATGTTGGAATGATAGAATGGAGGAGGTTTGGGAGAAGAGAGTACCGGTTTTGCCGAAGATTCAGTTTGCGATTTGTGCGAGGAAGGAGGGGGGGTTGAAGGGAGTGGTGAGACCCCCGGGGTTTAAGTTGTAGGGTGGGATGAAATGGGGTGGGGGTGCGTTGTGGAGTGCGGGAATGGGTATGGACATGGACATGGAGATGGAGATCTGTGTGGAGGGAGGGGAGGAATGATGTGATGAATTGGAGAAGGGGAAGGAGAATAAAATGGGGTATTGGATGTGGTTGAAAAGGATTTTGCTGGACTGATTACATGCGCATCAAGGGTTAGTGATTTGGTAATGCTTGAAAGGGTTGGGTGATAAGATGGGAGACTGGATCCGACGAAAGACTTGACACGATACACATTACACGAACTTCAATCTGTTATTACACAGAAAGCAAAAGACCGGCAAAAGAATCTCTTTCTTTCTGTTTTCTCTCGTTGTTTCCATTTCCATCTCCCTGTAAAATGAACTAGAAAATTATAGTCTATTTTAGTAGACTGATAGTTTTAGTGTTACTTCCTAGGACTAGATAGATTTTTACTCGCGATGATTTATGATGGTGGGGAGTGGGAGATGTGAGGGGATTGGAGATGAAATTGAGATAGAATAGAATAGAATAAAATAAAATAAAATGGAATTAAATGAATGAATAAATGAGAAATAAATTGGTGATGAATTTTAGGGATGAAGTCTGAATTTCTCGTCTTGGGGGCTCGGGATGAATGGAGGGAGAGATGCATGAGGAGGTTGTGTGTGTGGAACTGGTACTGGTACTGGTACTGTTATGCGACTTGTTCATTTTATTTTTATCGCGAAAAGAAATGAGATGGCTAAGTTACTATGTGTTTGATAGATAGTATGCCAGATGAGCGGATTTGGAGATGTTGGGAAATAATACATAATCCACAAGATCTCAACAGATACATCATACATAATCCAATCTTGTCTCCCTTCTTTTCTTTTCTCTTCTTTTCTTCTTCTCGAGACTGATACATGCATAACTGACTACGGTTAATCGCGTTCGTTTTCTTAAGCGAGGGGTGTAATGTAATGTAATTTTTGGTTTGTTTTGGATATTATGTGATATCATGTGCTGATATGATGATGTATCAAATAGATCCTCACTAGAATCTCAGTATTTGAATAAATAACACCAGATAAACTTGAGAGATCGATCTTTTCATTTTCGAATCTTTCGGATTGTCATATAGGTATGAGAATTGTGGAAGTGATATCGCTTGAGCATGAACGATTGGATAGATGGGTCCTACTTTCTTTGCGCTTTCCGGCTCCAAAGGTTAACGGGTTTTCGTTTTTCCATTTTTCATTCTGCGTTCCGGATATTTGTTAAAGTGTGCGTATTTGATTTATTTTTATTTTATAGGAAAGATTTCTGTTATGTCTGTTGTTAAGATTGTGCTTTTAATTGTATTTATTAACAGACTCTAACAATCGCTACGCGTTGTTAATGTCACCTCCAACCCCCCTCCCTGGGGATTCTCTTCTCCGTAAACTTCGCGCTATTGATCATGGTTTTTCCTTCCCGGGGTTTCCTAGCCTATAGTATGAAGTTCTGGGTTTGGTAGGTAGACAGTAGACAGATATGCCGAATCGAGGATGAAAAATACCTTCCTTTAGGAGTTCTCCGGTGAAGATTAGTACGTGGTTGTGGTATATGGTGATGAAAATTTTTGGTATTCATTGTATACTTGTCCTCAGACCGAGATCCAATCTTTCCGCATACGTATACTTATATTTATGCTGACAGCACACGTTTGAAGAGATCACCGAGTTATTTCATCTAACCTCGTGAATTCACTTCGTGGTTGTAGAATATAAAGATGGCGATTGAGAAATGAAAATCTAGATGGCACGTGAAAGAGTGTCTGCTGAAATCTAGCTTCTCCAAAACCTGTCTTTATCTGAGATCCTGGAGAGGGTCTGCGTACAAGATGGAAGGAAAATGGTGCAGATGAATAGTATTTGTGCATTCACGGGGTCTCAATATCATTCCACGGAGTATAAGAGTTGAGCGGGATACTGGAATATATTGGAGACCCTCCTGTATTCGACCTTGATACAGATCGTCCACTGAAATTGTACTCCGTGGAAATGTGCCCACCTCTGAGAAAATTCAGCAATTGCTCATTTACGTTGCTGAGTGTCGATGAAAACTTGTTTTACTTGCGTGCCGGCACTTCGCAAACCGGCTCATGTTCAAAATAAATGTGCTGAGATAATGAACATCGACACAAGTTCGAGACCAAGATTTGTTCTTCACAACCATTTATTCACCGGCCATAAGTTCCGCGCCAGAACAACTACGAGAGGAATTGTTTTATTTCTGAAAGTGTTGAGTACATGTAATAATAAACATCATAAATTCAAGGTCCCGTCAAGAAAGTCCATCTGCACGTTCCAGTCCTCTGTCTCTGTTCTTCACGTCATCAGATGGTATCCGGCTCGACGAGGGCGACGAGATTCCTAGATTCCATAATCCAAATTTTGTTCTGCGAGAGTTGCTGATGTGATGTTAGTATTAACGGAACGATTTTCAAACGGATGAGGCTACAGTACCGGATTGTGAACTATCGAATTCTGGTGGGGACACTCTACCACCATAATGTGCAGTAACAGCCACAACAATTGGTTCTTATGTTTTTTTTTTCTTGCACCTCAAGTACGTCAGGTCTGACTAGGATTTTTGAGATCACTGGTTTTGTATCTATCCCCCCTGCTACGTTGGTGGGTGCGGTGCTCTGACTCTGCCTTCTTTCGTGGATACGCATTCTTTCAACTAGGACTGTAAATCAAAGAAATCAGTATTCAGTATCCATGGATTGTGAACCAAGAATTCATCTCTACTCACGGCCACGCTTTCAAATATCAGTAAGTTGCGGTGTCGAATAAGGAGGTCGTGGGAGAGGGTGATGTGCCACCGGTTCTTGCATCCAACTCAAGGTATTGAAAGGATTCTTCTCTTGGGTTCGTGAATTCCGGAAGTTTGACCTGCAGAACCAAAATACTTAATGTCGTCATCCTCAAAACTTTGGAGGTGACAGTGAACTGACCGATTGAGTCATTGGTATGTTATTGCAATTAATGTATGCAATCCCCTCCGAGAAGAGTGGCGTATCGATCTTCAACTTGTCTTTGAAGAGAACCATGTGACCATTGGCCAATTGGCTTAATACCACGTAGCAGTGAGTTGAAGCCTGGTACAGCAGTTGTAAAGTTCTCAACTCTGCACAGTGCATTCGCTCCATACTGAAGATACCCACAAACATCTTTCGGTAACATATGCATCGTTTCTATAGAAGTTGTTAGATAAGAAAATTCAAGCTGCGCTTTGATTCAAGGCATTACTTACGTACTTGGCTATGAGGATGCTGAGAGTCTTGGCGGAAAGGTTGGTTACATAGCAGGCAGAACCATTGGTTGGATTGGACTTAGATCGACGATCTATACAAGTCATTAGCTTTTGTTCCAAATCAATTTTCTTAGAAGAAGAGCGTGGGTTGATCTCATGGACTGTCGAGAAGTTTCAATACCGGGATAAAAAAAAGATGCGACTTACTTCACGGTTTTCGTGGACTAAGCTAGCTTTGCCACATCCTATATAATGCCTTCTGGGCTTCAAAGCTCAGAATCGCAAAAACCAAGCCATGGAATGCTTCCAAAGTGTTCAGTTTGATGCTCATAAAGTAGAAGCTGTGTAAAGAAGAAGAAGAAGAAACAGAAGAAGAAGAAGAAGAAGAAGAAGAAGAAGAAGAAGAAGAAGAAGAAGAAGAAGAAGAAGAAGAAGAAGAAGAAGAAGAAGAAGAAGAAGAAGAAGAAGAAGAAGAAGAAGAAGAAGAAGAAGAAGACTCACCCCTCTTTGTCATTTTTACTCGTGTGGATGTAAGAAGTTGATAAGAAACAAGAAGAGTCTCAAATTGAACAAATTTAACTTTTTGTGGGAAAAGTCAAAAGACAATTCGAAGTGAATAAACTTGAGCATGATCCGGATAAGTACCATACTGACTACCTTGTTTTTCCGGCCAAAGTCCCTCAAAAGTAATTTATAGAATAAGCGAAATTTCGTGACCTCCAAAATCACCCTGATCGCACTTATTATTCAATCTTCCTTTATTCAAAATCCTATATCGTCACATATCTTCGATCTTTCACAAGAGTCAAAAATTGGAACTTTCATTGCCCTCCATTTCTCATTCTTACGCTTCAAATTCAAGAGCTTATGGGTCTCTCAGAGCCTGTTTCAAGAAAGCAGAATTCATCGGAATAGTGAGAAGGTTTCGCTCTCGTGTTGGTTTGGAAATAAGTGAACACCAAATTATTCTTCATCACCGTATTCAATTCAATGCTAAGCCTGGTCGATCTAAATCCATGTATTTTACTAATTATTTTCAATAGGATTGGAACGCCTTCATCGACACCGCTTCAGAACCAACACGAGAGGAAAAGACGGCTCGAAAAAGAGCAGTGAAGTCAAAGCTGCAGATAAAGAAAATGACGGTACTTGCTCAAGCTCACTTACTACCCAAGGGACTGACTAGGAAAATTGAGGAGGGGGCCCTTGAAAGCCAAGCTTAGAAGGTTGTTCAAAGCGAAGGAAACTATTCACAAGCCACTAGGGAACCCTCTTCCTTTCATTTCCTTGGGTAGACATTCTCAAATCGAAGGATGATCCAATCGAAGATTTCCAAATGGGTTTTCAAAATCCTATACGCGCTTTCAAAATGAGCGCAGAAGGTAAAGTTGATTATCATTACATTATATCACCTGAATGCCGAGCTATGCTAACGTATTTTTATGAGATCTTAGGTGTAAAACCAAGAAGGGAGGATATGAATTCCAAATTCAATACTGCTGACATTGGTCAACTTGCTTTCCGTCCTCGCCCGTTACGCCACCTTTCTCCGATCAAGATAAAAACAAGCCAACAACTTCCTTCATTCAAAAAAATGTAAGAGAAATTCCGCAGGTTGATCTTATATTTTACTGACACATCTTCGACAGACTTGCACAAGAGGACTGCTTTTTCATTTTGTGAGAGGGTTTCTTGCTCGCGTTATATTACCATAGTCTGATTTGAAGAGACACTGACGTCCACAGATTGTGATCATCGCCGACATATATCCTCGCATGCGTCACAGCTATATCAATCACCAAAAGGAGAATGGAAATGAGACTTGTCGGATCTACACGCATCAAAGAATTCAATGTTTGATGCAAGTTATGAGCTACACGACTTTGCTTACTACGGATAAGTCCGTAGAAAAATCCAGGTCAAATTTGACACTGGTCAATCATCACGTACCTTTACAAGATTGCGAGAATCTTTAGAGAAGAGCAAGTTTGGGGCAAAAAGCATTGGGACGAGCAATATCCACTCAAACAATGGAGTGCCAATTCAGTAAGTTCCTAACTCGAATTCTATCATTGAACTCGTATTCCAGTACTGACGCGAAAATAAGAGCAACAAGGGACATACTATGAGGACCTTCTCAATCCACATGCACTGCGTACTGCAGCAATACAAGCACCGCTCGTACTTTCAAATCACTCATCAAATACAGAGAGCGGCCAGTATCATGAGCTTGGGTGGTTTTGAAGTGAGCTGGCGGAGAATACGAATGGGTTAATATCCAGCCTTTGGGTTTTTGCTCTCTGAAAAGCCTGATGAAGGCTATGAGTGGGGAAATTTGGAAGCTACACGACTTTGCTTAATACGGTCTTATCCGTAGGGACGGACGATTACCCAAGCCAACCTATATTCAACATATAGGTATGAGCTATGTGAGTACTTGCCTCTGCAAGTCTGTATGCGACCCTGCCCATCTAGGTCCAGAGGGCTTCACTCCTCTGACCATGGTCCGCCCTGGATGGGAAAAATTGAACGAGGAAGTCTAACAGAAATTTGCCAAATGGAGAAGGAGCCGGCAATCTTTATCGATCGGCAAGATAACTCTACGTTTTCACCACACTCACCCATATGGTATTACTCGAAATCAGATTCCTGAAAATCATTCACGTGGACTCAGAGGATATGGCCGGAGCTCGATCTGGAACTTACCCCCTTCATTGTCGCTGCAGCAAGACTTCTGCTCTGAGACTACACACCCGAGATAGGTGAAGTGAAAGGAAAGATACAAGAAGGTGGAGAATATGCTGGGGGTGAAGCGAGGGCTATTGCAAGGGAGAAACTCGAAGATGCTGGTATGATTTCTTGTTGTCTCTTTATCTCTTGTCACTTTTTCTTTTCCTGCTAAGTTGAGAATTTAATGAGAATCATATAAAAAGTGACCAAGATTTACTAATGGTCAATATGAAACAGAAACCCAAAATGAGCCAGTCAGAGGGAAGGGTAGATGGATGAAGAATGGGGCCTCGCCTTACTCAAAGGGTGGTCTATTTCCTCGCCAATTCCGAGATGCATGTTCATCCCAATGATGGTTAACATAGAACATTATTTCGGCTTAAATCTTTTCAAAAGCACGCTGAAGCTATGATTTACTGTTTTGAGGATCTCAGATGGTATGTGGGAGCCTATTGGCGGACTCCTTCTATGTGCCATCAGGTCTTATAATCTTCCATTTTGGCAAGTAGACATCATCGTCAAGAATATAGTGTTGTGGAGTTTTATCGTACCATTCCCTCCGGAATATCGCAGCAGGAAACAACTTTGTGACAATAAGCAGCCTTTGGTATCTTCCGAAAACCCCGAACTTGCCATCTTACAGTTCAAGCCCACACAGAAACATGGCTTCAGATAATTTTCTGCTGCAGTGAAGAAAATTATGACAAGATAACACCTGCCATTAGAGGAAAAGCATTCAGGATGGATTGCCTGGTGGCTTCCTCGAAAAGGTTTTGAGGAGGAATTTTTGTGTCTCTATCAAAAATGGGCAACAAGTAAAAATTTACTCTGGATTGACCGAGACAGAATGACTAAAAACTCCGGGGTTGTTTTGCCATCAAAATCCAAGCTAATTCATAATACCATTGGCTTCATCATTCCCTATTTTGTTCTTATGGTGAAACCGTGTGAGCAGTCACATGACCGTTCAATTGCGAATGTTAATGTTCCCCAGCTAAAAAAGATATAGAAAGTGAGTTGCGGGTGAAGTGGGACGGATCGTGGAAATTGGTAATCAAAACAATCGAATAATTATTAGTTCGTTGAGAACACCCTATTGGTAAGTTTTGCTCCCAAATTAGTTTTACAATATTCGAAAGAGCATGGACGGATTTCAAAATAATTCTTTGGTCGGAGATGTTGGAAACAGAGGAAGGAGGTACGAGACCAGTAAGGAAGGCGCGGATAAGCAGGTTTGGTGGGATCACTTACAAAACTTCTCACAAGTTCCTCTCTACAACACAGAAATACTTCAACTGGGAGATTGCCGTTCCATCATATATACAGCACGTTTGTTTGATTATCTCCTGCGTGTCTTTTTTATAATTCAAAGCTGTCCGTGATACAGAATCATGAGTAATCACCAAATTGCCACCAGTGTGGATTATTTTACCCCGAGTTCTTTCGATGGTGAATTAAAACGAGCCAACTCATAAATGATTGAATTCTGGCAATATCTGAGGATCATTCCATAGGTAATCCTTTCACGTTATGTATATACCCGACCGTATATGCGAGAGGATAATCGCACTGAATGTCGAGGTATGTACGTCGAGACTGTTCAGAAACGGGTTCTTTTATCACTTGGGCTTTCTATTATTCAAGTTCTTTTTTTGTTCATTCGGAATACTATGGCGGATATCGAGTCGGAAAAAATGGTTTCGCACGATGAGATAGGGGAAAACGGTGGTTCCAATCAAGGCAGTAAAGACTCATTAGAAGCAGAGAACATGCCTCGAATGTTAATGCCAAGGATAAGGGAAATTCGCCATGTTTCCGAGAGAACCAGACAATTACAGGTTAAGATGAGAGTTTCAATACGAACTCGACAGAGAATGGCAAAGAGAGATCTCACGTGGATAGTGATCAGTCTGGTATGTACGAAAACAGACGACCTGTTGCATGAAATCCAGCAGAACATAGCCTTTCATCATTCAGAGTTCAGGTTCTTTGAAAACAAAGTTCGCCAGTTAAAATATTTTATGGATTCCCAAAAACGTCAAGGATTTCGACAACTTTGGAGAGACAAGAGAGATGCGTTGAATTATTATACTTTTTGGGGTGTTATTATATTTGGAGCGTCAAATTTATAGTTGGCGATAGTATCGGTGGCTGTTAGTGCTGCACAAGCCGTTGCTGCTTTCAAAACTTTGAATATGCCGCCTTCATCTCAATGATTCGCAAGGTCGTGGTTTTCTTAGGCCGAATTTCTGCATTTTTTCTTTACCGATTCAGTTATAACTGATATTGACGTCATTCCTCACTTGTATTAGCGTTCGATGATGACCGATGGAGTGTAGATCACTGTCGAGGTTCTTTCCTCCTGATACTGTAGGTCTAACTGTGGACTGAAGTATAGACAGTTCTACCTCAGAAATATTAGACTCGTCCACTAGCCTCTCAAAAGTCCCTTCTGTTTGCAGCTTCAGTGGCCTTCTGCTTGGTAAGGATCCAAACGTGGCAGGTTTTATACCATCGACTCGCTGTCTGATCTTTTGGCTATCGTTAAGACTGCTGTTGTGAGATGGAAAGGCTCTGCCGACAGCTCTACGGAAGAGGTACGTGAGACTTGGGATAGAACAACTGAATATGGCGACAGAAACTTCAGCAGCGGACCAGAGAGCTGGCGGGATAAAATCATCTATTCATGTAGTAATGAGTTCTTAGTACATGATTGCGAAAGTTGTTTCCAATCTGGATAAAAGATGTGAATAGGTGAAGTAATGATGCTCTTACTAACAGTTTATATCTGTCTCTGTATCAGAGCCCAGTTTTATGAACGAAACGATACGAAGGATAGATATCAATGGATTTCTATCCGTATTAGTAGGAATATTATCCTGAAAGGATGGAGACTTACGTGTAACCAAGTACAAACACGAGTAGCAGTGCCCATTTCTGATGCTTTTGCATCTGAAGCTTCCAAAGGGGTACAATAGGTAGTATCAGTAAGGCAAAGTCAAGGACAATGTTTGGTATTGCCTGGCCAAGAAAGAACCCATATTGATAGACGCATGTACCTTCAATCTTTCGATTCCAGTACCGGGGAATAGGACTACACTGGGCAATGCTAGCACTGGTGAGGGCAAGCCACCACCCAATAACCCAACCACCTATTATCCAGAGTGCTAATCTCAAACTCCGAGTGATAGCAAAGATACGGTAATAGAAGCAGAGCACAGAAATTTTGGTTAAAAAGATCCCCGTACAATACCACATCTCATCGAAGTAGAGCACGTGAAGGAAAAAGGTGGGGTCTCCTCCGTGCTTTCCGAAGCCATGATATGCAGCTAATTTTGTCAGCGTAGAAGGGATTGATTGGTAATGGGAAACTGGACATACCCGCCCAGAATGAAGCATCAATCGTAATACCGAAGGGCTAAAGGGGTTGCATGGATTAGCAAAGAAATGTCGTGGAGGTTATGTATCTCACCAAGGCTGCGAAAGCAAACCAGTCGTCATACCAAAATCCGGCTCCAGATAGTTTTCTCGAGATGATGCGCAAGATTACCGCTGTTGACGCTAGAATAATCAGGAAGACATCAACAGCTACTGGAATAGTGGCTGCCATAGTATAGTCTAGTGTGATGTGAGTTAAGGAGGAAGTTTAGGATGAATGGCTCCGGGGAGAACGGGTCAAGATATGTGGAAACAAAACTGTTGGTTATCTCTCCTGTCTGCACACCCATAGATATGGATTGATTGGGATCGCATCTTTCATGCGGCACAGAAAATACTGTCAACACCTTGGAATTATTGACCCAGGTCTTCACTCTATTCTGCAACGGTCAATGTGTCCAATGACTGATACTCGCATGCCATTAGATGAGCACGGAATGCAACGTCTTTGTCCCAGGAGCGACAGGCAACCACTCGGTCTCCAAAAAGCTTCACGAAGAGCATATAAGCTGGGGCAAAGTCTGCTTGCAAATGGCGCAGAAACCTGTCACAGTTGAATATTCCAAATAAAGATTGCGTGGATGAATAATTCGTCTTCGTTTATTGGCCAAGAAAAGGCTTTGCATTGAGACCCTAGGCTAAGGAGGTCCACAAAGCTTGTATAAACGTCCCCAAAGCCTAGTTTATCCATTGCCGAATGCTATTGCCGCTTTATGTCCGGATATTGCATTTTCAGTATTAAGGGTGAGATCGCGCAACCCTGCAATGTTCTGCGTGGAAAAACCTATCAGACGGTTGCTGTGATATGCCGTTGCACTCGGCGATCCAGATAAGAGCGCTTTGCATACATCACACTCGATTCCTTGTTTTGAACAACGCGAACGGCCAGGTCATCTTCCACGCGAAGGGTAAAATCAAATCTAGGGGTCTTCGATACGGGAGAGACTTGCGAGAAACGGGGTATGGATGGACCGTCTTACGCTTGTGCGAGGGTGAAGTAGTGGTCGATAATGCATGGTGGCGTCGTTGGTGAGTGGGGGCATGGGGGTACAATAACGCATGGATTGCGATGTGAGCAGGTCCGACCTTTGCATACAATGGGTGCACACCATTATAAGCTGAGCTCCTAGAACGTACGACCACAACGCTAAACTGATAAAGGATAGCAACAACCCAGGTGATAATCGCGAAGACAGCGAGACAACTTTAGAAGAATTCTTTTGGGCTAACATAAATACGAGATAAACGTATATTGAATGTGAACCATCGATGACCACAGCTTATATCCAAAACAATCAAAGACCCGAGGCTATTGTGCAATATGATTGAAGATATAGGGTCGCTGAGTAACCAAGGGAGAAGGCTCCTCCCTAATGTCGTTGACGAATTAGGTGCGGGTGATCCCAGTCGCATTTTTGTATCCATACCCAAGTCCACAAATATTCAAGATGGATTTCGAGACGTTGATTTCAGAGATCTCTCTCGAGCTATCAGTCGTTGCGCGTGGTGGATAGAGGAAACCCTGGGATGTAGCAGAAGCTTCGAGACGCTGAACTATGTTGGACCTCAAGATTTGCGGTACGTCATACTGTTATTTGCTGCTATCAAGACTGGATATCAGGTTTGTCCCTCTGCCATGATTGGAAATTCACTTTTACTGACGCTCATTAAAGATGTTCTTCAGTTCTCCATGGAACAGCGCCGAGGGACACGTCGCGCTCTTAGAAAAGTTGAATTGTGAGATTGTCTTGATTCCAGAAGTTTTACCACCCATAATCCAGACAGTGCTCGCAAAGAGACAAATGCGGACTCTAGAAATTCAGAGTTTACAAAAGCTACTCGCAGATGGTGATGTACCGTTGTATCCATATGAAAAGACCTTTGAGCAAGCGAGACATGAACCATACGTCGTATTACACACTTCTGGTTCCACGGGGTTTCCTAAACCCATCATCTTAACCCACGGAACCATCGCTCACCATGACACGTTCATGCTCAAATCACCCGGTGAGACTCCAATCGCACTTTCGTTATACAGACACAAGAGAGTTTTTCTTGGGCTAGGGTTGTTCCACAGTGCCGCATTATGCTTCATCGCATTTTCCATCTATTCCGACACCAAGTTGGTGCTTGCCCCACCTGGTCCAATGACTGCCGAGATAGCGAACTCTATCCACGTATATGGAAATCTTGAAGCAAGTTTCATCAGTCCTGCAACTTTGGCCCCAATTGCGAAGAATCCCATCTACCTCGAAAACATTCGGAAGCTTCGCTACCTGAATTATGGAGGTGGCCCACTTCCAAGAGAAATCGGAAACGTGTTGAAATCGTACACCCATCTTTTTGTCAATTTTGGCGCCACAGAAACGGGGTTCTTTGCTCTCCAAATCACAGATGCAGACGATTGGGAATATGTGAATTTCAGTTCACGAATGGGTCTGCAACTTCGACCTTTTGTTGGAGAGCTCTATGAACTATATTTTGTTCGTGACCCAGAGCTTGAGCTTTCACAAGGAATCTTCTCAACATTTCCCCATCTCACTGAGTACTCGACTAAGGATCTCTTTTCAAAGCATCCAACTAAGGAGAACCTATGGTTGTTTGAGGGACGCTCCGATGATGTGATTGTCTGTTCTACCGGACAAAAGATCAACCCGATGACAATAGAAAATCTACTCAATGCGCATCCCTCTGTAGTTGCAGCAGTAGTCTGTGGACAAGGAAGAATGCAGGTTTCCTTGCTTATAGAAGCAAGAAATACACCAAGAAACGAGGATGAAAGGAATACTCTAGTGAATGAGATTTGGCCCACGATTGAATTAGGGAACGAGAAACAGCAAAGTCAAGGAAGAATTACAAAGGGTCTAATTGCTTTTGCAGCAGCTGATAAACCTATGGTCAGAGCGGGTAAAGGGACGATCTTACGCAAAATAACAGAGGATCTGTATCGAGAAGAGTTGGATAAGATGTACTCGACATTAAAGGATACTCCGTTCTGAAGTTTCAGATAACGCCCCGGGAGAATTTCCAATGATCAGACATTCCAGACATCTCCCCTGTAATTAGGATACATCAATGGTAAAATGGACGATTCGTAAGCAGCAACCCGTCTGGTAACTCGCTTGATTACTCAAAAGGGGTAGACACCTTGAAGGAGAAACGGAGAAAGTTAAAGATTAAATCGAAATCTCAAATTGACACAGTAAACACGAAGCACATTCCGAAAATCTGAACCCTGCAACAAAACAGGACTGGAATAGGAGGAAATAATTGCAGTCTTCACGTGAAAGATTAATATCCCCCTTCGTGTAATCTATATTACTGTTACACTTATGCACCACGATGGCGCTGAGTTGGCGAAATCAGGATAAAGTTTGTCCTCCAAGACCAGGAAGATCTTGCAATCCAACCTCCTGTATAGAAAATATGCATCCATGAGTTACATCATATATTATATTCTGAAAAATGTACCTTGAGGATGTACCCTGGTGCAGCCATCATTCTCCATATCGGTCATTGTGTGCATTATAAAATCCTCAAAACGTACGCATTGATCTCTGGGTGCATGAAAAATATGCGCTGACGTGGGTAGAATATACTGGGGTTTCTGCAGAATACTGTCGGCAGATGTGAGCTTACCATTAGCAAGCAGGAGGATTACCTATTTCGGGTGAGAGGAAATGATAAGGAAGCTTCTTGGACTAGATTGCAATTGGTTCGAGTGTGCGGTACATGTCGCACGAAACTCGGCGATAATTCTTGAGCGCCTCCTATGGAGAAAGATAAGAGGGGACAAAATGTAAATCCCCAAGTGGGAGACAGAGGATATAAGTTCTGCAATAATCCGTTCAAAAGGCTTGAGGAGCCGGGTCTCAACTGCCAACAATATTCATTTTCTTTCTGCGATTCATTACCACACCAAATTTTGTTTCATGATGTTCTTCATTCGTCCGCAAAAACTCATCTATTCTCCTGTCGAAAGCTTCGACCGCGAAGTAGAAGAACAAAAAGACAATGACAGCCGCGTAGTTGTCAGAAGCACCGGTCCAACAATCGGACTAAATCCTGCGTGGGCTGTTGGCATTGTCATGTTGCTCTGTCTTTCGATAGGCTCCACATGGGCTGTGTATTTCGAGCAAAGATTACTCTTTTCGTTCAAGTCTGTTAATGGCTTTGTATCCCAGTGGAAATGCGTCAATCCTGCTACACGCCAAGAATGGCGAACTTTAAGCGGTCAAGAGAAGGCTGAGTATCTTGCTGCCGTGCAGTGTCTGGCCACCAAGCCATCCAGAGTAAGGAATAACGGCACCCTTTATGACGATTTCCCCTGGGTTCACAGATACACGTCAACCAGTAGTATGCTCAATCACTCTTCGTCCATCAATGATAGCACGTACTGATGTAGTGTTGTGCAGCGCATAAAGCTTCCGCGTTCCTACCTTGGCACAGATATTATATACAGATTTATGAGAACGCATTAAAGGATGATTGCTCCTACACTGGCACTCTCCCGTATGTCTCGCCCACTTACAGCACTGTGTTTGAGGTTACTAATCGTATATACAAGATATTGGGATTGGTCGCTTGACTGGGAAGATTTCTCACGGGCACCAATCTGGGGCCATGACAATTTTGGCAGCGATGGGAACCTCGATGCCGAGACATCTGTAGGTGACGGCCATTGTGTAATTGACGGACCTTTCGCCGGATTGACGGCCATGTTCTACGATAATGACTACTATCCTCATTGCCTGTCACGTGGTTTCAAATCCGGTGCTGAGATGAAAGACTTAGGTAACTTAGTCCGACCCGGGGTAGTGGAAGACATTATGAGAGAAGGCAATTTCGAAGCTTTTGCGCAACGAATCGAACACAATGCTCATCGATTTGTTTCGGGGAGTATTCGTGGGGAATTTAGCAAGTTTACAGGACCTTACGGTATGTCTGATAAAGCAGCCATTGCTCATAGTTCATTACTGACCTCCGCGAGCAGATCCCGTATTCTTCCTACATCATACAAATCTAGACAGACTGTGGTGGATTTGGCAGATGATGGACCCGAAAAACAGACTTCAGGAGTACAATGGAAAATCCAACAAGGACACCTTGAGGCGTGCCTCACTGGACGACACGTTGGATATGGGAGGTCTGCGTCGAAACCTTGCCGTTGCTGATGTCATGGAGACCACTTCTGATCTTTTTTGCTATCAATACTGAAGGACTTCCGGTAAATTACTTACGTGCGGAAAGAGAGGATGCTCAGAACGGTGAGGGTTACACTGATAGCTGCATTAGATGAGTTTCCACCGTGAAATCGTGTAGACAGGATCTGCTTTTTGATAGGGAATCTTTGAATTTATTACTTTCGCCAAGATATCTTACCCTTATGAGAGGGCTAGTACACTATCGCCAGTAATGATCGAGAAACATGCATGGACTCGCAAGATCACCTGTGAAGTGAATTGGGTGTGCCAGGAATCTCTGTCTTATCCACAAAGTCAAACCACGTTGACCCAAGATTTTTTCTTTTCTTCAAGAGCCGAGATCTGGCAAAGGCAATTTCCCTGTAGAATGAATATCGGTGCGTCTGTGTCTATTAGTGGTGTGTTTGTCGTAATGATGTGTCATCATATATTCAACATCTTTCCCGCGCTTTGCCGTGTTAAATGACTTCTAATCTTGTAGCATTGAATCTTGTGAATAGAATCAAATCAAAAGAATCAATTTTTATCCACAACCCATGGATACGAGCCGTAATGCGAGTGGATCTGTGGTAGCCTGAGGCAAGAACAAAACTAAAAAGACCCTGGGCATGCTCCCCCACATCGGCCATGGTAAAAAAAAAAGTTAAAGATAATATTTTGAACCCCAAACTTGAACTTTTTTCTCTCGTCATTCCTTTTCAATCATTTTCAGTATTTGCATGCGATACGTGTAAATATATTTTGAAAATGGATCAACAACAATTCTTAGAGCTCTTACAGGGCGTTCAGATTCGTAAGTGTCTCCCAAATCGCAAGATGCCCCTCCATTGCTAATCTTTCCCTCATTACAGCTGATACGGAGCGTGTCAAGGCTGCAACTACAGAATTAAGAAAGAACTATTACCCAAACCCAGAATCCCTTCTCTGGCTTATCGAGATCTTCATCGCTCATGGAGATCAAGCAATTAGACAACAAGCCGCCGTCGAGGCTCAACGCTTGGTCAAGAAGCACTGGAAAAACATTTCAGATGCACAAAAACAACAAATCAGAGAACAACTTCTACAAAAGACATTAAACGAGGAGGTTAAATTGGTTAGACACTCTGGTGCTCGTGTTATTGCCGCTATTGCAGGTCAAGATATCGAAAACGGACAATGGGCCGACCTACCAGATACTCTCGCACAAGCCGCAGGCTCTCCTCAAGTCTCACACCGTGAGGTCGGAGTTTTCATTCTCTTTACCTTACTCGAGACTGCTTCACCATACTTCGCCGAGCAAACCGCTGTTTTGTTCTCCATTCTCAGCAAAACCATCCACGATCAAGAGAGCACTGATGTCAGAATCAACACTTTGATCTGCCTTGGCGCCGTTGCTACTATGATCGAGCCAGATGAGGATCCAGAAAGTTTGAAACTTTTCCTTGAGATCTTCCCACAAATGGTCAGTGTCTTGAAGAACTTCATTGATTCCAAGGAGGAGGACCGCACCGTACAAGCTTTCGAGGTTTTCCAAACTTTGTTGGGATGTGAATCAGCTTTGATCGCACCTCACTTCAGAGACCTTTGCAACTTCATGCTTGAGGTTGCTTCAAACACCAACAACGAGAATGATGCAAGAACTCAAGCTTTGTCTTTCATCATGCAATGCACCAGATATAGAAAGATGAAGATTCAAGGCACCAAGGATTTGGGTGAGAAGATCACCATGACCAGCATGCAAATCGCTACCGAACTTGAAGATGATGATGATGAAGATGATGAGACCTCTCCAGCTCGTTCTGCATTGGGTCTTCTCGGTTTACTCGCAGAAAGCTTGCCACCTCGTCAAGTTATTGTTCCTCTTCTTAACGCTCTTCCACAATTCTCCAACCATCAAGATCCAAGATATCGTCAAGCTGGTATCCTTGCACTCGGTATGTGTGTTGAAGGTGCACCAGATTTCGTCGGTACTCAAATGGATAGTTTCTTACCTATCGTCTTCAAACTCCTCGAAGATCCAGAAAGTGGTGTCAGACATGCAGCTCTTAACGGTGTTGCAAGATTGGCAGATGATCTTGCTGAAGATCTCCAAAGCACTCACGAGCACCTCATTCCTGCTCTTCTCAAGAACCTCGATGCTGCTATGCAATATGCAGCCAGTGGAAACAATGACAAGCAAACTCTTGATACCATGAAGGCATCATGTGGTGCTTTGGATTCCTTGACTGAGGGAATGGACCAAGACATTGTCAAGAACTACCTCCCAACTCTTGTCCCACGTCTTACTCAATTGTTGGACCACCCAGATGTCGGTGTTAAATCTGCTGCCGCAAGTGCTATCGGTTCCCTTGCAAGCTCTGCTGAGAAGGAATTCCTTCCATTCTTCAAGGACACCATTGAGAAGTTGGCACAATTTGTTGAATTGAAGTCAAGCAATGATGAGCTCGACCTCCGTGCTACTGTCTGTGATTCCATTGGTAGCATGGCAGCAGCTGTTGGTGCTCAGGTCTTCCAACCTTACGTCAAGCCATTGATGCAAGCAAGTGAAGAAGCTTTACACCTTGACCACCCACGTTTGAAGGAAACCAGTTACATTCTCTGGAGTACCTTGGCAAAGGTTTACGAAGAGGAGTTCACACCTTTCCTTGAGGGAGTTGTTACTGCTTTGGCTGCTTGTTTGGACCAAGAAGAAGATAACCTTGAAGTTGAGCTCGGTGAACATGCTCAAGAATTGCTCGGCGAAGAAGTCATTGTCGCTGGCAAGAAGGTCAAGGTTGCTGGTGCTACAGATGTTGAGGAGGGTGATGACATGGATGATGACGACGATGATGAGGACTGGGATGATCTCACTGCAGTTACCGCCGTTGCAATGGAGAAAGAAGTCGCAGTTGAAGTCATTGGTGATATTCTCACCCATACTCGTCAACACTACATGCCATATTTTGAGAGAACCATTGAGGCTATTTCTCCTTTGGTTGAACACTCTTACGAAGGTGTTAGAAAGACTGCCATCAGCACAATGTGGAGAGCATACGCTTGCCTTTACAGCATGATGGAAGATAAGACTGGAACAAAGTGGACCCCTGGTTTGCCTATGGCAACTGAACCAACTCCTGAATTGGTCAGAATGGGAGAGATTGTTACAACTGCTACAATGTCTCTTTGGGAGGATGAATATGACCGGTAAGCTAAAATTTCTTTTCTTTTTCCTATTGCATGAAATGATGAACAACATGACGTTATACCCAGCTCACTCAGATGCACAAGTTGCACATGCTGCGAACGCGTATCTACTCCTGATCATTCTTACTATCATTCATTTGTATGAATTATCTTTAAGATAGTAACTAACATTATAAAATAGTGGTGTCGTTACTGATATTAACCGCAACGTCGCTTCTACCTTGAAGCTTTGCGGACCAGCTATTTTGGCTCAACCAAACTTTGCTGAAGCCATCAAGAACGTCATCTTCGCTGTCATTATGCGTCTTCACCCATGTCAACAAGATCTTGGTGATGAACTAGAGTCACCTGAAGAGGAAGATGCTGAATCTTCCGAATATGACTGGCTCGTCATTGATACCGCTCTTGACCTTACCTCGAACCTTGCTCTCGCTCTCGGTGCCCAATTTGCCGAGATCTTCAAGGAGTTTGAGAAGCCACTCAAGAAGTTTGCCTCTTCTAACACTCCATTCGAGCGATCCACCGCTATTGGTGTCATTGCTGAAATCACTGGCCACATGGGATCAGCCATCACTCCTTTCACTGCCTCCCTCTTGCCAGTTCTCCTCAAACGCCTCTCCGATACCGACCCTGAGGCAAAGTCAAATGCCGCTTATGGTACTGGTCTTTTGATCTTCCACTCTCAAGATAGCGCTACCTACCTCCCATCATACAACAACATCCTTAGCAAGCTCGAGCCTTTACTCCAAACTAACCATGCCCGTTCCATTGATAACGCCTGTGGATGTGTTTCCCGTATGATTATGGCTCATCAAGATGCTGTTCCACTTAACGATATCCTCCCAGTCATGGCTGGATTATTGCCACTCAAGGAAGATTACGAAGAGAATGAACCAATCTTTGAAATGATTGCAGGCCTTTACAGTCAAAGCAACCAAACAATTTTGCAACTCACTCCAAAATTGATTCCTGTATTTGCTGCAGTTCTCGGCGAGCCAGTTGAACAATTGGAGATTGAGACCAGAGAGAAGGTTAAGGGTGTTGTTAAGTTCATTGGTGGAAGTCACCCAGAATTGTTGAACGGACACCCATCATTGCAAAACTTGTGATTGCATATTTAGAGACTTTTCTTTAGGAATAATTTGGTGGAATGAATGGATTTCTGATTTTTGACTGCAGTGGTATCGAACTGAATACGATACTATATACTCGGTCTGGAAAAATACCAGAATGAATAGATTGATGGGAAGGAGATAAAAAGGTTTTTATAAGTTATGACGTGATGAACATACCCCCAATGCACGAAATGAAGGATGAAGGATGAATAGATAGATTATTACTTGTAGACAGAATGAGAATTTTTCATTTTGTTTAAAATTTCTTTTGGGCATTGTTAAATTTTTCATTTCAATTTTGTGCAATTCCACAATGAGCACATGTACGTTGATCCATATCTTTTATGGGGGCAAGCCCCCAAACCCCCAGTCCTCGCTGCGCTCGAATGTCTAAAGATAACGAACAATCTTCTTTGAGCCTCTTTCCGATGTTGAAATTGAAAAAGATCATGGGTCAAGATATCTTTGGGCAATTTCCATTTAGTGGTGAACAAAGCCTCTCGTCATTCGTAAACTGATCCAGTTAGGTTCCACCTACTCTGTCTCTATATTTAGAGATTTCAGAACCAAAACATTGCGCGGTGCTTCTGGGATAAAAAAAATGTTCGGCTGTGTTTTGGCTCGATTGTGATAGAAGTATTAGCCTGAAATGCATCAATTGCTCCGTGTGCCTCGCTGGCTGCGCCGTAGATGCTGAAACACCAAATCGACTTAACTTGTGCTACCAGAAAGTCTACAAATCCGCGGCTAGGAAAAGCAGACCAGGCTTGTGGTACGTGCATTTATTAGCTTCGGCGTAGTATTTCTTCTGGCTGCACAATTATCTGTGACAGTGTTGCAGACTGCGAATGTGGAGTCGTTGATTACCCAGGTAAATGCATGGGCTGTGTTGTCTTCAGAAGCGTTTGCGGAGAAGATCGGTTTTGGGGGCTGGATTGTTTCGGGGTTTATATTGTGATGTTTGAGAAAGACATCGGCTCAAATGACCTTTTTGATAAGCATGGATTCACATTCGATAGATTTTAGCATTTATTCAATTTCATCTCGTGGAGAAGATATGTATGCCAAACCTTTTGGGAATTTCTACTAGTAGAGGAGGATCTTCGAAAATCTGCACTTCCAATCACTCGTTCGCAGGGGTTTATCACCTGGGTGGGGATTCGCGAAGGGAGGGGTGGGTCGAGAAGAGGCTCTTCCCAGGTTCTACGTACCCTGAATTACCAGTTTGGGAACTTCGATGCAACCCGAGAAATGCGCAGCCCTCCATGTTATCTCTGCGTTAGATCCTACGTATCACATTAGTATAAGCTGCAGAACGAGGCTGTCAGGCTCTGGCGTGAAGGATGCGGCACGTAATTTCTCGCGACAATTGATTTGGGGGCCAAATGGGAATCTTAATATAGATTGGATGGGTACTGACTGACGTCGAGTGTCTGCATTTCTTTCTCTCTTGTTATTAGATTAGTTCCTGGGGTCAATTGGTTCGAGCTTTGATCGCTTTCCATTTCGCCTAAGAAAGCTTTGATACATATATTTGTTTAACGAAAATGTTGTTTCGCTACGAGAGTTTAGCTTCGGTGCTAGCCTGTGTTGAGGCTGTCGCGGCTTTGTATAGCAGTGATGTCAAGATCTCTCCACGGGATTTCGATTCAAGACAAACGACCAGTTTAGGAGCTATCACTGTGCGTTCTGCGGAACAGAAACGAGGACTTGCCAGTTTTAAACCGGATTTGGAGTGTACTCATCATTATGCTGATCGTACGTTTTGTTCTCTCTCGATTGCTCCTCATCTCTTTGCTTGGATTCTTTCGATTACCAATTATATACCGAAATGCGAAAGGAACATTTCATGCTTTGTTACTATGATTTGGCAAGGTGTTAATGATGCATAGATGATTCGATAATTCGAGGGGCACATTCGAGATTTGCATCCACATCGATGAAATATAAATTACCTGCCGTCGCATTGGAAGATATTGAACTCAATGTCAAGAACATTGTATGTTCAAAGTCAACTATTATTCTTCAGTTTCCCTCGGAAAATTTGTTACTTGGAGCAAAGAAAGAATGGAAAGATTTATCAGAATTCTTGGTCATTTCATCGCACGCCGGGTGTAATGACCAAAATGCGCGGGCTCCATATTTGTAAGGGGAAATGGTAACAATGTGTTGAAAATTACTAATAATCACAATAGAGTATCCAACGTTGAATATGTTTTCAAGTCCAGTACCGCTATACTCTCCGTGCGACGAATTGAATGGAGCGATGCCTACGATACGATGGAAGTAAAATTCGGAATGGGTAAATACGATAGTAGCGCCCTCCGTATACACAATGATTTGCGCAAAAGAATTACTTCGTCAGTTTCAGTATCGTCTTCTGAAACCGTCTCGTTTCCATCAGCGCCATCAGCAACACCCACCTCAGACACATCAGTTCATGACATTGGATATTCGGTACCGGCGGGTTTTAATCTCGGGTCTTTCGCTACTTCGTACGTTTATACATTAACTTTAGTTTATCAGCTCAATGTGACTAACGTATATGATTAGAAATGATGGTGTAGGCGGATCTTTATCAATAAGTTGTAGCAATTGTTCAATTGAAGGTTCAATCGAAATGACTCAGGGCGTGTTTAATGTTAGCAACTCCTCTCTCGATACAAAGAAAGCAGTGAACTTTGTAGAAAATGGTTATTTCGATATGGTAGTCAATGGATTCGGTGCCCATATTGAAATTGATACTGCAGTTGCGGGAACATTTACAGAAACCTACATTATGAATCTTATGACATTGGCTTTACCAGGTTTTCAGGTATGTCATAAATTTACCCCGCATCTTTTCAACCCAGGAATATGTCTCTCACAGGTATTCTAACACATCTTTTAGATCCCAGATATTGCCGCAATAGGCCCAATGTGGGTTCCTGCAATTCAAGGCTCCATCGGCGTCTCGAAAAATCTAAATTTCACTTACGGTTTCGACGTTTCCGCCCCAGATAATTCCTCCATCCGACTTAATATTGGAAACCTTACCGAATCAACATCTTCTGGTTTTAGCGACTCCTCCATCACCGCTCTTCCCCTTACTGCGACCGATTCCTCCATATCCTTAACTCTCTCTCTCGCCCTTCATTCCCAAATTCTCCTCGGTGTTAATATACTATCAGGAGATGGGTCTATAGCCGCCGGCGCTTTTCTTGATCTTCCCGCTCTCTCCGTTACAATCTCCGAACTCACCTCGGTAGATGAAAACTGCAATCCAGCTCAAAGCTCTTCCTCAAGTGTTAAAGACCTAGACTATTTCTCCTCTCTCACAAATATTGTTCCACAAGCAGATATAGCAATAGGACTCCAAGCCGGTATTCAACTGACGGTTCCGGATTTACATTTTGTGGAAAATGTAGGGACGACGGCTACGCTTGCTGGAACGAGTATGCTGCTTCCGACTCAATGTATGAGCTTTGATGGGGGGAAGAAAGAATTTGTTACTCCCGGAGCTACTGGGAGTTCGAGTTCGAGTTCGAGTTCAAGTACGGGGACGGGTACAGCCGCAGATTCGAAGAAGTCGAATGCGGAGAAACATGTTTCAGTGCCGGTGGTAGGTGGCGGAGGGCTTGGAGGGTTGACTTGGATGGCGGGACTTTTGGGGTGTGTGGTTTTTGTAGCGTTGGGCTTATAATGATGATTTGACGATTTGACGATTCTTAATTTTTCTTACCTGTCGAGCCGAAATTCTCAGATTTGAGATCGGACAAGTGAGTAGAAGGTGCTTACTGTATCGGCCATCCACCTTCTTCTATCTCAGGATTATTCATCCCCTTTGTGCTGGCCTTGATGAATTCCTCTATGGAGATCTGTGTCAATTTGCTTGCGAGTATGGGTACTGCCCGCCTGGAGCATGTGATATCTCTACAGGTGTATCACAAACTGTTTATGTCGTCCAAATAATTTTTGTGGAACCTAGTCCAGTATTTTTATGCCCACCGCCATGCGTATTTGTTATGCCATCATCAACTATGAACTCTGAGACAGTCATAACATTCCCACCTATCTCAACGTCAATAGTTATTGGTGGGTCAATACTGTTGTCTATTACGCCTGCTCCAAGTAAGTCACTTCCACTGCTTGGTGGCAATTTGCTGTGCTGATGGAACTTGTGATAGTAAACGAAAGTCATTTATGAATCGCGCTACCCTTATTTCAGGAAGCTTGGGACTAGTGGAGGGTTAGAAAATTGCTCAAACTTAGGAGTTCCTTAGTACTTACTTTTATTCTTATACAATAATAGATAGAATTACTATGAAGATATTACAGACCGTCTCTGCAATCGTCACTTCTTCAAATGCATTGAAATTAAGTCAAGACGTCTGTCGATGAATCAAATTCTGATAGTCAAAGATGCCTTCATCTTAGAACAGCAATTTTTCATCAAGAGTATTTCCCAAATATGAAGCCTTTGAACTTTGGATGTCGGTAGAGGTAGGAATAAGGGTGGGAGGAGAATTGATCAAAGAGGCTGCGGTGTCACGTGTGGTGACTACCCCGCACTTCGGCGACAATAAGACGACTACGAGTAATCATCGAGTAGTTCTCCATTGTCTGACATTCTATTTTCGTTTCATACTTAAGTCTATTCCATCACCAACTTCTCTTTAGATCTTCTCAGAGACTCCCATTGAAAGCCCATTTACCATTCCCAGATACTTCCATCGTATATCACCATTTTTCCACCATGCTTTTCCTTAGAAGTATCCCCAAGAACTTCCATCATACCATCACAAGACACATCAGGGGAGATCATATTTTGTTTTATGAATTCATCATCAAATCCAAGACCCTTTGCGCCTTCATAGCCCAGCTCAGTCGTGACCCAGCCAGGAGCCACAACAAAGGCATTTAACCAGTCGTCCTCAGCATTGATTCGAACAGTAAGCCAATTAACAACAGCTTTTGAGGATCCATATGCAGAATTGCTTATCGGGGGTTGACGCCTATAGATGGATTAGCACCGGAGATTTAGCATGATACCAAGAATGTGTCCACACTTACGCAATTGCCCCGGCCGTGGAGCCCATAGGTGTGAAAATGGGATTCTTTGATTTCTGCAGCAAAGGTCGTGTTGCTTGGTATATCGATACACATCCATAGACATTGGGTTCTATGTGGGCTTTCAGATCCGATATTTTGAGATCAGCCACTTTGGGCCAAACATAAGACACGCCTGCATTGGCAATAACGATATCAATATGTGGGATGTTGTGCTTGTCCTGGAGTTCCTGGACGGCATCAAATGCATCTTGTTCGATTGAAGCGTCAATTTTGACGATAATTACTGTCAAAAGTTAGACTTATTTTGGAAATTTGGAGAACGTTTCAAAACCTTTTCGGGAAGTCCCATGTTGTGCATTTTTATTGCCAGTTGAGATTAGTGGAAGGTGAGTAAAATATACTTACGACTACTTCTAGAGCCTTTAGGTAGATCGAAGAGCTTTTTCGAACTCTCATGTGACGGATCACGATTTGCCGCAATTACAGTGTGATTTGGTAATGCTAAGTAGCGTTGGAGGAGTCCTTTTCCCAAGCCTCGATTTGCACCAGTTATCAAAACTATAGTTGGTGGCATTATGATGTTGTAAGATTTTAGGAATAAGTCTATTTGTTGTAGTGAAGAAGCAAGAAGAGTATGTTGGTCGAATGTACTTTTTTTGAGACATGATATTCATGAGGACATCTTATAAAGTGATAAGTTCATGACAGATGATAAAATTCTTCCGGATTACGAATGTATTGATTGCAAATCAAAGATAAATAACTCCACTCTAGATGATTCATCTGGTGAGTTCACAAAAGAAATCCCAATGATAGAAGTGAGAGCATGGGTTGTTATCATGAGAATCTGACATGCATGGCCAACATTCCGACGAGACGACGGAAGTTTGTAATCCAGTGGTAAGATGGCTATTCAACAGCCGCGTATCAATCAACCTCCTGAATTACGTCCCCGAAAATAGATTCGAATGCTTTGATCAATCGAATTATGAATCCTGTTTTTCAAGTCAACAACTTTCCACTTCTTGCTATACTAGCGGCCTTGGAGGTTCTAAGATGATAGTTTTATCTTTCGCCCTATGAATTCTGTACCCCTATTCATGTTCAGCCCTTGTCGCATTTAATTGGGACTAGGTCATGTCTTCACACCTTCCCCAACGTCACATGCCAAGTTTCCTCTTCAGCCTCACCATTGGCAATCATGGAGTCATGACAGATGTAGTCAATTTAAGCTTTCTGGAAATATTCTTCCATCTAGATATACGGCGTGCTGATCTCACGCATTCTAATTCTGGAGAAAGCTGAAAATCCCGATTCTAGAGCGATCGAGAAACATTGCACATGATCTCCATACGTTACACATGAGTCAAGCATGGATGTACAAGCAAGCCTCCACGAAAATCATTTCTTTTTCCCGCTTAGTCCTTAGGAGTTTTAGAATGTTAACCTATTATTTGAGCTTATTTTCTGCCTCTTTGCGCCACATAAGTAACAAACGAAGAGTATTGCATAACAGAGTCGTGATTTTCATTCATGTGTTTCACACCCAAGGACCTAATCATATCAAGCGATAGAGATTTCAGTTTCTTATCCTAGCAACAATCAATTCCGAGCCAACATCTCGGAAGCTACTTGGGTATAAGTATGAACGTCGAGGAATTTTACAGAAGTTTGTCTTCTCCAGATACCTTGAACTTTCGGACTTCTTCCAAAGTAAAATATTACTTTACACAATGAGATTTTTCTCCATATATGACATCGCATTATTCGGTGCATTAGCCACCGCTAATCCTCTTATTCAGGTTCTTTCATCAAGGGATACCTCCGCTCCTGAATCATCATCTGTCGTTCCCAGTTACACAGTACTCAACAATTATTGTGAGAATGCGGGCCCTAAGGCTGTAAGTTTGTCGGTCTCTTTTTGTATCTCGTTGGCGTCTCAATTCAGAATCGGGTGTCACTTTTCATCAACATTGATCGCTCGTAGTTTCCTTCATAGTTCACTTGATAGTTGAGTATGAATCGCACTTACTAACTTTTCTTAGTATGTCGGAGTCCAATACGACAATGGTGTAATAACCTCTTATGATTATAATCAGTGCTACCCTTACACCGTAAATGGCAGTACCGCATTGCAAGCCGTTTTCTGTAAAAGTGTCATCTGCGAGAATTGCGCGTATGTATGAACTTTCTAATTTTCTCACCTCTATCACTCGGGCTGTCATTTCGAGAGCTTAAATAACGCACCCGCAGCTCTTTTTTCACCTTTTTCCATGGCCCAAACTTCATTCGAAGATATACTAACGACTTCTAAACAGCGGCGATGATTGCACCGACCCCAACCTTACTCTCACAGTCCCAAGGAGTCTAACTTTGGTCAATCCATGGGGACTTGTAACAACGATTTTAGGGAAAGGAGCAATATGCCAGGAGCTCTAGCTTGACTGACAGGCTTAACCCTCCGATGAACCAAAGCTTTCTATTGAAAACAAAAAATTAGTTTCGTTTTGGGCTGATCACGTTATGTGGAAGACTGCTGTGATATGGCTCGATGCAATCATTCACGTTTGTCAACCAACACGAAGAATGGCTTCAGAATTCCAGAAAATCAACGTTGGCCGTCATCAAAGAAACTTGCACCCACCACAGTCGCTTCTGATTGATATTCTAAGCTAGTAAAAGTTCTTACGCATTTAAAGTCAGTGTTACTTTTGATCTTTTGATATTACTGTGTTTGCGCAAGAGCTTTCCATTTATTCACCTGTTGAAGAATGCTATTAGAAGCCCCGCTTTTGTGTCACATAATAGTGACATCGTGTTGGTGGTCTACACAGATCGGTACTCAACTAATTGTGATTTCTATCGGTGTGGCCGAACAATAGCTACACCGATTCAAATCAAAAATCCACGTTTTCATGTTCATTTATATCTATCCGCGTTACAATGCTGCCTCTCAGCTCGTTATTTTTGGTTTCACTTTGTAGCACCATCTCAGATTACCGTTACCAAATTTTGTTTTGAGAAATGTCAGGCGTGTCAATAATTTCACAATACGAGAGACGACTGTGTCTACGAAATGGGATGTACGAGTGAATTTTGGGGAAATTTTGAGGTATCTTAGGCTTTACTTACTTCATTTCTCACAATTGTCTTCAAGAATATCAGATATCAATTGGATATATCAACTGCCATGATACTTCATTACCAGCTCAATCAATATTTCATCCTGTCAGTGTGTGATTCGACGTTCTAACGACCAAACTTTCACAAATTCGGCAACATAGCTTCACCACAAAGATCAAAATTTCCAAGATTCTTGAATGAATCATGAATCAATCGAAGAGGTATAAATTCTTGCTATTACCCCATCAATAAGATGTCAATCTCATCATAAATTACACACAACATCTCATCCCTCTCATCCATTCCTGAGTCTCAGACTCCTTGTCTGTCGACTCCTAATTGTAACTCATAATCGAAAATGAAGATCACCATTCCCCTCACAAGTCTATTTCTTGGGTTCGCGAGCTATGCGACTATCAATGCTCAAACTGCAGCCGATACAATCAGTTCATGTCAAGCCCAGAATTCTGATAATGTAATGAGTTCTACCTCTATCTACTTCCCATCCTTATCTTCACAGCCCCCTCCATCCCACTTCTTGGATCATAAAAACCCTATACCTACCAAACCATCATATCACAAATGAAACTACCAACATTATCCGTAAATTAACCTTCTCAAAGTTCATATTCGCAAACTACGACGGAGACCTAGCAGTCACTTACCCACATTCCCTCTGTTTCCCATTCGAAATCTTCAACAACCCTCTCAGTTCCGCCCTTTTCTGTCGTGATGCACATTGTTCATTCTACAGGTAATTTTTTTCCTCCCTCTCCTTTATTGTCTTATTGTGCAGAACACAAAACTAACCTCCTCCAACTCAATCAGTGACGACGACTGCACAACACCCTCAGATTTCTCAATCACACCCATCCCTTTCATTCAAAGCCAAGGTCTTCCTACGAAACTAACATCTAGCTTGGGGTGGAAGAGCGCGAAATGTGGAAGTAGTTTGATAGGATTTACTTTAGGACAATAGGATAATTGTCCATAGCGAAACAAAACCTTGTGGAGAACATGCGAAAAAGTTCATTTTTACTATGTACAAGGAGGACGATTTTATTTGAATTGATTGCCTGCTTTTTTTCTTTTTTTGATAATAGAATATTGTACTGTCTTTTATTTCACGGGACTGAGTGACAGAGTGAAGTGGAAGTGGAAGTGAGAGCCAAACCGAAGGCACCAGTGATAAGATAATGTTGGCATTGCTGTTTGATTGCAGTTTGTGGGCATATTATCTTGTCCTTCATTTGAATTATTAATTGACGAATGCTTTGATTACAACCATATTCCTTCCCAGCAAAAGACATGATCATCTGAAAGCATGGAGTGAAATAAAAAGTATATCACGAGGCACGTTAAGCAGCGTATTATGTCACTTGAGTTATATTTCCCTGAACGAAGGTTGAATCTGTACTGAAGTCCAGTGTTAAACCTCGACAATAAACCCCCTAGTTGATGACCAATCACTATACTTTAAGACTCCTCAATTTTTCAGCATTGTCTCAACCATGCCATTGGCATCTTCCTCGGGAGATATCCGAACTTTGATATCTAAGAAGCCAGCAGTAGTAAGTAATTTCCTTCATTCCTTTCCGTCCCATCCTTGCCGCTGTTGAATACCATCATTGTGAGATCCAAAATTGCGTGGAAATTGGTGGCTTCTTTTTTTGATACAATCATCTCATGTAACAAGAACTTTGAATATCCCAGTTTCATGGCAGATTTGAGGCTTTATGACTACTTGTCACTAGCAAGAGAATATCCTTTTGGTTGTATGGCTTCTTGCTAGCGTGTCATGCCCATCTTGGAGCTCGGGGCAAATGACGAAATCTCTTCAAACTTGTGGGAGCATCAAACAAATAATTAAGCAGCAATCGTTTGTTATAAAAGGCAGGCAACAATTTATCATCTAATATCACCTAGGAAACAAAATCTTTGGGTATCAAATGTCTCATCTATATCGCTATGCTGAAACATGCAAGTCTCTTGATGACTAAAACATCCCATGACGCCCGATCCCGTTTGAAGAAAACATGATCTATATGCAATACAGCCACAAAAAAAGAATGCAACAGAAAGCCTGAGTTGGGACCTATGCCTCTCCAAATCACCCACTACTAACAAATGAAAACGAAAATCCCGCCATATTCCCATGACGCCAATCGAAAAAATAATCCAATCCTCCTATGCATGCTCAAATCCAATAACATATAACACCCGAATATGGAATATATATCCATGCTAATATCAATATCAAAACTCAAATAAGTCCATATGTATAGGCATATCTAATCCCATACCCATTCCAAACCATAATGCTGTCAATACCCATGAGTCGTGAATATTTCCTAATATATTAAACGTTTTCTGATACGTTTGTCAAAGTCCATGCAAGACATCGTCCCAATCGGAAACCTCTCCATCACCATAATCGGTACTAGCAACACTAGCTGCTCTTTTGAACCGCTGTGTTTCGTTCGTGATAGCACCCGCTACCTTCTGCCCATCTATGATTCGTGACGGTGTTTTAAATTCTACCTCAACATCCACCTCAACATCCATCTTACCTCTGCCCTTCTCACCAGTATTTTTCGGTGTAGGTGTAGAAAGTACCGCTTTGTATACCTCATCCCACTCCTTACTTTCAGCAAGCGCAGCTTTAAGCTGTCCATCTAGTTCAGGCTCAAGATCATCATCAAAATTATGCCTGTTAGATGAAGTCGCCTCTTTGATTTCATCCCATGCTTTCTTACTCTCTGCTAAAGCAGCAGCTTCTAAATCTTCTGGTTTCTCGGTGAAAAATCTCTTCTTCGTAAACTTGTCTTCCGGTTTTTCCTTGAACCAAGGTGATCTTTTCGGTTTGAGCGTGAGTTCCATTTCTGGATCAATCTGTGTAGTACTTGGCTCAGCCAACTTACTCTGCAATATTGCTGGTTGTCCTTGATGGTGGTTAAAAGTGGATATTTGAGCTTGTGACAGCTGTGAGGGACTTGCCATCAGTGATTTGGTTTTCGGCATATCCTCCAGTCCAGGCGGCTCTAAACTCGAGAAAATTGAATCTTGGCCACAAAGAAAGTTTTGTAGATCCTCTATTCCTGCTGATATCTCCTTGTGGGCATCAATGGTGTTTCCCCTTTCTTTTTCTTTTTGGGGCGTTGAATCGGAAATTTCCCAATCCTGCGAAAACATTTTGAGTTCCTGAGTGGATAACATGCCTCCAAATTCATCATCAGAAGTTGTAGGAACATTATCCTTCACAATTCCGAGGTTTTCTTGGTCCCCTTTGTGAGCAGAGTTTCTACTCGAGTCTGTGAAAGAGTGGGATGTAATGGATTCTTCACATAGTTCTCTAGCTTCTTGAGTTGCACTAGGAAAAAAGTCGTCAAGATGAGATTCAAGAAATGCTTGTGTGGAGGGTGGAAGACTATAAGCGTCGGTTGTTTTCCTGGTGTTGACTGGAGCAACAGGGGCCGTTCCAAGTTTGCTTTTCTGTGGAAGAGCTGGAGGACCCATGTTGATAGACCTTTCTTGAAGTGCGGGGCGTATATAACTGGATGTAGGGGCTTGAGCAGATGATTTTTGAGCCGGTTCTCGTTTAAAATGTTGGGATCTGGGCACAAGAGAATGGACTAATCCCTCTTGCCAGCCCTGCTGACCCGAATCGGTTGAATGAGGGACTGGAATCTCAGATTCAATGCCAGTAGCATTGTTTGACATAGCCGGAGCAGCACCCAGTGATTTCTTCGTGGGGGCTGGGTTTCTATCTAACGGCCTAGAATTGAGGCACACATTTGTTTCTGGCACTGAAACTGCATCACAATTCAAATTGGAAGGAGAATTCTGTAGAGGATCATGAGCTAAACTACGCGAGTGTGGACTGTTTTGCTTTTCGTGAGTCGCTTTAGTTGATGAACCCCTGGGAAGACGTAATGGCGGTTTGGTATGTATGGATTGGGAGATTGATATGTTTCTGGCGTGAATAGGCGCATGCCAAAGAAGTTCTCGTTCCCCCGCAATATCCTTTACAGAACTGTTGGACGTGGGAGTTGTAGGTTTTGTGTTGTCTCTACTGATTTCTTTGTGAATCGAGAGTGCTTGTTTACTATCTGACTTGCAAACTGCATCCGCTGCTTCGGAGCGTATTTGAGAATCAAGCATGTCCTCTAGTTCAAATGGATCATCGGGCGAGTTTTTCTCCCTTTCAAAATTCTTCATTGGTGGTAGCTCTTGCTCATTGTTGAATGGGGCGGTAGGTTTTCGAAACGGGGGTCTTGTCAGGCCTGCAGATCTGGGTCTACCTAGATTCGTATTTATTGGAGTGGAATGCATAGAGCTAGTGTCCAACAATGAAATGTCGTTCTCTGACAGGGGCGGAAAATCTCCAAATTCGTCATCGGAATCTTCTAATGGAATTGGCGACCCCAAAATGGCCATTTTATCATTGTTCTTTTTATCTGTAAGTTGTTCCTTCTGCGGTTCATCTTCGTACTCGAAATTGCGATGCTTGATTTGTTTCGACAAGACTTCATCTTCATATTCATTCTCGCCCCCCTCCTCGACCTCATCCTTGTCGTCCTCGGAAATCTCATGCGCAACTCGTTTTGCGGGTGGTCCATCCAAATCATCGCACATAGTACCTTCGGACTCTTCGCCTGTATTTGATGTCTCCCGAATTCTCTTGGTTCCCTGATTCAAAAACAGAGAAATCCTCGACTGACTTGGGCGAACATGTCTGTTGGGTTCAGGTATTCCCCGTTTCTTCCTCTCTTCTTTCTGCTCTAATGCTTTTGCTGCTTTCTTATCTCTCGCCGCTTTTGCTTTCGCAGCTGCTTGTTCTTTTTCATGTGCTTTTCTATGCTTCGCAAGTTCTTCGGCGTCTCGTCGCTTTTGTTCGGCTTTCGTTATTCGTGGCGTTCGATTTGCTTTTTGATATGCTTTTTTTGCTTGTTTGCTGGTCATTGGTCGGTGGACCTTTGGCGCGTCCACCAATTCGAAGGTACGCTGTTTACTCGGCATCTTGAATGGATATTGTTTCGTTACATATTGCGAATTGCAGAAATGAATGGATGGATGATTGATGATGGATGTCGTTCAACACCGAGGTTGGACGTTCGAAGTGAGATATTCACGCGATCTGTAATTAGTCGAAGATGTGACGCGTTTGCCATGTTGACGCGGGGTCTGTTGCTAAGGCATATAACACCAAGTCACGAGACCTCGGACCAGATCTCGCGTACAATATCCCGAAAGCCATGCTATGATAAGAGCCACTCCACAACTTATACGGTCAGATTGCCATGCATGTATTCCGTACCGTTTCTTTTTCTTTCAAGATTCTTTGCACATTACTTGTTAAACCTAGCTGTATTCATCCAAGCAGACATGAAAGTCAAATCATGAGATTCTCGTTAAATAGATCGTTATACTTCCTAGTCTTCATATACACAAACTACCTTAGCAGTCAGCAGGATCTTAAGGCTTACCATTTTTGATTCGGGCCTTTGGAAGATACCCTCTGCAAACGTCGTGCTCAACTGAGCAGCCATCTGTTCGGTGTGTCTCTTAATTTGGAGGAAGCTACATGGATACCGGCTAAATGAATTGGTTCGAGTGGTTCTTACAAGTAAGGGTGCGTTTTCACTTCATACATTAAGAAGCAAGATCGCAGTCGGTAAAGTTACCTGACAAATACCAAGCTTTTCAGTGTGGGGTAGATTTCTGCGTTCAAAAAGGATTCAAAAAGAATTCTTCGAGGTACAGAAATCGGGGATCCGGATCAAAATCTTATTTAAATTTTATTCGCAACTTCAATGGAACATGGGCAGAGGTTTCTTTACTGGAGCTCATTGTTTGTGCTTGAATTCCCGTATAAGAACCCAGAAACAATCCTGGTAATAGAGTGGGATTGTAGGTCAGCAGTGCTAGCCAACACCTGGTCACTAACCGTTGGCAATATTGGTCTACTTTTACCCGATGTTGCTTGTATTTTCAATGCCGTTTGATGGGTGCGCGTTAAGGTCCCACCACAGCTCCATAAATGTACTATCTGGAAATCAGATGCACAATCAGTGAAACGATAATAAAAGTTTACCAGCCAACTGAAAAGTAGGTCTTGCGTTTTTTTGACACAGGACTCTAATATCTATAGCCAATGTTTGTTTCGATGGGGTTTATTGGGAGTATTACTTGAATAGAGGTTAGTTCTTTTAATTGGCAGATGCATTTGATTAGCATGTGAACTCTTCTAGCTTAAATTGCATTACATGTTCGTCCCGACAGTTCGGCACCTACCTGTCTAGTGCTTTCCCCATTAGTCTGCCCGCATATATCGAGAGGCGGCAGTGAGCCGGGTAAAATACCCAATGCCTATAGGTTGATTGACTTTTGACAGGCAACGCGTAATTAATTTCCTGTCTTGGTAATCAAAATATACGTTGCACAGATTGGATAATGAACATGAGCCAAGCCTCGGAGTCCGGAAAGTGGGTTATCATGAGCGTTCTAGCTAATACATATCAAATATTTTACAACCTACTCGTACTAAAAGTCGTCAATCCACTCGTGGTGCCGAAAAGCATGCAGATCTACCGCCATAAAAACAAGACTACTCTTCTCGTAGTTTGTCATCCATCCTGCATCTATCTTCGGAGTGACATACATTCTGGCCATACAAGTAATGTTCAAGGGACGAGTAGGGGTCTAATTCCACAAATAAACTCTATGAAGTATGAAGTATCTACCGTAAAACTTTTAGCCCAATCAGCCATGAGCGCCGGGTAAATACAACTTTTTATTTATTTAATTTCTCCTCCGTGCATATCGGTGGAACTAAAAATCCTGTTTCATCATGCATGTATAATTCTCGGTAAGATGGTGCATTGCTCAGAGGGAAACGACGGGCAAGCCGGGCCTTCACATTCAGTCCAAAGGATATCCAATTCCCTGATTCCTTGACTCCTTGGTTATATTCAACAACATCTTGACCTTCTGTTCATTCATAGATTCTCCCTATTGAACTCGACGGCAATCTCACGTGTTGCCAGTTTGAGATTCCGTCGTCAAGCAAAATTAAGTGAGGCTTTTGAAATGTAAACGAATTCTGTCCCACGCTATGGCGACCGCTTTTTGTACCCACTACTTGAAAATGTATTCTGGCTTAATTTTAATCTTTGTGTTTATTCTTTCGGTAATAACCCCATATGGCATCATTTCATGTATTGATACCTCAAATATCAGGAATATGATTAAATTTACTCCAAATAGTATTTTTGATATTTCAGTTTTTATTTTTTTTGAAAATGATGTTATTCTAGTCTTTCTTTTTTTAAAATATTTTCTGAATAGAATTTTCTGATTTTTTAAATTATTTAAAAGAATTAAGAAGTTGAAAAGGTTGAAAAGTTTGAAAAAAGTTGAATTTTTTTAAGTATTTTAAAAAAAATCTAAAAATGAAAAAGTTAAAAAGAGTTCAAAGATTGAAAAATTGGAAAATTGAAAAATTGAAAAGCTAAAAAATTTGAAAAGATTGAATGAGTTGAAAGAGTTGAAAAAATTGAAGGAATTGAAAAAGCTAAAAAGGTTAAAAAAGCTAAAAAAATTTCAAAAAATTAAAGAAATATAAAATAAAAAATATATTAGGATTAAAATAGTAACATTTATAAAATCAAAATGATTTGAATTAGTATATGCTAGGCTTCAATTAGCACTTTTGATATTTGAGGTATCAATATATGAAATGATGCTATATGAGGTTATTACTGTTATTCTTTCTATCTTCATTTATTAAGTATACGTCGCTACATCAAGAGTCTGAACCTTGTCTCCCCTTGCTAGATTCTAACACAACGCGATCACTATAATAATCATTGTGCTCGTCATCACTTATAGCTGTCGCCATTAAAGTTGTGTCGTTTCTGGGGCGTCTTTTTACTGCAGGGGGTGGTAAATCTTTTCTTCCTTCTTCTTCTATATTATCCAGTCGATATCCTCGACCTGAACGCCCACTTGTACTCGACAATGAACCTCTTAAAACTTTGTATAGTGGTCGGTAAGTGGGTATTGTTGCCGTCAGGATCGTAATCATTAGTTCGGTAGACGACCATAATATCAAGCCTATGGTTTCATCTGAAAAAGAAATGTTAGCAATTCAGTATTGGATAACTGGATACATAGATTTGCTCACAGGAATAATCCGACCTTGAGGAAAGGCCATTCAGGTTCACTGTTCTTATCACACCACATATCATAGCACTATTTAGATGTAAGTCTATGACTACGACTTGTGCCAGCGAGGTGACTTACAAAATTCCCAAACTCATGGACGATGTAATAAGAACTTTTTCCTTCTTCTTCATATTCAACTCCCAAAGTATGATCCATGGTAGCACGGCGAGAATGAAATCTGCTGCTGCGGAGGTGCCTCTTAAGATATTAGCCAAGATTGCGGGATAGAATCTGAAATCTTGTCACTCACCCCCAACGGTGATTGAGATAGCAGTAAATTGTTCTGTGGAGACCCAGCACTTGGCAGGAATGTACGGGTTCCAGACGTGAGCTATCGGATCACATCGAATGAAATCAAATAGAGCGCATATGATGGCGATACCAGTCACTGCGAACATGGTGATGTAGAGAACCCATTTGTGCCATTCGACAACGGCAAGTCTCAGCAAAAACACCGATGCTGAAGCTTTGCTAGTGGCTATGCCGATTATACAAAACCTGAAGTATGGATTAGATATTTTGCGTGTACTGTTGGAAGAGGTGACGGCATACGTTTGGCCAATGATCTCCGATCGGGTTGCATTTGCGAAAGCCTCAATGGTAAGATCCGAAGAATGCTGGCCGAACCCTTGAGTTGCAGCTGCCGTGCAGGCCACTGTGTATGGCATCAACATAAACTAAACATTCATTATCAGTAGCCAAGACAATAAGTCATTCGATATTCTCAACTCACCCAGCTTATTATGATAAGATAATCGTCAAAGCCCACGTTTCTTGTGATGAACCCTTTCGTGTAAAGTCTAAGACCGATTGCAATTAGAGCTACAACAGTCTCCGTCCACATGACCGCAACAATGGTAGGCCCTTGACCGGCTATAGCCATTTTTACTTGGAGAAAAGAGTAAGACAGCTGAGTTGAATCCAAAGTAGGGCTCTTCCATATGGTATATAGAGAAGCATAGTGCAGTTTCCCATGTTGAGTACTCCTGAAACTCGCTTCCAACAGTAGTTCGAGTTCGTTCTCGCATCGAGAACCCTGGTCGTTTAGAACTTCTCTGGTAAATTCTATAACCACTTCGCTGGTTCGATCGAACAATGAATGAGTTCGACTTTTTGACCGATGGCCCCAAAATACTGATCGGTATGTGTATTTTCCGCGATTAACCCTCAGTTCCTCGGCTATAAGTCGAATTTAATACCTCAACGCCATTTGAAAGTGAAACCAATGCTATTCAGTAGATCCTCCTACATATTTAAAGTAAGTAGAGTTTATGGTCAAGCATTACTGGTCTCCACGCCATCATTTAACCCATGGTATGGCATCGGGGTCTTTGATTGGTCCGCGGGAAGACGTTGCATACTATAATGCTCCCCTGCCGCATCCTTGTATCGGTAAAACTGACCTTTGCAGTAATCGAGAGCTGCACCTTCCTTTCTTTGCATAAAGTGCCCCTTAATTTTTCTACGCAGAGAAATTCAATCGAGTGGCAATAGAATTGCTGTAAAATTCCACGACTGCTTCAGTCAATGAAGACAAAAGTCACCATACAATGTGTGATTAATGTAACATTAATAGCAAGTATTTATTTTCCCGGATAATGCTAGTGCCGAATTTTTGACCCGGACAACAGTGTGGGGGTACTAATATTCAAGCATCTCCATTTTCTAAACCTTATTATCCAGCTAAAGGTGGATATCCAACGGTTAGTGGAGACTCTTGCATATGTATAGTCTATATGATACTGCAAGTTGGATAGGCGTACGTCCGATAATGCTTCCATTCATCACATCTTGATTGTGACATAAATTATACAATGTTTATAAGATCCAGCCCGCTACCACATATGTTGGCCCCGCATTCGCCATTCTCCCATATCCTCTTTGCTTGATCAATATATCATGGCGCAAGGCATTTCTATCTTGCAGGTGATTCTCTCAAGTATCTGCATTTTTGGACTCTACTTAATCTGGTTTTATTTCACATCCCCTCTAAAAAGCATCCCCGGGCCGTTTCTAGCAAAATTCACGAATTTCTGGCGCTTGATTGACACCTACAATGGCCGGGCAGAGCTCACACACAAATTCCTTCACGAAAAATACGGACAAGCTGTACGAATCGGTCCAAATCTCGTCAGTCTTAACGATCCAGATCTCGTTCGGACTATTTACAGCCTTAAGGGGGAGTTCCTCAAGGTATGATCAGGCTATTCGATAACCCCGTTTTATCGTAATTCTTGAAGTCTTTTTCCTTTGTTACTAACGGGTGACTAGAGTGACTTCTACACGGTCAATGACAGCAAAGTCGGAAGCATAACCATCAAAACTGTCTTTGGTATTCAAACCAACGATGTGCACAGTCAGATGTTGAGACCTGTTCAAAAGCTGTATAAGATGGGTCATATATTGACACTTGAACCGCTGGTTGATAATACTATCAACAATCTTTTCAGACGTCTCGATGAGTCATTCGTTAATGGGCCCAATGCAGGGAAGACTTGTAAAATAGATGACTGGATGGTGTTCTTTGCTTGGGATGTCATCGGCCAGGTCACCTTCAGTAGATCGATGGGATTTCTGGATGCTGCCTACGACCATTCTGGCTATCTCGACGTATCCAACCAGATCAACGACTATTTTGGCGTAATTGGACAACTCCCCGCTTTGGACCACTGGCTTGCAAAAAACCCCGTGTGGCCTATTGGGCCCCTAACTGTTGACAAAGCCGCGGCATATTGCGCAGAGCAATCCATTGCACGACAAAAAGGTACCGATAGCAAATATATTGATCAGAAAGACATGCTAGATGATTTCCTGGAGCTCAAACGTTTGAATCCAGGAATGGTGAACGATAACACAGTCATCGGTTATATGCTAGTCAACATCCTTGCTGGTGCTGATACCACTTCCATTGCGATTCGATCAATCATCTACTTCACCCTCAAAAATCCTAGGGTGTACAAAAAGCTCCAGCAGGAGATAGACAATGCCAATTTGTCCTTGTCTGTTGCTTATAAAGATGCAGCTAAACTACCATACCTTGAAGCAGTAGTCAGGGAGTCCAGCCGCTGTTTTCCAGGCGTTGGTCTCCTACTTGAGCGTGTCGTCCCCGCAAGTGGTCTTACCCTTCCCGATGGTACTTTTTTGCCGCCAGGAACAAATGTAGGTATGAGTGCCTGGACCGTTCATCAAAGCAAGAAGGTCTTTGGTGAAGATGCCGGATACTTTGTTCCGGAACGCTGGCTTCGATATGAGGATCTTGAGACTCAAGAGGAGTATGAATCTCGTCGTTCCGCAATGAGATCAGCAGATCTCAGCTTTGGTGCTGGGAAAAGAATTTGTCTGGGTAGAAATATCAGTATCCTTGAGATATACAAACTTATCCCTTCGCTGTTCTTAAACTATGACGTAAGTTTACCCACTGATGTTCTGCTTTTCGCGACACTGACTATGACAAAAGATTTCTCTCGTGAACCCTCGAAAGGAATGGAAAGTTCAGAATTCGTGGTTTGTAAGGCAAAGTGATATTGACGTAAGGATCCAAAAACGAAATTCTGCAGCAGTCTAATTCCGGCGCTGTAACTAGTGTGAATATCAAGTTCAAATTTAAATGCAATCCAGAGATATTGAAATTGAATGATCGCTTAGCACAATTTTTTCGCATTGAAAAAAAAAGGCACTGACCTTATCCATTGAGACACACGTACCATGAACATTTCAGAAAGTCACTTTTTCAGGAGGTATTTTGTAGACTCTACTTGAACTCTGTCACCGACCATTGCCTTGTCACAGCAATCTTCCCTTGACTCACGATCCTATCTGTGTTTTCACTTCCGCAAATTTCATCATTCTCTCCTTCAACTACTCCCAACTCTCCACTTTCACCATTTATAGAGTTTTTAATACCCATTATATCTTTTCCACTCTCTGTTTCATCATTCGCACTCTTCAAGCGGCGCATACGAAATGATTCCTTATGGAAAGAAAACTTAGAACCTCCATGGTTGGTTCTGTAGCTATTGAAGTAAGATGCGATTCGGTGATTGAGAATAATTTCGAGAAGAGGTATAAGCGTCGGAACACAGGCAGCGATGATGATCAGATTGATCTCGAATCTGCCACATCGATTCAGTCAGCTTATACCCTGCACAGATTGGATATTTTTCAATTAGTATAGAGGTCCTGATGTAAAAACTCACGCATTCCACACAAATAGCCAGACGGTAGCCCCTAAAGAGAAAGTCAGTTTTGAGGTCGCAGGGGAGATAGTTCACTTGCATGTAATATCAGAATGATTAGAATCATTCTTGAGTTCAATAATCTTGATAACGGCGAACCCAAACGCGCTGATCATTTATTTAGCGAGAAAAACCTCAAGATAGACTTGACAAGAGGAGACTCACGAAACACCGGTGCTAAGTAAAACACAGATGGCTACCTTCTTCTTCTTATTCATCTGAAGCTTCCATATCATATGAACTGGTACGATAGCTAAAACTAAATCAATGAAAGCCATATAACCTAAAGTCTAATCAGCAAGTATCAAATTATCAATGCGGAGAGACGATTACTTGAAGCAGATTGTGATATGATTGCTACAACATTAGATTTGATACAATGTCCATTGGGTGCTGATGCTGGGTTCCAAAGCATTCTGACAGGCGTACATTGCGTAAACATAAGAATCACAGCTATACTGTTAATCGTAACCATAATTGATAGGAGACCAGCGAGAAGCTTCGTTCTCCATGGTGTTGGGTATTGAAGCCGCAAGATTAGACAAGCAACAGATATTTTTCAAGTAGAAAGACCAGATACGCAAAGCGGCTGTGAAATCCAGTTCAATCTTGTTGTAGTTATAAGTTGTTCCGCAGTCAAAGTATCTGCATGTCGACAGCCACCATTTTTGGCATAAATTGTCCAGACAACACTCATGGCTATCGAGGATGCCTATTTATAACTGTAAGCTCGAAGTCCCTACCACTCAAAAGATTTAGATCACCCATACTACAGCAGCCAAAATGAGCCAGTCATCCCACCAAGTACTTCGGATGAGTCTCACCCGACAAAAAAAACGGAGGGCGACAAAAATAATGGCAAATGCCGTCCAAATCCAAGTCGAGATCAATAGGAGGGGAGCTCGATCAGCTGTTGAAGCATCGAGGAGTGTTGGGCTCGAGCTCATCTTGCAGCCAACCTTCGGGGATCTGTTAGAATGGAGTAAATAGCAAAGCAGAATTGGTGTGATGAGAACGGCTGAGCGTAGTGAACATTGGCTAGGGAGACAATAAAGCAGTCGAAGAAATCAATGCTATGCAATAGAGGCATGGTGCCATAATTATAATTCGTAGTAACAAAGGTACAAGAGCTTTTACCCGTGTTGCCCTTGTCACAATCTACTACCCAGATCTCAGTTCTCTGTGGGTACACAATCCTGTACATGCCTATTACCCCTTCGCATGAAATTTCCTTAGCATCAAATCCCAAACGTCATGTTGGACATGGAATGCTTATGATATCCTGACTCCCCGAAAAGCAACATGCAATGGGGGAGCAGATTTTTGTACCGATTGGAAGCCTTCAGATTACGATCCACTAGTCTACCGCACTGCTGGGAGAGCCGAGGAAGGTAAATCTCGCTTATGATATTGCTCTCCTACAGCATATTCAAACTAGTGATGCTGAAAACTTGGAGTTGGTGACTTTAATGAGAGTAGAAAGAAAGGCATACGCATTAAACCTCCGATCCAGTTTTATATCACTATATCGTAGTGTAACCGCGTTGAGCTGACAGTGAAGTATCAAGAGAATTACACTTGATAATTTGTGGGGTGTTGTAGTAGTGTCATGAGCAGGTTTTCGAGAAGTACTGCGGTACTTTATCCACATTATCAATGTTGGAATCTGATAAATCTGACATGCATAATCCAGACCCCGGTGGAAGTTCAGAGGCGGAACTACCATTTAACGGTAGACTAAGAATGTCTCCCAGTTTGTGCTTGAGATCAACTTTCTAGACCATCATATAGCGCGGTCTAGCCTATGAAAGCTCGGAATAAATATTTGATGACATATTTGAGTTTGATGTAGACACCTAGTCAAGCGTTCTAGTAACGTCTCATGGGAAACTCTTGACCGAGGAAGAGCATAGGCATCGTAATGGTTAGCGCTCAGGGATATATTACCGGGGCAGATGCAAGGGTCTGGCAGCTCATTGCCGTATACGGCACGTGCATCATTTAGATTACGGATATGAACACCCGACAAATTATCAATAACACAGTCAAGGCTTATTATTAGTGCAGACATCAAGATTGTCATCAGTGATACATGTCTACCAGAGTATGAAGGGATGAATTTATTTGTGCAGAAACTTCCATGGTGAGTACTAACTTCAACACTTCTTACTATAAATATCAGTTAATATTAATATCAATTTGATCAATAAATATAAAATACTTTAATCTATAATAATATAATTATTCTAATTTATTCATTATATAAAGCTATATATATTTATAGATAGATTAGAAGCTAATGTTTGTGTTAGTTGGTAAAGCTTTTTCTGTATGATCACATGATCGATATCTTGACACTTAAGATTATAAATAGATCGACGGACATGGTGATGAAAAGGGCAGTTTACTTTTAAAGAACGACATAAAAGCGAATGGATTTTTCTATTCAACAATGCTGATTCTAGACTCAAAGAGGAGAGTGTGCAAAAGCCGATGAAGTCCAAGCTATCTTTTATAATTGTGACTTGGAATCCTTGAACAGATCACAAATAGCAATAGGAAATCAAACAAAGTATCGATAGTAAATTCAATAAACCAACAATTGTATACCCTTTCCATACAAAAAGAAACTTATCATTAGAAACACAATTTCTAGAATCATATTAGAAAAAAAAAAAAAAAAAAAAAACCTCCCTCCCCAAACCGTAATACCAACAACTTCTAGAGGGAGAGGCTCGTAACTCTATTGCTTAACTCTCCGTTGGATAATTCTTCATTTTCCCCACCATCTCCTGTAGAGACTCCTCGCATAGACACCTTGCGTTCTTTCTCTTGCTGCTCCTGTACCCGATTATAAGCATCATCATATGAATTGATGAATCTGTCGATTTCTTCAATTCCGTCGTTACTTAGTCGAGTATTCATCTCTCTTTGACGGAGCAGCTCTCTTCGCTCCTCTTTAAGCTCTTCACGTCTCCCTCCTAGTATCGAAAGCACTTCAGCTCCTTCCAGGCCACTTCCAGCTCCTGCGTGTAACAGCATGTCCAAAGTTTTCTTGAGTACATGTTTTTCTCTCTGTTCTGTTGATTCTGGCAAGTTTCTTGTACATTCTAAACAGAAAACTATTGTGGTAGCCATAGGGCCATTTTTCCACCAAGGCCCGCCTTTGGCATGCACATCAGCACCGGCTTTAAGCAACAATTCGGTAATTACAAGTAAATCATCATTAGGATAGAAGCTAGGATATACCCGGAAAGGTCGACTCAGTGGGGTCCAGCTTGTCGTCCAACGGAATCGCCAAGGGAATCCTAAAGTCAAAAATGGCACAGATTCGGTCATATGATTCACATCGGAACCGGAATCTAGGAGCCATTTACATGCTTGCACATCATGTGCTTCTGATGCATACTGCAATGGTGTGTAGCCGTTATATACTGCTTCAATATCTGCCCCCGACGCCAACAATAACTTAATAACTGCTAGTTTTCTGTGCTTGGTAGCTAGCAGCAATGGTGTCATTAAACTGTCGAGAAAATCATGCTTTGCAACATCGTCAGCAAAGTCACAATTTTCAATATCGGCACCCTGCTCCAAGAGATATTCACATATATCCACATAACCCTTTCTACAAGCGACTTGCAATGCAGTTTCACCTCGCACGCCCCACCCAGGATCAAGGTTTACACCTCCCTCACACAATAATTTGCAAATTTCCAACTTGTTTTTGTCGGTAGCAGCAACTAGTGGATAACGCAACTCTCCACCGGATGTGTTTGGATTCATGCCTGCTGCAAGCAGTAGTGTGACTATTCTCTCCGAAAAATACCATCCCGTGGCTGCAGCATGTAAAGGGGACCCTAAGTCGAATTCCCTTGATGCATTAGATGGGCTGATATCGTATAGAGCATCTCTTAATAAGAGTTTTACTAAACTAATTAAGCCATGATGAGAAGCCCAAGACAAAGGACATGGTATATAGATGCTAGAATCTATCTCAATCTCGAAGGAATCTTGTGCGAGGGCTAACGTGGTTGCGGAGTATGGGATCTTTCGTCTAGCATCTTTGCAAATGATTTGTGATATCTTCCATGCATCGTGGTTGGTCGAAGTTGCCTGGTTCCCACTCATCAATAGTGATGCCAACTCACGTAAATTTCCCACGAGGTTAAAAGACCCGTTGCTCAGAATTTCAAGGCGTTGTAAATAGTACGTCCAGCATAGTACTGCGTGATAGATCAAGGGAAATCGATTATGAACGTCGGGTAGCCCAGAATATGAATCTTCGAAAAACGACCCAACATAAAGTAAGTATGCTATACACCGTGCTGCGATGGATTCTAAGCCATTTGATTCCTGTAGATGGTATTGCTTAACGGGTCCATTGGACGTGCGAGTTGACTGTAAGAATTCCTGGACAGAATAGTGGGAAAATCGAATGTATGATTTTTCCTTAAACGGTAAAGAAGGGTCCCCCGTTTCACAAATGTGGATTGTAACGAATGCCGATGGAATCATATCAACAAGAGGGAAACGATCCCCTTTGCAAATCAATTTCCTGTCTTCTTCCAAATAAGGAGAAGACTCGGTCTGAACTGCCACTGCTTCTGAGAGCTCCACTAACTTTAACGGGCGAGCAGAGTAAGCGATCCATTGTAAGGCAATTTTGACGTAGCACTGATGCCCCTCAAATACCTCTTCTAGTGCTCTTCTGTAAAATACATCTAAAGATCTCGGAAGTTGGTTCAAGCCCTTTCTTATTTCGAAAATGGTTTGGTACGGCTTTAATGACTCCAATTGAAGTGCTGCTAATCGAAACATACCATCAGCTCGTCGCGCGATAGATTCCACGACTTCTTCCTCTAAGTCAGAGGTTGGGATATCGTACTCGGAGCTATCAATTTTAGCGGCGAGAAACTTCTTGATATCCTCGGTGATGTTTGGATCTTGAACCATGATCCATTTGCAGTTGTCGAAAACGTTTCGCTCGCTCATATTAGCTAGATGAACTCGAATATCGTCTTCTACCCTACTCGTGACAAAAATGTGTATAGAATCAATTTTCCATTGATGAATCTCTTTCAGAGTCTTCAACAATAAATACCGGTCTGTCTTAGGATACTCATCAAGAGCATCCACAATCAAATAGACATCTTGAAAGCCGCCAACTACACACTTAAGCATTTCCATCATTTTTTCATGGGTAGGTTGCTGCTGGCCGTGATTATAAAGAGCATATGTATCTTTCAAAGTTTGTGGCGTATCCCGACGATTACTACAAATGTCTTTAATCCAAGAACGAATTATATTGGAAATGCTCTGTGTAGTTGAATTGTCGAATTTGATATACCAGTATGTGACAACAACATTTGGTTCTTGTTTGCAGAATTCTTGGATATGATCAATCACTGTAGAACTATGAAAATGTTAGATGGCAAAGGGGTGAGATGCCAAACATACCATAAGATTGATTTTCCAGCCCCCGCTGATTTTATCATTAGCTTAGTTCTTTCGGGTATTGAAGGGTCAAACTAACCGCCACCGTTTAGCCATAAGAACGAGTTACTGGTTTTCGACCAGGTCTTGAGAGAATCTCCGTCTATTAGCCAGGATCCCGTACCTTTTTGGCACTTTTTTCGGGCGATGTCATGTTCCGTGGATGGATTAGGGAGCGACTCTGCAAGCCATTTGATTATCTGCCTTCGCTCTTTGTCGCTCTTAGCAGCTCCTATCTCGCTTCGAATGTCTTCCAAGATGCCATGGTGACGCAGGGAAATGTGCCTAGTGATGTGTACATAATCAGATCGGTCCCATAACCAACGCCACGAGTGAGACAAGAGGACAAATTTCTGATTCGAAATGTAGTGAGAAGCTTTTATTTAAAAAAAGAAATGATGTCCGCTAAGATTGTGATACTTTTCCAAAGTCTAATCTTCAATGACTAGCAGCTCCGCTTAATTGTGGCATACTTTTCAAAGTAAGAAAAAACCGATTAAATTCTAGCATCATTCAATGATTTTACATTTTTCAAACTGGAATGATGCTTGGATGATTGATTCAATCTCAAAATGAAACATAGAGTTTTTGTTTAACTTGGAAAGATTGATCATGGACTTGGGCACGCCACTGAGCGAAATCGCGCGAATGGCCATAGCCGACAGACCACCACTTGAGATGTATCATGGCTTACAGAACTCGTGAATACCTTACAGGCCTTTTGCTCTGCTAGTATGGTGGGTGAAAGTAAACTAATAGACTTACAAGTTCTCAACTCCAAATGCTAACATTAAATCATGCTTATGCTTATCGATAAAATCCACATGCTTATCCACATCCTTCTTCTTGAACGGCCATACCAAAGACTTCAGCTTTCCAATATGATTCTGCTGTTTCGAAAATGCATCGAGTTCCTTCTTAATTCCATCAAGCTCAGCCTTACACAGCGACAGAGTTCCCGTCTTGTTTTCCAAAGATGCTTGGATGTTGATCGAAAAAGTACGTAGAAGATCGTCGACAGACCTAACTACGGATTCAAGATTCTTTATTGAATTATAAAGTCGTTGTATGTCATCGCGAGCACTCTTGACCCCTTCGTAGTATTCCACTAAAGCCCCGCTAACAGCCTGAGCCATCTGCACCACCGCGATGACGCTGGCAGCAGCACCGAGGCCGTCCATAGTCAATCAGATTCGTGATATGTATATTAAAGAGAAGAAAAATGAGGAATTTGGGATCAAATCGTCCAAGCTTTCTGTGTAATGAATTTCTTGAATAGTTTTTATGAACTGAGAGAAAGATCGAAGTGCTCGCTGCTCAAGGTGTCTCATCACCTCTCGTTTGAGCACCAATAACAGCCGACGAGTAAACGCTTGCTTGCACGAATGAGCATCTTGAATATCGAGAACACAAGGGTCAACAAGTCGTGGCGGTTAAAGATAAATCTTGTTAGGTCAACATGTACGAAAGTGAGCTTTAGGACCGTCGGAGGTTGAAATCAGCTCCTGGGGAGGGGAGCGAGGGGAGATACATCGCATATCAGACCGTGCGTCGAGCAGCTTGGCATATGTGGAAATATCACATGACTATCATGTGATGTGGAACTCATCATTTGAACCAACAGTCAGCTCTTCCAAGCCGCCGACTATTACTGGCAGACTCGAAAAGTCTAAATATAAAAGCCAAAAAGCTCACATCGACACTCTACCGTCGAGCCAAAGCCTTACCAACCACAAAGTCTATAAACTCCCCACCCTCGATCTCTCTCCTAGCCCACTCCATCCTCCTATTCCACACCTCATCACTTTCATATGCATATTTCATTCCCTCCCAATCATTTTCTACCGCTCCTGCCATCCACCACAGATGTTTTTCATGATCTGCTCTCCTCAGCAACATCAAAAAATATCCCACTATACCCATCATCCTCATATCTTTCTCCCTTAACAACTCCACGAATCTCGGGGGTACCAATGCCGGGAATTTGAGAATGAATTTAGTGACTTCGCCTCCACTGAGGAGATTCAGATACTTGGTGCAAAGAACATAGGTTTTATAATCCGGAGCATCGAGCGGTAAATCGTCAAGGAGAAAATTGAATGTCGTAGGATATTCATTATCAGGATCCGGCGAAGTTTCATTTTGTAGAATGACCCGAAAATTAGCTTCCTCCCATTCTAAGAGCGTTCTCATGCCTTCGTTCTGGACGTATGTTGCAGCTAGATTTATCATATCTTTGAGACTTTTCATGGGGACGAACCAATGAAGTGGTACTCTACATAATTCCCTGTGTCTTTCTATATCGCTGTTGCACGACAGTACTGAGTTATGAGCTTGATTTAGAAATTTCTGGCTTCCGGTGGAATGATATGTGATAAATAAACAAGATCCCAGAATTACATCGGCTGTCTTCTCCGTAACACCCTCCTCGATGATTAATTTTCGATGTGTAGCAATAGCCAATCCCATGTAATGATGACTTGCTTTTATCACTTCTCTCTCCGATTTACTTTCAGGGATTGTACTGGTGGGAAAAGCGGAAGAGGAGGATGAAAATGAACTCCGGAGATGAAATGCAGAAACGCCCAGTAAAGCTTCCATTACTGAACGATGACGACAAGCGAGCTGAATGATCCATAGCGATATGTTGCATGCAGAAAATAATTGAGGAACATCGGTGATATTTACAAAGTGTTGAAATAAACGGAACTCGAGTGCTTCGTCTACTCCTGAGACGGTAGTGGCAATGGAGGTTGGAAAATAGAAAGACATGGGATTGCGTGGCACAGGACGCGAGAAATAAGCATTCCGTCCTGTGACTGTCGCGGTAGTGGGAAGAGGTAACTTCTTTGTGGGAAGTACTGAAAGCGCGGGATTGTTGAGAGGCAAGAGTAAGTATTCACATTGTATGCTATGCCTCGAACAATTCGAACATGTCGGTTTAGTTTCATCGCACTAGGGATACTATCAGAATTGGGGGTTTGTGGTGTTGTGGTGCTGTGGTGTTGTTGGCTAAGAATGGGGGTCCGAACCTTCAATCGTCTTGTCTTGCAGCTTTTGCACCCGTACCTAGACTTTTTATGGGGTCGTCTTGTAGCTTCTTTGGGATTTGAGGACGCCATGTCTGATTAGATGAAGTCGCAGAGTGGTCTGGAAACTGTAGACTCATTGCAAGGCGGCCAATGAAGGGGTGACGGATACGAGACATCAAACTATATCTCACGTGGTTTCTGATTGGAGAACAACCAAAGGTGGAGAACGAGCACTGTGGCCTCATAAGCAATAAAGTAACAGGCCAAATCGGAGGAAGCTGTCATCACAAGATACTGGACGGAATCTTCTTCTCTGTGGATAGTACCTTGTAAATTTACATGGCATATATTCAATAGAGTTGAGTTCCCTTTCGCTTCCAAAAGAATGAAGCTAGGAAAGAATCCACCCCGGATTCGAACGAATAATCAAAGCAGCTCTTCAAAATCATCTCTTCCTCCTTCGCGATAAAAAAAGTCTCAAAAGACTAGCACAGCAAATGAAATGGACAAGCAAATGCACCCCAGGACCCCCCAAACCCTTTACTCCTTTCTTGAATCCTTCTCCCGCTAAAAGTCGCCCTCCAGCCCTGATTGCAGGAGCAACATGATACAACGATAAAGCACCCGCGACATTACGACTTGTTCTATCAACAGGCCGCGAAGCGAATATGATTGAGATGAGACATGAGACGAAAAGAAGAGTCGCGTATTGTTGGATAACGGTATGAGCTTGTGGTGCTGGAACGGAAAGTTGAGATGAAGGGTTGAGGAAGAAATTCAAGGATGCGGGAACTTCGATGAGGGTGTGGAGGAAGAAAGGGAGGCGTTGGAAGAGAGACATCGTCACTTGGAGTGCGAATTGAGAATATATGTTGATGGGGGGAGGATAGGTATGGACCTAGATAGTAAGTAGGTAACTTTGTTGCAAAACATCAAGAATCATTTTGTGAATGATATTGTCAAGCGGAACTCCACCCCACCCCACCCATGGCGGAGACTGAACTCGGTTCAACCCGAATTGAAGCGGGGCGACAAATAGATGAGATCTGCATACACCCCTCGGATGATCAAAGTCTTTATCACTATATGTGTTGTCAAATTCCCTGCTTCCCGCTGTAGTTGCGAATATCCCGAGATCTGAAACTCAATTTGGAAAACAGCAGTCATGTGAGCTGACACATGCATGTCTGATACCTACTCTGTGAAATCTATATTAGAATGGAATTTGGGTTACCTAGCATAGCATAGCATATAATGTTCAGCAGAAACGCCATATCTCTCCTAGACATGCCAACGCGTATCAAAATTTCAGCCACTGCGGCTAACCTTATCAAGCCACAAAAAACGCGAAAAGCTTATCGCCACCAAACCAAACGAACTGCCATCTTCGCAATTTCCATCTGTAGCTGCAAATTGTTGTCCTACAATCGCAATTCGGTGACTGTCTCGAGAATCGATCTTGATCTTGCACAACCAGTTCCACATTAGACATTCTATCCATATGTGAACAGGAAATACTTTGCCACTATACATCTCCTCAACATCATGATCGTCTTAACAAATGGTATACGGCTAATTCGGAAGGCCATCTCAACAGATCCGAGAGACTATCCGAAATCTATCTAGCAGATACTGAGCAGTAAGCACGCGGGAAGGTTCTTATCAACCAACCATAAACCATAAACCATAAATCCTCACGGCCCTCTCCTAGTATCAACACCCAGTATCAAGGGACCACCAGGACCAGCCATACACATAAGGCTGTTCAGCTATTTTGATACATCTCACAAGCCAACCTCGGCTTTCCTTTATCGTTTACCTCATCAACCGTGGAATCCCTGGTATATACTCGACTTCCTTGCTTTATACCTGTTTTGAAATACGAGCATGAGCTGTTGAAGATACTCACACAATCACACTCTTTGGATACTTCCATCTTGTGTTCTAACATTACTCTCTCGCTCAATCACAATCATTAGTTTTGTCATTGGCGTTTCTGGTAAAATCTAAAATCATCCCACATTCACACATCTCAGCCATGTCAAACAGCACAGAAGGGCAAAATGCCCAACAACAATCTGCTAGTCAACATGGATTTGGAAGCCTCAATCTTTCAATCGTTGGATTGGGAGTCGAATATCCTCCATTCTTGCTGGAACCAGCGGATTTGGATACTTTAACCAAACGTCACTATCCTGACTCTCCAGCGTAAGCTTTCCTTTTTTCCCTTTCTCCCTCATTCCCCTTCAAGCTCCCAAGCTCCCAAGCTCCCAAGTTCCCAAGTCCCCAATTCTCTTTGAATATACACCTCAAACCTCACACTAACACCCAACTCCAGAATGAAAAAAGTCTGCACAATCAACAATTTCACCGGCATTGAAACTCGCTCTGCAATCGGTACCGTCGACCATCCCATGGCCAACATGGACCGCGCCCCCACAATCGCCGAACTTTGTTCCATCTTCCTTAAAGACGGCGTTGCCCTCGCCGTAACTGCCTGTCGCAAAGCTCTCCACGAAGCTCATCTTCATCCCTCCGACATCACCCACGTAGTCAGCACAACTTGTACCAATAGCGCCAATCCCGGGTACGATCATTTCGTGTGCAAAGCTCTGGGAATAACACAACCGGTTGAAAAAGTGCTCCTCCATGGAATCGGATGCAGCGGTGGTCTGGCGAGTTTACGAACCGCGGCAAACTTAGCATTGGGACATAGTTTTCGAGGAAAGAAAGCCAGGGTTCTGGTCATGGCATTGGAAATTAGTTCATTATTGGTAAGGAGTGAATTGGATAGTGTACATGAATTACAGGAGACGCGAATTGGCGTTACACTCTTTAGCGATTGTGCGAGTGCGTGTGTACTCAGTAATGGAATTGGTGGGACGGGAGAGGAGGAAAGTGTTTATGATTTGTTGGGGTGGGAACACAAGATGATTCCAGATACGGAACATGATTTGGGATTTGATGTTGATCCGCTTGGTATGTTAAAATTCCTTTCTCCGAGTTTCATATTCACCCAATTTTGTACCACTCTTTTGAATAAAAAAACTAATTTCAATGCCCATAAAAGGCTGGAAGGTAATCCTCTCCCCAAGAGTCCCGAAACTCGCCGCCGAAGCCGTCTCACCCATCTATCATTCCCTGATCTCCAACCTTCCCTCCCTTCCTTCGGAATACCACAATCCCGCTGACTTCGACTGGGCGCTTCACCCTGGTGGCGCTACCATCCTCACCGGTGTCGAAAAAGCCATGTCCATCTCCGCTGAACACATGCGAGCCTCCTATGATACCTACATGAAACATGGCAATTCATCCAGCGCCACTATTTTCAGCGTCCTAGATCGTTTACGCAGTAAAGAGATGGACGGTCTTACACCCAACAACAGGGGACCCAAGGAAATGATCGTAGGATGTGCATTTGGCCCTGGTATCGCTGTGGAAATGTGCATGTTAAAGAGAAATTTGGATCATGTGAAACGAGAGTGGGATGGCGGGGTACAGAGCGGGGTAGGTGGGGACATTACACCGCCTTTGACTGAGAGTGAGGGGACCGGGAGTGGGAATGGGAGCGAGGGAGAAGTAGAAGCGGAGGATCTAAAGAAGGTAAAAGAGGAAGGGGAGAAGTTGGATCAGAAACTGAAGATGGTTGAACCAGGAGTTTTGGAACAAAATGCAAAGCTGGGGGAAGGGGGGAAGGTAAATGAGAATGAGAAACTGGATAGTTTGGAGGAGGCGCTGGATGGCGTTGAGCTGGACTGAGCGATGCGCGGTAGGCAATACGAAGAATGATTATGATGAGAGTTTGGATCATACATATAAGTTGTGAGTAACGAACCATCCCATTGGAAAGGGGTTTTGGATCAGCTTATACACGATATGAGGATTCATATCAGAGTTAGAGTCGAAGTCAATGGATTCTAGACTAGAAACAGCGCGCAGATAGATAGAGTTCTTGAAATAGATCTTCTTTACAGCGATCGAGTATTTAGAATATTGTGCAGCGAAGTAGGTCTTAAAGATTAAATTTATGGAGATTAGATTCTTTGGTCTGTTTTAGTGGAGAGTATAGTGATGAATACGATAGGGTTAAAGGGTGTAATGGATAGTATACTCCTATAGCATTATGAATGAGATTGGAGGAGAGAGGATAGGAAGAGAGGAGATGGGATGAGATGGGATGAGAAGGAGAGGAAGTAGTGGAAAACACATTGAGTTTATTCTCTCGAATCTTTACACGTTTCTGTATATGTTTCTGTCTCTGATTTTGTTTAACATGGATAGGCAATAATAATATCTCGTAATCCACGCGGGGGGTATTTCCATACTTGCTATTATATCAATACACGCAATACATTTCCGCCCACCACAATAATAACTACTCTCCCCCTCCCTTGCGCATCTCTAGTCAAAAACAATCTTCTTTCCACTAAAAGTGGCCTTTGCCTTCTCATCCTTCGCCTTCTTCGCAGCCTCCCAACTAGGATGCAAGATTCCCACATCATCTCTCGTCTTGACCTTCTTTCTCGGTTGCACCTGCATCATATTCGCATTATTTTTATCATTTCTAAAATCGTCTCGTTTGCCTTTCGACAGATCTCTGGCCTTTCGACCGCTCTTTTCCGCACGTTTCATTTCGCGTTCTTGTTCGACTGAGAGACCGCCTGCGGCAATGTGTTTTGCGCCTTTGCCGAATTTCTTCTCCCAGAGGGCTTGTCGGGCTTTTTGACCCATACGGTTTTTTCGCACGACGGGTTTCATGTCGGTGTCGGAGAGGGAGGAGGCGGATTCGGAGCCGGACCAGTAGCCGCCCATTAAGGTGGGGAGGAAGGTGCTGTTTTTTGTGGATTCGGTGGGAGTGGTGGTGGATTTTTTGGGTTTTTTGACTTTAGGTTGGGGATCTGGAGAGGGGGAGAGGGAGGGAGATGGTTTGCGACGGGGTTTTGATGGTTGGTCGTCTTCTGAGTCGGAGAGGGAGATGGAGAGAGCGGGGGAAGGTGATCGTGATGGTGTTGGTGAGAGGGAGAGAGAGAGGCGTGTATTTGATTTTGATGTTAAGGGGTTTTTCTCCAAGTATTCTTTTTCGTCGAATGATTCTTCGTCTGAGGATGCGCCTAATAGAGCGTCATATCTTGAAAGTGTTTCTTCGTCCATTGATTCGTTTCCTTCGTTTTCTTCATCGTCTTGAGAATCATCTTCGTCTTCGTCGTCGCCCGGTGAATCAAAACCCTCCCATGAATCCTCTTCATTCTTTTTCTTCGACAACTTTTGTATCGTGTTTTCCATATCGACATCACTCTCCTCACCCTCATCTTGTGCCGTCTTTTTCGAGTTCTTCTTCGAATCCTCCTTCACTTTCTCCTTGACCTTATCCTTCCCCTTCTTTCCCTTATCCATAACCGGCGCTGGTATCCCCATACTCATATAACTCCCTCTAATCACCCCCTCCCAAACACTCTTCACATTCTTGAAATTCCACATCCCGCTAACAACATTATTCCAAATCTTCACATCCTCCTCTCCTTTTTCTCCCTCCCATCCCTTTACACCCTCGCCATTTTGACCCCAACCAGGAGGCAAGAACCCACTCTCATTCATAGCCTTTATCTTCCCAAGTCCTCTTGCCAATCGCTGTTCCGTTACTTTCTCCAAATCCATTGTTTTCAGTGCTTCAATTTCTTTTCGTATCCGCGCCATTTGCGCCGCATCGCTTGCTTTGGTCGCATTTGTCAATCTTTTTCCGAGTCGTTGTCTTTCGAATCCTTTTGCGGTTTTGAGGGCGCTGCGAAGTTGTTTGCGAGCGGAGATGAGATGAATATTGAAGTCATTTTGACGGGAATTGCGCACGCGGTCGGTGGAGGGAAGAGAATCATCCTGATCGGCAGAGGAGCGCTTACGTTTAGGCATTCTTTTTTATGATATAGATCAATTGCGAAGAAATTGAGGGTTTTGATATGGGAAATGTACTTGGACAATGAAGAACAAATTTGGAGCGCAGAAAATTAGTGCACGATGGAGAGCTCAAAATTATGACAGGGATAGGTCCACCGCTCTCGCTTCTGGTGAAATTCTTGGCAGAATTAAAAAGGTTCTATCCGATAGGTCGGGAAGTGGGGGTTGAGACGGGAAGTGGAGTGTAACGGTTGATGCTTAGTGAGCGAGCGCCCTTTAAGTGATTCTTTAAGTCATCGAGGGGCAATTAGGTATAAATAATAGATAAACGGTTTGTTTAACTATGATCTTTTTTATCTAACTACACGATTTATCATTTTTTAATTCACAGGCTCTGATTTGCTCATCATATCATACCGCATCATACCAAACTACAACATGGCAACCTCATCGATCCTAGCAGCAAATCTATTCAATGTCAAAGGACTCGTAGCTGTCGTCACTGGCGGCGGTAGTGGTATATATAATCCAACCCATTTACCTACCTTTCTAACATCAAATTCCAGGTATTGGTCTAATGATGGCCCGCGCTCTGGCTCTCAACGGTGCCGAAAGAGTATACATTATCGGCCGCCGAAAAGAAGTTCTTGAATCCGCCGCATCATCCGTAGACACCGGCAATATCATTCCAATTGTCGGCGATGTAACCGATAAAGAAGCAGTAGCTTCCATCGTCTCGAAGATCGAGTCCGAAGTAGGATACATCAATGTTTTAGTCGCCAATTCCGGTATTGCTGGACCTCAAGCTACAAAACCCATTACCCCATCTTCTTCCATATCTGAATTTGCTTCCGCATGGGGAAGTGCTAGTATGGAGGAAATGACTAAGACATTCGAATTAAATACTGTAGCTGTTTTCTCTTGTATCATGGCTTTCTTGGATCTATTGGATAAAGGAAATAAGAAAGGGAATGTCGAGCAGAAGAGTCAAGTCGTTGCTACCAGTTCTATTGGCGGTTTAAATCGAAAAGCCCCTGGTGGAATCATCTATGGTCAAAGTAAAGCTGCGACTACACATTTGATGAAGCAATTATCTACACAATTAGCACCGTATCAGATTAGGTGTAATACTATTGCCCCCGGATGTAAGTTTCCAGAATCTTTCCAATAAACATTCCTGCGGATAATGCTGACCGAGTCCAGTATTCCCATCTGAAATGGCTATGGGGCTTATTGGTGACGGAGTTTTTTCTAAGGATCAGATTCCGTTAGAAAGAGCAGGCACGGAGGAGGAAATGGCAGGATGTATCCTCTTTTTGGCATCAAGAGCTGGTGCTTATTGTACCCACGCACTTATTGTGGTTGACGGAGGACGATTGAGCATCATGCCCAGTACTTGGTAGATCTGATAAGGAGGAGTGTGCAGGGAACTTATCAAAGCCTTTTTAACTTAGGCAAAACTTTCGTGGTCTTATTTTAGAATGGTAGTAGTGGCACTTGCAGACTATAACTGGAATAGGTTAGAATTTTGTCCTCAGAAATCTAAAAGAAAGTGGTACATACCTTATAATTCATAACAGAATGCCAAACATGAATACCTATATTTCTGGTATGCCGAAATAATAGCTTCATCTCCGTATTATTCTAGAAACATAAGTACTTATGCTTCAAATAGTCTCGAATGACGGAATCAGTATCTGGAGCCAAAAAGAACTTCATGCGGAGTTATAGTTGAAAGGGGTGCATCAGCAATACGCATACACTCAACTCACTCACCCCCTTTTTTTTTCAGGAATTATTCTCACAGTTACCCCCATGTTAAAACATAGGCTCAACAGTAATATCTTGTCTCTCCCCACTCCAACGACTTGCTGCATCACTATCATTTCGTAGGGAGAAGATAGGATCACGAACACCAAAGATGTTGAATACTCGAAAGGGTAGAGCTAGGCAGTTGTAAGAACCCATAAAGCTGGGACTTGAACTTAAAAGAAAATCATTATATCCCCTTCTCTAATTTCATTGGCTGAGAAAGCACAATTTTTTCTCGATCACGTTTCTGTTAAACCAATAATTTATCAGTGCGACACCACCAGATATCCGTCACACAATTGCACAATTTCAACACGACACAGCCGATGCTCGTCATAGAACATTGGGGCTCACTAGAATCGATTTTCTAATTGTTTGTTAAAGAAATAAATCGACCCGAACGTGCCCTTACACGGTTTTGATGTGACTTTATTCAATCTGCCGCACTTGAATCGACCGAATGATAGTGATAGAACCAATACTGAACTGAATGAATTTGACCCGCTAGGCCAGACGGAAAGAGGACGTCCTGATGCACATAAACATATACGAAACCAATTTTTTTCAAGCACGATGAACATACGATAATAGAAGTTTACCATCGACGTTTGACCAATGACCTCATCTCGAGTAGGCAGAAGTGTAAAAAATGACACAAGGAAATAGGTGACTAAGTGGACAGCAAGAGAAAAGTGAATCTTTTTCCAAGAATTACAGTAATAACAGCAATAACTAAACAGCAACGACAGTACAACGAACGGTAGGTACATACATAGACGTGTAACCAATTTTCAAAACAATATGCAATTCATACCATAAGGGTGTTTCATACAACGCAATTATCGCAAACGACAACGATGAAAAGATGACGATGATCGAAATAAAGGTGGCAAGAATTGAGGCTTCCAACAGAACGGTTAGAACATGTTCTTCCTGATGTGTGCATTTATGATGGATGGATGATTGTGCGATAATTCGCCACATACATCATAACGCCCTCGAGGAGATGCTTTTTTGACTTTGAACAATAAATGATATAAGAAGCATGAGATGTGTTTTTCGTAATCCATCCCATTCCACAAGTCGTTTTGATGAATACAAGTTCTCTCTTCACATCCCGACGAAGAACGAGGTAGGAACTTCTGAGAGAACACAAATTAATGATGAAAAAAAAAAAATTGAGTCGTACGGAGGAAGAGAAAAAAACAAGGGAAAGGAAGATATTGAACAAACACCAAATGATTGTCCACTCGGGTGCACATAACGACACAACCCGCCTAAAACACTATCCAGTTTATGCGAAATACACGAACGAACGGCAACCCCAGATTCCCAACCGGTGCCTGACATGGTTATCACATCTAGCTCCATGCGCAGCTTTTTGAGATCTGCAGCTCAAAGCCATCGGCTTAACATATCGGTTGCTGCTGCCGACAAACTGTGTGGCGTTATTTACCAGAAGATAGATGTGGCTATTTAGACTGTTGATTAATTCTTGGCTCTTATTTAGAAGGATTCATTAGATGTCAGTATTGATCCCTCGATATGAAAGATAGGAATGCGGGTATCCCGAGCCGTATATGATCGCTGGCAAGAGTCGACAGCTATGAATAGTAGAGCAGGTGATATACTTGGCAGGGTCCCATTCCTTGTTCATGTGTTTCTCCGTAGCGCTGGAGGATTGATAAATTTTGAAGAGAATACAACTTCTATTGTGATAGGAAAGCTCTTGGCACGGATAAATAGTTCGGCCAGATGAGAGCCATTTCTTTTGTTTTTTTTTGGCATCGTATGTGGTCTGAGAATCGGGGTTGTTTGCTCGTCACGAGAACAAAGAGGACCCGAAAAGATTCTTCAGCAATCTACCTCGGTAGATATATCTGCAACGAGCTGGAAGTAGGTTAACAGTGTGGCTTTGAATTCTAGCATGATTGGCTGTAAGCAGATGTCACTGATACTTGGTGAAAGGTGGGTACTTAATCTGACCTTCAATTTACTCCATTGGAACTTTCTCTCCGTCAAAATGTGATAAAATCCACTTTTCAAAGTACCTTTGTACTAGACTGATTAAAAAAAAAAGAACTGTGACTTCCTGCCAAGCATTTCGCCTCCGAACTTTAGTCGATTGATGTATATATGTACATACGAGGCGGCTTGCCGGTCCGCTGGTAGGCGCTTACACAAAAGCTAAATGAAATCCACAATTAGCCTCTCAAATATCGATAACTCGGGGCAGTGCAATATCACTGCGAAAGAAATTCCTGGTATTACTGTTTAGCATTGATAGATGCATTATGCACCCAAAAGACTGTATGGAAATTAAGATAACAAGGATTCAAGGACAATCATCATTTGATGATCTTGAAAATGCAATTTCCACATGGTAAAAATCTGTATCGGACAGATGGCGGCACACGGGTGCGTGTTGTGGCACTTCGGATGGTTCTATTTAGCCTGTTTGGCGACTTTCTAGATCCGCAATTCATTTGAAACATAAGCGGTAAATATAATTGGTTTCTCCCCGCAAAATCCGAAGTGATGCCCAATAATCTACAGATAATTATATGGGGACCCCACAATATGTCAGCGAGAGTGTGGGGAGGCTCGATGCAGAATCTGAGGTGTCTTTTTTCGGCGGTTGTGGTCTTGTTCATCCCGGTTAATTAATTAAGCTTATTGGCGTCCCCGGATTGTCTTGATTATATGCAAGCAAATCTCCATAATGAAGAATACTATTGGATCGTCTTACAAGAAACAGTCTAATGTATTGTAAGACCCTGCTTATCACCAGACGTCGATTTTGTTAAGTCTAGCGAAACGGATAAACTTAAATGATCCTAGCATCGTCGCCGTGATAACAGTCATAATTGAGTTCAGGGCGAAATCCTAATGGTAAATTAGCATTCCGTTGAAGCCGGGACGTCTCAATTGTGAAAGCGGCGACGAGTTAATGTTAATTAACCTACATGGCATGCATATTTGCCTCGTACCTTCGCCATTACTTTTTTCCTTCCGGAAACATTTCCTCCGCTCCGAATATGATTGCTGATCCTGCATCAAATACCCGTAATTAGCATGAGCACGGGCTTAGACAGCTGCTAGAGCCCGCTCTCCATGTAGTGCTTGAGCAAGTAGAGCAAATTACACGTCAAATTGTTGTACTACCATACTCGGCTGCCTCAATTGACCGGCTGTCTGCCCGTACTTCCATATTCATCGATTGCCTCTGAAAATACCTCTTGGTGAATTATGTGAGTGGACCTAGATGTAGTATACCCGGCGTGATGAGAATATCTTGGCGAAGATGAAGACTATATAATGAATCTACTCTCGCTGTCAGTAGTTCTACATCTTTCAAGCACAATCACCAACATCCTTTCAAAATGATTTCGAAAGTTCTTGCCTTCACTTCTCTTCTAGCGGCCGCCCGCGCACAACAAGCCGGTACACTTACCACAGAAACGCACCCGCCCCTCAGTGTCAGTCAATGTACTGCTAGCGGTTGTACTACCTCCGCTCAATCCATTGTCGTCGACGCCAACTGGAGATGGCTTCACTCGACCACTGGTTCCACCAATTGCTACACAGGCAATACTTGGGATAAAACTCTCTGTCCTGATGGAGCAACTTGTGCTGCAAACTGTGCTCTAGATGGTGCAGATTATTCTGGAGTTTATGGAATCACCACAAGTGGCAATTCGATCAAACTCAACTTCGTCACCAAGGGTGCAAATACCAACGTTGGTTCTCGTACCTATTTGATGGCTGCTGGATCGACAACACAATACCAGATGCTTAAGCTTTTGAATCAAGAATTCACATTCGATGTTGACGTTTCGAACCTTCCATGTGGTCTTAACGGTGCCTTGTACTTTGCCGCAATGGATGCTGATGGAGGATTGTCCCGTTTCCCAACCAACAAGGTATTTCAAGAACATGAACTCCATTCAAGGAATGAAAACTAACCATTTTCAATAGGCTGGTGCCAAATACGGTACAGGTTATTGTGATGCTCAATGTCCACAAGACATCAAATTCATCAACGGCGTGGTAAGCATCTGATTTTTTTTGAACTTGTCCAACTTCACCATATCCTAACTGCATTACAGGCAAACTCTGTAGGATGGACTCCATCCAGCAATGATGTCAATGCTGGTGCAGGACAATATGGTTCATGCTGTTCAGAGATGGACATTTGGGAAGCCAATAAGATCTCTGCCGCATACACTCCTCATCCATGTTCCGTTGACACCCAGACTCGCTGCACTGGAACTGATTGCGGCATTGGAGCAAGATACTCTTCTCTATGCGATGCTGATGGTTGTGACTTCAACTCTTACCGCCAGGGTAACACCTCTTTCTATGGTGCAGGTCTTACCGTGAACACCAACAAAGTTTTCACCGTTGTAACCCAATTCATCACCAACGATGGAACAGCTTCAGGTACCTTGAAAGAAATCCGACGATTCTATGTTCAGAATGGCGTCGTGATTCCAAACTCGCAATCCACAATCGCTGGAGTTCCAGGAAATTCCATCACCGACTCTTTCTGTGCCGCACAAAAGACTGCTTTTGGTGACACCAACGAATTCGCTACTAAGGGAGGTCTTGCCACAATGAGCAAAGCTTTGGCAAAGGGTATGGTACTTGTCATGTCCATCTGGGATGACCATACCGCCAACATGTTGTGGCTCGATGCCCCTTACCCAGCAACCAAATCCCCAAGCGCCCCAGGTGTCACTCGAGGATCATGCAGTGCTACTTCAGGTAACCCCGTTGATGTTGAAGCCAATTCTCCAGGTTCTTCCGTCACCTTCTCAAACATCAAGTGGGGTCCCATCAACTCTACCTACACTGGATCTGGAGCCGCCCCAAGTGTTCCAGGCACTACAACCGTTAGCTCGGCACCCGCATCGACTGCAACTTCAGGAGCTGGTGGTGTCGCTAAGTATGCCCAATGTGGAGGTTCTGGATACTCTGGAGCTACCGCTTGCGTTTCAGGCAGCACCTGTGTTGCCCTCAACCCTTACTACTCCCAATGCCAATAGATTGTTTCCCTCGGGAACAATTAGGTTCACAACCTAAGGGGAGAGATCTTCACAAGTCTGTACATAGGGTCAGCTAAATGTTGATCATTCATATTCTTTCATGTATTTAGTTGTTGACAATTTGAAGTTGCAAGTCAAGACGGGAAAACAGAAGCAGGAAATATATGGGACATAACAAAGTCAATCGTTTACATAAAAACCTTCTTTGAAAATCTAACGTTGCAATTTGAGCTTGATGAGTGATTCTTCGTAAATGATACAATTGAATGATGTGGCTAAGTGAAATAATTCAATGATACAATTCAATGATACAACTTCTGCTGATATAATTGATATATTTAATATCTTTGATGCGATGGATGAAGTGAAGATTATCATCTTCGCTTCCGCCACTACCAGAATGGCACGTGATGTTGTGTCTGCTTATGTAATCGAGAAAATTATTGAACTCCCAGATCCACGCAGTACATTACAATTTATTATTACACTTTCAACAGATATATGACTTTGAACAATAAGATAATATCTCATTCGAAATGGATAATTATGTTGTAAATGAACGCCCACCCGATTGTCTCTGCAATATTTACAAAGTCGATATGCCCACGCTCACAACCTGTTCAAATTGTGAGCAGATACTTCTCACATTATCCGCAAGAATAGCTTAAACCAGCTGAGCAATTTCCCGTGCACATTGACTACTGAATGAATCACAAGATCTGGATATCAGAGCTACGAGAAAGATCTAAGGGTATCAACAATCCGAGCGCAAAGGGAGTATGTGGTAATACCTCGCTCCACTCAAGTGCTTATCCTACAACAGATGATATTCGTGTGATAGGAAACAAGGTCTCGGAATCTGTCAATGTGAGGTTTCGCACAAACACCATCATCATGAACAAGCAAACGTCTAATGAGCAGTAATCGACTGCTTTTACGAGAACTGATTTGTTTACATCCTGGATTAATGAGTTGGCTGAGTGCTATGCCGAGAATGATGGTAATGGACAAACATCGGTCTCGACGCATGCCAAAGCTACGACAGACACCTTACCAGGTTATGTAGAGCTGAACATACCTTTTTATAGTATGAGATCTAGTTCCCCGTTGCTTGTCACATACGCAGCCTGAAGACCTTATTCGGTATGGATTGCGACTGATTTTGCAATCATTTTGCCAGCAGTCGAGAGTTCGTCAAGTATAACCTTGTCGATGTTCCGCTAGCCAATTTCCAATACTTTAGAATCGAGCTTAACCTAAATCACACTTCAGACTTCAGACTTTACGGCTAAATTCTCCTGTCATCCACAAACCCGGCGTTATTTTCCATCGGGTTATTATTTCAAACTAATAACGACGAGATTTGGTGTTCGCGTTCATCAAGACGACTCCATGTGTCCGAGTTTTAGGTCGGATGATCCCCACCATATGGCCAGTTTAGTGTGCTATCATTGAAACAATGAACATACTCTCCAAGTTACTGGCGCAATATTATCCTATCGTATGGCTGTCAGCCCCTCAAATTTATGGCATTGAATTATCGTATGTGGAAAGTTTGATATGAAGTTTTCTTTTGAAGCATCGGTTCGTTCTCATTGAGGTTCTTCTTATAATCTAGATCTTATTCTCCTGAATTCAGGGCCCAGATTAATTTGGTGAATAACCCCATAAATAACATCCTAGCATGTTCCCTTTCGTTCTTCGTACTTCGCACTTCGACTTCGCATTCAGGGGGTTTTAGCTTACACCGCTCTAGGTCCCTCGCACCTCCTTTCCACTCTCGCCACTGTAACTGTTTCATCCTAATCCGGAACCACAAATAGCCTAGACACAGCCTGCTGATCCAATATCGGCAATTAACATCTGATGTGGATTGTAATCCGGCTGGGGCCTCCATTCTCGAACTTTGGAAGAATTCAAAGAACCCTTAAAAATGCTTATCTCCACTAATAATCCACATCTAAAGCTTTCCCCGTCCGTGTCGCCGTATCCGCGTAACACGCAGAAGTAGCCCATCACATCCACAAATCACAATCCCTCGAATTCACAGTATGCTGTTGATCCTCTCCACCAAATGCGCTTTCCGCCTCGTCAGGACGACAAAGCACACAGACTCAAGATTGGAGGATGACAATGTTATTAATAACACTGATACGTTGCGTAAACATGGTAAATTAAAGCACCGACTCCCGGTGTCATTACGCGGTGCACGGCTTACTAAGCGGGCAATCTCTAGCTGAATCAGGGGAAATGACATTCTCTCCATATGGGACCTTGACAATATTGATGGAACGAGCTCTTACATGGTAAGGTCAATGTAAAGTATATCTTTAAGCTAATCCTCTGAATATATGCCATTGTCCTTTTAACTTTTTCTAAAGATTTAGCTTCTTTTCATCCTTTGATCGTTTGACACATGCATTGAGCGATCCGTTTCAGATAACGAGGCACTACACACGTGAAAGTTACTATTCGAAGCTATACAAGATTGGATATTGTCTCTAAATCGTCTGGATATTTCATTCAAACAGCTTCTTTCTGCAAATCAACCGAATTCAAAAATCAAAATGTTTTTCTCACCCTTTATCACTGGCCTCCTCCCAATTCTAGCCGCTACTTCCACACAAATCGATACCCCTCAGCATCCCAGCATATTCATCCTCAGCGATCATGCATCCAGTACCTCAGCATTAGGAAATGCCCTCCAAACTCTAGGATACACACATATCTCCGCCGAAACATTGAATAGTTCGTTACCACAACTCAGCACCCATACATTTACCGAAATTTCGAAGGATGGCGCGTCAAACGAGCTTATGATCCAATACCCAAACACTAAATTCATCGTACCTGTCTCATCGTCGCGGAAACATGGAGATGGAGAAAGTGATGTGGAGAGAAGACCCTGCGCTAATAGCTGGCTCAATCATCTGGCTACGTGGAGTAAATTATCGCAATATACCTCCAACATCAACACAGCCGAGGACATCAAAATTGCTCAACCAGAGAAATCAGATTCCGTCACAAGCTCCCTCAAAAAGGAAGGAAGATTGTTAGAAATCGCTCTCGATGAGCAAGAGAACTATAGAGGCGAGAAATGGTTGCGATTGTGCAAGTTTTTGGATTTGGGATATAGTGTGGTGGAAAGATTAAATTTGAAAGAATTCCCTTCGTCGATGGGACAGGAGAAGAAAGCTGCAGGCTGGGGTAGAAATTTTGGAATGTGGAGATTGGTCGTGCAGGGAAGTGGTGTTTGAAAGATTGAGAGATGGTGGAAAAAATCCGATACAAGAAATCATGGAGCTGGATACAGGAAAATTCGAGCCTAGGATATAAAAATGGCGGATCGATCTACAAGTCTCCCAATGCATGCCCACACTCACGATAGTTGCGGCAAGGAGTAAAGAACGTCACGTGGTATCAGACATCCGACACGTGAGAAGTACTCACTCCCGAGACTGTGTTTCTTTTACAGAGACAACATGCTGAAAGAGTTGATGCCGCGTTATCTCTTTTCCAGGAGGCGAATGGAGATGTTGATCGTGTGATCTTTCGAGACGCGATATATCTGAAATACTATCAGTGAATAGACCATCAGCGAATCGTGTCACAATACTAGATTAGATTAAACAGCCAAATCGAGATACTTTACTAGCGATTCAAGACTAGCATTTCTATTTGATATCTGGTGACATCATCGTACACTAAATCCTTCCTACTCTCCAGGAGTTTGATCACTTCCTAATCCAAGTGTATTGGGCGAGTAAAAAGAAGTCCCTCAAACACAGACCGTTAAAAAGGAAAGAAACCTACCATTAAAGCAAACCCCCAAAATCACATCAACCCAACATCCCTCCTGATCCTTCCCACCCTCCCCGAAATTTAAACAACCGTCCTCCTCACCCCTGAATCCACATCGCAGCGCTAATTCATCAACTAACCCACCCGTTTCAAACCCATCACATCCATCCATGAGACGAATGCAAAACGTGGGGAATTACACCGGCATAATGCAATATACCGTATCGAAATATCTGAACCATCGGGGTGGGGAATGATTCTATTATGCTATGCTCATATCTTTTTTTTCTTTTTTTTCTTTGAAACGACGAGTTCATTTATAGATTATTCTGCTAGGAATCTTCGACATCGAGCATTGAGCATGGAGTATCTATTCCTTTCTCTTTGATGATTATGGACTTATCTTAGAATGGTATCGCTGTCTTTTTTTTTTTTTCGTGCGAAGCATTCGAATTCGGAGAGATTATTTTGGTTGAATCAAGGCGAGTGTGTGTGGTTTGGAAATTATATGCCAATTCGATTATTTCAAGTAGCAAGAGAAGATCAGCGGAGGTATATTTTTCGCAAATTGGCCGTTGTTCTCCTTACAGTGAGCGAGCGAGTGCACCAACAGTCATTGCATATGATGTCATTTGAAACTATCGACTGTTCAAGAGATAAGAAACTTCGACATCCTAATCCCCTACATTCATAAAAACCCACGACAATCCCGATTCCGCCAATCACCATCTTGTCATCGCACATCCTGAACAAGTTGGATGTTCGTGTTTCGCTCTTAGCATTTTGACGTGGCAAAGTACCTTAGCTCCAGCTGATGAATGTACTGCGCTACACTCACATTTTCCGGAGACTCGCTAATGTAGGAGTTTTGAATATAATTGCTCGCTGTGAGAAAAAGTCAGATGGGCGATCGGGGTAAGATTCAATAGTAGAGTTCTCAGACGTACCAAAATCTCTCAATTCGTTCCACTCATTAACAATTTTCTGCATCTGGGGTCTCGCGAGTATCATTGGAGGTATGTTCTCAGTATCGTTGTCAATCAAGTGTTTGATAGTCTCAAGATCTGTAACCATGGATTTCCACGCTCCCTGGAGTAGTTCGAGTGTGCGCATTGCTGGTCTAATTTCACCAGTGAGACTATTTACTTGGCTCTAAGTAGATATCCTGATTAGTACTGTGTGTGATCTTGAGGGTTTGATCACCTACGTTGACAAAACTAATGTTGAGTTCCAAACGAGAAGCAGTTCTCTGTTTAGTTTCATACTCATCCATAATAGCCTGAATCTTCTGCATGGCTTCTGTCATGCCCCTGATCTCATTCCTGGCTGCTTGAACGAGGCCCACTCCGATGAAAGTTCCAACGGGCCAACTGAATATAATTAGCCGAGTTAGACGAAAGAAGTTGCAGTTCATTAACTTACACCCACATATATTTGGGGGCATCTGTTATCACTCTATTTTCTGTAGCACAGAAAATTAAAGATTAGTGAGAGGTTCCAAGTATAAAGTGAACAGTTGAAAATTTCTTACTTCCGTCAATTCTTGCCTGGTACTCATCCACCTCAGCTTGAGCCGCATCGATCTTTTTTTGCATACTCGCAATATCATTACCCTCTCTGACCAATTGCGCCTCAAGAGAATTGGCATTAGCTCTCATTGCAGCTTCATGTTTTTCGCATTGGCCGTGAAAACCTTCCAAGCCGGTCAATGCCTCTTGTGCTCCAGCCTGTAATTGTTTGATAACCCTGAGCTCGTCATTGATCACCCATTGGATGCCCTCTCTCAATTCTCTCAATTTTGCTTGATCAGGATTCGTCTTGTTGTTTTCATCGTGGAAGTCGCCAATCCATTTTAGCATAAGAACTGTGTAAGAAGTTTCTTCCGTTCCACCTGACATTGTGGCATAGATTCTGATTTGCGCTGCAATGTCGACAATTCTACGCCATGTATGATCTCTGAAGTAAACACAGTCACCTCTGATCTATATTCAAGGCAAGATAATGAATTGATTAGCCAATTTTTCAACGAAATACCCCATCCTTGAGTGCACACTAGTTCCAATCATGACGTCTCAGATGGTCTTATCGCTCAATTGCTATACGTACCTTGGTATAAGTCACCACAAGACTGTCAACCTCACTCGTCAGGTCCCTACTGAGGGGATCGCTCGTCAAAATGCCCAATGATCGTAGATACTCATTGCGGGTGGTTGGTAGCAATCTGCCCGTCCCGAGAAAGCGATTCAACGCCTTCATATCGGAAGAGTCGAAGATGAAAGCTCTTTCATCGTCGCCGGCATCAAAGCCAAACTTGGAATGGGTACGATTATCGACAAACATCCCCTTGGGGAACCAAACCTCCTCGTCATCAATTGGTCTTGAAGGGTCAAACGACATGATTACCGATGGATTGTAAGAATGTTGTGAAAAGTGAAGTCTTCAATTGATGGATAAGATTATCATGGATTACAATTACCAAAATTTTGACGAAAAAGCAACGAAGTCCTTCATATTTAAATGTCCTTAGTTCAGCAAAATTTCCATGCCAATATTACCTGGCTGCACGAACGTTGATCGAGATCCAATTATCAAGGAATAATTGTGGCTGGCTATGACTCTCTATCGTTGTAACAATTTCCACGTTATAAAAACACGTTTATGTCTACTTGCATCACAAGCAGTAAAACAACGTCCGCTCATGTTTCTCGTTACGAGGTGATAATTGCATGATCAATTGAAGAATAACAGGGAAGTGGCAATGCTGCTTAGCATGTGATTCAAATTAGGCCACCAAGACTTCAAGAAGCTCAGTAATTGAATTCCTAGCCATAAATCCACTGTAGTTTGATGCACAGAATTACAAGTGGGAAGTTTGTATCTGTTCAGTGCAAAAATTTAGTGACGCATCTCACGCATAAAAACAGACGCAAGATGATTGATTCGGAATTCTCTTTGTGATATACGAGCTGAAGTATGTCGCTGGGAAGTATCCAGCTAAAGACTTAGGTAGCTGGAAATTCTACCATATTCTTCGCGATATTCGAATTTGGTGACGCGCGTCTATGAATGTTGAGGTGATGAGGTTGAGTTGCAGGGTAGCATCGAGGTGAGCGTTTGTGGGATAAGGTGCATTATCATTGATAGTCACGAATACAAGGGCACATCATGGGCTTGCGGGTGTTACTTCCCCCACTGTTCATCAACGGTAGAATATGCGTAAAAGACAATGTATGCCAATTGTTTTCGGTACCGAAATTTATTATGCTTCCATGGCATGTCCTGCACTTCGAGGTCGTCAAAATCAGTCCACAACAAATTGTGGATAAGTTAGAGAAACTCACCTCTTAATTTAATTCGAGGGAATAGTGAAGATCACAAAACAGGAGTAGACGTCGAGAATCAATATTCCCCGCATCACTGCAGCCACAAGCCACTCGGCAGATAAACGCAGCAGCCGAAAGATTTTTCACTGGCTATCATGTATGCAAGAAACCCTATCCTGTTTCGTACCCAATCGGTACTTTAGCATCATATGCGAACAACGATCTGCTTACGCAGTAGATTAACTTGTTGAAAGCCGATAGCCCCTCGAATTTGCTTGTGATGATCGCACTGCAAGATGGGAGATCAACCCCTCATTCTAGTTTACTAATAAATATCATATATTGAGAGAAAGCGATGGGGGTTGTGCTACAATTCTGCCACGCAATGACGTCTTTGACTCCATGTAAATAGATGAAAAGATTTTTCAGCTAGCCACAATATAGTTCGACCGATGAATCAAGCTGGTTGCATTGAATAATGTTGCAAATGCGGAGCTCAGCCATTTATCGTAGACTGGTTTGTCATTGAAACTACGTCGGTTGTTCCCGATTTGTATATCAGTACTTCTCTTACATAGCTCAATCGATTTTTATTCTCCATGTAGCCACTGGCATAATCACCTGTAAATTTACTTGCATGTCTTGAAAATTGAAGCTTGTGGTGCTGCTTACATTGGTAATGTAGACATTACCAATGTAAGCTCCCTTCCCCCCCTCCTCGAAATCTGTTCTGTGATGTCTCATTGTCTCCGCCAGCTGGCTAGCTTGCATATAGCGTGATGATGTAATTCGGTTGTGCTTTTTGTACCGATTCAATGACTTCCCCGTGCATACTTCAAGGAGAACTGGCTCCGTATCATTGATGAAGGAAAGAAAATCGTGTTGAGCCGATATTAGTCGGGACGAATAAGTCACCACTCTACCAATCTTAACCATTAAAACGAGGCAAAATGAGGAATATCATCATCCCACAACCCAACTCACCATCAGGGTGGCAAGCCTTTGCAAATGAGCAAGCCGTGGCCAGTATTCCACTACAAGCAGCTCGAGATGTTAATCACACTTCAGTGAGTAATCCTTTTTCTCCACTTTCTTCTACAGCAGTTGACGATTACCCCCGTTCAGAGAATTGCGACATTCCGTGGAGTTTTCCTCGATTCCTCTAAAGTTCTCCCACATTCCATGAGCCGAGTAAACGTATATACAGATGTTCTTGTCTTGGACCAAACCACCATTATTGCGCCTAACGATAACGGAACAATCCTTATTGTCTCTAGGGTTCTCACCTCCAATGGTCCAGTGACCCTCACAGTTCCAAGAGGTCTTACGACAACCTGTGTCATTTCAATCTATACGTCAGTGATAAATCAGCAAATCACAGTAGCCACAGGCGATAATACAAGGCGTGTTGTTCTTGATCAGATAGGAACCGGCAAAGCCAATGCTGGAGTAATTGTAGTCTTTAGTCAAAGCGGCTTACAAGTCGAATATCAGAAATTCTACCCTTCTACCACCAGTAAAGAACTTCAAGCCAGCTTGAATACCCAGCTTCAAATTGGCCTTATTCAATTCTGGCGAAATAATTCCATAGCGATTTCACTATGCTCTCATGTTGCAAGAATCAGTACGAGGCAACGAGCTTATGCCCTCATCAATACACAAGCAAGAGCTCTTGGTCAGCAACTAGCTGGCCAAGCAATGGCTGGCAAAGATATGAGCTATGCCCCAGTGTTGGTTCTCAGCAGATACAAAGAAACAACTCAAGTCGCATTAAATGCTGCAACAGCATTTGAACAACAATTTGAGCGTTTTCAGGATAAGGCACAGTCCTTGGATGTTCACATGCAAGCATGGAATGTCATGTTGTCGCAAGCTATCAATGAGTATAACATGCGTGTCAATATGCGCAACTTGGCGCTCGAGAAATATGAGTCTTCCGTGAGAACAGTTACTGGCTGTTTCCAACAATTTGATAACGATGTTTTCGCTTTAGAGTTCTTACGAATTGCTTTCGAAGTGGGGTTGAATAGCTGGGCTTTCGAGCAAAGGTTGAGAGCTGTGTTCGAGATTCTGCAAGCAACCATCAGTAAGTAATTTTACAACAACATGATTGTTTGATGATAGCTAATAAGCCCCTAGCCTTTGCAATTGCAGTTGGCCAGCTATGTCTTGGCAGTCCCGGTGGAGTTGTCCAAGGCGCGGCAGCTGGAAGACAGGCCATCGGAGCTGTTGTCGCAGCAGAGAAAATCGCTGGTCAAGTGAACAAAATTTTGTCCTCTGGAACATTGCAAACACTTCTAGACTGTATCGAGGCCCTTGGTACTCTATATCCTTCTGTTGATACTATAGTGAGGACACTAATACAATTTGGAAACAACCCAAATATCGATATTCCTACCACGGGAGATATCTCCGGTACAAGCCAAGGAGACGCTGATGCTGCTGCCATTGTAACTATGACCGCATGGGATAGATGGCTCCTAGAAGTTGACGATCAAATGGTATTCGCAGTTTCACAGGGTATTGCAAGTGCGAGTGCATATCAACTAGGCCTTCGAAAGCACGCTATCAATGGGAAACAATTAGCCCAAGCACAAGCAGAAGCAGTAAAATCCGGTTATGAGTATATTCAGGCGCAGATGGAAGTAATTCGATGTTCTCAAGATATCGCAGATCTGCAGGCATTAAAGGCTGGGTTTGTTGGCCAGGAAGCTGTTTATCTTGAAGCCAAATCAATGTTCTATGACCGGGCTATGGCTTTGCGAACCAACGTCGTCCTCTCACTCCGGAATATGGCCTGGGCATATCGCTATTGGGCACTAGCCGATAGTTCAATTACTCTCGATGGACAAAAGCCTCTGGTCGAGTATCAACAAGATCTCTCTACCGTTATAATGGAGTTGGAACATGCCGACTCAAGATGGGCCAGTGATCATCAACGTAAGTCCTTGACCGTGTTTTTATCTTTTGACGCCGTTTCACTAATTTTTGTTAGCTTTTAATTATGACATACCATCAAACACGGTAGGATTGCCTTTTTTTTTCAGTCAATTTCCTGCTCTTTTTTACAGTCTACCATCGCAAGATTAACTGACCTGCGATCACAGCTCCCTTCCAATCAAGGTCAATCGATGATTAATGGTATCAAAAGCAATGATAACACTGCCAGTTTTACTCTCCTTACTGAGAGACATCTTGCAAGTCAATTTGTGGAGGGGTCTCATTACCGGCTGAGTGGAATGGATCCTACCTTGAATGGGATTCTTCCTAGACCGGAAGCAATGCAAGGTGGCATTGTTGTTGTGAGACTGCAAATCACCACATCAGGTATCTATTCAGATATCTATAATAACCAAGTATTCCATTTCTCTAGTATGCCTCAGGTAAGAAGATGCTCGTATGATCTTTATTCAGATGGCACGAGAGGCGCGACACGTGATGAGCCTATATTCGAGACTAGAGATCATGCCGAGCCCACTCCATTTACACAATGGAAGATCAAGTTGTTAAATCCTGAGGAGGTCAATCTGGATGGGTTGAATGAAATCAATTTGAGATGGAGGGGGCGTGTTCGCTTTGATGAAAGATATCGATTGCTTCGTGATGTGGAGGAATTGTAGGAATGTCTTATAGCATGAAGCCTCGAGAATGATCATCGAGTTGCTTAGTTCATTCGAAGATGAATCTTTATAAGTACACAATAAAAATGAGGGGCCCTTTGATCTTGGTACCTGATATCGTTGAACGAATGGTAGTAGTATATGAGCCCTCATTGTTTTAATTTGGGTAGATATGTGTTGGTGTTTATTGTGCCGCGCCATACCGACCAACCATACTGCACACAGATGTAAGAGTTGTGACCATAACTCATCGCACCCCTTAGATTCGATGCCAGCTGTCATGATTGAATAGATCGTCAACAAAATGTTTTTATTGGAGTGGAGTGGGTTGGATTGATCTAGATCTCAATGCTGTTACGTGACTTAGGCGTCGTTCTAGAACCATACCACAATGCTCGCTTCCTAAGCACCTCCCATCCATTCTTCAAAATCCATTTAGTCCTCCTCTCACGCGCCTCTCCTTTCTCCTTCGAAGTATAAGCACCTTCTCCAAAATCATAACTGCCACATCTGCACACGCTTAGCGGATAAAGAATCCATGTTTCAATGCCCTTTCTATAATCTTCTTAGAGATATAACCATTCTCATCAATGAATATTTTCGTTTCTCTCCATAACTCTTCGACATCATCCCATATCATGACCTCCTGTATGTGGGTTTGTACCTCTTCTTTAGTGAAATGAATCGGGCACGGAATGTTGAATTCCATTTTTTCCCAATTCCTATGGGATTGTCAGTTTCTGTACTAAAAATAGTGGGATATGTGTGAAACTGAGGTAAAAACAAACCTTTCAAATTTAATCAAGCGTTCTCTCAATTCTACAATATTTCCATTCCAGGTGTCGAAGCCATGGCCGATAATTTCGCTTCTTATGTCTGCAGTAGGTACATCTTTCATTTTTTCAAGTAAAGGAACCTGTTTAAAAATTTCTAACCTGTACAGATCCTTTTTGAAGAAGTCGAAACTTATACGCCTGATGCGGCTACCGTCATGTGCAAGGGGGCTAGCTTCACTAAACTCTTCCAACCTCATCGCACGATTGTACTGTGTGAAGACCGGGGAGTCAAATTGGAGAAATAAGGGGCCAGTCCAAGCAAATTGCCAATCGATAAGAATGGTGATATGGCCATCCTTAACGAAGACGTGGTTTGAATTAATATTAGTATGCCAGAGATTAGATCGAGCCATCATTGAATTTTCTGGGATAATAAAACGATGGATGTCCAGAAATCTGTTGTAAAGATCAATATGGGCACTAGGGGAGAGCTGAGAGTCGAAGAATGAGCGTCTATTTGACGATTTTTGGAGACCTTTTTGACTCAACCATTTGATCTGATTATTAGCCTGAGATTTGAGAAATTCATGTGCAGTTTTCCCTGGGCAAGATTAGCACTTGGCAGTCATGAAAAATGGTTGATTTTCTGTTGCTTACAGGGACCGTGGTCGATTCGCATTGCTGATAGCTCGTCTTTCTATGAGGGTTTTTCTACCCGTGGACCAATTGCGAAACGCTCTTCCACTTCTTTCTTCGGTTCAATTGGGATGTCATTCACAACCTCTGCTTTTTCACATCCAGTAAACCAGTCTTGAACGTAATAAATACTACAGTGGCTGTGGGGTTGTCAGCAAGTTCCTACAGATCCCATAGCATTTATAAAGACCAATCGTTTAAAGACTATGGAAAGTAGCTTCTTCTCAATGGCCACTATATCAGCGACGAACTTTTGTCTTGACGCTAGTTCTGCGACAAGTTCGTTTCTTGACACGACACTCTTATAGCTTTCATAATTTCGATTTGCGCGCGATATGCCGGGTGCTTTTTCCATTATGATATAGTCTGTTTTGACAGGATTATTGGAATCTGCGCTCCAAGCATAGACTTTAGAAACCGGTATATCGAGAATCGTTCTAGCCTAATGCGATCAAGATATCAGCAAACACTCATGACATGGACTAGGGGTAAACTTACGAAATCCATAGTTGCAACCTCAGAAGCTGTGGCTTTAGAATCTGGACAAAGATTTCGAAGGGGTATTCGTGCAATAGCAACGGCACCATTATCCATTGTCAGCTTAAACACCCTGTTATAACCCGATTCGCTCATCTTGGTCATTGTAGAGCAAGATTTGGCACCGACACTTTCGATTGCAATGCGCTTGAGGGCCTCAACATTGAACTCTTGATGTCTTTTAGAAAGCTTTCCCCCTCCATCCTGTGACCATTGACCCTTAGTATAGCGAAAGAAGTTATCATATTTCTGCGGATTAGTATATACTGACGCGCATCTACGTTGAACTGTTTCAGACGTCGTGTTCTGGAAGGCGTGGGCCGAATTCTCAAATTGCGTGCAACAATGGGCATAGATAATGGCTGACACATATGTCGGAGAGCAATATGATGCCACAGCATGACGAGTGTTTTTTGGTTTCAGATCGGCGGTCGTGGCGATAGAAGGTCTATCGTTGTGCATGGTAACTTACATGGAGGAATTGTTTCTGAAGTTTCCATTTCAAATCCAGGGTGCGCGAGAAGAAAGTGCGGCGTACTCATATTCACTCGAATTACAGTAGCCTCATGAAAGAGCGTAGTTGTAATATTCTCAGATAACCGATTCTGAGATGGTCACTATGTAGTCACGTGATCAGACTGAGACCGACCTGGCGGATTACTTCATCAACAATGTGATTGGATCATCCAATGGCGTTTCAGCATTCCCTCGAGTTTCAAGGTGGCTCAGTGGCTCGGTGGCTCGGTGGCTCAGTGGCTCATGAGTGACGTCTCTTACAAGGGGCACAGGGATTCCAGCCAGCCCACCCATCATTTCGAGGATTTGCGTTCTTCTCCCGGGGCGTGGAATGAATAATGAATGATTAACGAGTGGAGAAGGAAGAATGCTCCATCAAAGAATATCGCATTGGTTCAATACAACAACACAATACGGTCATAGTGATACGATACGTCGTCTTCACCTCCTATCAACGTACATGGTATCGCACAACGCATCGACTGACTGAATCATTCGACTTATCGTCTACCGGAAAATATTCTGCAGACGATACACGATACACGATACACTCCCTACGATACACTCCCTACACTTACTTCTACTCCAGTTTTTACACACCGATTAGGATTCGACAACCCAGATTAATCTATTCAATCGTCATTCAGTACATCACCATCCACATCAACACCCACCGCTTCTTTTCTTTTCTTCTCGCAGCTGTGCATTGAAACGCCTGCGAGGTATTTGTAACTCAACATGGCAGACCATGCGTTTGCACTCAGGAAAGAATTTATTACGGGACTCCCCAAGATTTCTTCATCTTCATCAATCGCAGACATGAGAATTACCGAATCTCAAAAGCTAAAAGTCCTGGTGGCCGCAAATGGAAGTAAAGATGTTGCACAAGCTCTCGCTCTCGTCGTGAGGTTATCGAAGAATCCCAAGATCGAAACACGAGCGATTATAGACGAAGAAGCATGGCCATCATATCGATTGTCTCAAGAGACACTGGCGTACCAAAATAAGAGGTTCTTGACGAGGGAGACGGATGAGGCAAGGAAGGGTATAGAGCGAGATCAAATCGAATATTTTCGACAAGAGGCCTTTGAATTGTGTGACTGGGCAGATATACTGGTACTAGCACCTATCGATGCCGACACGTTTGCGAAAATGTTGCACGGCATAACCGATTGTCTATTGCTCGAAATTCTCCGTGGGTGGGATGTTTCCAAGAAGGTATTACTTGTACCAGGAATGACAACATCCATGTGGGAGAACCCGATCACAAAGAAACAATTGAATAAAGTACGGAGAAAGTGGCAATGGGTTCGAGTGATGCAACCAATACTATGGCATTATGATGCGAAGGGGCCAGAGAAATGCTTTGTCGGGTGGGATGGATTTAATGAACTTGTCGACGTTATCAAAAATCAAGCAGAACTTTTGACAATTGGACATGATGTGGATATTGCTGCATCGGGTGCGGCAAGTCTTGCAAGATATAATATGAAGACAGATGCGCTCCTTCCACCAGAGATATGGTCCCTCATTTTCGAATACGTAGGAGACTGGGAGGTTTCGAGAGCGCTCAATGTTTATGCCAAAATACCGAGACCGATTGAGTGGCAGCGAAAGCCCGACGATACACAAGATGAATTGCAAACTTATATGCGATCACTCGAATGGATTATTCTTACATCTCCCGTTTACAAAATCATCGACAAACTAAATACCGCCCCTGAGAATATGCGAGAGCTTTCCCCGCTATGCGTTAAACTCATCATCAAATTCTGCCTCACGGAGGTCCTCTCATATCTAGAAACAAAATTCAAGGACGTGTTTTGGGCTACCTTTGGACAGAAACTTTTACCCACAAAAGCCTCTGCTGTTTATGGACGTGCGGAAATTCTAGAATGGTGGCGCACATCTCCTTCTTTCTTATCAAAAGACTATACTGCAGAAGCAATTGATGGAGCCTCGAAATCTGGATACGTACATGTTCTCGATTGGTGGAGAAAATCTGGACTTCCTTTGAAATACACAGAATTGGCACTGGAACAAGCATCTTCCAAAGGACACATGTTAGTTCTTGAATGGTGGAAACAAGCAAGTCTTCCACATAACGAGGCCGAAAGACGAACTCGACATGCAGAAGCTACCACAAATACCTCTGATGTTCTTCCAGCTTTACAACTTAAACCTGGTAAAGCACTACTAGCCGCAGCTCAAAACAATAAATCTCTCGTTCTTCGTTGGTGGGATAATTCTGGTATTCCTATCGCACATTCTGAATCCGTGGCTAAAGTTGCATCGGCTCATGGACATGTTGCATGTTTAGATACATGGCGTGAACTCAAGGGCGAAAAACTAGCATTCGATAATCAGGTTCTAGTAGGTCCTACGAAGAATGGTCATGTAGAAGTTTTGGAATGGTGGGCAAACCTTAGCCATGTATCTAATGGAAGACCGGGAGGAAGGGTTGAATATAAAACCTGCGATATAGAAGAAGCTCTCGAAGATAGTGTAGGAAATGAGGGAGAAGAATTAGAGGTTAGGAGATGGTGGGCGAAGATGGGGTTGAATCTAGGGGGCTCGGTTAGTGAGTGGACCAGGGTTAAGGTTTTGTAGATAAAGCGATGGGAATGGGAACAGTAATGATATGATATTGTGTTGGTAACACACAGAGTGTATGGGTATGGATGGTCCGGGGTGCATGGATTTGGTATGAGCATTTACGTGGAGTTATATAGCGACTTAGATATCTGAATTACTTTGGGTGTAGTATTACAGTGTTACGTACTATTTGATAAGTGTCCTTGCTTTGAAATTTGCTGTCTATAACATAAAAAACTAAATACCTCAAACGCGTATGAAAATCGAAAGTAACACGATCAACCTCCCTCGTATTTGCGAGGTTTTGACAACACCCCCTGAAATTTATAAATCGCTCGCTAGAGTTTGCACTGTGTAAGTTTATATATGACAAGTGCAAATCGTGATGTTATCGAATTTTCGTTTTTTCCTGATGTATGTACTAGCTGGTGTTTCTTCCTGTTTTTAATAAGGATCACAATTGTTTACATATGAGAATCTTGCTTCTCGGGTAGTAATAATGACTGATCTAACACTCTGGGTATTGTTGCTTCTCAACGTGGGGTTTTTTCTTTGGGGTTTCTATCATTCGTTTAGATATTGGTGAAAGTTCATTAGTTTATTTGAATGTGATTACATTTGCTGAGGATTTATCTGTATATTCTACACGTTGTGATGAATTTATCGTCATCGTGCTTCCTATTGTTTGGAATGATTATATTTCCCTGGCTCTCGAATTTTCTGTATCTACAATTGGGCTATCGTTGCACGTAAATGTCCATGGGCTGTTACTATCCTCATACTGCCATATATGTTTCTCCTAGACATCACAAGACTAGGCATCAGCGTGAAAGATAGAAAAACTCAAAACATGGCTGTGCCGTATCTTTATACATTTATGTGTCAATATTTTTGCCTTCCCGACTCTAGTTCACAAAGAAAGAAACACTTTGTCACACCACACAAAATAGCAGAACAATGTCTCGATTCCAACCACAACAAGAATCTGTGACTCCTCAAGACCAAAATGTACCAAAGAATATCACCATTATCCTATCGTCGAATCCTGAACATGAGGCTACTCCTCCGTCTCTTGATTTGTCCGATACTCATAGAAATACTCTAGCATTGCCAGTCCACGAATCTACAATCGAGCAGATCAACTCCGGGTATAGCGCAGTCCCATCAACCCCTCCACGCGAATCATCAGAGAAGATATTTCTAGACTCGCGACCAGTACCAAACAACCCATCAACACCCAGCAGGACCAACACCAACCGCGCGCACAAATCGGCACAACTACTCCAGCAATCCCACGCTCCCGCTGCCGATCTCCAAAAAACTCTCAGCCGCGTCTCGAACCCCCTCTCCCGCTTCCCGCGCTACTTCCTCGAAGCCATCTTCCTCATCGGGAACCAACCCCGTGGAAAACTAATTCTCTATTCCCTCGTTCTACTCGCGTGTTGCCGCACTGGAACACTGAAATTCGGATACTAGCTATCAGAGGTTTAGATGGATGGTTAGCGACTCTGGGTTATTGGTCTGCGCGGAAAATTTTTAATGTTGTGAGACTTCTCGGAGGGGGGGTTGATGAGGTCGGTTTTATGGATAGTTGTGAAGATCGCGGGGGGTTTGTTGAGGGATATGGGGATGTAAGCTGTGAGGAAGATCGTGGGACGGAGTTGAAGGGGGGTCCTTTTTAAAAAAGATGTTGAACTTTTTGGATGCAGTTTTTGGTATTGCTTTATGCTTACTCGGATGATTCACGTGAACTGCATGAAATTTGGCTGGTTTACGTTCCTTTATTTGGATTGAAGTTGAGACTTCAAATATCTACGTTTTATCCTTCGAGTCAGAACTACGATTGCCTCGTCTTTCCATGCAGAGAAATTTTCGCATGTGACATGAGATTGCTAAATCCTCACTTTTGTAACCGCAATGTATCGCTAAGACATAGATAATAAGGAATCCAAATATAGCTTGGTCTCAAGCCGAACTAAAATTCTACTCTGTAGCACCTAAACCCATCAATTCACTCCCAAAATCCAGCGCGATGGATGAAATCATCTTGAACAAAAGAACCCTCAACTATGAGTGAATGTCTAAAATATGAGATACCGAAATTGAGAACTTTGGAACTGAAAATCAGAAGTCCTTGGTAGAGATAATGTGTGTTTCCGATTGTTTCTCACTTTTTGCATTGGCGCCGTCATCTTTGAAATAGCGATGGAGGTTTTCTTCTCGTAAAATTGTAGAGCTCCCTTTCGAACCACTTCTGCGAAGATGCTCCTCATCAAATCTAACTTGGAAGAAACCACCACGATCTATCATGTACATGGGTATGCTGTAGAACATCACGCTTTGCAAATCTTATAGACGTATTGAAGTCTCCATTAAAGTGAATTTATTATATTCAAAGCTTGAATACCTTCCAGTCCTTGATACCCATATATCCAAGGACGCCTCCAACTTCTCCTTGCTCTTGTTTGCCATTTCGCCACCTTTTTGGTCCAGCAAAGTAGTTTATGAATCCCTCAGGTCCTGATACAAAGAGTAGTTTTGAATCAATGTTCTTTGCGACTGGTCCAGAGCCTGATGCCGAACTGGGTTGTGTGGCTTGTGATATTATCTTCTGATTGATGAACGTTCCCTCTTCATCCACAACATAATTTACTTGAAGGTTCTCTGGGTATTTTTGCTGCATCCCTTGTAATTGCTGCACCACAGAGCCCTTTACATTGAGTATATCTGATTTTGAGCCAGGGGTGTACCTTTCGCCCCCAACACAATCTTCCCTTCTCCTATTTGCCCAAACTATACAAATCCGTGGTAGTTTGCCATCCGACTTTCGCGCTTTCAGTAAGTTATGAGCAACCTGCATAGCAGGAGCAATTCCAGTACCACCAGCCAAGAAAACAACCTCTTCCACATTCTCTGGCATATCAAATTCCACGTGAGGGCCTCTCAGCTCAATTTCAGAATCGGCTTGCAGCCTAAATAGATAGTTCGACATTTCTCCATTTGGTTCCTTTCGAATCAAGAAACGAAGCTCACTATTTGTGGAATTTTCATCGGGTGGTAATGGTGTATATGATCGTGCGATTTGCAACAATGGTTGCTTAAATTCGACTGACCAAAGACCTTTCTCCCAGTATTCCGCATAAGGATCTGATTTTGTAGACTTTTTCGGTTTGATAGTCAACACTTTACTCGTCGAGGAGACGGTTTCCTCTGAAACAATAGAAAACTTGGTGAATCTAGGAGAGTCAAATGGACTCGAATCCGTAGGTTCAAACCCAGTTACGATTCCGAGGGTTAGTGATCCCAAGAAAACTATTTCGGTGATGAGTATTAAAGCTCTTAAGAGCTTTTGTTCCTTGATGCTTTTTACCCAACAGAGTACTTCTGTTCGTGGAATGGGAATTAGGAAAGGACAAAAGACCCCGAAATATTGAGGTCCCTTGGGTGGCGGTGTTCTCCCAAATGTCACGAGAGGATTTTTTGGAGGTTCACGCCAAGGATAAAAAAAGTGGCGTCGAAAAGTGTGAGAGGGGGAACATCGTGCAGTATGTACTGGTGTTCTGTAGCCATACAAAGGTTTGGGCCACAACTTTGCCGCAGTAGGAAGAAGAGATTGCCGTCGCATTGAAAAGAGTTGAGGGTATGCAGATGATATGCTTGACACCTACCTAGGTAGACAAGGAAATAAGTTATCGATGAGCAAAGACTTCGGATTATAGTACTTCCGGTGACGAGATTAATCAAAGGCGGTGAAGAAAGTTATCGCATGGTTCATTGATTTAAAACCCAAAACTTCAACACTCATAAACCATTCTACATACGACTTTGAGATCGGTACGGAGCAGTCCAATCACCTCACTTCAACTCATCTTGAGACAAATGCTGTAAATTCTGGCAATTCATATTACAAACGTACGAAACTTTTGTTTACAACTTGATCAAACTCTATTATATGATTTGCCTCGACATCTGCGAAATACTCCCGAGAACGATCGTCTTCTGATTTTATTCTGTCCAATCTTCTTCCCTAGATATTTCCTCGCCTAGCTTCAGGGGCTTCTATCTCTGGTTATTTACTATTTATTTATCTATGCTGAAGGTCTTTCCAAGGCTCTACTTGCACGTGTATCATGCTATCAGTGTACATTTGATGCTTTCCCACAACTCAAGCCTTCGTCGCTACGTTCGTATTAGTTCTGTTCTCTATCATTAAGAAAATCGCTAGTATATATATATATGTACATTAAACCATAATTGAAGCATCCAAGTTTCAATGATCGCATGTCTCCACGAAAAAGCACGTGTACTTTTCCCTGTGCAATTACGCAATGGCCTACCCCTCGAGGTGATTTTGCCTCCTGTTTATCATCCTGCATTTTTGACGACTTGGGTATCTTATTATCTTGTTAAATCTCGGACTAATGGACGTGTATCATCCACCGAAGCTGCATCAAAAAATACAGTTCACATATTGAATTTAGATCTTTCGTCTCCGCTTTTCTCAATATCTCCTCGGGGCCGTACTTCCGGATAACTCGTAAGATATATCGTTGCCATGCAACTCTCCTCCTCGTTGATTTACCGCTGTATCTGGAGCTTCCGTGACATAAGGAGGAGCGTTATAAGGCTCATCGCTATTAGGCTTCTCGTAATATTGCGTTGGTCCGTCAAGCTCGCCTATAGGAACAGGTTGCAAGCCTCGAGGGCGTCTTCTGAGTCTTCTGAATAACAGAAGAGCTCCCGCTGCGATGATTAAAACACCGAGGGCTACTCCGATAGCTACACCTGCTTTGGCACCAGTGGACATCCCTGTATTCGACGATGCTGATGATGACGATGCTGAACTTGTTGCTGATGATGCATCACTGGAAGATGAGGTTGCGGATGCGAGGCCGTTTGAACCACTTCTAATCGGCGATGCCGTTGAGGAAGATGTAGTAGATGAAGTTGTACTTGATACCCAAGAAGGATCGTCCGAAGCTCTCTCTATGATTATACCATAGGCTGCTACCTTGTCAACCCCCGATGTGACAGTTATAGTCGTGCTGGCGTATATGACAGGGTATGACGTTGTGCTCGCCGCAGTAACGGTATCGAATAATACGCTGTTGATCGATAATGTTTCATCTTCCGAAAAATAGGATGTACATCCATAAATTTGGTCTGCTCCTCTATTTGCAAAACATGTATAGCCTCTGTGTCTTTTGTTAGTCCCCAACGATTATTCAGAATTGAATTTCTCTCTTGGGGCGATACATACGTGGGACAACAAGTAGCTATGGTTTTCGTAGCACTCGAGCCTGTAGAATATGACGAGCAGGCGGCACTATATCCCGTTGGACAGACACCGGGAGAATAATAATCTATTATTTGTTAGCATGAGTGATTCACCGGCATGCACTTGTCTAGATCGTCTAATGAAGATACCCGGAAGGCATTTGGATGAATTCAGAACCTCGAGCAGGAGATTTCATGGAAGATTTGCAATGACGGCCAAGATGGCAAAGAATAATAAGAAGATCAAAGAAGCATATGGCCTTACATGCTGTTTCACGATGGAATCCACTGGGCATACAACTGGTACTCCCACTACCGATACCACCATACGCAAGCCAAGAATTTTTCAGATTTTGAGCCCAGAAAACTTGACTACAATCAGAGCCAGTGGGTGTATAAGTTGTAGTCAATGGGCCTACTAAATAACTTGATGCTGATGTAGTTGCGGCGCTCGTGATTGTCGACATCTTGCTTGGAGCTATGATGATTGATCGTACTAACGTACTTGGATTTGAAAGTTTGAGAATTGAAAAGCAATTGTTGGAACCGTCCACGAAAATCACGGCGGCAGTATCGTCCGTTTTGTTGTAATATATTCAGCTCAATCCCTCCACTCTTGACCCTGCCAGAACGGATGTTACATATCCACTGCATCCACTTTACGGGGCTTAGCGTAAGCGGGTCAACAGGGAGAGCGATTGTATTGGCACTTTGGCACATGGAATACCAGGGTTTCTCGTTACACTTTACCATTTTCTACATCTCGAAAAACGTAAAATGGTGCGTGCGGCTCTTTCCTGGTCAATTCTGCAGGAATGTATGTAAAAATCCCCGGCACACCTGATGATCGTTCGAGCAGATGCTGTTAATAATAATTAAATTGGCAAGGGAATAAATAAGAACGATATCCTTGGTGCAAGCCGGTCTAGAGGTCCAGATGAAAAGGCATACGTAGATGGAAGTCAGCACTAGCTGACTGTAAAAACCACCTTGATCCTTCATAGGCCACAGAGCATGAGCGATATTGAAATAAGACATCGTTATGTATCGGATATAGAAACTGTAGGGATTGCCAACTCTAAACCAGTGATGTAATGTATATCCGTTAAGGTTTCGATGCCGTTGATTCGACAAACCGAGATTTTGAGTATTGCAGAAAACCCATTTGCTCATCACATCCGACCTTCATAATTCATGAATTGGGGCTGTTTAGTAGTCGATGCTTTTATCAACATCGAATGCTCACTTCAACGTCATAAAAAAGTTGCGCTGAGGTAAAATCAGTAAAAGGGTTTCCATCTCACCAGATTACACGAAGTGTGCGGGTCCGAAAGAGGCAGACTCATGGATTTGTTCGCTATCGAGGTTCGAATGTAAGATGATGGCACTATGCATCAAAGAATGCCGCGCATCATAATCATCAAACAAACCATTCAGTGGAGGCAATTCCAGAAAGGTTGGTATTTCCTGATGTTGATGTCAATTTTATTCACATTCGAAGCGTTCTTAGACTGTTGATGAGTATATCAGGAGTAGTCCTGAGCCGCCAGTAGGTACTTTATGTCTGTGCTGGCTCTACACTAATGCTTTTAGTCAGGTCTAACTATGATAGGCTAGCTTATCCGAGGGTCAGCATATCATTCGAGGACCAAATCGCCGGACCATCTCCGTATCATTCATTGTGGAATACAAGCTCAACGCCATCTTGTAGTCTTGTTTCTTCCGCCTGACCATTGTGATTTAGAAGAAATAGATAAACGTTATTCTATGGAGAACATTTGGGATGACTTGGTACTCAAAGGTTGGCGCTTGAAGGCAGGAGGCGTTCTAGAATATTAATCTTTTGTTGCATGTTTATAATTAGGCAAATGTCATTCACAAGTTGTACAAAAACCTAAAACACATTCCCGTTTCTTGTTGCACATCACTACTAGGATTGTGTTAGAATTTGATCGATATAGACGGCGGGTAGAGATCTCATTTGTTACAGGGTATCTTGAACAGAAATTTGGCTATGGATTCAACCGACGTCAAACTTTCTTGTGCGAAGACTTTGTGCTTCAGGCATGAACTAGGATTTACAACTTGGAGGGGTTATAAGAAACCCGTCAGTACGAACCTCATTATTGGAGTGAACATACTATGAAAGCTTCTACGAACGAACGAACGAACGAACCAAACAAACCACTAACCCATAGCGCAAATTACCAGCATCTGGTCTTCCCCTCCACTAAGCGGGCGGGCAATTCCTATTGTCGGGTACGAATCCTAGCAAGTGTTCTCCCGCTATCTTGATACGACGCGGGACTCACGTAAAGCTACATCCTAATCTGACTTTCCAACTTTTTGTTGCATATCTGAAAGATTTAAGTTAGAAGCTTCATCCCGACAAGTCTGTCAGGCATCATCGAATTCAATTGTATACTATTGGTTCGAATTTTTAGACCGGACTATTTGAAAATACTAGCAATTGAAACTAGTTTCAACTTAGCTACCACTTATTAGAATTCTACAATAGAGAAATTTGTATATACACAAGTGGGTTGTCGCAAGCTTTATTTTAGCGAGGTGCATAGATTGTGATTTTGATCTTGATCTTGATGGCTCTCGACCTGTCCGGTGTTATTCAGTATCTGCCATCTTATTAGCTATCTTTATCCTCTCGTTTGTTAAATACCCCCGGTAACATACTATTTTAATAACCTATTTCCTTAAATAGCTTTAAGCTACTGCCACCTTAAAAGTATCTACCTTTTCTGGTGCACGTCTATATATCCATCTCATAGGGGTGGGCTTTTTTCTCGCCATAAGTCATTGTATGGATTTAAATGAATCTGCCTAGATATCAAGTAGTTTTCAAGCTGCTAAAAGTATCATTCTCGCAATTCTAGAGAGTGATAGGATTGAAACTAATCAGTACCATTAAAGTCCAATCCCGAATTCTTCATTTCGAGTCTCATCCCATCCTAAACAATCCATAGTCATCCGAGTATACAAAAAGCCAACAACATCACACAGTGAGTCCCCCCTCAAACTCTCCACAACATACAATCACAAACCCAGCACCTTCTAACAAGGAAATACCACAGTTGGTGGTGAAGTAGCTAAACACCTCTGCATGAGAGGCGCTCGTTGGTACCGAAGATAATAGCTATCGTAGATTATTCTAAGTTTGGTTTTTTGCATATTTTGTAGGATTGCTTTTTGGTTATAAAGAAGAGTCTGTTAATATTCACTTTTGTATGGAAACTTTGCTGAGATGTTCATATTTGGAAATTTTCTAGCATGAGGGAAAGTACTGGGTAAGAAATCAATGCTTATTTCAACCCAGTTTTGTTTACTGGAACAGATATTGCTTGAGATACCTAGTAGTGAAATCGATAGTTTGATATCAAAACCCAAAAGCACAAGATCATGACGATCAAGTTCCTTATTCGTCGCATGCATTCATTTTTCCTCCCAGCCACCAACCTCAAGCATCTATTTTCCAATGAATATCATAGTAGCTGTATGACTCCCAGTCAAAATGAACAAACATATACTTTCCAGCTCTATAAAATTTATCTCCAAAATCACAAGTTGAAGAACATGATTAGAATACAACCCTTAAACCTCAAGAAATTAGGGCAACAGAAAACAAGATATTCCCAAGAAAAAAGCAAAAGACGTCGTCTCACACTGAATGCTCCTTTGAATGTGCAATCTCTGCAATCATAATCTCTAGCAGCCAAAACACAAATCCGCTCTCAAAGTATATCTCCATCTCTCAACCACTTTCACCCTCACCTAATATCTTTTCCATCCATCCCACACACCAAACACTCATCACTCATCAATCATAACTATACCCAATCATCCCCAACCCTCCCTCCACTCTAGCACCTCGATTCCTGCACACAAACAACCCCCCCCCCCCCCCCCCCCCCCCAATTCTCTCCCTCGTCACACTACCAAAATAAATAAACAAAAATTCTCCACCTCCATCACGACAGAGCAAAACAAAACAAAAAAGCAAAACAAAGACCAAATCCAACATTTTACAACTTCTAATAATAAATTAGACAGAGCTTAGGTATCTTGAGATTTCCACGCGAGCGAGAATGGTCGTACTAACAGAGCGGTATCTGTGTACTTTTTTATGTATGCATCTTATGTATAGTTAGTTTACATTCACAATTCCGATGTCCTTATAGTCAATTTTCTAATAGGGGATTTGTTATTTTATTATTAATTCTTTGTCTCTCTTTCCTCTCTCCGGAATCTATTTTCCCAAGACCAGGATGAAGCTGTCAGTTATTGAAAGTGACTGTACAAGCCACACATATATTGGTTGAGTCTCACAAATAGCAAAGCGAGATGAAGTTGAAGCTCAAGCTCAAGCTCAAGCTATCATCCATCAATCTCTTATCTATCCATCCCACGCAATTCCACAAAATAAAAACAAATCTTCACACTCATCTCAAACACCAATTGCATGAATCATTATGAATTTGCTTCGCATTAATTACATCTTCACCACCCATTATCCTCTCTCTAATGCAATATATGTATGTACCATCAACGCCCGAAAACTTCCCATTGTCATGTATCATTAACCTATGCATCCGCCATTTAATTCTTGATCATATTGCATATCACATCATCTCTATCGATGAATGAATGAATGGATGAACGAATAAACTTTTGAACCATCACAAACTCCCCCGGGATATCGTTGAATATTCTATGAATATATCAAAGATATCTATCCACAATTACCATCTTAAATCATCAAAGCCAAACCACCAGCGATACCCGCAAGACCAAGCGCAACAGCTTGTTTGCTAGCAGCACCACTAGCAGTAACAGTAGCTGCGGTACCAGTAGCAGAAGCGGAACCGCTCTCTCCCGATTTGGTAGCAGTGACAGTGGAAGCCTTGCTAGTGAATGTGGTAGACAAAGCGGTGGTAGTTGCAGTGGAATTGCCAGAGACGGCAGTGGCAGTACCTGTTGATGAAGTCGAGGCAGAAGAAGACAAGAGACTGACAGTTCCACCTTCGACAGTATCGGGTGCGACGGCGGTGGCGACTTTAGCGGCGGCGGCTTGGTATTTGTCGAGGGTTTGGGAGTCGTCGGGGTTATTGCCTACGACGACTTCCATGGACATGCCCTTTTGACAGTGATCGGAGACGGAGCAGTAGAGCCATAAAGTTCCGTTGACGTGGGTGTCCATGATGAAGGTAGGAGCCTGAGAAAACAGCAAGGTTAGCATGAATTTGTGAGACAGGAAGAAAAATACATACGGCATCGTTAGAAGATGGATCCGGGCCAGAGATAACACCAGAGAAGATTGGAGCATGGTCGGAAGGAACGCATGGGCTATCGTAAGTGCTTTGTGCGACACTGTGCTTGCCCAAGAATTGAAACTTGACGCTATTGCAACGTTAGTATATTTGATAGGAATTGTGTGTAAAGATTAACTTACGTATCACCAACTTGAACAGTCAAGGCATTAGGAACGAAAGTCAGTCCACTACCGCCGACAACGACGGATCTCTCAACCGCCATGGCAGAGGAGACAAGAGCGAAAAGGGAGATCAATGATTTCTGCATGTTTGCGATTTGAGTTGTTGTGATTATGGAGTGGTATGCGGAAGTCTTAAAAGTGACTGATTAACCTGTTGCTGAAGTTGCAGTAGTGAGGGAAGATGGACAGATGGAAATCAAGAAAGTGGATGTAGATGTAGATGTAGATGTAGATGTAGATGTAGATGTAGATGTAGATGTAGATGTAGATGTAGATGTAGATGTAGATGTAGATGTAGATATAGTATGAGAAAACAGAAAACCATCCAGACGAAGGAATCCCACCAGCTTTATACCAAAGAGTTTCCACATCCTCCAGCACATGCCGCATCTGGAGAAATCCCGTAATTGTGGATTGCCATACTCAGCCTTACAAACAGTTATCATTTCCCAAAACAAATTACTTCCCCTTCCCCATTCACTCTCGCCCAACCGGGTGATGCGTGACTTCGCCCGCATGTAACCCTTGTCTGATAATCGCAGTGCTTAATTCCCCTCCCCGTACATTCATTCATTCATTCAGGTACCGTGCCGTTCCGCCGCGCCACCCAGACCACAAGAAGCATTTTTGAGATCAATTGGCTGTGATCTTACCTAGTAATCTTTCAATATATTTTGATACTGCGCCTGGAAATTCCGCAGTCAATATTGATTCTTTTGGATGCTAAAATAATGATATGCATGAACAACATGTCAAATGTCTGAATACATCCACAAGTCAGCACAGAATATCTATTTTTGAATCCAAAAGAAGAAGAAAACAAAGTCACATGCACAGCCACGAAGAAGACGCCGCCCACCTTCGACTTAGACGCAGGTAACTATGAATAACCACGACTAACTTATAATAACCACTACGTAAATATTCCCATCTCCGTCTCCAACTCCAACACCAGCTCACCACTCACATAACCAATCCATCATAACCACGCCCTCTCGCAATACCCAGTACACCACACACACCGTGTCTGTCATACCAACAAGAATACGACGTTGCGCAAACAAAATGTAAGACGAGGTTGGGCTTACGCCAGTGTCATGTTGACAAATGGGCTGGGAAGGATTGGCGGGGTACCTGCAGCTGTGCCGCAATCACGTGTGTGCTATCTACTTGATCTGATTCATTTGAATGTAACGTATAAAGGTCTCGGATCGATGAAGACCGACGAGAAGTCACTGTTCAAGGTTTTCGTTCCCTCGCCGACGATTGGCTGGTGGCAATTGAGTGGTCGGTATGGCAGGCGAATAGGTCGATGGCTCTGAAAATGATCATAGGTCAAATGAAGAGTTTTCCCTTCGTAATTTCCTAATTTCTTCCGCACTCATCTTGTGATGTATTAAATTTCATTTTTGGTAAGTCCAACTTGTTATTCATTTATTTTTTAAATTAGATAATTCATGATATTCATGTATGCAGGTACCGTACCTGACACTTCTTGATACGAAACGCCCAAAAGGATATAATATCGCTCAAACGCTCAAGTCTAATAAATGCCAAGTGTGTGTACAAATTACGTATAATGTACTATCAGGCTACGCGCATGGTTGCACGATTTCTCGATTGCGGAACGTTGTTCGGAAATCTAGTTGACGTACGAACCAGGAATTGTGTAAGGTCCATTCTTGCTCGGGATGTTCAAGTGCGATCTGAAGTAGAAATATGATGTCAGTAGTTATCTCATCCATGTCCTTTTTCGCGCCTCTTTTCGCGCCTGGTCACTCCATATCTCCACGATCTGCGAGAATTAAAGTGGGTTAGAACTCACCTCAAACCTCCTCAAGAAACTCGGCACCAACTTGTAAATCTCCAAAAGACTGATGTTCCTTCCGATACAAGACCTGGCCCCCATTCCAAACATCAACATCGCTCCATTCATCTCCTTGATTCTTTTCTCCTCGGCTTCCCTATTCAATCCCTGTTCTATCAGCCATCTTTCCGGCTTGAAAGCTTCTACATCATCTCCAAAAATCTCTCTTCTCTGGTGAATGACCCAAGCACTACATCCTACCACGGTGCCGCCCTTCACCCACTCCCCCGCAATCTCTATTCCCTGTTCTGGTACCACTCTTTCGAGCGGTAAGCCTGGTGCTGGATGTAAGCGGAAAGCTTCTTTGATACAAGCATCCAAATAGGGTAACCCTTGACTCTCCGTCCAACTGACTAAACCTGTTTCTCCATCCTCAAAATATCCTTCCCTGGCTTTCTGATCAAGCTCACGCATCAACTTTTGCATACAGTTTTCGTTCTTCAACAAATAATAGAACACAGCACTAAGGGAAATTGCCGTGGTTTCCGATCCTGCAAATGCCATGGAAACAGCCATCGTCATGACTAGTTGATCTGTCATGAATTCAGGTCTATCGTGCTTTGCCTGTATGAATTTTGACAACAAATCAGGTTGTGATTTATCTGTTTTGACTTCTGCGTCAACGGTAGGTAGTATTCCGTTTCCGTCTGTTTTTGGATAACGTTCTCGCACACGTTGTGCTGCGAATTTGGCGACGGGAAATGTGGCATCCACAAGGCCATATTTGGCAGCGAGAAGGTAAAGAGGATTTTTGAGGAAGAGTCGATCGAGGATTGGGATTTGACCGATGGGTGCAACATAGTCGAAGAGCCTTCCTAGGTAGGATATTATACCATCGACATCTCGATTTTCTTCAAGGAAGCCATGTCGTTTTGAATATGTCATTTCGCCAATGACATCAAAAGCATAGAACTGTAACCATTTTGCAAAATCACAGGAAGAATGGCTAGTTGGTGAAGTGAAGAGATCGGCTGTACGAGAGAGGAAGATTTCGGTCGTACGAGTGACGAGTGGCTCGTATTGTACAAGAGATGACATGCTGAATGCAGCATTGACTGAACGTCGGAGTTGTGCATGGAAGGGCTCGGAGGTAGTACTAAAGAGCGATGGCAGTGCATGACCATTGGATACAGATTGCTGAACGGGGTAGAATGCGGACTGTGATGTATTAGTGTATGACCTGACCTAGAGAATTGAGGCCTCAAAATACTTTTACAAAGCCTTTGTTCAATCCATAGATAGTTTTCAAAGCTTTTGGGTCTGCAAAAGAGAGGGTATTAGGCCCCAGACGGACGATATCTCCATGCTCAGCATGTAGCTTTTGATGAGTGACTTCTGGGCGACGTTTATATACATCGTAGAACCTCCACCAATCCGTGAAGGAAGCGAGAGTCGGTCCTGGATATTTGTTGAGACCACGATTAAAACGATTCGTGGCGAGATAGATGGCGATTGCAACAATCAAAAATGAAGGCCAATGCCGAATTGTCAAATGCAAAAGCGTATCGGTGATCATTTTGTTCGTGGTATGGTATGCAGGCACAGCACAGTAAGGTAAGCTCTGGCGATGAACTTCGACTTATGATCGAGAATTTGTTATAGTACAGGAGGTATTATATAGTAATATTCAAGTACGGAGGAGAAAGCCAGTATTGTGGAGCGCGGCAGTGCTATGAAAGAATCAAGTTCAAGGATTCAGGCTCAACGTCGAAGATGTCAGACGGAGATTATAGAGGGGGATTGTGGAGGAAGGTAGCACTTCTGTATGGAGCTCCGCTATATCCGGGGCAGAATATGACGGCAAAACAATACGAAAGAGGAGGAGCGAAGAAATCACGGATTTTAAACAGTCCATTGCCCGAGGGAGAGAACAACATGTTGGATGTGATGATAAGCGACGGGAAACAAGCATATGCCACAATATCATGCCGTGCTTCGATCGACTTATCGTTTCCATACTGCTAGGCAATTAAAGAAAAGCAAAATCCTTGATTTCGCCAATAAAATTATCGCCAAAGTTGGACTAGTGAACGTTAGAGGCGTCAGGCCATGAGAGACGTCAACCTCAGATGCAATTGCCGAATCTTTCTTTTGTTTCAATTGAAGACAAACAACAAAAAGTAAACAACATTCATGGTTTTAGTGGTTACAAATTTCTTGAAATCATCATGTTGAGTGACTTCATCCACTAGCACTTGCGCCAATGCTCCGATTATTCCTTAAAGGCCGCTGTCAGCTTAGTCACTCGAGTGGCACTCAACGCTATCGGCAAATGGCAACGGGAATGAGCTTCACTAAGGAATGAAGATTGAGGATGAATCCATTCTTCATTGATGTCTTCGGGTACCATGATTGCAAGGCCAAATAATCGTATGTGCAGAAATAAAGACCCCCTCATTCGTACACGTGTATGTGCGGCATAAGCAGAACGCCTTCCTCGTAGACAAACATGTTGGATCGTAAAGCACTCGCGAATCCTTTCAAAGATTGAGCTAAAGCATCGAATATGACCAGCCGAAAACGCATCGTCTGTTCTCGTAAACGGGTAATCGATTTCGAACATGGGTCAAATTTTATGCATGTATGGAGTGAGGGATTGTGGGTGAGGTGGAGGACGAAGCTGTGTGGGGAAAATTGGAAAAGTGCTGTGTCACGGGACATTTTCCTACACAAAAGCAAGATATCGGTAGTTGAAAGAGACACACTTGCCGAAATGTCCATTGCCATTACGAGGGCAGCATGATTATGGACTTTTAGCTTTGGCCATTGAAATCATTTTCTCTTGTTTCGTGTTCGCTTCTAGCACCGTTGGGAATCCTTCAAAGCATAATGATTGTAAATCGACCGACAGATCACACACGGCAGTTATGAATTCTGGAGTGTGTGGACATAATAAACGCATTTCGCGATATCTATGGTCGACATCACACCGAAAGAATTGGGGAGCACGGCAACAGCAACGGCAATTCAACAACAGCGAAGGCATCGAGATAGAATTTGCTAGACAAAACAATCACCTGTGTGGGGTCAATGAGGGTTTCAGAGGCATGCTTCACAACTGTAAAACTTCAAAGACGCCCAGATATTGGCACATCATGGCGAAATCAATGCAGCCATGTACTTCGGAAAATCTTTCAAATTTTGGTTGGTATTAAAACTTCCTGATTACTTTGGCATTCAGAACACTGCAAGGAATAACCGCGTACTCAAAATGCTTGCTGGCGAATAATATGCCGTGTCTTTCGCAACTTCCAGCAGCGCACTTTTAGCTATTTGAAACGGGCACTTGCCCGAGATGATAGTCGGAACGATCTATCTAGAGCTCTTGTATGTTTTCCCTATGCCACATTATTGTGTAGGATTAAACCTTGTTTATCAAGCCTTCTATGGTCTGAGAAGGCCTGGGAAACTAGACATCATGGTTATTCAAAGTGAAAGCGGTGCAGAATAAGGATTAAACTTTCATTTTTAATTTATAAGCGGGCAGAGAAAGGTCGAGCATCGAAGTATTCTTACGGTTGATAGCAAACAAGGGGTAAGGTAGTCAAAGCCTGCCGTCGTGGATATGTGGAAGTTGTGATAATGGGCGGGATGTCGGATGTGTGAAATGCTGGAGTGTCTGGGTTCGAACAGAGGAAACAAATTCGATTCTGCGCATCAGCATCGCGGAATTCAAAGAATCCGAAAGATACTCTGCTCGTCTTGTTTTTCTTAGAAGGAGGATATTTGATATTCAATATCCCTGGGCAATTGTCAGGCATTAGGGTATTTTTTGCTTAGTCATTGACTTGGTGCCAGCTTTATATTCAAGTGGAAATATGAACATTCCATCTCAAATTTGATTTGCAGCTTAAAACGGCACAAAGCAATTGAAGATGTTCGTGCTGTATCGTTGGATATGACGGTCGGTACTCTGGTATCTTCAATGAACTGTTTGCTAGGCAGGCATCGCTGACCGAGGGTTGAGTTCTGGTAATCTAAAAGAGTTTTTGGCAAGCATGCATCTAGGTATAGTAATAGAGTTTCTACGGGACCAACATTGGGCATCGGAGCTTGAGGAAAAGGCACACGATTTATGACTTGTGTCTACCTCTTCCACGCCAAGAGGCATGATTTACCCTCTTTATTGTCAACCTGTCAAAGGATTTGATAGATTCCTTTCCGAGCATTCACAACTACACCTCGTTGGTTGGCACGGTCGACTTTTCATCGAATCAGCGCCCAAGATATGCCCCCATTCGCCGTCGCCGCTGCCCACAAGGTCCTTCCCGTCACCAATGTCACTGACATAGATCTCTATCTCGACCAAATAAACGAATCAAAAAAAAAAGCGCACACACATCAACCGGTATAACTCGATCCGTTTCCCTTCTCGAGGAACTCAACACATATACCACTACGGTAGCGAATTCAGTCACTAAGCCAATTCCAAGCAAGAACACGAATGATCGGACCAACCAGACAGAAGATATTTATAGTAATCTTGTTTTGTCGAGAGGTATCATGTTGTGGAATGGCAAACAATCCTGATGGGACCACGAGTTTGTTGAAAGATCTTGCGAATCCGCCTAATTTTCCTTTGGTGGTACTTTTTCTGAGTGCGGGCAGATTTATTTTCGACTTTTGATCCAAAGCTGAGTAGTTATTTGCTGTTTGGTGTGCCGAAACTTTTACCAGAATGATGAGTTGCATCTTTATTTGTGAATTTCATTTTGGGGAGCAGGAAGAACGTTGCTCCACTTAATGCTTTTCTAACATGATTTGCGGCGTGGCAGCGGAATGTACTGTACTGTCCTGTTCTTCTGTTCTTGTATTCGAGACTATATTACATTTTCTATATTTTCTGAAAAATAAATTAAATTTTTGCTACAATATTTCAATCTCATTCTCTTTATCAAATCGGCATTTGCATAAGAGTGGGAAAGAAAATCCTTTTCACCCACAATAACTATATATCAACTGATGAGAATTTTTCCTTTCCTTGCAATTATGGCTGTTGCTCAAATTTTAACATCATTCGCGACTTTGCATTACTTGCTGCCTGACCCATTTCCCGATTGATATGCAGATTTTTGATCAAGCTCTGGATGATATTGCTCAAAAGTGATTTTTGGCATTGAGATAATTTTTGGGAACCAAGTTCATCTTATTTGGAATTTTACCAAGTGAACCTTTAATTTTGTCGATTCCATGTGCGAGCTGGCCTCGACTTGTGCCCCATTGAACAATCCGAGTAATCTGGTGATATGGAAGTATACTCTTAGTATCCCATCAGTAGAGTTCGGCGATGCTCCAAGTTTTGGCGATCTAGAAAGCGAATCGAGAGCGAGGTCATGTCGAGTGTTCTTGTGCATTTGATAAGTGTACCATAGACTTAGCTTTGGTGACCAATCGCTCCCTTGAACCGGTGGATTTGTGATTCCGTGAAGTGTGGTATGCTTTGGATAATGGTACAATCTTCCCTTCGGACGATCGCACCAAACGGAGACTGCAAGCTTCTGTATTTAATGCTTTTCGAGTAACTTGGTACTAATGGCTAAGCTAGTTGATCATCTAAAGATGAGGCCAGTCATTAAATTGTTGTCAATGGCCATGTGATGAGGAGTTGAGAATTTTCAGGAAGCAGAAAACGATATAACACAAGATTCCCAGCAGAGCCAATTGGCTTCCATTTCATCATCCTGACAGTGGCTTTGGACTCGACGATTGGAATTGTTGCAACCCAATTCCTAGAGGTTTAGCGGCAAAAGTTGACTCGCTATTTACGGAATCGTATGCCACAAGTGCACGGCGATACCAGCCCTCTACGATTTCAGGGTCATCGAATGTATCAATTTTATTTGTTGCCGTGCTTCCGTGATATAATGAACAGATGACTCTATCAAGTGTCAGAAGTGTTGTATTTGCCACGCAGTCTACAACACCTGCAATCGGGTCCGAATATTGAACTTCAGTTCCAACGGTATCCAATGATTTGTGGAAAATGTGAGGCTCTACTTCGGAACTTAACCATGCCTTCATCTTAGAACACATCTCAAGAATCTGATTCATGAAAACAGGATAAGAGCCTGCTAACAATCCACCGGAGTTTTGATAAAACGACGAAGCTTCCATAAGAACGCTGGGTAATTCGAATAGCTGATGGCAAAGCTGGATCCGTAATTCCAGAGATTTGAGCTCCTTCACGGAGACTGTGTTGCTAGGCCACGCAGATGTAGTTGCAAGGAGCGCCCGCCATTCTGGCTTGCGGAGATAGCAGTCTTCCTGAAATTTGGCAGATTGAATGACCTGTGTGTGAAATCTATTGTCAGCGACGCCGCCCACTTTTCTATCGCGCCAGTGTAGTGCTGACATACAATGTAACTCAGCTGAGATTCAAGCATTCCAAGATCAAATGGATCTTTGTATCTACCAATCCCCCGTGCTTCAATGAGCTGGGAAGTTCCGCGAGAGAGACCACTCCATTTGGCTTTATCAACATTCACAGCAAGCTGTTTACCCATCAGTCACTCATATAAAATATCGATGTTGAAGGCTGGTACTCACCTCGCACATCTGCAATAAAATAGATGCGCATAATGTTTCCGACTGAAGACAGACATTCTCTTCGGTTAAACACTTCTGTAATGAGGATAAGGCTCGAACATAATTTCTGTAGATGGCATTCGACTTGGTATATTCATTTGAAGATCTATCACAGTACAAACTGCAAACGCAAGATATGGCGTCATCGAGAGCAATGTTGTGGCCCAGACGACCGGGTATGTATTGGAAAAAGGATCCGGAAAGCCAAAGAGGTAATAGATTCCCTTTCACTTTACATCCCAGACAGTACATCAATTTAGTAGCCAGGGGATTATTGTAATGAAATCGGGGAACTTCTAGAGAGACTACTTGAAAGTCCTCGAAGAGAAACATATCCGAGCCATATTCTGTGGGACTAAGGATGGCTTTTTCTGGGCTCATGGCATCTGGGCTTGTATCATCGGATTCAAAAATGTATTTCTTCCGAGAATACAATTTCTTCAGTCGAGGTGTTTCGTTCATGAATTTCCAACGAGGCGGATATCCTGGACAGTTCCAACCACTACGAATGCATTCTGCGCAAGATGGACGCTGCTCCCCACACTTTACGTCCCACGTGTTAGTTCAATTACAACTTAAGTAGCACAATTCGAGTAGGAATACGTATCAACCTTCTTCTTCCTTATCCGACAGTTATCACACTTGTTTCTTATTGGTACACCGACCATTGTTGTTTGCTGCGTATTTGTCGAATTGCTTTCGGTACCACTTTGCTTTCGCAATCAGCCAAAGATCTAGAATGGTTCAAGAGTATATCTTTTCTCGGGTTTGCAGACAACGACCTCCTGGATAGGGAGTCGGCATGAATCCACGGACAGTCCGACCCTCTTGTTGTGGCGCACCACAATCCACTAAACCTCAAATTGATTAGCGTCGTTTCGGCGTCAGCTTCTCGCAGCAGTCATATCTTGCGCCGCGACAAATCAAAGTCTACTCAATGGATCGAGGATTTTTCATTGTAAGGTGTTACACTTACTCGTCGCTCACAATTTCAATGCGCAAGGTGGCTGTCTTCCATCAGTATCGCAAGATGAATCCTCTTCAGGTGTTAAAAGTATATCTTGAATTTGGAAACACGGATTTAATAATGCAATCTACGTGTTCGCTGCTTCTTCGATTTCGTGATGGAATTCCGAAGTAGAGCTATGACTGTCGGTAGATCATGTATCGATATATAAGGGGTTGGGTATACCTTCCACGAATATCAAACAAATATTCATTATCATCACATCTTATCCAACTTCTTTCAAAACTTCAACGAACTTTTTCCAAAGCTTTCTCATTCAGGACAGAAAGTAAGAAATAATTATGCCAGCCCCCAAGATTGCCATAGCCGGTGCCGGACCTGGTGGTCTAATTTTAGCTCGTCTGCTCCAACACAACGGGATCCAGTGCACAGTTTTTGAGCTCGACGCCAACAGAGATGCTCGTTCACAAGGTGGCATAATAGACCTCCACGCCGACATGGGTCAACGCGCTATTCGCGAAGCCGGTCTCATGGAAGAATTTCAAAAACACTCTTTGCCAGATGCAGATTCCATGAAGCTGGTAAAAGCTGATGGTACTGTTGCTTGGGATGAAAATAACAAGAATGACGAGAGTGATTCTATCCGTCAAGCTAGAGATCGCCCTGAGATTGATCGCGCGAGACTTCGTGACATTCTTCTGGACTCCGTTGAGCCAGACTCCATTCGGTGGAACAGCAAGATTGTTAGCGTCGAGCCAAACGAGAGTAATCCCGCCCAATTTGATCTTCACTTTGCGGACCAAGTTGCAGAAGGATTTGATCTTGTTATTGGAGCTGACGGCGCCTGGTCAAAGGTTCGACGCCTTGTCTCGGCACAGGTCCCCGAGTACTCCGGAGTTAGCATGGTCGAATTGACCGCTCGCAACGTTTCAGAGAAAAAGCAATGGCTTTCTGATTATGTCGGTAAAGGTAGTTTCTTCATGTTTGATGAAGGTCGTGGTATAATCTGCCAACGGAATGGCTATGATGGTATTCGAGTCTACGCCGGGGTACGCAAGCCAGAATCTTGGATCAAGGATTGCGGTATTGACTGGGAAAATCCTATTGAGGCCCGCAAACAACTCACGGAACAGTACTTCGGAGATGTACATGATAACCTGAAAAGACTTCTATCCGAAGCAACTGATACCCTCATCGCTCGGTCATTGTATATGCTCCCGGTGGGTTTCAAATGGGAAAGTCGTTCTGGTGTCACACTTCTCGGAGATGCAGCTCACTTGATGACGCCATTTGCGGGAGTTGGCGTTAATGTTGCTTTGAATGATGCCATGCTGCTTACGCATGCTCTTCTGAAGCAGAAAGATAACTTTGAGGCTGATTTGAAGGGTAGCTTGAAGCAGGCTATTGAGGAATATGAGGAGCAAATGTTCGTGATTGCCAAGAAGAATATGGAGAAGACGTACCAAGGCTTGAAACTCCATTTCAGTGCGGACGGTGTTGATCATATGGTGGCGCGTCTACAGAAAATGGGCCAGCTTGTTGAAGAAGCTAAGAAGAATGGAGGCAATTGATAATGCTGCTTGTAGTAGCAATTTAGCGATTGAAATTAAGCTCGGAGTCGGAAGTGTAAAGGTTGAAGATACGGGGTTATTGTGCATTGGTTATTTGAATTTGATTGGACATGCAACTAGAAAGGGATTTTAAATGCAAGACTATTACCATAACTTTGAATCGAATAAAGGTGATATGCAATCCAACTGGCTGAGCTAAATGTTGAGCCTCGCGTAGACTGTCAGCTAAAATGCTACATTGGATGATTGACTGTGGTGATTCTCCCAAATGCGAACTGAATGCTAAGCGATTGTAAGCTGAAGACTATAACAATAAATGCACCCAATGCTTAGAGTAAGGTCCAGTGTTCTCACAAAGCAGATCAGATATGCTTGTTTCAATACTCAAGAACATGTTGGAAATTGAGCAATCTAAGCTAACCTTCAAGTACGAAGGCGACAGAGGATCAATTCACAACTGAAATTGGCTGCCGAGCAGCTGTGCCTGAACATATCTCGAATGCGACTGCGATCAGAGTCATGGAATTCTGGACTCTCACATTGAATAACTTGGGGAGGTCAGATTGCATTTACTAAGTAGATCATCCAGAAGTGATCTTCGGAGACCTCATCGGAGATAGCCAGTTCTGAATCACGGGTGGACTCAACCCCCGGATTACTAATCACTTTGCAACCTCACGCAGTCACTCCGCTTGACAGGGCGACTTTGTTCTCGACTCCTCTTACAAACCAACCTCCATGACAAGAATTACGGCTTATGGAATGTCACCAAGAACACGAAGAATGACGACTTTTTCGTACTGCCCCTCAAATATTGAGCCTATCCTTCGTTCAATTCCACCTTGAATAACTGTAACAACTTTGTTGAAACAAATGCTACGTAAGCACAACGAAAAACACAAGACATTTTAAATAAATCGCAATGGCGTTCCAGACGGCAACAGAATGGCACGCTGGAGAGGAGGAGATGCACAAACGTCTACGAGTACCTCAGAACGAAAATCCAACCTCACCCTACCTTTCACCATTCGCTGCGAACCTGTTGTCCCGATCACCATTACTCGCTCTCGGTACCCTCGATTCTTCCGGCAGACCATGGACTACATTATGGGGCGGGGAGGCGGGGTTTGCTTGGCCGGTCGCACAATCTGTTATTGCTGTGAAAGCTACAATTGATCTTGAATACGACCCAGTTTCTGAAGTGTTACTGGGAAAGAATGCGGATGGTCAAGTCAAACGAGAAGAATTGCCCGGGAGAATGGTTGGTGGTCTCGCAATCGACCTTGAATCTAGGAAACGAGTCAAACTATATGGTAGGATGGCTGCAGGCGCACTAAAAGAGACTGCTGGGAACTCAGTGGCAGAAGCTTCGTTAGTCGTCAAAATCGAGCAAAGTCTAGGTGAGCTTCTCATTGCCCCAGAAGCTATTATTATACACTAACGGAATTGCAGGTAATTGTCCCAAGTACCTGAACAAAAAACACATTATTTCTCGATTGCCAAAACCTACACTGGTTTCCACGACATTACCTCTTCCTAAAGAAGCAGTGGATTTGATAACACGATCTGACCTGTTCTTCATTTCTTCTTCAAATCATGATTCAGACATGGATACGAATCATAGAGGTGGACCACCAGGCTTTGTCCGAATCCTGTCTAACGATGCTAACGGACTGGTAATTGTTTATCCTGAGTATTCTGGTAATCGTCTTTATCAAACACTCGGAAATCTCACAACTACACCTCAGGCAGGACTAGTATTCCCAGATTTCAATACTGGCGATGTCGTGTACCTGACTGGTAGAACCGAGATACTTGCTGGAGAGAAGGCTTCTAATTTAATTTCACATACTAATCTTGCAGTGAAGATCTCCGTGGAAATTTTTCGATATGTTACTGAGGGATTGAGTTTTCGAGGCGAAGAAGGTGAACGTTCACCCTATAACCCATCCGTCCGGTTTCTAGCTTCCGAAGCCGCTGTCGGGGTCAAAGATACGGGCAGCAAGATGCGGGCTAAACTAATTGAGCGAAAAATCTTGTCACCAAGTGTGGCAAGATTCCGATTCAAGATTTCGAGTGGAGATGCAAAGAACCATTGGAAACCTGGCCAATATGTCGCCTTGGATTTCAAAGATGAACTTGATATTGGCTATAGCCACATGCGTGATGATGATCCAAAAAGTTTGAACGACGATTACATACGAACCTTCACAGTTTCTTCGTCAAAAGATCCCACAAATGCATACGATACATTTGAGATCACAATTCGCAAGGTTGGAATTGTCACTGATTTTCTCTTTCGCCATAACATCAGATCAGAGTTGGAAGTACCACTCAATGGGTTCGGGGGAGAATTTTTCATCGATCAAGGCTCTGAAGAAAAAGTTTCATTTGTTGCTGGCGGTGTCGGAATTACGCCACTCATCGCTCAAATTTCTGAATTAGATTTGTCACGATTGCAACTTTATTGGACTGTTCGTTTAGCTGACCTGGGACTGGTTTTGGATACTTTCGAAAGATATCCCAATCTTAGTTCTCATGCAACATTATTCATCACGGGTGAAATGGGAGGCTGTGATGATATGAATGAATCAATTTCCGTCAGAAAATTAAGGGAATCCGGCGCTACTTTAAAAGAAAGAAGAATTGAAAAGGGCGATTTTTGCGAAGACTCTGCTAGTCGATGGTACTTATGTACAGGAACTAGCCTGCGTAATACCTTGGTAGAGTGGCTTCAGGGCAAAAATCTCAGTTACGAAGATTTTAATTACTAAGAGTGTGATATCACTTTATTCAATTCAAACAATTGTTCGCAAATGAACATTTCTTTCTTTGTGCTCTTTCTAGTTCTTTGTCTGTGGGATAACCTGGTACTAGAACGTACCAGTTAAATTCGAAAGTTTGCATAGCTCGCTACATTCCTTTGTATTTTTGAGTAGCTTTATTAAGTCCGTCAAGAAGTTCAAACATTCAACTTCAAAAAAATTGCATTACTGTCTCAAGACCCGAATCAACATAATGGCAGCCAACAACGTTCATTCTACTCCCGTCCAGCCTAAATACGTCCTTCGCAATCCCTTGGAAGTTCGCGAAAATACAAAGAGCATTCAACTAATCAGGATCAAAGACAATGAGTCTTTTCTAGGGTTCCCCATCCCCGACAAAAAGGTCTCATCCGACAGAAATCCAGAATGGAAAATAAGTCTCGCCTCCGCCGTCCTTCCTACGGCTGGTGTCCCGCTCTCCCGCATTCTGAACCACCCGAATATTGTCGGTCTTGTTGATATAATTCACACAGACTCCCTCGCGGGTTCTACAAAACATGCTGGTATAACTGCCAATACAGCTGTCTATGAAGACATGAATCAAGGCTCACTTGACCTCATTCTTCCGAACCCAGAAAATTACCCCAAGTTTACCGACCTGGCAGCTTGGCGCGCCCACGCTACCCCAAATCCCAATCGGTTTTCTCTTCCTGAAAGTTTGTGCTGGCATGTTTTATCCAATATCAACAAGGCTCTTTTGTGGTTGCACACGGGTGTGAAACAGACGGATACAAAAGACGATTGGCAAAAACATGATGATGATTGGCAACCTATTTTAATAAGAGATGTTAGTCCGAAACAAATCTGGTTCAAGAGAACCGGTGGTGGAGCAACATATGGGCAGTGTAAGTTAGGCGGGTTTGGGAAGGCGGTTGTGACGGGTTTTCCGGGCGGGAACGTGGCAAAGAGTGAGAAGAAAGAGGGATTGAGCTGGCATTTTCAAGCTCCTGTACGCTTTTTCTCTGAAATCTTGATCAATAGATCTTTACTAATAACGACACAGGAACAATTGGCCGGAACCGAAACTTGGGGACCAGCCTCGGAGATTTGGGCGCTAGGCGCAACAGTCTTTACAATGATGACAGGGATTCCACCGCCCCAACAATTTGAATATCAGTGGGCAATGTCAAGAATGAGCGATAAACCATTTACGAGTGGACTGAAAAATTTGGTGTCGGCGATGCTGAAGGTGAGAAGTACCGATAGACCTACGACGGCTCAGCTGGTGGGGAGGATTGAACAGGGCTGGGAGGAATGGAGGGCGACGGATGATGCGATTGGGTATGTGGATTGGAAGGATAGGAGTAGAGGAAGGGAGGTTAATTTGCAAGGGGAGGTGGAGGAGAAGGCGAGGATGGGATGGGGAATTATTGATGCGGGAGGGTTTTAGGCGATGCTTTCTATGTGGGATTGATAATTAGGGAGAAGAATTTTGGGGCTTGAGTCTTGATTGTTGAATGATCTTTGCGGCGTATCACTCTCGCAGCTGTCTATAACCTATGTGTTTTCAATTTGAAGATATTCATATACTCTAATCCATGCCCGTCCCCAAGCCATTATTAACCGGGGAGCAATTAGAAACCCTAATATCCGTTTGTTATAAGTAGTTCAAAATCTCTGGTTATATCTGTAAATCTCTACGGGTGCTTATAGATATCTTTGTTAATAAATAAAAAATAGAAATAAAACACAGATAAATGGTGTTTGTAAGTGCAATTCCTATAACCATATTTTGCATACAAAAATCAAACAAATTCAAATCTAATGAAACTTACTAATAAGCCACCCTATACTATATACACTTTGACTACTGAACCTACAAAAATGAAGCTTCACTTCCCATAGCCAACCGTTGATTGATAGGGATAGCTTTTTTCATCCCCATTACTACCTATGCCTAGGCACCTGTAGCCAGCCGTACCACCCAAGCCACCCGTTGCAACCACTGCCTCCAAACTTTGACATCAATGCTCACAGAATATATTAAAAGCCATGTCTTATGTTTCGCTTCCACCCAAGGCTTTCCTTTCCCTGAAAGAACACATGCGAGGAAGTGATTACCTATTTCACATCTTTTCATGGGGTTTAGATACACCCATATCCACTTTCACGTCGCTATCCTCTCACAATTTGCAACCTAGACTGGCTGTTGCTCGTGTGATCAAAACCTAAGAGGTTGATTCGCTAGGTAGCTGATTAAACGCACGAGGGAGAATAATAGAGGTCGCATCTCAGTGTTGAAATCACCGAAATTAGGATGAGAGCTGAAGGGTTAGAAGTTTGATGCTGGTTGAAGAACTTTTGTATATTCACTACAGGCAATACAACAGGCGCAGTTCGTCGCTTAGTGTGTTTTTCCAGTAAATCTTCTCACCCACAATTTCTTATTTTATTGTGAATTTCGTTTCATACCTATCAATTCTCAAACACAAAAATCTCTTTTCTGCATCTTGTTATTGCTGAGGGTACAGATAGCCAACATGGACTACGTACTTGCTGGTAACTATTTCTTTGCAGATATCGATGATGAGACGGCAAAGTTGATCATTCAGCTTCAGCTCGATGACATCGATTATTCATCGTCCAAGGGAAAGGGTCGAACCGACAACGTATCCGATATCTCAGTTGCATTCAGAATTCAGAAAGAGGAATTGGAAAACATTGCTTTATTCTTGTCGGATAAACGCATGACGAGGAGTATTGCATTGGCCGTTCAAACTGATGGTGCAGTCTTGACCGAAGCGGTATCACGCGATGATGTTCTTGTAAGAGATCATTCCATGGCTTTACAACTATATCGAGGTCCCGCAGCACCGGCTATTATCCCAGAGATTCCTCCACCAGCTGCTCTAAATACACAGATCTTGAACGAGGAGGTCTTGCAAAAACTTCAAATGTTGTATGTGTCTGGTGCCGACTCGAAAGACAACAAATCTGCAGAGTTAGATGAAACAGATTGCAGTTTTGTAACTGGCTCACTTGCAGAGTCCTCTACTTGGGCACTCTCTCGATCTGTACCCTCCAAGAGCACATGCGTCATCTGTCGTGATGAGATCAGCTTCTGCGAAGCAGCCCGAGTTCCTGGTTCATGCCGCCACGAATATTGTCGCACCTGCCTTGAGCAGCTCTTTCACTTATCGATGAGCGATGAATCACTCTTCCCACCCCGCTGCTGCAACGAACCAATTACTGTCGCTAGTGTCCGTCTTTTTCTCACAAGTGATATTGTGCGCGCCTTTGATGAGAAGAGAATCGAATTCGAATCACCAAACAGAACTTATTGCTGCTTCAAGTCTTGCTCAGCTTTCATCCCACCGTCCAAAATCATCAACAATGTAGCTACCTGTGAAGGCTGCGGTACACAAACGCACACCTTGTGTAAGTTAGAAGCTCATATTGGAGATTGCTCAAACGATACCGCATTGCAGGAGGTTTTGGATCTTGCTAGGGACAGGGGCTGGCAAAGATGTTTTTCCTGCTGGGGTATGGTGGAGCTTGAGGTTGGATGCAACCACATGAAGTAAGTCTCTTATTACACCTATCCTTCAAGCCTTAAACACACATTGATACTTCAAATTGTAGATGTCGATGCGGTGCCACGTTTTGTTACACCTGTGGGCTGAGATGGAAGACCTGTCGTTGTCCACAATGGCACGAAGACCGTTTGATTGCTCGTGCCACGGAGATTGTCAACCGCAGACCTGGTCATCAACTACTTGAGCGTCCCTATCAAGCCATCGGACAAGGATCTGCAATTGAAGCTCAAATTGCCGTAGCTGCGGAGGGTCTTCGAGAGAATCATGCGTGTGAGCACCACGAATGGCGCAAAATACGAGGATCTCATCAATGTGAGGGTTGCCATAATACTCTGGAACTATTCATTTTTGCATGTCGTCAATGTGAACTAAGAGTTTGCAACAGATGCAGACTTAACAGGTTGTAGTGGGAATGGATTTGTGGAAGCTATTCAATGGTGTGGACAATCTTGAGCTCTATTCACAAGGCTACTATTACTGATATGTCAGTTTGTAATTTCTATTAAGAAGCACTCTTGTACATATTATTTTAGTACCTTCAAATAAGATTTGAGTCATGGCCAAACATGATTCCAGTGTCGCCTTATTTACTCATTGGGAGATTCCCAAATAAGGACTGCTTTCACAGCCTCTCCGCTCAAGATATCTGCTTTGGCCTTCTCCATATCTTTGGCATCGTACTTCGTAATTAGATCCGTGAATGGAAATTTGCCGTCTTTCCAGCCCTGGATAAGTTTTGGAAGGAATTCAGGTGGGTATGAATTTCCCATACAGCAGCCTACATATTTTCGCCCACTGTTGACCGCATTAAACATGTTTATCGACACATCGGCATCAAGCTATATATATTTAATCAGACATGTCGGCAGTGATTGAACGTCAGTAAGAGACACATACCTTTCCAACCCCTAAACTGCATACCGTTCCCAATTTCGCTGTTGCCTCCAACAATTCTGCAACAACTTCTGGTTTACCAGTGGTGTCGATTGAAATATCAATGCCCTCAAAATTCGTCATTCGTTTCAAGGTACTTTGTAAGCTTCTTTCTTTGGTTGGTTTGATGACGTGTGTTGCTCCATATGTTTTAGCCAATTTTAACCTTTCGTCCAGCATATCAATTGCAATGACCTGTTTTGGCTTTTTTTCTAGAAGATTAAGCGCCATTATAGCCGCCAACCCAACGGCACCTGCTCCAATAATGCATACAATATCGTCTGAGGATGGTTTGAGAACGTTGAGAATTGCTAAATTCTCTTCTTAGTACTATTTATGCTGGAGAAAAGGCTGCACCGATCGGAGAAACTTACCACCAGCACCCGTCATTATACCACAACCTAGTGGTGCGAGTGACGAGAGATCCACATCACTTCCAGGCCCTCCAACTCTAATACAACATCTGGCATTAGCCACCGCAAAGTTGGAGAAACCTGTTGAAAATTAAGTTGGTTTGCTAGAATAAGGCGAATTCGATTAAGACTCACTACTCTGGCCGAAAAAGTGACTTGTGATTTCCGACCCGCCCTCTTCTTCTTCAGATGGGATTTCATAAGCTTTACTCCCATCCTCACCTCTGCCTATTCCGAAATTATCGAGCTCCCAATCACCACAAAAGCTCGTCTGCTTTCTCACACAATACTTGCACTCTCCACAACTAGTGTAACTGAGAATGACGCAATCTCCGACTTCAAGATTGGTGACTTTTGATCCCGCCTTGGAGATTATTCCAGCTCCTGTGATACATATCAGTCTATCATGTGATAGCAGACTTGTGTTTATGTATTACTGACCTTCATGTCCCAAAATAGCTGGAAACATTCCGTCAATATCATGTTGGCTAAAATTGATGTCGGTGTGACAAATTCCAGTTGCTACGATTTGGACAAGTACCTCGGTATCACGAATGTCGTCGTTGACTTCCACATCGCGATAAACAAACTCGCCGCCGGGACTGTTGACGACAAGTGCTTTCGTTCTCATGGTAGCTTACGTCTATACACAGCCGGGGGTAGTGGATTTGACAGAGGTTTTGTGTGTCAAGGGGCAGAAAAGAGCAGGATATCACTTATCAGTGCGTTTGGCGATTTTTTATGATGTTCTGTCCATCTTCTGCAGCTCGCCGCAAAGGGTGTGGTGGGCATGGCCCACATTTGATATTAACTCCATTAGGGGCAGTTGTGCTCCACATGCCTGAAAAGCAGCATGTTCCACTCTACTTGTCCCGCGCCGGTTGCCGACGGCATTGGTGGTTAGAGGATCCACCTACACAGTATGTGAAACCCTGAAAATCTACCATGAAATTTTCGAATTTCAGCAATCGAGATCTTTGTCTCCTTCAAGAATTACTCGACCGCCTGTATCTTCTGTGATTCTGTTTTCTTTGATTGAGTGTCTCATATCTAGAATTCACGTCTTTCTCCACTTTCCTTTCGTCCAGAGGTTCTAGAATTTTGTGGAAATATAAACCACGTGAATTCTGTGAGAGAAAGACACCTACGAGAAGTCGCTTCCCCCCATTGGGAAGGAAATGCCTAGTTGCGTGAGTTTTGGTGATGGATCCAGGCATTATTGAACAAAATGCGTGCTTGAAAACATTCGAAATTGTGCTGTCAAGCGTTGAACATATATAATTATTGATACCAAAGGACCAGGCTAATATCTTGCCGGAATTATTTCTGTGGTTCATGTAGGGACATAGACGCAGCGATTTTAACATTGGATATATCTCGAAATAAATATAATCAATTTCATATCCAGCATGCAGTATGCAGTATGCAAGATAGTGGCCCGATTGACAATCTGAGTTTTATCACAGGGCTGAAAGATGTAACATTAGAGTAGTAATTAGCTTTGAACTTTTCCTAGGGGTGCATAATAGGAAGGAAACACAAACGGGATCGAATATTTTATGAAAGATTCATTCGTTAGACAACCGATGTTGAGGCTGGTGTCACCAAAAACCCCACGAAATGTGTCATCTGATTGCCAGGAGAGGTTGTTTTTCTTGGTATTCTCATTCTATATGAAAGCAGTATGCTTTCTAATTCTACCATATTCTCTTCGCCGCCATCTCATATCTACTGATTTTGGAAAAATCATGTACGGCTCCCACCTTCTCCTTGTCTCTCGCCAGCCTTTCCTTTTCTCTCAACTTCTTTAATGTTTCCGGGTCGTCATCATAGATCCATCTTTTCTTATCATCATCGACTTCCACCATACCCCAACCACCTACTCTCTTTCCGCCAGTCTCGTAGCTTCGATGTTCACGCCTTTTCATGGTAGAATAACGATTACGCGCAAACTTTAGTAGGAGCATTCCGAGAACAAGTTTGCAGGCGAGAAGAACAAAGAATGCACCGAGGAAGAAGACAATCATGGTTAAAGATGCAATAACATCGTCAGTGCTTGGTAGATACCATGGTGTAATCGAGTCCGGGTTTGGTAAGCCGAACGTTGAGCGACCGAGGGCTTTGCGGACGATGGTGTCAAAATGTTCGAGAGCTGCCGTTGTTGCTGGAGATGATTCGACGGATAAGGACGTTGCTGTTGATGGCAGTGGGGGAGGAAGATGAGTGGCAAGAAACATGTGATACGTTTGAAATGCAGCCCGGATAAAAAGACAAGAGAGTGGTATCACTGGAAGACCAAGACGTTTAATTAGGTTTTGGTTGACAAAAGCCTAAAGCGGTTAGCCAAAACAAGCAACTTAGGACTGAATACCTACATTTGTGTAATAATCCTTGGCCAGAACATCGAGAAATCGTTGATATATTGCTGGTTTGACACCATTAAACTTGCTGATATATGCATGTTTGATCCAATCTACCAACATCTCACTTCCTATCACTATGAAAAATGGCGAAAGAACTTCTCCTGACCATCCTGGAAGGATAGTAAAACTGTTCGGAAGCATTGAGCTTGTACGTAAAGGACTGGTTGCTTCTGATGCCGATGATGCCATACTGCTGAAGCCACCCATCTCAACGATATTTCGCAATGCAATAATCATGAGCATAAGCCACAGCTGGAATCTTTCCACAACATCGGCACATGTGAGCTGGAAAAGGTTGTCCTTTTCAAATTTCTTGAACACAGTTCCTTTGACTTCCACGAATTGATTTGATAACAATAGAGTGATAAGAGCGTTGGAGTATGAGTTTACAGCAACATTCAAGGTGACGACCTGGGTGAACAATGCTGCTGCATGAACAACATTGTATATGAGAGCAAGTATAAACATGCCAAGAGGTCGCAATACTTTACTTCTACCATCACTATCCCGTTCTAGCGTTTCATCGGAAAATAAGCATTCAAAAATATCCTGGCCTAACGCTGCCGCAAGACGATCAAAGACCTGCAAAATAATGAGTTACCATGCTCACCAGGCTTGACGAGTTGACATACCTCTAAAAGATTATATATAACATACAGTCTAATTGCTGACTGCGCTCTAATACTATGATACATCCTGCTTGCGTCTAACTTCATTAAGAAGAATGAACTGAAAATGATAACAGCCCCTTGCAAGAGATCTGCTTTGTTGTATGAAGATAATGAAGAAGGTTGAGACTTCATACGTCGATGTCTACGGGTCCAACCTTGTCTTGGTCTACGCTCACCATTCAGTCTTGGAGTAGTTTCAGTAGTACCAGTACGTCTGAAAGTTTCGGACGGCCTTCCAGCTTGTGACTGAAATGAGGTTGTTGTTGACACCGAAGGTCTACTAGGACGTGACATACTCCTCGTTGGCGAAAGAGATTCGGCACTGCGACGTTCATTTCGTCGATGCCACATCCGGCTTGTACCATGATAAATAAAACCACCAATGAAACGACATTCTTTGGCTAGAACATGACCCCACCACGAAATAAGAATGCCTAAAGCTTTGAAAAATCGCAACGGCAATATGGTAAAGGTATAGAGCCAGGCGTCAAGACACGCGAAAGACCCAAAATATAAGACTTGTTCAAGTTGTGGAGGTAATAACAAAAAATTCAATAAGCGCTCAAATTTAACTTTTGATGATTCATAAGGAAATTCTGTCGAAGCTGAGCGATATATGTACAAAGGCGATGGTCTTGCAGCGGAAAGCTCAAGCTGTAAATAAGTAGGAATTGACATAGGGGGCAGAGGAATCGACTGGGGTATTGGCGATGGTGGTGGTATGTCTGGCAATTGGGAGGATTTGCTCGCCCCATTAGTCACGATGGGGGATGCCAACCCTTCGAGGTTAAGGTTTAATGGTTCAGAGCCGCGGCCAATATGAAATGGTTTTCTCTTTGGAGATGCCGGAACGGCACTTGGTTTGGAGTATGATGGCCATTGGGTTATTGGCGGCTGAGCACTAAAGGCTCGGGAGGAGGGCAAAATCGTGGGCCTTCTGGTGCTGGGATTGGCCTGGGTTACCTCTTGATATCCTCGGTGCTCACCATTAATGTCTGCGGAGAATTTAACTGATTCCGGTGTGACAATATTGCGACGATCTGTAGATTCAGATGGTCGGTCGTCAAGTTCCATACGTGATACGTCAGAACCGGATCTTTTACGCCCGTGTTCTTCGGCACTGCCTTGGCTTGCGTCGGGAGTCAATAACTTGCTGGGCGAAATCATTGGTAAGGATTCAGGAGCCGACGCTAATTCCGTCATCTCAGCAGCTGATAGTTTAAGAACCTTTTCTTCCCCAGAATCCTTCAAGGACAATTTCTGGTGATTCTCAACTTTTTCCTCTGCGATGTCATCCAATTGATCGGAAGGCGGTGGAAATTTCGATATGGGAGGCGGTGAAGTCAATTCATCCGTTCCATTATGCTCGGCAAAAGAAGAAAGGTCCCCCAATTTATGGAAAGCCCCAGAACTGTTATTGCCAGTTTGCACAAGTGGGGTTTCATTTGCATTCCTAGGCCGCGACTCATTCACAGACACCTGAGATGGCGATGTAGACAGTGGAGGTGGGCTTGGTGAAGGCGTTCGTAGTTGTTTTGAATCCTTGATTGCTGGAACGGATTTGGGGAGCTTGTCTGCGAATTGAGCGGTAAGCTGCTCGAGATCATCTTGCTCAGGTGATCTCATGACTTGCTCCTGGTTTCCTGCTGTCCGAGACCCCGCCCCTTGAATATATGTTACATTCTCTACCGCCATCTAGTTTTATCGCGGTATTCTGGGTAGATCATTAGTAACGAATCTCTGATAAATTCGCTCACACGTATCAAAATTGAGTGGTTACGTGGAGTGATTTGGGATAAAGGTGTTCGCTAAATTTAAATTCAAAGGCTACGGTAACCGTAAATACATCGTGTCCCGTGCGAGAGGCAATGGTAATACCCAGCTCTTAAAAATATAACACTTCTGAATTTCTTCAATATAGCAAGGAATCATATCTTACCGGCACGCTTCACTTCTGAGTTATTTTGCAACGAATTATCTCTAACCACTCCGGCTTCGTTGAAGACAGATTTTCTCATCACGTGTCTAGACAGTTATGCTCTTTCTGGACTAGCGGTGCTTCAGGCTCTGAGTCCTTAATATCAAGGCATGCAAGCTTCGTTTGACGAAAACGGAATACTTTGATTCCTTGTTCCTTATTTCTTGTTCATTTCTATTCTATTGTCTAGTAAAAGTGTAGCTCGTTTCGTATACTATGTATTCTCCTACTGACTATACTTCTATCCCTGTTTTATTTCTGAGTTGTGTTGATAATCCAGACGACGAACGATACGAGCTTCTACCAGTAAACACATAGCTTTGTTTTCCTTAAGATTGTAGCCGGTATATCGATTGTTAATAACTATGGGCGACTTAGAGATCTATGAAGGGCCTTTTTTGGGCCTGGTGAGTATACTGGGGGCGAATCCGGCATCCGAATAATTTTATTATGGATTATAGTAGTGGTAGCAGTATACTCAGCCTGGAGCATTGCTTTCCCGTTCTGGGATCAAATTTCTAGCCGTCTATCGTCAAGGTTTACCGAGCTTCGCAGAACTCGGCAAACATAATTCTTGGAACCGCAGATGTTTTTACAGGTAACTCTGAAATGTAGGCACCCTTCCTATACATCGTAGGCCGCATTCCACCAACAACATCAGCTAAGGCTTTCTGTAGTGTGAGACCAAGATCTGAAGATGCTATACTGGAAGGCGATGTCGTGTATATTGCGGAGCCTACCTCCGACAATGTCAAGAGAAATCAAGGCCTGATTTATTTTTTCTAATAGCTCGGGTATAGCCTCGAGCAATCGCGCTCTATGAGTTTCCGTGTACATTAAATTTGATAGAAAGACCCCATTCTAACAATGAGAAAAGTGCCGATGAATTTGCCAGGGCATACTCTAATGTTCTGTTATGGTCAAAGAATCTAATAGACTTTAGGCCGGTTACGTCACTGTAGTTATTAACTATTGGGGTAAGCATCAAAAGACAAATCAAAAAATAGAAGGTTATGAGTAAGATGCATCTTTTTGTCTGACAAGAGCTGATTCTATCAGTAGACTCCGACCCATAGGAGACCAGGGGTCCTGATAGCGAGCCAAGTGAGAAAGAACGCCTTGGATTATCTTCGCAATAATCGAAATTGTACCCATATTAGTGGAGTTGGATACAGTGGTGGTGCCCTCCCACGTCAGTCCTATTCTTCAGTAATACCTAGATCAGTTACAAGACACACGCTAACTTCTCTAGTCATGAATTTAATCCAAGAGAACCCCTGCCGTATCGAAGCTGCTTTTATAGCTCATCCTGGACGTCTGCAAACATCAGCATATGGAACGCGTAAGAATATCTATTCCATATTTTCCTGCAGCTTCTAGCTTTCTCTCATATACACAATTCCTAATTTCCTTGAGTGATTGTAGTTCAAGTACCACTATCTCTTGCTCAGGCATGGGACGATCGATCAGTCGACGTACGAACTCGCCACGAACAAGATAAGGCACTCATCGAAATGGTTAAGTCAACCAGCGCAGAAAAAGACGCTATCCAGTCTGGCAAGTTGCAACCAAGAGTTCCTTGGCAAATGAACTTGTTCTCGGGTGTAGAATATGCATTTGCTGTTAGATTACCAAGTAAAGGTCGAATGACTAGAGACGAAATTTACGCAAAGCGAGCTGCCTTCTTTCAAGCAGTAATGTGGTTCGAGACCTATATGCCAGTCGGCGATAAAAAGTTGAAGTACGACGTCTGATAGTTGAAGAGTGAGACACATAGACGCTTGTCAATCCCTTTCAAAATTTCTGCCACGGTATTTTTTAAGAAATATCTAGAGGTTCAATTCTATCTAAATATGTTCAAGAGATCTATGTTGTTACAAATGAAATGAAAATGCCCGATTAAAAATGTCGCGAAGTATCGCAAAATACCGCTTTGTACTTTTGAAAATTCAGCATCAAACCATCATTCTGAATCATCAATCACAATTGCGTCATCCCTGCTTCCTCCCGTATTGATTCTTTCCTCCATCTGCATTATCGTGCTGACCACACATTCTTCTTCCGAGCATATAGCCCCATTCATATCGTCTTCGTCCGCAGATTCTAGATCGTCTCCACCCTCCATGTCTTCGTCAGCATCGATGTCACTTCCTTCTGACATTCTCTCGTCTGTATCTAGATCCTGCTCAATCTCGTCCTCAAATTTAAGAATGCCTTGACCCACTTGGCCTTCCATATCTTCATCAGCGTCCACTTCACTCTCGTTCAATATTTCCTCATCTGTGCTCCAGTTACTCTCGTTCTCGTCTTCGGATTCAAGATCGTTTTGATCCTCTCGATCTTCCATGTCTCCATCAATATCCACGTCGCTCTCGCCTGACACTTCACCGTCCGCGTCTGAATTCTTCTCATCCTCGTCCTCACTCCCAGCATCTGTTTGATTGTCTGTGCTTTGGTTGAATCGTCTTTCGAGCTGTGCGGTTATTAGGTAGTCAATTTCTTCATCAGAATCCGTCTCACTCATAGCCAATATCTCCTCAGCTATATCCATTTTCTGGTTGGTTTGGTCGTGAGTTGCAATCTCATCTTCATCAATCATGTCCTCGTCGTCTTTGCTCTCTCTGTTGTTATATTCTGATTCTTGTAAAACTTTCCGCAGTTCATTTCCGAGTGCTCTTGCAAATGGGGGTGGCACAGCATTGCCTATTTGTTTAAGAACATCAGACAGTTTTGTGATTACCATATCCCATACGAAGCTATCTGGGAATCCCATACCTCTAGCCAGTTCTCTTGTTGTAAATACTCGTGGTAAGTATGGATGGAGTGTCTGGTATCATTCTCGTCAGTATTTCAAATTTCCGTCATCTGTTGGAAAAGACAGCAGAGAACGTACCCACTTGTCACGAGTTGTAGTAAATATTTTGAAGAGATCATCTACGGACAGTCTTCCGTATTTCCCCTCCAACTTTTTGTTCCGATAATTTTTATTTTTCCGCATTTCCTCTAATACTTCTCTCATTGCCTTAGTCATCAGTTTCTCGTCCATTCTTCTATAGTCGGCTCCAGCTTCGAGTGGAACGGTACGCACTCGCTCATTTTGTCTAACTGAAATTCTACCTGTCACATGGTTATGCAGAGGCTGACAAGAATCAGAATTCTGCACGCGTCTCTGGTACTCAGATCTAGGCGTGGAGGCACAGATTTGCTTTCCTGAACCAACATTTTTTTTGTTCTTCGAAGTCGAGTGTTTTGTTTCTTCGTGGGGATTCTCCACTCCAATTAGACTAAGGTCTGAAATGCAGTCTCCTATATTGATTGGCCAATGTGGAGCTGATCTCCTCAGGTAAGGAGGATTTCTGGGGACAGACTTAAAGACATTTGTCGGCTCAGGATATTTCGGAAGCTTATGCCCTGGTAGACAGGCCCAAATTATCACACGTTTTCTAGACGAAGGTACACCATAGGCACCTGCTTGCAGGGTTGCGTGTTGACATTGGTATCCCAAAGACGTTAAAAATCGGAAAATGAACCTGTACTTTCTGTTAGCCACATCCTACTCTGAAGAATTCTTGAAGTATATACTTCATTGCACCGTTTTTCAAAGGTCCCCTGTCAGGGGAATAACTCGGAATATCATTGCCATTGAGCTATCATTATTGTTAGTAAGATTGAGAATTTAAATATATTCTAGATATGGAACCTACCGGGTGGTGTTTTATGCCGGGAACATTTTCTAATAAGAAATATTTGGGTCTGTAAAAATCCACGTAGGAGAGGAATGTGGCGATTGCCTCTCTCATAGGACAGATAGGTTCCTTCAGTATCTTGTTAGGGTTATTCTTTCGGTTTGCTCTACTCCATCCTTGGCAAGGAGGTCCTCCTACAATCATATCGATATCGCCTTTTGCGGGCATCTTCGGCATTAAGTTCCCAGCTATATCATAGGCAATGCCCTCAACGTATCCAGCGTCAATCTTCATCGCTCGTTCTAAAAACTTATTTGCATCGTAATTGTATACGATCGCACTTGGGAAGTTTTTTGCAAAAGTCTGGCAGGCCGCGGTATCAGACTCAATAGCATAGCTATTCCCTATCACTCCGCTTTCATGCAAGCCTTGGCTTAATCCACCTGCGCCACTGAAGACATCCTTAAAGGTTGATTAGTATGTATATCAACAACGTCAAAAAAATTCATATAAACCTACCAGAGTATTCAATTTTGTCCCATGCATCTTATTCATTTCTTGCTTTCTCTCTCTCTCGAGCCTCTGCTTGTTTACTTTTAGATACGTCAAATGCTCTTTGGGCATGAGCTTCAAGTCTTCGACTGTAATTGAATCCTTTTTCAAGTTGTAGGGAATATAATCCTGAACCCAGAATGTGTCATCGAGGTCCTTGTAATTGTTTAGATCATCAATGTGGTGTATGTGCCTCACAAAGCAGTGACCGTCAAGATCCTTTGGATTCACCAATTTAGAGTTCCAGCGAAATACTCTTCTATTATCATGGATTGGGAACGGGACATTCACTCCACCTTCTTCCGGCCTCTTAGGCTGAAAGTAGTCGTCATAACGTTCGTAATTATCCACAGTCAACTGGACATCAAGCTGGCCTCTCAAACTGGTGATCCTGGCATCTTTTATTTGACCAATATTGTACGGATGCGGTCCCCTTGAACCAGAAGTAGGTTTCAAAATGAAATAAACGAAGTCTTTCAATTCATATCTTGTGCCTTTATAAATGAACCGAGTAGCAACTTTTTGTTCTTCGTCGAAGTTTAATATTCTTAGCGGTCGATGTTTCTCCTCACACATGACTTTTTTGAGCGAGCAGCACTCACATTCCTCGACCAGAGTCTTCTGGTCTTTCTTCACAATCTCTTCTACTTCAGTAAAGCTTTCGGATGAAATATCATAACGAAATCTATAAAAATACCGGTCTGCGCTTCTGTGGTACTCTTCTTCGATGAGATGAATTTCTGAGCCACCGGCATTATCACTTTCCCCACGGAAATCGACTCTGATTTTGGCTTTTATTTCAGTTTTGAGGATATTCGCACATCTGGAAGTAACGAATAGCTGCCGTGGACAGGCGGCCTCACCAATTATGGTATCGCAGCCCCTTTCAAAATATCGTACGTGGGCCATTGATACCTCGTCCTTACAAAATTAGTTCGCTCGACACTTGAGTCATAGAGTCAACTTACTTCTTTGTATAAGTGTACGATGAGTGCACAATGAACTTTGGACTTGATTTCGGCTTCTTGGGATTAGCCTTCGATCGAACAGAAAGAGACGATTATTTACCATTCTGTACCAGAACGCTGTCTCCAGCTTGACACTTAGCTTGACACTCGATCAAATTATCCAGGCTTTCATGAAGAAATTTCTTTTCGGAATCAAGAGCCGATACGATTCCTTCACGATATTCTTTGTAGCCCGATTCCACTAATGTTTGATCCTCGCTTATTCTAATAGGTCTAAGTTCCCTGTAGAACAATGTGCCACCGATCATTGAAACGAATCGCGTCGTACACGTTTCCGGCTTGAATGACTTGGCTGATTTATTTGACTTAGGCTGTTTACTTTCCTTGAGTTTTTCTACAGACTTCATGTGAGGGTCAAAGGCAGATCTTAAATGCTGGCTACCATAGTCAATTTCTGAATCGGATTCATCCTCAGGGCTTGCGTTGTCGACATCTGAATCATCGAACATCTCGATATCCGAGAGTTCTCTTTTCCAGCCAGCAACAGCTTGATCTGATCCATTGGTACCAGAGTCTGCACTATTCTGAGCAACATTTTGCCCATCGTCAACAACGATTTCTTGATTTGTTTCATCTTCACTATCATCAATCTCAATGATCTCCCGTAACTTCACTTGTGGGATTTTTGAGTCGTAAACCTCTTGATCTGGCAATTTGTTGTTGATAAAGATGCTCGGCTGACTCTGCTCTGGTGTCTGACTTGATTTGACCTTCTTTGCCAGTGTTTCACGGGCTTCGAGTTGTTCCAAAGCTATTTTCGGAATCCGGAATTCTCCCTCTTGGGCTGATTCCTGTGTCTTTTCAGATATTTCGAGGCAGGTCTTGGGTACGTCAAAAGAGTTTGCTTCCAGAATGGTGTAAGCTTCAGCTTTGGAATGGTGTTAGTATTAACGTAGAATGACAAGGAAGAATTGAAACTATCTTGGTCAGTGATTGAACTCACTGTTTGTCAAGCTAGGATTGATTTCGAATAGTTGTGCGAATTTTCGGCGGAACTCGAGTCCTGAAAGAAACTCCATGACAGTCTTCAGTGATTAGGATCGATGTAAGCAAATATAAATAAATCTACGCAAACTTGTCTCAATAGATAGATATGGATAATATATCGAAGGGACGAAATGTAAATGATATAACGAAATAAGATATTGTGTAAGAAGGAAGAAGAAGGACAGAAGATGGAGATCCAAAGAAGCCTCTTAAAGCTCCCGAAAGGAAGCTAGTGATCTCTCTCCTTCCATAATAAGTGAATTATAACGACGAGTGTCCCAGACTAGATGGACTAAAGTCTTCTGAGAGACTATAGATGTTGAAGGTGAGAGCAAATGTCATTGATATTCGAGAGTTGTGTTTTCATATTACGAAGGGAGATTCAGACTTTGCTGATAATCCGGACTCATCATTTTTCTGTAAGTATGTACCGTTTTCTATATCTTTATACATGTTTTGCTATAGACTTCACTCCATCAAAGCTATTCCCCTATGTGAACATCTATAGGGGAAGATGATATGTATTACTGACAAGAAGTAATGAAACTCTGATGTGTATGTGTGAAACTAAAGAACAGCCTTCAGGGCATTATCATTTCAATAGTTCGTGCATATTCCCTTCCAACAGAAAGTAGTTGAAAATGAATCAAAAAATTTGACTTGTGACACATGAGAATTAGTTCAAATATCTCGATCAAGGTTTGAACACTCATCATCATTGTTACATGATCTTCTTTGAACTCCTCTATTCGTGATTCTTTATTTTGTGAACTGATAGTTAGAAGGAAACTTCTTGGACCTTGAATTATCACTTGGCTGTTCCTTCTCCCCTGAATTGATCTTGACATCATCATTTATTTCCCAATGCCAATGCAAATTCCGAGGTTTGTTATCGACATTTCTCATCTTACATCTCCATGATATCATATTCATTAGTGTCATGGTGATGATTTTTTTGGGAAGCACTCGGAGTTGTACAAAGTCATTGACACCGTAGAAGTCCAGAATTCATAGAACGAAACCAAGACGTAGGTAAAGCCTAGAGCACCGGTATAACTCATATGGCATCGCTTTACGACACTCTTGATTCCAAGGTTAAAGATCGCCCTGCTAAAAATCTCAAGACGATCATGAACCTTGAAGTTATCAGCTTTGTATAAATCATTTAAAAAGTATACTTCAAGTGTAATATCTCTTTCAACCGATCTTATCACCCTTCACTCAAGACGCGCCTTAATTACATCAAATCTCCTACCCGAACAAAATACACCGCCCTAGCGAAATTTTTTCATTGGGGAAGAGATCATATATACATTGTTTCCGATTGTATCAAAATAATCGAAGTAAAAATACTATTTTAACAGCAACCTAATAGCCATACTAGCCCCCAAGTAGCTACTATCTAGACTGCGAGGGCCTTCCTCATAACCTTTGAAAAACTACATGCCTAATAGTTACGATATCTGAAACTGAAAATTGCCACTTGATAAACCGTCTATATCACTCAAAAATATCATCTGACTACAAACGTTCATCTAACAATATCGTCCTATCAAGGCGAAATACACAGATCCTGAAATTTGAAAAGCCGATATGATTAGATGATAACACAAATCGACTCTTTGAGATTACTCTCAACACGAAGACAAATAAGACTTATTTTCTCTAAAACATAAACATTAGCCCGGCTCTTCACGTCAGTTTCGTCCCATAGCAAGTAAAATCACTATCGATATAAGGTTCATTAGAAGAACTTTATAAGTTTTCTCATTAGATGGAAGAGGCCACAGCTTCTCAGTAGAAGTTCAATATACTTGTTACTTGAGGCTCAGATGTTTTCAAGGAAAACATTCTGCGCCTGATAAGTAATAGATGTCCATTCTAATTTTTCTCTCCTAGATCTAAGTCTTAAGAATCACTTACTCATGATGACTTTTGGGCAATGAGACATCTCTTCTATAGAATTGCGGAACTCTGTGTATCTGCAATTCAATCTCATTACATTCCATCCTACCTTACTTCTCCCCAAGCAAATAATCCCACTCTCTCAAACCATCCACCCTCTCTCCCCATCCCTTCATCTTTCAGCAATACCAGAAAGATCACTAACCCCTCTATACCTCAAAATTTTCTAACCCGCCACCCACCCACTCTATCTCATGTCACAAAAGAGAGCCAAGCCAAACTGAACATTACATCCCCCTCCACAATCATAACATGACTATCCATCACGAATTATCCCCAGACACACTTTATTCCAATTTCTCACATATAGTTACAGAAAAACACAAAACTCAACAAAACAAGAATCCCACAGCAAAGATGCCAGAGACAAGTTGACATCATGAGATAAAACTGATTAGCACGGGATAAAATGAAGATACATAAATATAAGAAGAAAAAGAAGAATGGGAAACAGAGTGCGGGGGAGGGGTGAAAGTGGGATGCTGGGGAGACTGGGATGCCGGAGATAAGTAGACGCGCAGGAGCTAGGATGGGATGATGGGGTAATGGGGCAAAGAGCGGGGCGAGGAATGAGGCAGTTGAGTTTGGGGTGTTGGGATGAGAGGGAAGATGGTGGAGTGTGGTTGTGGATGGGTTGGGAAGGAGGCAGCGGAAAGACAAATTTTTAGTTCTTCGGTCAGAAAGTGTAAAGCTGAGGAATGAAACAGGGCGTTTATCGATTTCTGGTATCAGGAGATTTCTTTGGCTTGGATTACAAGAGATGCGGAAAGAAATCTCGATTAAAGATAGCATTGAAATGATGTATTGACATTATGTATTATATGGTTATATACTACTATAATCTATGACAATCTACCAACGCCCAAAGACATACGTATCCGCAATCCCCATTTTCGCGCCTAAAATGCAAAAATGCCATCAAGTAGCATCCATAAAGCGCAATGCAATGCAATGCTCACATCCCACATAAACAAACAAACAAAAGCATCCTCAATCCCAGTGCCCATGCAAATATTCCCCCTTACTCACAATACTATCTTGACAATCCTTCAAGTACCTAGCTTGTCTAGCCACCTCCGCAAGTCTATCCAACATCCTCCCATTACTCTCTCCAAATCCATAAACCTCATATTTCAGCCCCGTTTCTGCGCAGAATTCCTTGACGTATCCGCTTGCTTTACGTAAATTATGTCTCGGCATGCGTGGGAATAAATGATGTGTGACTTGGAATTGCAAACCGCCGTGGAACCAATCCATCCACGTTGGGCAATCTACATCCATGGTTGTGCGGAACATGCGTTGGATCCAATGTTCGCTTGGTTCCGATTCTTCGGTCGACATGGAGAAGTGGGAGACGGTCAATTGGAGATGCAATGGGAGTGTGATCATGTGACAGATGAGACAGAAAATGATGCGTTGGGAGATGGTAGGGATACTGCGGTAGACGATCAAATAACCAAACCAAGTCCAGAAGAAGATTTGCCCGACGAGTTCGAAAATTCGTTGTTTACGGTGCAGTTTGGTGCCGAGATCGCGGAGGATGAAGTCCCAGGCGAGGTAGTAGAGATTGAAACGCGCGACCGAGAGGAGGAAATAGTATGTCCATGCTTGTTTTGGAACCATGAATTTGGCAAACCAATTATAGTGCATGATACACTCGGAAGCTGTCGAGTACAAAGAATCGAAAAATACCGGCGAGATGGCGATGAAAGGTAGAATTTGAAGATCTTGATCATGAGTTGGTGAATTCGTAACAATGTGATGGATATTGTGGTTGCGTTTCCACCAGCCTATCGAAAGGCCACCACAGAAATTCAAAACCACACCACCGATTAAGAAATCGATATTATAATCGTGGGTGACTGCCAAATGACCTGCGTCATGTGCCGTGGCGACGATTTGATGCCAAAACATACCGAGGAATGCTGCACTGGCAGCATACCACTCTATCCGAAGAAAAACCATCGAAAGAGAAAATAAAATCGTACATCGCAGGATTTCCGTTATGTACGCCGAGAGCTTGCTGTCGTATAGGCCTTCGTCTTCTAATTTAGCAATTAGGGCTTGAAATCTAGTCTCCAATTCTGTGGCGTCCATTTTGGTTTCCAGATCGGGAATCTCTTCAGAATCAACGGAACTTCCTTCTGTTCGATTTCGAAGTCGTAAGCCCTCGCCGTCGAATACGGAAGAGGCAGTGGAGCTAGCATCGCTATCCGGATTTGCTTGGCAAGGGACAGCTAAGAGATTTTCGGTGACGGTGACATCAATCAAAGGTATCTCGGAGATAGGTGTTGAAGGTTCTTTTTCGACCTCATTTTCTGGTATCCGGAGCGATTGTCTTTGGATTGGGGGTATAATGTTCACCCACGGTTCTTCCAATTTGCCGATTCGATAACGGGCCATTTGGGCCTTGACCTCCTTACTATGAAATCTAGAAAAGAGTCAGCAGCTATAATTCATTCTCGGTCCTGTCCATATCAAAAACTCACGCATCCAATTCAACGGTAGCATCTCTTCCCACGACATGGAGAATAACCTTTGCACCACCGGGGTGACGGTTAAGCCATGCATCCAGCTTTAACACATATCCCTCTGAGATAACAATCGCGTGACCTTGCTCCACCAACTCTCTGATCTCCTTCAACGGCCACACCTTCCTGGTCCTAACTTCAGACGACGAATCCATGATGGTTGCTTTGACCAAAGTGTCAACTTCGCCAGTTTTATTTTTCTCGTGCGACGGAGCTTAAATAAGATCTGTTTTAATGCGGTACAGTAAGATTAGCGATTAGTGGAGATTAAATAAAAAAATCAACACGACCCAATCTTAGACACGCCCCAACAGTGAATGGCTTGGCGTGTAGATGTGAATCACGGATTAGATACGCGTTTATAAATGAAGAGCGTTATGAAATGGCTAGATGAGGAATGAATATAGAAATACACTCAGTAGCCCTGTACGGTATAACAAGGGGGGATCACGTGTGTCAACACAAACACACGAAGTAGACGATTCGGGAAATTCAAAGTAGAAAATGAGAGTCGAAATGGGAAAGGCCAGGTATATAAAGCAGTCAGTAGCACGATGGTACCAAATGTCATCCAGGTATATTAATTACCATTCAATCATACACATGATATCCCCTTTGGTTCGCCAACACAGCCCAATTGCTGCTTTCTTCTGACGACCCATTGTTTTTTTTCTGCACCTCGCTGGCATGAACTTTTAACGTGAAGTAATAAGAATTCCACTCTCGGGTTTCACGGAATTCGACCTATCAGTGCCAATTTCTACTCACGTCAAAGTAAGTTTACTCCTGTGCCGGCACGCAGGTTAGGTCAGCTCATCCTGTCCAGCCGCCAGGACTAACCACTTATAACCATGATCTGATAAATTACTATCGTTGAATACCGACTCGACCTGCCATAAAGTATAGCTGATTGGAGCCTATAGAGCACGTATTTGATACGGCTGTGAGAGCTTGGAGCTCAGCCCACTCGCTTTCCACTTCGTTTCTCATGGGGATTTATATTAAATTGGCCCGGGGCCATCTTTGAGATCCACAGGGCGAGGAAGATCCACTTGTGAAAACCCTTTTCAGATGAGAAGGAGCGGAAAACCGTCTTACCGGTACATCGTTGGCAGATTTTCCGTAACTTCCGTACAGAGCACAGGGTTTGCCGCTGACACAATTGATTTTCGCATGTTCAATGGAGGATTCGTAAATTAAATTGGGGCTGGAGACTGTTGATTTGTTGGCTCTAACTCCATTCATGACATTGCCATCCTGCTCTGCATCGTCAATCTGACTGTTGAGCCCCTATTTTATCAGAGAATCACTCAGAAGTCGTCACAATAGCATTAGGGGTGGCTTGTCGCTGCGTCGTAGTTGCGCGACTAATCAAAATCAAGACTAATAGACATCTGCTAACCTCACCTAGTTCTTACTTGTTAAATCCTAGTCCATCCGCCAGGAATGGGGATTTCCTTATCGACTGCCGCCATCAACATTACGATTTTCTCGGCTGACTGTTGTAAATAATGCATCCGCCAAACATCAGCACTCACACTCAAATTGTGAATCTTAGCATCGACGAAAGCTATCATGTCATAGAAAAAATCCGAATCGATGAAGTAAAGACTGTTATTGACGCCTAGTGAGGTCGACAACTTAGTGAGCTCAAATAGGTGGTGGTTATGATTCAGCTTCAGCTAGTGTTGAGAAAAAGAAAGCAAACAAGCAAACAAGCAAGAGGTTCAAAAATAGACACGCTATCCAGCCGGCTATAGCAATAAATGCCGTGTAGATAATATCTGTAATGGTTTCGTGAAAGGTAGTAATACGGTAAGGGAGGGCGAATATCCATCACTCTATTGTTTTGTAATTATGGGTGATGAGTATAACGAGTAGATAAGACCTACAAATTGATATCGCGATTGTCATGCAAAATAACGTTGAACATTTCCGCATTTTACCCCGCATTCTGACTCTGCCTACACCTGTTTACCCCTTTTAGGTTTTAAGTAGCTCGGTAGTGTACATCAGTACTAAGGTTCGGCCGATGCTCTTTAAGGGGATAGTCGCCAGTACTAGTAAATAAGTCATGTTTGTTTCTTTTCCTAGACATTGAACATTATGATCTAGAACAGCACCCCCGCCTGCACTCTCCAAACGGCACGTAGCCTCACAATGACGAGCATAGCATTAACGCCAACCGAACACACTATTTATACATTTTGAGCTAAAGTCACAGCATAGCTACTCACTAACTGTTCTTATTAATGTTTGACATATCTGTTTGCTTCACTCGAGTGGCTTTGAAGAATTATCAACATGGCGAGCGTTTGAGGGCGCTGTTGGAGCTCCGGTTCCGCGCTGAAAGATGTTATCTGGCGATGAGTCAACTAGCAGTAGTTTTCATGCGGGTAACATCAAATTTGGCAGGTTTCATCGACTACTCAAAGCTTAATCAGAATATCAAAAAAATCATATCCGTTTAACGCACTTCCCGCAAACCCTTCCCAGTACGGTATGAGTATTCCGTCATCATTTATGCTGTCTCAGGGAATAGCTTGTATAGCTAGATTATGGCTGTTCATATTGATTACTTTGAGAGATGAAGCGTAGTAGCTCAAATCTCTAGTTTTGCGACGAATATCAGGATGATGCGCTGTCAAATTACGATCAGTACAACAGAGAAGTCTTTGTAACTAGCCGATAGCTAACTAGGGCTGTTTCTGCCTCCTGTGGCCTATTTCTAATAGATGCTTTCGGAAATTCCATGCTTAGAAATGCAAAGACTGAAATATTTGGGGACTCGAGCCTGCACGCGGCTTTGATAACTCATATTGAGACTACCTTTCTCTAATTTAATATAAGTTATAATATCAGTAAATAACAACAAGTACTTGGAAGCCCTCCACGATGATATCAAAAAAAAAGAGAGGGTTTAATGAGAGAATCAAAGACCCAATAATGAAATGCAATTTCAGAACTCAAATATTATATTCATCGTTGGTCAAAACCACGGAGACTGAGAGTTCATTTTCATAGAAACGAGTACTATTCAGTGATTATTGGAGTGAATTCCTCAGTCATAATGTACATGGGTATGACTCTAGTCCTGGATGAGATATGATTCGAAGTATACGTAGTGAACTCCAGTCATTGCTCCAGTGGCTCTGATCCTTTTAAATTGCTTATAATTCGCTCCTCCGTTTATGCTTTTCAATGTTCACAAGCAACAAGACATCCTTCAATATTCATTCTACACATCAAGCCTCAACAAATCGAAATTGTATAGGGTGCGAAACAGCATATACCAAACCGCAATACTAGATCCAAATCAATCTTCCACCCCCAACCCCCATATCTCAGCATGGCTTATCGGAATAATGGTTCCCAGAGTATGCGCCCAGGAATGGCACCTCAAAATCACAGACACGAAGTTATCGATGTCAAAGATTTGATAAGAAAAGGAGGAGGAGTTCCACATCCCGGAATTAATGATGTACTCACTCTAACGAGATTTCTTGAAAGAACAATTAATGTGTCTAGTGGTGCTCTTGATACTGCGCTTGGTCGTAAGCGTACCGCACTTGACCGGTTACGTGATCGTTCCGCTTTCCCAGACAGCTACACTTTCCCACGCCACTACGGGTGTCTCCAGCCTCATCCACCAGCGGGCAGTCATTATCGCGCCACAGAAGTAGACCTCACATGGCTCTTCTCAATCTTCAACGCCATTTTTTTCATGAGTGCACTTCCATCCAACACCATGGTTTTTCAGGGAGACAGTTCAATCTCCAATCTTGGGCACAGGGTTCATCTCCCCGAAAGAACCTTGTTGGTTGCTGCCTATGCTTTTGTCGCAAATGTTTCTGCAGATTTTGTCAAGAGGGACGATCGACAATTCCTGCCTCCCACAATCAACGTCATTTCTAGCCACCTTGATCATTCGGGCGTTTAGCAGCTAGTGCCTTGGGAAGATCAAGTCGGTAGTCTCTTGGGATCAATGATTGATCTATTTATACAATACTACAGTTGTAGAAAAGATCGATGCTGGAGTGATAAATTTACTCATGGCAAGATGCATAGAGGCGAAGCGTGGCAAATTATTGCATATCGTTTCGAAACATCGTCCACGATGAGATCCACAGAAAGAGCACTTGGAAGCCCTATCAATTTGAGAAGGAAGGAAGATTATGAATGGGAATTGAGCCATTGGGATTTGGGAGAGCTTAACAAACTTGAGAATCTGTTACTCCGTCGCGCGATTGAGACGTGGGGCTGGGCACCAGATAGTCAACTGACATATGTCAAAGCTGCCCAAGAGAAGAAGGAGAATGAAGCTAGGATTAGGTACCAAGAGAGGGCTCTGATTGAGCTCGATTGGTTTCTGGATAGACATGAGAGTCGGGCTATGAATGAGCCCATTCGTTCTCGTTCTGAAATAACAGGACCTCGTTTTGAAATGAGAGTATCTCCCTCTGGGGTGGGGGGATATCGTCTTGAGGGAATATCTGAAGAGAGAGAACCTCGTTCTAGAGCAGCTACATCTCGTTCCAGAGGGCCAGAGATTCGTACTGAAACTAGAGAGTCTCGATACGGGGGTTCAGAGCCTCCCTCTGGGAGAATGAGATCTCTATTTGGAGGAAGAAGGAAAAGAAGGGAATGATAGCTTTTGAGGTTTTTTTTTTTTTCATTCTCACTGTATAATTACTTGATAAATAAAGCTAGTGTGATTTCACACTTTGATTCATTCATTCGTGCTGCTTACATATGTTGAGTTGGTATGTCTATATTGCTTCATTAGTCAGTACCATTTGTATATCCAGTTCAAACTCCACAAACAATATTCATATCACACGAGCACGTGGTGAAGTGGACATGCCTTGCAAACATCAATAATACACCGCCACGAGATCATCGGGACCATTTGTGTTTGCCAGGCCATACAAATACGACACTTCCGATTTGATTCAAGCCATTCGCCATAGCCTCAAACCATCCGGAGATGAAAACAAAGTTTTACAAGAAGAAATTCTACACCGTATCAAGAATCATCAAGATCAAACTTTTTTGAGGAAAATGGATAACAATAACCATGAAAGATTATCTCTCAAATCTTTGGATTTAATATTTTCCTGATTTCACGGCTATTTCTTCAAGAACACTTTTCCGCAAGACACAAAGATCGTTCGAGAAAATCACAACTTAAGCCTCACACCAAAATTTTCTCTCCGTTTTAAAACTGCCTCTTCATTAGGTGCTTTTGCTGTTACGACTAGAATCACTCACGATCTCACCCGCAAAGTCGATCGTACTAAGTCACCGCACATAATTCTACCTTCTAGGGGTACTTTCTCTAACAACAGCAGTCCCGGAGACGACGTGAGCGCTCTCCTAAAAGTAATGATTGATCTCTATCCACAATGATACAGCTGCCGCAAAGCCAGCTGTGTGGATGAAATCGCCGCTTGTGGTAAGGCCTATAGAGGACAAGCACGGCAGAACATCGTCAACATCTTAGAGAAGTCTGAGGTGATGGACGATATGCAGACTTTGATCGGCTCGCAAGTACGTTTGAGAAGATATGAGGAGTTTGTTAGGGAGTCAAGCTTTGAATTTTAAAATGACCCCAGATTGTTGGTCTCGTGGGATTTGACACGAGAATGGAGGTTGATATCATGGACTGTGGGGGGTTTTGTATATGCTACGGAGGAAGAACGGAGAAGGAGAGTTGTTCCTGGAGTGTGAAGGATTAGGAAATGAAGAGTCGAGGATATGATAGCGTGGGACTATCTTGATTTCTTGTACATATTAGTAGATAGTCTCACAATAAAGCGAGCGTAATTTCACACTGTCAGTTGATATCCTATACTGCATATTATTTGAATTCATATAGTTGAATGCAACTCTAGTCTGAATAATTAATATATCTTCTAGATGTATAATATCCATTCATTAGTTACAATCGGATTGATCATGACTACAAATCAAATCTGCCTCTCAGATTCAAAATTTAAGAAGACAATTAATACTCAAATTAACTATCTTGGCACCTGCTGATATATTCAGCGTCAAACTCAACACTACAAAATGATTGAAATCTTGATTTATAGAGAGTTGATTCTTGATCACGAAGATCTTATCTCAACTCCTCCAATTCAGTATCTCCCCCTTTTCTATGGAGAGAATCGAGTAGCAAATTACCGAAATACCCCTAGTCAATGCTTTACAAACTCGCCGTTCCGCATACCTCATGTTCACAGTATCGTGGTCCGAACTAGGAGGTAGGTGGAATACAATCTTTCCCATTTTGAGCTCCCAGCGGCTTGAGATGGGAATTAATTTCAAGCTTTCAGACTTTTGTAATATACTACTTCAACTGAGGTATTCAAAGCTGTTGATCTCTGGACTGTATTCCTAATCACTGGAAACTATACTAGTCATGCAGTATGTCAAGTTTCTCACGCGACGGCTTCCGAACTCCATTCGTTTCAAAGTCGATGTACACAGAGCTCATAATGATCGGGTACCTGGGTAGTCATGTTAGACGAGTGTTAGGGATTTTATCTCGGAAACAACTGTAGCTTACCCACTGCTTGTTTACCATCCGCAACCTTCCACCTAACTGTACCATGGCCATTCTCTGAGTTTCCCTACGACTTTGAGGTCGAGATTTGGACAACAGAAATATATCAAGTAAAGAGTATAACTACCTAACTGTCGTTACAGAAGATTTCTGCAATCATTGCCGTTTACTTCGGTAATCTTGTTTTTTACCGCTTATTTCTACACCCTCTTGCTCAATTTCTAGGGCGAAAACTAGCCGCTACATGTGGTACTATGAAGCCTACTATGATAACTTTGAAAATCGACAATATAGATTTAAGATTATTTAAATGTACAAGAAATGCAGTAGGGTTTATGACTATATCCTTTGCTGTATTCAATATGGGTTAATGTTTTAACTTGTTATTCTTGAAGGTCTAATTTCTTCGAAAAAAACTATTATCAAGATAGTCATTGACACAAGTATGCTTGAGCTCTGAATAGCTTCTCGGCAGGAGGAGCTATTATTTACACCACTGATCACGATATTCATAAGGTTCGTCGGCTGCCTCTGAGCCCTTCCTTTCCAAATTTCAAATTGCTAGTAAACAAATTTTGATTCTTCAGAACGTGCAAAAGTTCTGCGATCGCATCATAGAGTTTTCTAAGACAAAGAAGATTGTTAATCTAGACGCTGCTACGAGTACGAGCGCTTTCACGAGAGATGTCTCAACAGAAAATAATATTGATTTCAAGGCCCTCAGATGGACAAATCTCTCAAAGACATCCTTAAAGATAAATACTAACGTGGGCACATGAACATTCCTGTTTGAGACTTTGAGTATTAATAGGCTACTTCGTGCTATCACGTGCTATCTTAATATTATTCCTCCTATTCAAATTTGAAATGTGCGATCACAATCCTATCATGTTCGCAGATATAAAAACATCATCGTGCCACCATGAGCTGCTACCATGACGATATCAAGGTATCTTACTGTCCAAATCCCTTTCGCCACTCTCAGCCACCTCTAGATCATCACTCTCAGCCCGTGTTCTTCCCAGCACAGCAGCAGCCTCTCGTTTCCTGTCGACTCGCTTTAACCCCCACAACAAAACCGTAGTCCAAATTGCAAGAGCAATACACGTTCCGATCATCGCCCACATTCCCTTCGTAAACTTAGGCGCTTCAACCGCGCCGTAAAATAATAAACTCCACCATGCATTCACAGCATTGCTACCACAATTCATACTTGCGATAACTATTGCTCTCAACGCATCGTTTTCAAATCTCATAGCTTCATTAGCCCATGCGAAGAAGGTTGCTTGGCAAGCGTAGACAGAACCGGCCCAGTAGTATGCTGCAAATATCGTTGCTACATTAGAAGTTGTGAGTATCATGGAGGAAGTTACGATTCCGGTGATGGCAATGAAATAAGCGACCAGGTAGCGTTTTCCGTTGAGAAAATCTGTAAGAGTTGCCCAGAAGAGGGTAAATATTATACCAACAGCTGGAACACCAGTAGGATAGTTGTTTAGTTGAGAAATTGTGTATCTGTTTGTAGATTTCATGTATAATGAAAGTAATGAGTTTGAAGAGAAAGATTCGCTTTCTCCAGCAATAATCCAGAGAATAACGAAGCCATACCAGTACCACGATGTGACGACAGTTTTAAGAAATGAGAGATTCCAGAGATGATTTTCAGGTACTTCTGGGACACGGGTTTTAGCGAGATCACGTTCGGTCTGGGTGAGATAAAATGCGGATGTTGTGGTTGGAGTATCTGGGAAAAGAAGAAAGCCATAAAGGGCGATGGGGAGAGTGATGAGTCCATCAATGATAAAAAGCCAGCGCCAGCCACTCATTCCTTTTGCACCATCCAATGATGAATGAATGCCAGTTTGGATGAAACCTCCAAACATAGTACCAGCAAGGCCCGAAGAAGTGAAGATGCCACTGCGCTTTCCAAGCTCTCGAGGAGTGTACCATGATCCGAGAATGTAATGGGTGCCGACGAATGTGCTACTCTCGGCAAGACCTTGGAAGAAACGAATAGCCATTATATCTCGGGGGTGATGAACAGATGCAGTGATCATAGTGAGACAGCCCCATAGAACCATCATTGATGGGAAGAAAATGCGGGGTTTGATGTAGTAGAGTGCCAGATTGCTAGGGATTTGTCCAATAATGTATCTGGAATACCATTAGCATAGCTGAACACATATCAGATAGCAAGTTTCGTAAAGTGCCCGAAATCACAACCAGTTTTATGTGTGTTGAGAATTCAGGTGTCAAACAGAAACGCTTCGGCCATAGCATATGAAGAATTGCATAAGAGACCTGACACATACCCAACAGTAAAAACGGTATTAATGAGATTATATTGATTTCCAACGAACCCCAACTCCTCCTTCATTCCACTGACATAAGCATTTGCCAAATTGGATCGATCTAAATAATTCGTGAAATAAGATAAACAGCAAAATGTCAAAATGAAGAAATCTGTAGGTATTAGAGATTGTGAACAGCAAGGAATAGACTGCACGAGCCATGCATGATAGATCCAAGGACGCACCTAGTTTCTGCACCAGCTTTCTCTCTCCTGGATGTTCGTAGGGATGGGAGATGTACTCCCTCACACGTGACATTGCCATGATCGAAGACTTCTTCTGTGGACTGATGAATCCTGAGCTGAGCTGATGTACGATAGTTATGGCTCAGACCAAAGTACTTTCTGACATGCAAATGAGGAATCCAAAGCTTGATATACCTTTGGCTTGGATATCTTTGGCGTGGATATCTTTACTCCGTACGGCAATCCGTGTGAATCTATGTATCCCCGCAGACAAGCATGAACCCCACTTCCAACGATAACGGCTCTATCAAAGCACAACGTTTAAGATGCCGAAGATAACAGTACACCTCAATCAGCAGATAGACTGCGATGTTCAATTTATCGTGGAAAGTCTAATGGCATTGAGTATCTAGGAATTCGAAGCTCGAGCTAAGCAAATACTGAGGAGAGGAGAAAAATCGATGTACCCCACCCTGTCAATCTGCCATTTCTCCGAAAATCACCCGGATAGCCACTCACATATATAGCCATGTGGTACTCCTTCCATCTAGACCCTTCCTCCCATAACGCCAGACCTAGTCACGATTCTAGATCATGAGTCCCTTATATCTCGTAAACTCCTATCCAGCAATGTCATTACAGATTTCCGTTCTTGAAGATTCGTTCCGGTCGATTTTCGGCCCTCTCAGTCATCGGGTTCGGTGGCTGCAACTGCAATGGAATGTCAAATCAGTAAGTTACTAACAGCTAGTAAACAGTTTTGCTATTAAAGTCTTACCTGTAACTTTCTCCTGTCCCTCGTTGTGCAATTTCTGGTCAATTCCATTCACATTCTCCTCGCAAGACTTTTTTGACAATCTACTCTGCGGTGGTCTCTCCCATCGAAAACAATATTGTCCGAGTTCCATGGCAGTGCGTCTCAATCGAAGTCCTGTTATAAACACAGGCTCTCCTTCTAGATCTGTGCCACCTTCGAAAGGAACATCATAGTCAGATATAGCGGGTGGCTTTTCCGGCCATGTAGGTCGGTTAGGGGCCTTGAGATATTGTTCCATGATGCCGTCAGATTGTCGTTTTTGTACCCACTCATTTAAAAACTCGCGGAATACGGAAACATCAGCGTCCAGTTCGCGGTTGCAAACCCATTCTGGGAGATTTTGTACCATGTCCATATGTCGTTCCCAATGGGGGATCCCAGTGAAGTATGAGTCGTTTGTTATGAGCTGATGTAAGGTATATACCACGCCGCTCACGTCGTCACGATTATCCATCAACCAAAAATTTCCACATGCTGCCCTATCAAAGTCGAACAAAAGGAGCTTTTCTGTATCGGGATCGATGAGTAAGTTTCGTGGTGCAATATCTTGATGCATGATTCCCAAGTTCAAGTTCAGGAAATCGACGACTTCAGTAAGTTGTTGTAACCACTCAAATCGAAAAGGTATCTTTGGGTTGCTCAGACTTCCACCTGGGATGTATTTTGTTGTGAAACCAATCACACGGGACTCGACGTCTTCGAGAACGAGGCCATCAAAGGGTAATATGTTGGGATGCGGTGGCAGACTTCTGAGAAGGTTCACTTCGTTCCAGGCCATTTGTACTCTTAATGGCTTTTCCAAAACATTGAATTTAAAGGCAACCATTCGAGTGTTCCGGTTCTCGTCTTCGTATGATGAAAGATCAACAAATGGTGCAAGTCGATCGAGCTCTTTAAGCTGGGAACGCTTGATTGTACGACATCCAGCTAACGATTCAACGGTCGAAAATGGAGGATAAGCAATGAAAAGTGTTTCGTCCTCCTCTGGATCCGTAGAAACTCCACAGATGAGTCCATCATGGTCAACGTCAACCGCGCGAACATCCGGAGATAGATGATCAGCAAATTGCGCCAGGATTGCAACCTCTTTATCCTCACAAATCGGAAATACCTTCGGTGTGCCTTTTATTTTTATCATGCGCAATTGATCCCAATCCCAGACGTTGCAGTAAGCATTCTTACCATCACCAAGGTGATTCTGGCCCTCTGACCAAAACCTATCTTCACGTGGAATCATACTGAAAATTGGTGTCGGAGATATTGACGAGTAATAGAAAATGGGTCGGAAAGGTAAATAAGTAAAGAAAATTTGTTAAATGTGTACGGAGTTGGTACTTTTATAATATTAGGTAATCTAAACGCGAGCGAATATCCATTCACTCGTGACTTGCACCTGACTGGCATGGATTGATTCGAGGATTGAATCGCCAGTTTCTCTTCACGGCAATTTCCATCTGGTATGGCATTAAAAAGTTATTAGACAGGCCCATTCACAAACTTAAAACGGGTCGAGCCTCATCTTGTTGAGGGATGAGAGATTGAAACTCCAGAAATCATAGGCCGAAAAGTGAATAACTCGACTCAAGTCATATTGCAATTGGAAGATTGTGAATACTGACGTGAAGTTATTGGTATTTGCAATCTTCTTATTATCATTGATAAGTTATTAACCATTCATTTCATCTACTCGATCTCCTTCCAAAGGGGAGGTGCAATGATTCACAAGATGCTGAGCATTCAGAGACGAAATCAGGTATGCAGATAGAAGACGAAATGTGAATGCGAGTTGGAGATATTAGCTATCATGGCTATAACTGGCCCAAGGATGGCAGAAACTTCCCAGATCAATCACTCAACAAATCCACGACCCAAAAGCTTTCAACACTATTACATACCTGTCATCCGCAGCCATGGCAGCAATACAACCCATTCAGCCTGATCAAATAGGAGCAAATGTTGGCCACCACCGCGTCAACCACCCTAGAAACCCCAACAACTGCTTTTGCGGTTGGTACGTTTACTATTCTAGCGTATGTGGTCATATGTACCAAGAAGTTCCAATACAATGCGGTGGTCGCACTACGCCATCCGGAAAAAGTGGCTTTTGTAGAACTCCAGCACCGAAAAACATCATTCTGGCGCCGCGAATCAATGCACGGTGCCGTTTTTGCTAAATGGGGTTGGTGGAGAAGGGAAGAAGGAAGGGAAAGAAGGAAGGAAGATTAAATTAATGGGCGAGGAAGGAACGAAAGAGGGTTAAACTAATGGGGAAGGAAGACATAATGAGAAGAGCCACACCTGAGTGGCTTTTCGATCTATGTCCTAGATGTCTAGGACATATACGACTCTGATGTGTTCAGTATCATCCACTTGAAGCTCAGTCATTTCGAATGATTAGCTGGCAAGGGACTAATAATAATAATCAGGTTTTAGATAGATAATACATTACGAACTCCAAACATCCGTTCCACTGTTTGACTTGAGCTTGTATATCCGGGGTGAATTTTCGAAAATAAAGTGATAGATTGAATGACTTAATTCCACTTCAAATTTAGTGAAATGTTCTCACCCGACTTACTTTGATATTCACGTCTGGAGAATTCGTTCTCCTGGAATTATTTTACTAATAAGTGATAGATAGTGGATAGATCCAGGGAGACTTGTATTGAAGAAACCGAGGAAGGGAAGGAATGGGGAAACGTCCTCCTGGATATCGGATGTAATAGTTCCAATGCATCATAGACATAGAATATGATGTTTGGAGAACTTCCTAGGATGTCCAAACTTAAGAAGTTAGCTGACGATCGTAAGGGATAGGACGGAGGAAGAAATTCAAAGTACACTAGATTTTCGAACATTCATAACTTCCGTGGAATTCAGAGCTTTTCAATATCTGTAGTCTTTTAAAGACAATAGAGCAGTCTTTTAAATATCGTAAAGAAGATTGTTGAATACCATATATAGAACAGACTGTTGAGTACCATAGAATAGAGTTTTTAACTCTCTCAGCTTTTCGAACGTGAAAACTTCTAGCCTTACACCTAGTGTACTAGCTCCACATGTGCTATCACCTCAAGGCTCAATCCTTCCAAAACCAACAACACCTGCCAGAAACCCTTGGAAAGCAACAACATGCAGCAGAACCAAACACGGTATGACACAAAGCCCTCAGAGTTACATTCGTCGTCACAGCAACATAAGAACACAACTGTCCCCTTGAGAACATCACATAGATGACCCATCTTGACATCGATTTTCGCGCGTCTGCAAGTCTATTCCCACGTATCTTATATCAGTATACCCATTGAACAACAGCTCTAACTTCAGAAGATGAAGATGAGTAACCGGCCTCCACAGTGTCCGCGTCCTCAGCAAGCTATATTAATTTCCTATATATCAATTTCCAATTCATGCGTTCCTCATCACTTGATTTCTGCACGAAATCTTCTCTAATTTGCGCAATAACTTCATCAGACGCGTCTTGCAATTTCTTAGCACCTTCTAAATCCAATCCATCAAGTTCTCCCATGAGACCACGTTTCCGATAATCGCACGGCAAAGATAGAGATAGCATAGAGATGTAGGTTTGTATCTTGATACTAAGCGCATTCGGGCGAAGAGCTGTCGTTCCCAGAATTTGAAAGGATTTTTGTCTGGACGTTGAGTCCTGGTGAGGGTGTAATGATCGGACATTTTTGAGAGTAGGTGATGAATGTGAGAGGATGAATCAAGTGAACATGTCTATCATAAATGAAGAGGTTTGTTTGGTTAATGAACGAATGGAAGATGCCAAGCATGCTATATAGGCACAACAAATCAAACGCTAGACGCGTTTGCCTATCCAACCCATGCAGTTGGCACCCTTCCCAACCATACAATTTTGACTCAACATCCATGTGTGGGATCATGCATATTTCGCGAGAGCTCTCCGTTTGCTCAATGCCCCCTTCCATTGACGACTTTTGTGAAACCTAGGAGACTTCCTACAATTCTCAAAAAATGGAAAGAAAATAAAGAATCACCACCAATCATGCATGCTCTTCTTCTTTTCAGTCAACTCTCACTATCTAGCACACGAAGAGTAATGATAGAATGCAAGTATCTTTAGCACTCTGATACGAAGCTACCGCATGCATACCCCGCTTGAAGAGTAACTATCTCACTTAAGTAGCGTATCAAGAAACGATATCATCAACCGCAGACGATTCAGTCGGATCATCTCTTTCAACACCAAAGGATTAGGTTCGGAATTTCTACCCGGCCTAACATGCACCCCAATCACAAAGATACCGGACCGAGATAAACAGTAGGTATCCGAACCGCAAGCCACCAATATGACAAAAAAAGGTCGAAATGATAAAGATTACTAAATCTTATTCTCGTGAATTTAGGCAAAAAGGAGAAGAAAAAGAAGCAAACCTAATTTTCAAACCAAAGAGAAAAACACGAAACTAATGTGCTTTACTATCCAGCCACATACATGCTCTCGTAAAAAAAATATATAACACAGCCACAAATAAGCAGCTGGTGCCACGACATTATTGTTTCAAAGAAACGTGGAGAAATCAAGTCTCAAAAAGGCTTCTTATCGGTCCTGTCAATCCTGTTGGTCCCATCTTATCTTACCAACTTCACGGGATTTCATATCCATTTCTTCGTGATTCAGAGAGTGCATATGTATCTATGGAGTACGTCTTCCCTCCCGTAATGTAAATCATTGGACTCTACATATGTTACTGCACTCCTCTCTCCTGCATGAATTGCTACATTTCTACGCTCGTCTCCATCAAAAGACCTGCGTGCACGCGTGCACAACGTACGGAAGCGAGCGGGAAAGCGCGGGCAGTAATGGCTCCATATATAGCGGTAAGCGACAGGACGTTGAATTTTATCCTCGCATGCTTCGGAGTCCATAAAAGATATGTAGATGATTCAATAGTACAGGTTAATCTTCTAGGAAGTAAGCTTTTTTTTTTTCTTTCCAAGGAAGAGCTGACTTGGATGCATGTAGGCCTAACAAATCTTGCTGTTGGACCAAAAGTTCGACGACACGATGCACGATGGAGATTCACATTTCCACTTTCATGCATGAGGATGCTTTGGGAAGGGATATCCTATTGGACGAGAAGGATTCTTTTCCGTATATACTGGGCCCGTTTCTCTCCTGAGTTGACGGATGATTTATGCTGGACAATCGTTGAATCCAATGATATCAAAGGTATTTTGGATATGAGTGGAGGGAATAAAGACGATGATCCAATGAAGGGGCAAGTTCGAGACCTCACAAGAAGAAGCTCTCGCCTTATTGACTGATAGGAGATTTTCATCTCCATAAGCATTTTACTATTTATGAACCCAGAATCCAGGACGCCATTCACGATTCATTCCCCCCAAACAAGAATCCACAACATTTCTCAAGGAAAGACTAAAACTCCCCCTGGTTAACTAAATATCACTCCACATAAATGTATGTGAACTCGGTTTGATTCTCCGATATGTCCCCTCCAAACCTTCCAAAAGGTACCTTGAAATCCGATCATCCCATCTATCATCGTGGACTTGTATCCTTCTATACATATAACTAATACATATACCTCCATGCCCAGGTATACCTACATGATTAAATGAATCCGTGACCCAGTTCTCCACAGGTACTCATCTCCATCTAAACATCATTCACAAACCCATCCATACAAATAACCCTCTCAGATCCCGCACTCTTCGCTGTCCCACGAATTCCTCAGTTGATCTGCCATACCACCATACATACCTCCTTTGTCTTCCTTTCCACCTGCTTGACGGAACGGACTCTCTCACGTCCTACATATTTCGTTCCCAAAAAATTCCCACTTAAATTTCCCCCGCCATCAGCTCTTCACCGCACTTTTTTGGCGGTAAAGAAGTAGCTTGCTTGCTTGCTCAGGGAATCTACTTCTTATTCTTTTCGCAAGCCAAAAATTCCATTCACTTCTTTTCCAAATCTCTTTTACGATACCACATTCCGAAAAAATACAAGAAGCTGGTCTTCTTTTTCTCTCTCAAAAATTATACCCATATCATACGTTCAAAAATGGCTCCTATCACAGAAACCGTTACCATTATCAACAAATCGGGGAAAGTAGTCAGCACTGTAAGTACTTCGACCGTTTTTCCGAAGTTTTCCCTCGGATTTCCCCCTCATCCGATGTTACACACATACAAAATAATGCAGTGACTAACCAGCACATTTTTTGGGAAAAAATAGGGAAAACAACTCGTGAACATCTTCAAAGATGCGAAAGCCGCATATCAGGACAAGAAAGCACAATTGAGAGAAGAGCATTATCTTCGAGAAGAAGCACGATCATATCGAGCACAGAGACGTCTCGAAGAAGCTCGATATGAAATTGAAGAGGCACGGGGTGGAGGGGGAGATGATGCACAATCGATAGCTTCGAGGAGATCTCATAGATCTCATCGTTCACATCGTTCTCACTCTTCTCGTCAGGAACCAAAAGATTCTTCTCGTCCCCCTCTTACCATCAATAACTATGAGGAATACCCAGATACGCAAAGTTTGGCCAGTGGCCGCTCCCATCGTTCTCATCGTTCCCACACGAGAACTCGGCAGGAATTCAATTTCGATGATCTGGATGAGGAGGAAGATATGCAGAGCCTAGCAAGCAAACGTTCGCATCGATCTCATAGATCGAAACGAAGTCGTTCGGTCCATGGTGCTAAAGCTCCCACTCAATACGAGCCTACAGAAACCCATTACGAAGATCCCGAAGAGGGATTTTATGATGATCCTCCTCTCGCCATGTATCGCCAGCCCTTTGCCGAAACGGAATTGAGTCTCGCGAGGAGACATACGGAGAAGGAAGCTGCTCCTCCAATGCCAGGCCACCTCGTGAGGAGAGAAACAGCTCCTGCTACGTATACCGGCGGAGAATTAGTCCCACGTGCAACTTCCGTGCCAGATCTTCATGATGACTCCATCGACATGAATTTGGCATATGGAGATGTCCATCACTTTGAATCCGACCCCGAACCAGAATACGAAGAGCCAATCGTCCCTCAACAACTCCCAGCAGAACTCGACGAAACAATGAGCAAACTCGATTCTCTCCTCATCGAAGCCCAATGTCTTCACCACACCGCCACAGCCATCATGTCAAATCTCCAAGCAAATCCCGAAGCCATGGCCGCCGTAGCCCTCACCCTCGCCGAGCTTTCCTCGCTCCTCACCAAAATGTCTCCCTCCATCCTCCCCATGCTCAAAGCCAGCTCCCCCGCCATCTTCGCCCTCCTCGCATCTCCCCAATTTCTCATCGCCGGAGGTGTAGCTCTCGGAGTCACAGTCGTCATGTTCAACGGCTTCAAAATCATCAAGAAACTACAAGCCACTCCCGAACCAAAACTCGAAGCTCCCATGGCCATGCAAGCCCTCCCCGCCACCCCCAACTATCCCGACACACCCGGATTCATGGAGCCCAAAGACATGCACCATGAATACGAAGAAGCAATGCCCTACGAAGCCTACGAGGAGGAACTAAGCAGCATCGATGTGTGGCGTCGTGGTATCGCCGATGCAGAAATAGAAAGTGTAGGCACGAGTGTAGATGGTGAATACATAACCCCGACGGCAGCACGACAGAAGGAAAGTCGACACGCGGAACGAATCCGTCAGCGTGCCGCCGAGGAAAGAATCGACGAGAGTGAAGAAGAAGAAGAAGAAGAATCGAGAAGTATCATGAGTCGTTTGACGAGTAAATCTCGTCGCTCCAAAACTCTTCCTATTCGAGGTAGTCCTTCCCAGTACGAACCTTCCGTCAAGGCTAAAGATGACGATATTGAATCCACTCGTACTTCTCGCACGAGCAAGACGTCGAAATCTACAAAGACTTCTAAGAGTCATAGATCGAGTCGCTCGAAGAAAGATGATGATAATGCATCGCTTGCTTCTGAGAGAGTAGAACGCACGGAAAAAGAAGAAAAAGAACCCAAGGAGAAGAAAAAGAAGACACCATTGAGTATTTTCAGGAGCAAGACGGAGAAGAGTACGAGTTTCAAGGGAAAGGAAAAGGAAAGCAAGAAAATGGGTCATCATCCACTTTTACTTGAGATTTGAGCTGAGCTTAAGCTTGAGTATTTCACGGCCGGATTTCTGATTTTATCGTTGTGAGGTTTTCAAGATATTCTCTTACCATGCGTAGCTCACCCATCCCATCTACCCATCTACCTACCTCAAATCCAAGCCCCAATCAAGAATCCTCACAAATTGCACCTCGCTTTTTTCACTCCATTCCTTTCTCTTCTTTGAGCGGGGTTTCAGTCAATTGGTCAATCGGTCAGTCAGTCAATCGGTCGGCCGGTTATTCATTACAATTCAGTAGCTTCTAAACGAGTACTTCGACTCTATCTCATCTCATCTCATCTCATTCCCTCTCTTTCCTTTACCCGCTCAGGAACGTTTGGATCGAGAGGAGTTTTTATGGATTATGAATTTATGGATTTATGGGATGCATGGACGGATGGTTATCTTTCAATAAGGAACAATGATGAAAAAAAAAGTATATCTGGATATTGAGATGGAGATGGAGATGAATATATATATATATACATATGAATGACTAAATATATCACGAAACCCAGATTGGAATGATGATGATGATGATGATGATGATGATGATGAAAATAGGAATGACGATATGTTACATAACGAATAGGATGGGATGGAATGAGATGAGATGAGATGGGATTTATATCGATGAAAATATACATGAAGATATCTAAGCAAGAAAGAAAAAGAAAAGAAGAAGAACAATTACTGCGTCTTGATATTGTGTTCATGGTTGATTTCTGTTCGTGTACTAGGTATCTATCTACCTAGTATATATCTGTGTTTGCTTTCTTTATATGCTTATATATATATATATCTCTGTCTCCCTCTCTCCCTCTCTCCCTCCCTCTCTCTCTCCCTCTCTCCCTCTCTCCCTCTCTCCCTCTCTCCCTCTCTCCCTCTATCTATCACTCAACCACTCACCCAACAAACCAAACATTCACATTCACATTCACATTCACAAATATAAACATTCATCCATATCCCAATCTATCTTTCTCCAAGATATTCTCTCTCTTCGTTTCTTCTTATATCTCTCTTCACTCTTCCAAATCTATCCCCCAGCCAACATCTACATCTACATCTACATCTACAAACTACTATCACTATTACTACATCCCCGAATTACTAAATCCCCTATACCCACTAATCACTATAGACTTATATATTTACAGACTGACTCTTACACATACACATACACATACCTCCTATATACAAAAGAAAAACAAAAACAAAAACAAAGATAAATAGATAATTAATAAAAGTATATTTGTATTTATATCAATTAACATTAATCTCTCAACTTTCTCCACCTCCCTTAAGCTATCTCATCCATTCATTCATACCCATCCACTCACTCCCATTCACTCCCATTCACTCCCATTCACTCCCATTCACTCCCATTCACTCCCATTCACTCCCATTCACTCCCATTCACTCCCACTCACTCCCATTCACTCCCACTCACTCCCACTCACACTCTCTCATCTCATCTCCTTTCATCCTCAAGATCCTAGATATACCATCTCAAAATCTCCTCCAACAACCCATCATATAGATCAACTATCTAGCTAGCAATTACCTCCCTAGATACCTAGATACTCACAATTACATCTAGATCTTGCGATCCCATCTCGCTACCTAGCTATCCCCTTACTTGGACTTTGTTTCATTTCAGTCCATATCACATCCTATCTCCAATTCTTCACCACCATCATGAATCATATACATCCATCAATCCAGCCACCTGCTCCAAAATCAATCCAAATGAACCAACCAATATATAACCAACTCCGCATCCAAACTAATCCTCCAACTCCCACACACAACAAAATCCCAACCCCAATCCCAATCCCTGACCTAACTACCGGAAAATGCAACAAATCGTTATCCGTTCAAATCCATTCAAATCCAATCCAGCTCTACCAGATCCATTATTTCCCTACCCTTCCACTCTCATCAACTCATATTTGATTTGTTCGCCGGGGAAACTTTGTCCTCCAATACTTCTTGATCGATTGACATGGCCAAAACCTAATATTCAAGGTCAAATCATATATACCCCCACTACACCCCCACCACATCATACTCGTTTTTGTTCAGCCTTGGGTATCGTAATCTGATATGATACTCGTTATGAAGCTTGTCGCCATGGTATGAACGGTCTGCTGACTTTCGCATACATCTATCGATGCCGCAAGTTATCGTATGCATTCGACCCCCTTAATAGTTCTCAGCCGAACAATTCCTCGATAATCACTGTCAAATCAAATCCAAGGCCTCTCAATTCCAAATCACTTCAATCTCGTGATTGTCCATCCAAAATCTCCTTATTACGAGTTCAAAGCTTCATTCATTCCCTCATCCTTTCATTCAATAACCATCTTTCTGAAACCTCCTACCATTGTCCAACCTAATGCTCTCAAAGCACTTGGATCTTTTGCCCTAATAATTGTGCAGGCGGGTAACATTGGGTTCGTTGGATCCACATGCGATGCATCTTTTGCTGCTTGTTCAATTGCGTCCATTTCCTCTTTACACTCTTGTTCATTCAATGGACATACAGTAATTGGTTGACGATGAGTAATATCTCGAGCCCCGGAGAGGTGAACCTGTAAATTGTATTGGTTAGTTAGTCAATTTTGAATGAGGAAGTTGAGAAAGTTGGACCAGTAGAACATGTGAGTGGGAGAAGGGAAAACGTATATACCTTTATAACGAGAAAAAACTCGATCTTGTATAAGGTCCCCGTGGTCGTAAACGAATTAACAAAATGCATTGGAAATGCAGCTTTCCCTCTCCTAATGATTCCCTCCGAATCCCTCAAATCCTTTGATGGATATATCAACCCTAGAGTTGTAAAATATCCAGCCTCTGGTAATTTTGCTCCTACTGTCGCCGTCTGCTTAGCTATGCGATTGATTTTCTTCGTTGGTTCATCTCCTTCTGGGTTATATGTGATTTCCTCTTCTATGCCAATTGTAATCTTTTGTATGACTACTTTTGTAGCTTTCTTCATATAAAGAGAGTTTGGAAATAAATGGATGTAAACGCTAACTGGATCCGAAGGACCAAATGACCATCGAGGGATTGTAATTCTCAGAGTGACCAGATGATCCGAATTCTTCTCTGCAGATTCGGGTCGATTATACATGCCAAAGGTTGAAAGAGTGTCATATCTCTGCATGGGGACTGGAAAGGCGAATTTCTTTTGATCTTGTCCTTGTTGAACCGTAACCACCAACTCATAGTAGGTTTCCGCTGTGCGACTTGGTAATTGTAAACTCGCCGGTGGGATCCTACGATTCGATTCCTCTCCGCCCCTTCCAAATGGTATGAATAATACGAAAGGCAGATCCATCAAAACCACACTTTCGCTTTCCTTTCCGGCCGTACATCGAAACAATAAAAGCTCCTTCCCAACTACATCTATCGTTTCTCTTCGCGGTGTCCCCAAGTGTTTCTTAGCTATCGATTCCGCAGATGGATGAACCGTTTCTCTTCGCTGTAGACATATTCGTACCAACGATATCGCTATCGGCGCAGAAATCCCAGTGAGGGGCCGAATCTCTACTTTACCCTCTATCCTAGGCTAGAAATCCCCGAATTAATACCATGCCCCTCAAGAAATCGCAATTGCAAGACCAAACTCGCAACCAAAGAGATAGAGATCACCTACAAGCGTAGCAGAAATACCCGGATAGCCCACCAGAAAATTACTGTTTGGTGGTCCGGAGACACGGACAAAGGCAGACATATCGTGCACACCCAAAGATCACTGGCGCCACCGCGCAGGTTTGCGCCAAACGGAAAACAATGTTGTTGAGCAGTGTGGGTTGTGTTGAAAGCTCGAGTCTCATGTGTAGTAGGTAATATGTATGGATGGATGGATGTATGTATGTATGCGGTAAGTTTGTTTGCGCGAATTGTGGGGTTGCGAGTCGGTGATATAGCTTTCGTCGTCACCATATAAGCAAGGCTCAGCTCTTGTTTTGGGGGGAAGGGGGGTGGGCAGTTTGTTTTCTTCGTGAGTAAGATTAAGATTACTAGGTGAGTGAAGGAGATTGATTGTGAAGATCGTCTCGTCTGTGTGGAATTGCGTAAGAGAGACTCTGGGGCCTCTCGGATTGTTGGTGGGAAGTTGAAATGATTTTTCTTTCTTTGAATGGAAGTTGGGGGGAAACAGCAAGAGATGGGCAGTGAGATTCGAGAGACCGATTGTGTGGTGCGACGGAGAAGTTTCCTTTCATGGATGATGGTACAAACGAGTGCGTGAAGGAAGAAATGGAGTGAGAATAAGCAAGGAGAGAGAGGAGAATGAGTCTGGAAAGGAATAACTTGGAATTCTAGTTAATTAAATTGAGATGCAGTAATAATTGCAAGCGGTTATTCTTTCATGGATGGATGTGGGTGTGGATGTGGGTGCAGATATGGATCGAATTGGGATTGGAATATATGGCGGAAGGTTGTATAGCTGGGTGGCTGTATAGCTAGATGGCTGGATCGCTCGATAGCTGAACAAGTGAACAAGTGAACAAGTGAACAAGTGAACAAGTGAACAAGTGAACAAGTGAACAAGTGAACAACTGAACAACTGAACAACTGAACAACTGCACAGTTCCTGGGTTGACGGTTGACTCTGGTGTTGTCAAGGGTCAAGATAGAGAGAGCGCGAATAGGATGAGAGTGAGAGAGACAGTGAGAGTGAGAGTGAGAGTGAATAGATAGATCAATCAACGCTTTCGTCTAGTCCAGACTCCTCTCGAATCAAAGCATAATAAATGCGATCACGATATCATACATACGATCAAACCATATACAGAGTTTCCATCTACGGCTCTAGTGAAGTGATAAGTGTATTTATTATATGCGAGGGTTTTTATAATGTTTCTTGCCGAGGAGTCTGTATATGTGTGTAGATACATATATAGATGCATATATAAACATCTAAATATCTAATAACCAAGATGTCATATCCACCTCGTTACTGGCATTTATAAAGAAACATATATCTAATAACATACAATCTCAACTCAAAATAAACAACAACAAGCTTCTGAAGATCCGATCCACAAAACACCCGCCCTATCACCTCACCTCACCTCACCATATCCAATCCCACCCCGCCATTCCATTCCCGCCCTCACACAAGCAAATCCCAATGTTACCTTTCGTGCTTCCATCCTGTCCTGACTAATAAGAAATCCTTCCATTCCATTCCCGACTCCCGAGTCCCGACAGTTAACCATAAATTCTTATTCCTTTGCCTGTTAGTATTAGGTAAATGATGACCAATACCCCGAGCCTTGTCTCGCCATCCATCCACCCATCCATTCAGCCTTGTCTATTACCTTCAGCCTTGTCTATTCCTCACAACCTTGCAAGTACGCGTCCACCAGGTCTGACCTCATTAAAAAAAATTAACGACCCTCTCTCAGCCTTCTGTTTGCCAATACACCAATCTTCCAGAGAAACAGCTATAACATTGCCCATCTACCAACTACCACTTCATCGATTCCAAGCACCGTTCAGGAATATCAACTACACATACACATACACATACACATACACATACACATACACATACACATACGCACGTAGTAAGAGATGTCAGTAACTCTCCACACTAGCCTAGGCAATATCAAAATCGAAGTATTTTGCGACAGTGTACCCAAAACCGCAGAGGTAAACCACCCAACAATTCCCTTTCTCCCAATCTCACCATGCCACATTAAAATATTCAACAAGTTGGATTACAACAAAGTCAATTGAATGAAGCAAGACGCTCCGCTGGGCCACTGCCGTGGTGGCTTTTTCGCTGCGCTCTAGATTTTGGCGTTTCCTTCTACCACTCTATAACCTACCTTTCTCCAAACCCTCTAACTAACTCTTCCCTCCCTCTCTAGAACTTTCTCGCCCTCTGCGCCTCAAACTACTACGACGCCTCCCCCTTCCACCGCCTAATCCCCACCTTTATGATCCAAACCGGCGGGCCCTCCCCCAGCAACCCACTCCTCCCCTCTCCTCCTCCCCCAAAAGGCGGCACCTCCATCTGGAACACCCCCTTCTCCGACGAAATCCGACCTTCGCTGCGCCACCACGCCCGCGGCATCGTGTCCATGGCCAACAAAGGCCCCGAAACCAACGGGTCTCAATTTTTCATCCTCTTTTCCCCCGCGCCGCATCTCGATGGTCAGAATACCGTGTTTGGACATGTGATTGGCGAGGAGAGTTTCAAAGTGCTGGGAGAGTTGGAGGCTTTGGAGGTGGATAGGAAGAATAGGCCCAAGGAGAAGGTGCTGATTGAGGGGGTGACGGTGCATGCTAATCCGCTTGCGGGCTGAGCTTTAATGTGTGGCTTTGGGCTGGGATTTAGGTTTGAGATGGTGGTTGAGGAGCTGCGAGATTGATGTTATATGATGTGATATGGGATGAGCGGGGAAGAAAGTCAGGATGGTCAGATGGATGAATAGATGGACTAGCAAAACCACCCCAACAAACAACGAAACGAAATAAACGCTCCCGAACACGGCGCGGAAATCAATAATACGTGCGCTTCGCTACATTTCGTTGCGTTACACATGCACATCCCATCATGGGGGGGGGGGGGGGGGGGGGGGGGAAGTGGAAGGCCACCTCGAGAACCAAGTCTAGATTATACGGACATATCATGTGTCAGATCAGAGTCATCGTAACACAGAGAAATAGCCTGGAAGGAAACCAGCCGACCAGCCAGCCTTAGGAAAATTCGGGATTTTAAACCCACAAGCGGCCGATGCGATTGCAGTAGCATCTATCTAGATCGATACGCTGCACCTGCACTACACTGTACGTGTACCAATAATTGGGGGCGAAGGAGCTGAAAAGGATAGCTAGACAAGAAAGAAAGAAAGATTGAGATACCCAAATAGATTATTGTAATTGAAGTCGAGATGAATGTTCGAAATGAGAATGAATGTCCGAATTGGAAATCAGTAGAATGCATTAATATTGAAAGTTTCAGCTCAGCTATCTTGGTAGTTTGCTTTTTTCTTCTTTTCCCTTTCGAGAACCCAAATTCAAAGCTCTCAATCGAGAATATGTTTAATATGGGTAATCTACTACCACAAACAAGAAATCAGCATTATATATTCTCACTTCACACTCAAGAGAGTACATCATATGCATTGTTCGTCAATATAAAGCCAGCACCACCTAATTGATACCAAGCAAGCTTGCAATTAAATGTTATTTGACTACCGAAACGCCTCATGACATACACATCATAAAATCCATGTACCACCAAACTCCAGGAGTCGGTAATATCAGTCAGTACTCTAGCCGAATCGCACGAGTGACATCCCAAGCTCAAGACCATCAAAGCCAATGATATTCATCGCAATACCTTCATACGCCCATACCTAAACCAATAACCTCGAAAATTATGGGATTCCCTTCGACTGCTAGCCAAGCGATACCTAAACATTTGTCAGTTACTACTTTCAAGGCCACGTTCTCATCTGTACTTACCACTATAAACCACAAGTTTCGTAACTACTTCGACATCATATCTCACGCGAGGTTTTTCTAGCCTAGAGAACATTTCTGTTTCATCTAGCTCGTTTTCCTGTCCAACAGTAATTTCATCCTCTGCAGCATCGTTACCCTCAAGACCCGGAGTGGATACCCCTGGAGTGTACATAACATGACCTGCTCCCATCATCTGTTCATAAGAGCCAACTCTAGACTGTGCTGGGGTTGGCAAATTCATGCCTCCATGAATTGATGACATTCCAGATGATATAGCGCCGTCCATAGTCGGTTGTCTAGAGCTAAAATAATCTTTCGCTTCTTTCGTAGCGGTTTGACGTGGAGTCATCCCCTCAAAAACATCAGTAAGACTATCTCTCCGTCTTTTTTCTCGATAAGCAAGAGTTTCGTATGCATCGGCAGCTGATTGAGGCCCAACGGACACAGCCCGGCCCCGTCCAGCATGTCGTATAGATGAGATCAAACTTGGTAGATCGGATACAGATGGCATGACATTATCTACCTTGAGTCTAGATGGAATGTTGTTGTATTCTGAAGCAGGCATGAAGAATTTTCGAGGTAAGATCAACCCCGTATTCTCAAAGACTCGGAAAATATGTGGGAGTACTTTCAACAATGTCGGTTTCATGACTTCTCTCCAAGCAAAGATGACCAATACACCGATAAGAACTCGTAATATTACAATTACCCAGCCCATATGGTTTAGATCAAATGGAACCGTCGCTGGAACTGGGACGTCCCAGGCCCAGCCACCGGAAGCATAATGCCAACCTCCAAGTTCAACTCCTATCATGACCGCGGCGAATGCGACACTGTCATCAAAACATGGGCAATCATCAGCTGGTTCTGGATGAACCCTTATCAAAAGAATAATGACTATGGCGATCGTCACAGGAGCCTTCCAGGTACTGCTGTAGAGATAATTGTCAATCGCTGATCCGTATACGCACTCAACGACAGAAATGAGTGCTCCTATAATACTTCCAACAATTACATCCACAAAACCATGCATACCGCAATAAAGTCGCCCAAGTACGATGGAGAAGGCATAGGAATAGCTCACAATCTCCAAGGCCAGTTTCGTCGTTGGAAGTAATTGGCATTCCGGAGAATGGAGAGTAAAAAGAGCGTAGACAGCCACCGAGACAGCATTGGCGGAATGTGTCGAAGGAAATCCATATTCGAGTGCGGCAGAACCCGACATGGTAATACGATGGAGAGGTGGAGATAGCGGTCGAGGCAGTGAGAACATATCTTTGATAAATCCCGTTATGAAGACTCCCGTTGCCAATATATGAACCATCCTGAAATGTAATCAGCGAATGTCTGCGAGTACCAATCCAGAGATTTATTACCCTCGTCCTAAAGATGTATGCCCGCACCAGAACAGAATTGGCAGTACAATCATGAAGAAAGTATGCGTTCCAAGGTTTGCAGTGACAGCAAAATAAGTGTCGAGTGCTGGACATCGCATCTTATCCTGCATCCAAGCCAAGTATGGCGTCTCCCATCGAACCAAAGGCAATAAAGCCTGTCGCATATTGTATCGCCATGGTGGAAGTTTGCGCTTGTCTGCGGGGTCGTTATCAGTATAACTTCAGTGAGCAATTGTGATGCGAATATATGAAACACCCTCAGCGACTCCCGGAGGAGATGGGAAGATAAGTGAATGTACTTTTGAGACAGCCTGGTCTCTTGCTCGAGATATGGAGTTGCGCAATCATTGACCCAATAGCCAGATAACGAACATAGTCAAGGGGGGCAATGGGCGCAGAAGTCAATCCATAACCACTACACTCACAGTGATTTAAACTTTTCAAGCCGGCATCAATAATCTCGGTGGGAGGTGCAGTCAGCGAAATCGATGGAGGTTGAGTATGATTGTTCGATTTCTCAAGCTCTAGGCCGTCGCCATTTGGAGTCGGACACATGGATGCATTCGTTGAAGCAGCATCTATATATTGTGCCCGCGTGAGATGTAAAACGTCTTGTCTCGCGGGCAAGTAAGAGAATGAAGTAATTGGTCCGAAGAAGGGATGAGAGAGGGGGGAAATTCCTAATCGCGGGAGGGAAAAAGAAAAGGAAGAAAAATGAGGGCCAGAAAAATGCGTTCTCACTCAATACTCCCTAGCAGTGTCTATGGAAGGGGAAGGAGATTATTTTTAGGTGAAGTTTACATTAGAAAAGGTAGAAAAGGGAAACGCCTTTCTTTCCCTTGAAGAAAAAAAGCGTCAAAAGGTTATGCAGATGATCCTTATCATTCCCATGAAATGTTCCATGAAATGTTCCATGAAATGTTTGGGGTCGTGGGAGTGGGATGGATTTGATACAGACAGCCAGCACCACGGGTTTGCCCATTGGCTGGTTGATTTGACAGGATGTGACTCGACAGATTGAATGCTCTGCGATGTACTCTCCTCGCCGTGTCTTCTACCATGCATGTATTCTGCCGTGGGCTCCATCCACGCCCTTCCCGCCATTAATACGCATCGTCTCATCGTCAAAGCCCTCTTCACCCTGAGACTTTCAGCCTTTCTCCATCGCCATGCTCGATCCACGAGCCACACGATGATCAGCCACACAGACAGCCACACGGACAGATCACGGTTCTCCCAAGCCTCTCCTCCACACGCCACTCACGTGCCGGCACCACAATGCACAGGCCTCCATCACCACTTCCAACATTCACCTCCAAAGTTTATGTCATCATACCTGCCACATTTAATTTTAGGGTGGACTGGCTGACTGGATGAAGCTTGGAAGTTGCCAGAGCAACCAGTTGATCCATGCAAATGTAAATAACTCTCGCATTCGAGTGCCTTCCTCTCCCAAAATCCACCGCACCCGTACCCATCCATCCTCATACCCATACCCAGACCCATACCCATCCATACCCATCCATACCCAGATCCATACCCAGACCCATCTCATTCCCATTCCCATTCCCATTCCCATTCCCATTCCCACACTTGGTAACTCATCACATCAACACAACACCACCCAGCCCAGCCTTAAAGCGTTCCATTCCAAGACTTTCTTCCATTCTTCATATTCCATCCCATTTCATCCCATTTCATCCCATCCATTCCCACTCCCTCAAGCCACACCTCCCCCCCCCTCCCCCCAATTCCCATTCATCCAAACTTTATTCCATCATCAAACATTTCACTTCTCGGAGTAATTATACTTGTTAGTAGTCGTCATCCCTAGCTGCGACTCTAGGTTGTCTTAGAACGAAACCTTCTCGTCATTGGAAAGTCAATCAATCATTGTCTCGTCTCGCATTCACTTGGTTCACTTGTACACCCCCATCGTCACAAAACGACGCCTCGGTTTTCGACTCCAAACATCCACAAAAGCATGGCTACGCAATATCAATCGAATCAATATTCAAGGCGTGAAAGTGTAACCGAAAAATACGACGCGAGTCCAAGAAAGAAAATTACCCAACGTCGCGAACAAAGTCAACGATCCAGTGACGGAACAGTTAGCACAATGATGAGCAATGCGTCAACGGGCAGGGAATCGGCGAACACAAATATGACAGAAGGGCATTCATATTCGAAAAAAATTGTGGTGGTTGGTGATGGTGGATGCGGGAAGACTTGTCTTTTGATCAGTTACAGTCAGGGATATTTCCCAGAAGTATGTTGCGCTTGAAGCTCGACTTTCTAGGTATATGGCTAATACTTACTTCTCAGAAATATGTTCCAACTGTATTCGAGAATTACATCACGTACCCAACACATCGGCAGACGGGCAAGACACTCGAGTTGGCGTTGTGGGATACTGCAGGACAAGAGGAATATGATCGTCTCCGTCCATTATCATACCCGGAGACCGATTTGTTGTTTGTTTGTTTCGCGATCGACTGCCCAAATTCCCTCGAGAATGTTATGGACAAGGTAAGATGAGAAAAGGAGTTCTTGTTCGATCCATTCATCATACTAATTGGCTCGATAGTGGTATCCCGAAGTGTTACACTTTTGTCCATACACACCTCTCATCCTCGTCGGTCTAAAATCCGACTTACGAACGAAACGTTCTTGTATTGATCTCCTCAAAACCCAGGGTCTCACACCCGTCACCACCGAACAAGGAATGGCTGTTGCAAGAAAGATGGGAGCGCGTTATATGGAGTGCAGTAGTAAAGAAATGACTGGTGTGGAAGAAATTTTTACCGAAGCCATCAACACAGTTGTCGTCAACGATCGAAGCAACCAGCAAAATACATCATCATCAACTCCACCCGGTACATCAGGTTCGCAAGGTGTAGTTATCCCGAAAAAGAAGAAGCGCAGTTGTCGATTCTTGTAATAATCCTCCATCCTTCACCAAATCATCACCATTACGCATCCAAATAAAGTACGACATGAGCATGATATTTTGAAACGACATACGAACTGCATAACATAACGAGGAGTGTATAATTGTGAAAATCTGCAACTATTGGGCAGATTTTAGGAGATTGAGCATTGCATCAAATAGCATTGCGATATGGTCATTAGCCTTTTTATTCTTTTCCTACTTCTTTTTCGTCGCACTCTCATACCGCTGGAGCTGGACTGGACTGGACTTTCTCCGGTAATTTTTTTATCTTAGGTTTTTTGATTTGCGCGGGTTTTTCGACTTTCTTGTGAATCAGTTAGGGAATTGAGGGAACTGTGAACACAACAAACTGATTATGGGCGAGCGCATCGTATCGGCTCTTTCTTATGTATAACGAGCCTTTGTGGGTAGACAATGCATATCATACTCTTAACGTATACATAATATTTTGATTTTCGAGTTTAGTTTATTGTAGATGTCGCAAATTCCATCGTCTTGGTAAAATGCGTGAAAATCGTGAGAAATTTAGAAGAATGAAACGTAACAAAGGGTATCAATCATACTCCAGTCCAGAACTCCTCTTGCCATCTCATGTTTATCATGATAAGTGCAGTCCGTAACCCTCTCATAGCTTGGCACACCCAAACCTCTTTTCTTTCTTCCTCAGCCCCTCAATTTAAACCCGTGTATCATCCTCCATAATCGTTTCTTCTCCCTCGTACTCTTCGCGTTTACTGCTGTGCGACTGGTGTTGTTGTTGTTGTTCTTTTTGGTGATCTTCTTCGGGCGAGCCTTCGGGGGAGGGATCTTTGGCCATGACGTTTTCGAATTGGGACCAGAGGGCTTCGACGGAGGAGAATTCATTGCCGACCTTTTTTGGGGGAGGAGGGGGTTAGTGGGGAGGGAGGGAAAGGAAGGGGGATGAGAAGGGGAATAACATGACGTACGGCGATTACACCCTCTAGAGACCGGTTCAATTTGTTGATGCTGGAGAGGACGTGTTCGAAACTCTGGGTGGAGGGAGAGAGGGGTGGGTTAGTGGGTTGTGGGTTTGGGGGTTTGGGGGTTTGGGGGTTTGGGTTTGGGATTGGAGGAGGGGAGGTGTTGGGAGAGGGGGGAGAGGGAAGCAGGGGATGGGAAAACATACAATGGCTATTTCTCCGAGTAGAATCTCGCGCTGTTGCTCGAAGTAGGATTTCTCGGGGGGGGTGGAGGAGCGGGGGAGGCGGGTGGTGGAACTGGACATTTTTGGGATTTCTTGTTCTTCTTCTTCTTCTTCTTCTTCTTCCTCTTTTGAGGGAAGGGGGAGGAGGGAATTGGTTTGGGGGAAAGAGGTCGGGGGGGAAGGGGTGAAGTCGGAGAGAGGAAGTTGACTGGTGTAGTGGGATGCTGATGTGAATGTGAATGCGAATGCGAATGTGAATGATCGTTTGTGGTTTGGTTTGGTTTGGTTTGCGCGTGGGTTGTTTTTGGTGGGGTGGGATGGGATGTGTGGGGATTAGAGCATGGGGTGGGGTTAGTGAGGTGAGGTTGATCGGTGGTGGGAGGCTGGCTAGCTATTCTGTATATATGTATGTATATATATGTGTGTATATATGCAGGAGGAAAAGAAGGATATACTTGATCATCGAAAGAAACTCTCTAATAATAAATAGAATGATTCCATTAGAGTTGATCCTGCTGAACAAATATCTGGATGGCCTTTGGTTATTGATTTAATATAGGTACTCTCGACACTTTTTACTTCTTGGAATTAATATGAAATAGAATCATGAGATCAATTATTAGATTGTTGAAGGGTTTGCGAGTATTATATTTAGTTCGGATCTGTTTTTTTTTTCTTTTCGCTAATTGCAAATGAATGAATATATAGGACGAGTTTAGTTTTTGGAATTGCTTTTTTTGGGAGAGAGTTTGTGTGTCTTTATATATATATCTAGTAACATCAAATTAATTCTCCTGCGCGGAATTGAGAAACTTATAGTTATCATTATTATATTTCTATTGGAAAATTCACATGCGATTTCTGGTATTGTATTGAGAGAGATGCATGGATTTTCTGAGTGGATCTCGCTCGGGGTTTAGGGGATTGTCTGTCGAGAAAATAGACGAGGTTTTATTCGTACTCTCGTTTTGGGGAGAATTGTACTTATTAGTACGTACTCGTACTCATTGATATGGATATGGATATGGATATAGAAAGTTTGGTTACTAGCTGTAGATGTCTAGTTAGTTGTTAGGCGCGATGGAAAGTTTTCTTGTGCGCTTGATGAGAGTTTATAATTATCAATCGTGTGTATTGTCCTAGTATCTGTATGTATATGTATGTAATATTTTGATTTTGATTTCGATTTTGATTTTGATAAAGTATGTGATTCGACTCGCGTCTGTTTAAACAAGTAGGTTGATTCGGGTAGGGCGTGCCTATTGTTATCATGAATATGGCTTTATTGTATTTGTTTATGAGTTATGGAAGGGGGGATACATCAGTGATGATCGCTCTATCTAGTAATTGAATCAGATTTATATCAAATTACTTCCTTGTTGTGATTCAGCTCTTGTTAGATACTCAGCAGATAATTATATGGATTCGGATGTTTTGTGAAAGATTTGTTTCCTTATGAAAGACAATCAGGAACGATATGCATTATAATTGCATTGTCATTGAAAAGATCAAAAGCTATGTGTCTTCCTCTCCATTACCAAGCCATATTTATGAAAATTTGCTCGCTACATTACGGTACGTGATCGCCGATGACCCTACTTTGATATTGATATCCGACCATATAATTCCATCTAGCTCCTGAGCAGACAGGACGTCCATCCAGAAACACACGCTTTCCATACTATAACCCATCGAAACTCCAACTCACGTATCCAATTTCTCAACCTCCTCATAGTAATTGTCAAGATCATTCAAAGGATTACACTTCTCCAACACCGTCGTACCATGCCGAGCCACCTGAATAACGTAACCCATGTTAACCAAAAGTTCGATTCTCAATTCCTCGGGAAAATCCTTCGAGTTGGTTTCGAACAACAAAGGAGGCATTTCCCATGTCAGCAAATCGAGGAGAAATTTGCGCATCAGCATCTCCTTTCTGGTATGTTTCCACATGTACGAAAGCCAGGGTGTCATGATGTACCCCGTGGCTTTAGTGAATCGATAGTATTTCGCAATGCACTGGTTCTTTAGAAGTGATAGTTTGGCCATGTCGGCGAAGAGATATAGATCCAGAAGGTTGGCCATGTGAGGATAACAAAAGTTTGTTAGCGCTACATTGCTGGTGGTGTTCAGATCGCCGTTTGCCATCTCCAAATTCTCGTTTTTCTGGGATTCGCTAATGTTCTTTGTGTTTTCCTTCCCCTTCGAGGTTTCCAGATCTATAAGTGGTCCTTCATCGATCTTTTTCTCCTTCTCGCCAGTTTTCACCCTCCTAGCCTTCCATTGCGCAATCTCCTGGTCAGCATCCCCCAAATCCAGCTTATAAAGCCAGGCCTTAAACAACTTGAAAACCACATCATTCGTTTGTGGAAAGTTGATAGCACTGTATTCCAGTCCCCGCGAATAATGTTCGCAAGCCCCTTTGAGAAATGGAGCGTTTCGGTACAGGACATCTTTTTCGAGTGTGTATGCATTTTTGTGCTTTCCTACTCTTACTTGGATTGTGTTGCGGTCTGTTTCTCTGGGGGGCTGGTTAGATGGCGTTTTATAGATGGAAGAATCGAAATAGATATGCAGTGAATGTGTCCACACCTCTTTGCTATTGTGCAGCATACGAAGCTTCTATTGGGAGAATGATAGAAGAACTTACTTCTGCTTCTCAATCAGAGCTTTGATTCTTGGTGAGCTGTGACTTGGAAGAGACATTCTGAGCTCTCTGTTTATTGGTACTTGGAATCCGTGTATGGCTAGTTAATCTTCTATGAAGCCGAAAATATTTGTCGAGTTACAGAGAAGGGTTGGTACAAAATTGATATAGAAACACTTAACGCCCCTTTGCTGATTGATTTCTTGTAGATAAAGTATTTGTATGCAAAAATATCTCATAGAAAAGTTGTGTATACAAGTACTTAAATCTCTCAGTCCGTATATCAGATAGCTTATAAGTATATGAACTTCCCTATAGCCGTACAGAAGCGAGCAGTAAGTACGGGTTGTCAGATTTGATTCTTGAATCCTGAGTATGGAATATGCACCGAAAAATTGGATTATTGGATTGAAGAGGATTTTTACGGCACTGTGCATATAATATATTGATACGACGAAATAGAGAAGTTGATTCATATGACTTTGAAGTACAAAAAATCTGAGGAGCGTTGGTTCGCTTTTGAATGTTTGATTTTTCTGGATATAGTGCAAATCCTTCTGCTGTATCTAAACATGTTTATTATAGCCGGCATGAGTTTTCAAAACATATAGTTTGAGAGTATTGTAATTATTTTCGTTTATTGGTTCATTAAACAGGAGTTATTATACATCACGTATTGTAACTTGACTTCCATGGTTATCACACCATCATCTAGAATCCTTTTTTTTCTGAAATAAAAGTATAATCACAGTGCTTTTAATATTTACGAGTTTGAAGTGGTTTGTTTATCGAGATCTAGATGTGAATCAATTGTATTGATGATTTCTGGCAATTGTTAGCCCTTTCGGTTACATAACTTGCAAAGCTATGTTCAATTCCCAACTTGAAATTTTGACATAAAATTAACAAGATGATGTATGAGAATAGACAATTAGTAATAGTGTACTTGCCAAAGCTTGGTTCTAGCCAGGAGGCTTAGACAAAAATATTGCTCTTCGACCAGCTCGTCAACCTTAGCGACCACTTATATTGGAAGACCCCCGACCCAAACCTCCCCTTTCCCCTAGCACACACAAATCTATAAATGCGCACTACTCCCCAACCAACTCCCCAATCCACAGTATGTTTGGTCGTGAAAATTCCTTGGACCATGAGGACGCAAGAAGGCGCAAAAAGCAGGCTCGTCCTCCCGCAAGACAAGATAACGAGCGCAAACCCCTACATACCGTGAACCACGCTCTCGGCCTCAACGTTTCTCCCAAACATAAATTTTCCACACATGTATATCTGATTTTTCATCAATTGGGTAACATGCCGTCTGAAAACTTCGTCGCGACGTTATCATTTCGCACGATGTATAATGATTTTAGGGGTATGAAGACGAGGGATCATTCGCCCGCCAGCGAGGATGCGGATCCGCTGTATGATAAGAATGGGAAGGATTTGAGGGGGGTGATGGTGGCGAAGTGGGAGCTTTACTGTAAGATTGGGTGGGTGAAGAGGATTTTCGGGAAAGACGAAATGTATTTGCCGATTGTGGATTGTTTGCCGTTTCCGATAAGGCCAAATGAGATGGAGAGTGAGGAGTGGGAAAATGTGAGATCGCAGGGTTCGGAATCCAGGACGAAGTGGGTTTTGAAAGCTATCGAGGCGCTGAAGCAAGATGAGCTTTGGGAGAGTTTACCGTACGAGCAATTTAAGGCGAGGCATGATGAAGTGAGAAAGGTAGCGAGGAAGAAGTGGAAGATAGTTGGTACAAGACCAAGGCCCTCGCTCGACACGATACAGGCGAAGTACTTGGATGAGATTATGAATGATGTTGGGTTGACTCTGTATCCTAAACCTAAGGAAGAGCCGAAGAAAATCTGGGACAGATATAGAAGGAGGGGGCATTAGCAGGGTCTTGAATGATCCTGTAAGAGATGATACTTTTTTAGCAATCACTGTATAGGATAAGTTAGGTTTTGAGAAAGGAATATATCTTAGAGAGCAGAAGAGAAATAAAAATTGAGTAGAGAAAATGAGTAAATGAAAGGTTGAATAAGTATATTACGAAAGAGTAGCATTGTATATCACCTGGCCTAACAATACGTGGTACTCGGAACGCTCATATGAATCACAAGCATTCAAGTCAATGCAAAGATCTTGGATATCAAGCTCTTCGATGCGGGTGTATGACTGTGAACTATATATTAGCGATTCCACCTTTAGCGACATAGAAACTGTGTTATATAGATAGATACCTAAAGAAAGAATTCTTCAAATTGTGAACTTTTACAATCTTCCAAGTCAAATTTTAGAAAGAACTACTTTGCTTTAACTTGAAATATAAACATTGGGTCTATCGTGTAAGAGTGTACCCGCCTCGTCAAAACAAACCAGAGGGACAAAACTTGGATAGTTTACTGATAGAGACACACCTTGCACGTAACACGTGAGCTTGTCTTCGATATCCCGAAGCATGTCTGAAATGTTCCCACAATCATTCGTTCTGCTTCTAGACTTTTGATACGTACTCCGTATATATATTCTCAATAGAGGTTCCTCTACCCACCCTTCTATAGTACATCGCAATCAAAAACTGCCTTGTTGTAGATTTTGGAACATCCCTCCAACAACCCCATTTAGACGGGTCTAGATTCAGCATCTACACTTCCGTCGATAGACCACCGAGGCATTGATGCATGGTACATATTCTCGATGCTCACACAAGGCTATTCAGTCTTGTCTCCCTCGATCATACCGCCCTTTCAAAGTAAAGCATGTATGGTTCCGAGTAAGTACCGGTAGATCTGCATGCAGTACATCTGTCTCACCATGAGACTTTGAGGCTCAGAGTCTGCCAACTGGTAGCCACTGGGTTGGTAGATCGTTTATGCCTTGTGTGATTGGATTGTGGTCATTGGGCCATCGAGCCATTGGGCCACTGGATCCGGTAAATGTTGGTTGAAAAGGTTGGTTGGCGTTCCGACTTTTCGGGTGGAGACATCGAATGACAACGCTGGGTTGGTTGCATACAGACCTCGGTGCGGAGGGACGAAGTAGTCGTGGTCGCCGGCCTCCAGCATTTTGGTCACGTGTCGCATAAATGACGTAGTTGAGGCGTAGTTGCTCTTATCTCCCCCCTTGTTTTTCGGGTTTTGCTTGTTGGTTTCCCTTATAAATCTCACTTCATGCAGTCAATATGCACGATGACATAATTTACTACTGCAGTCTTCACTCCGACTTCACTCCACACATCGAGATTCCTTTAATCGAATGCCACGCATACAAATGTTGCAACGGGAAGGAAAAGGGAAAAAAAAGGAGAATAACCTCATGACCCTCAATTTGTAAGACGATAAAGCTAAGAAGAATTTCCAATATATTGGAGCAGGTTTATCCCTTCACTCTTGTTACTTTTCCTTCGAGGTTACGAGGTCTATTCAATACATCCTACGGGAAATATTTGTTGTTGCTATCAAACATCCATTTTATACTACGCTACCCATTACTACCAAGCTACCAAGCTACCAAGAAACCAAGAAACCAATTACGAACCGTCCCGTCTTAAGGGTCATCCCTCTAAGCTCAATCCAACCCTTCCAAGCTCTTCATCTCCTTTATTCCGTCCAATACGAATCACCAATTCACCCTTCAAGCTTGCATCATAGTGTGATTCAACCAAGGAACGGTCCGTACCTTTCATCATTACACTACGAATCATACTCTAGACCACGCTATACTACGGGCCAACCCGGATCTATCAAAATGGATTACCTTCCCATAGGTCTCCAAGCAACTGATGTTCTCGTCGACAAACATTTTCATAGAATTCCCGATAAAGCATTTCGGTCAGAAACTTACAGGCCACGCATCCCTACCAAGTTAAGTAGGAGAAAGCGTCGAGAAGAAAAGGAACGAAGAAACTCTCGAGATCAGGGAGTAGATCCAGAGCGACGAAGAGATTCGAGAGATTCGCGAGATCCGGGGGAGCGAGACGATTGGGAGAGAGCAACACAAAAAAGACAAGAAGAACCATATAGTAATCCAGAAATCGAAGAAGCAGGTTACGATTCCGAACCCGATTATACATCTAGACAACGCGAAAGAAATATGAGGGATAGGAATTGGGATTCGAAATGGGAGAGAGACAGTGATTTGAGAGATATTCCAAGACATAGTGGTGCGGGCACAGGAACAGGTTATGTATATGGATATCCTTATGAAAAATCAGATCGATCCAATTCTCCACCGTCGCAGATCTACAGTCAACAACCACCACGTCTTCGTCCCGAATATCTTCCAAAGTACGGTGCCCCCCGACCATTAGACCCTGCTAGTAAAAATCCATACTATTTCCCTCCTCCGCCCATAGCAACATTCCCAGATCCATTTGACAGAGATGAGAGGAGAGGAAACTATGATTCAGATGAACGATACGAAAAGGAAAGAACACGCAGACCAAAGCCTATCCAAAGAAGTAGTTCCTACGATGATATCCACAGTCAACGCAAATCTTATCCTTCAAATCAAGACCAAAGACTTTCCACTCGCAACGCCAGTCGCACACCTCGATCTGATCATGGTGGATCTAAAGATTCACACACGGGTACTATGAAAGATCGCGCTGAACGCTATGGAGTTAAGGATGAAGTCAAAGGATTATTTACAGATTCACCACAAGGATTAGCAGGAGGAGCCATCGGAGCACTTGTAGGAGGATGGGCGACGGAAAAATTTCAAGAATCGCAGTCAGGGAAGGATAGAAAGGATATGGGAGATCGGGCGAAGATTATTACGTTACTTGGAGCTGCCGCGGGAGGATTGGTGGCTAATGCTGTGGTTGATAAGTGGCAGGATGGAAAGGAGGAGACAAAGAAGAAACAGAAGAAATGGGATAAAAAATACCCGGATGGGAAGACCGATGATAATGGAGAGAGGGGGGATAGGGATGAAGGAAGAAACGGAGAGAGTGAAAGGGAAAGAAGAGATTCGGTTAGGAGTCGAGATGCGAGCCGAAGGGATAGAAACAGAGATGACAGTCGGGAAAGAGATATGTCTTATGATGAGAAGATTAGGAGAAGTGATGGAAGACGTTATGAAGGGGTTAACGATGGATATTATTGAGTTGGGATTTGATGATGCTCATGATATGAACGAAGCATATGACTCGTCAACGATTTTAAAGATGTCATTGGAAGGTTACCAGCGAGCGTGGATTTATTACTCAAACTTGGACGCAACAGCACTGTATTTTACTACGAATTTACGAAATGATGAACTTCGGATTTAGAGAAAAGAAAGAGAAATGGAAATGGAAAGAAGATACAGGATGGGATGGAAGCGATGATTTTATTTTATTTGCTTAGTTTGCTTTACTATTTACTTGTTCATCAGCGCGCATGGATTTATATAATCGTATAGATTGCTGTTTATGATTCTATCAATCAAAGAGTTTATTAAACAGGTTAATTGGAAAATACACCTAGTGAACTGCTCTTTCCTGGAGATTCATATATATCACTTACATATATAAAGTAGAGACATCTACCCCCCTGTTTCTCCCCTCCCCTAATACTTACATTATATCACTTCTAAGCCGAAACAGTTATCTGCGCTTCCGATTCCTAAAGATATCTTGCAATATGATTAACAAACTTCGAGAAATTATATTCACATTTTGTATCAAACACTCATCTAATCAGCTAGCTGGCTATCTCCCTCCCGTCAATTCCAAGAGAAACAGCAATCGAACGAAAACTTTTGTTGAAAAAAGAAAAGAAAAGAGAAAACGGAGTATTGAAAATCTCGTGGATTCGCTTTGGAATTATTGTGATTTCATTATTATCTAGATAGATAAGATAAATAGATATATAAATAGATAGTTATATAAATAGATAGTTATATAAATATATAAATAGATAGATAGATAGATAGATGAGTAGATTAGTAATATACTGAAGTTGAAGTGAAGTGAAGTGAAATGATATTTATATTGAAAACTCTTATCATCAATTCAACCTTTTTCATATCATCTTCATTTTCTTCGCTTCTACAAAGAGAGAGACAGACCCACTTATCGTATTTGCCCCACACTCACCTGCCATTTTATTTCTCCCCACCATCTTACGCACGTAGCGATATATATTCAAACAGCGGGGTATAGTCATAACAACAACAATAATAAATCATTGTTTGCGGTTTTTAGTATTATGAATTCGTAGAAGCAAACCAGGTAGAAATGTACTCATGTATTATGTAATCATATATCTCTATAACAGGCCATTTTCATATTTGCAGATTCATAAAACCCCTTCTGATTGGTCATAAGTAATGTGCTGACGTTAGAGCAGGGTTGTTTCGGCCGATGAGAAGGCTAAATCGTTGTTTCGGCCGATAAGGAAGCTAAATAGTTATAGAACTTCAATCCGGTACATAACCTTTTGAAGATATATAAACTAATCGCTAAAGACATATTCTATTAGAGTTTGTTATACGCTTTTCAAATATATTCTTTTTATTATTCTTTGAGCTTTTATTGTAAAGTTATATATCAATATAAATATCTTTAGCTAACAAACTATCAAATCGAAATCAAATCGAAATCTCAATATTTTTGATTAATAAGTCATCAGATTATATAAGCGAAAATTAGGCAGAGAATTAGGCAGAGAATTAGGAAGAGAATTATAAGATTTATAAGGTTTTTAAGATTTTGAAGTTTTAAGATTTTAAGATTTAGTTCTATTTTCAATACCTTTATATAAGCTAGAAGTAAGAAATTAGTAAAATTTATAAATAATAATAATAATTTATTATTATTATTTATAATTAAATCTCGAGCGTAGCGAGGATCGGGGGCTTGGGGGCTGGCCCTCATAAAGATTAAATAAATAAAATTAAATTTTTATATATCTCAAAAATAAAATAAATAAATAAAAAAAGCTACTATGAATCCATAGTCTGAAAAATTCTTTTCTCCCGACGGCTAGTATATACAATGAAAATTTGTATAGGGATTTATATTGAATTTCTTTTTGTCGATAATATTAACTTTGTTATCACAGGGTTCACAATAGAGTTTGGTGGATTCTCCTCTAAATTTCCCCACAAACTCCGCAAACTTGCCTTGTCGCTTCTATTGCAGTCTCGGTACTGATTGGATACTAAATTCAACAGCTCCTTGTTATCTATCAACTTGTTGTAATTTGGATGGGGCTTATTCGGACAAATTATTTGTAAACCCAGCTTCCGATAGAACTCAGACTAACTGCCATTACACACAATCGTCCATTGCATGATCAGAGTTCAAGTCGCACGTTGATAATATCGTACGTAGGTCAGGTACTAATAGTGAGTTTAAGGAATAAGGTGCGCGAGCCCCATTTGAAGCCCTCTTCCGTACCAAGGCCACCGGATCCTTATTGCTCTCATGTGGAAGGTGATCCCAAGTACCGATAGGACTTCGTTACTTTTTATAATCGGTGAGGTTTTTGAGCGAATCAGATATATTGAAATATGGAGATAGTCTCACTTGAAGCCTTTGTTATATTAGATGCCACAATTCAGCCGATAAACTAATCTGATCTTGCTTCATGATGCATTAATGTCATTCCCGGTAATATGAGATTAAGCATAGTACTAAGGCCACCGGATCCTCATTGCCCTCATACAGAAGGTGGTCCGAAGTACCGATAGGACTTCGTTACTTTCTATAATCGGTGAGATTTTTGAGTGAATCAGATATATTGAAATACGGAGATAGTCTCACTTGAAGCCTTTATTATATTAGATGCCACAATTCGGCCGATAAACTAACCTGATCTTGCTTCATGATGCATTGATATCATTCCTGGTAATGTGGGACTAATAAGCATAGTACATATAATTTTCTGGCGGTATAAATAATGAGAGAATTTCCCAGAAAAAACTATCATTCTTCACTTAAAGTCTCCTCACATAATCCAGCAAACATAGCAACATCTATTCTACTCTAAAACTCTCAACATGAAGGCCTCTATCTCTCTTGTAGTTCTCGCCATGGCTACTTTTGGCATGGGCGCTGCGATTGAAAGCCGCCAGAGTAGCTGGGGTCCTTACACCTGTCCCACTAAGGCGCAATGCGAAGCTTCGTGCGAAGCTGCTGGACTTGCAAGTATTTCTGTTAATACAGCATATGACTTTTCAAGCTAACAAGTATTAGGTATACTCTGCCAGCGACTGTAACAACGCATGGGTTAACTGTGCTTGCAATTAACAGGCAGACGAGGGGTATACATTGAGAACGGGAGGAGGATTAGAGACAAGGTTTTGAGTGAATGAGCCGTTTTCGGTTGATGGAGGGGGGGGTGGAGAGGAGATGGGCTGTGGAAAGCTGAGGGAGAGGAGGGATGGCTGGGGTAGTGTGGAATGGAATATTGGAGTAGAATGAATGCAGAATTTGTTGATGTTTGGTTTTGTGATTGATATCGATAATGTTGTGTCTGATGATTTTGACGATCTTGATTAACCCCCTAACTAAGTGAGGTGATGACTTATATAAATCCAGATTTAAGGACAAATAACGAAAGTTGTTGAGTGGTTTTTATCCTTCTAAAGAATATAAGGATGTGAGGTTTTGGAGAGAAAGGGGATAGGTGAATAATATACATTTTTTCTCACCTGGAATATAAATAGAGATATACATGCCCTTTTCTTCTTTTCCTTTCCTTTTAATATCTATTTACATTATACACTTCTGATATCATTTGTATACACTTTATTTTCATATTTTTCTCTTTGTCGATTATATTTTTTAATATCATCTACTCTATTTCTAATTCGGATACTATAGGAGCTATGTCTAGGATTATATAAAAGTGTTTAGAGATCTCTTGAAATGATTTAGACTAGACTTCAAATAGGAATTCAATAAGATTATAATTTTAATAGTAATATAGATGATGAAAATTCAGCCGCTCAATACCGCAGGAGATATTATATAGTTATAGAAAAATCTAGATTATAGGATATAAGCCCTAGAGCAATCTAGAATAGATTGCTCTTAAATAACTCAAAAGACTAGAAAATATAACTAGAAGTTCTATCTTACTCTTATATATATAGTAAGACAGAGTACAGACCAGGGTTAATATCACCCCGTGATATATAAATATATAAACTATATAGTTAGAAACCTTATAAAATATAACGAGTTATATAATTTCTAGTATATAGACTCTCTTCTTTGAGAGATTATACTCTTGAATTATCTCTTTTTGAGAGTATAGTCTAATAATAAAGAAAAGAGCTTTAGATTTGTTATATAAAAGAGATTGTAAACAAGAAGATAGAGAGGAACTGAATTAATAATTTTCTTAAGAGATATTCAATACATTTTCAAGATCGATATCTTTATTTGCGACGACCCTATCAACAGATCACGTGATACTTATCATGTGACGGAACCTTTGAAGCTTAAAACTCAAGGAGTCATCTAATCGAGCCACAGTCAAGTCACTAGAAGTAAATGACTTATTAATTGCTCTTTCAATCTCTGTATACAGAATCTATAGCTCCTCTCAATATCTCGTTTGTATAAAGCCCCACTAATCTCATACCCCATATCAAGCGCCCCCCCCACACATGTGTCATTTTTATTTTGCTTAGTGCTACAGACACACGGTCCAACACACGTACCAATATAGATTCAAATAATTATGCCACATCATAACAACACCAAATACGAGCGTTTGTGGTTTAGTGGTAAAATCCATCGTTGCCATCAATCTCTATCATCTAAGATAGAGTGCGACACAACCTCGATGGGCCCCGGGTTCGATTCCCGGCGAACGCATCTTTTTTGCTTTTGGGGGTGAGGGGATTTTTGCTGTTTGGTTGGAATGTTGCATGAGTCGGGCGTGTGGTGGTTTTGTTTGCTAGTTTGGGTTTGAGGAGAGGAGAGGGAAAAAGTCCGTAAATGATTGGGTCTATTTAAGAGGATATAGTGAGGGATGAACGATGTACCGAGAATTAGAAGGATGATGATGTATTCGTTGTATTGATATGAAAGAGACTACTCTTTTGGTCTGAGCCGAAGAGATTTGGTTGTACTTGGAACGAGATGGTTCCTGGAAGATGATTTGAATTGGCCAAAGTTACGGCCGCAACCATATCGCCAAGAAAGTTCATGATTCGATTGAAAGCTATTAATATCGATGAATATTTACTCTATTTGATATCGTTGGCTGAGATACTTGTACCATGGTAGAGGTTGGTGAAGAGGGGTAACGGAACAACATGTAATACCTGTGTCAAGTTTTCGTATGCAAGAGCTTCGTGTCGATCATAACACGATTTTACTGCTTCCTTGATTGCTCCATTCATACCAATCGATGGATGGCCATAGGAGAGTGTTTGCAGCAGATCGAGTGACAAAGGCAACCCACAATAAGCTTAAATAATTAATCCTTGCTAGCTTTGAGCGAATTTTTCGAATGAATACGGTAGGACGGTATGATGGATATTGGAAAATTAGCAGGAAACCCACCCATTGCTACCGGTACCACTGCACTCAGCTGAATCGGATTGTTCAGTGGCTTTCTGCACCTCGCTACAAGTAGTGTAATGGCATCATATCTAGTAGCTCAAGCTTAATCGAGGCTGATAGATTGGTCGATCGGAAAAGTTCCCTTGACCTTAGGTCTTAGATCCGTAACAAGTGCCGGGGAAGAGAGACCTTTCTGTGTCAGTATTGCTTGATTCAAGTTTTTGCAGCCAATGCCCATCACTCCATCAACTCTTGATCTGATTTCTTTTTTCTGCAGGGAGAAAGAAAGGGATGTTTGGCCTGCATTGTTAATCCTCAGCATGCTTCTCACCCAGTATCTAACTCTACATCAAGCACACATCACAAGCTAGTTACCACAAATCGGTATCTCATTCTCCATTTCATTATGCAAATAACAAAGCATCATGATGCCAAACCGCTATTCAAAGTTGCTAGGTTCTAGGGCGGCAATCAAGCACATCTCGATAGCAAATGCAAAAGCCCCTGACGAATAATCTCAACCATGATGTGGCACTCCCGATCTAAATTTCAATAGCATCTACTCGCAGATCCAAACCCACACCCAGAGTTCCCCGCACCTCAAAAGATTTGGTGGTGCATATCTCAGCAGCTAAAACCAATACATACATGCAGCCACAACTACTTGTGTGTACATTGTAACACTGCATGAACCCACGAAAATGTCGGATCGACCATTCGGTTGCAAGTTGGCGAAACCGGATCTGTAGTGCATAGAATCCCCCCGGCCTGGCTTTCTTGTATTATTTCAATGGCTCCCCTCCCGCCGTCTGGTTTATCAATTTCAAAGATTTATGATACTCATGAGATCACTCAGGAAAGTGATTCGGTCTTTTGAAATCTAACGATAAAGGAGTTTTCAAATATTCTACCAATTTGGTTACTCTGAACATTTAAAAATGCACCTCTCAGCATTCATGACATGGCTCTGGGTAAGACATAGCTACACTTTCTTGTCACACCACCAACCTTACCACGATGTCTAGCTAACACCAAAACACAGGTAGCCGAAGCAGCCTACACGCCCACAATTTCCTCCCTCAGCGGAGACAAACTTCGATCCACCGTATTCCTAACTTCAGGAGATGGACAGATATTCGGCATCGATGCCAATCTCGTGAATAATGCCTACAGCGTTGGTAGCCCCAACATTGCATCCGGAAAGTTTGGCACATCGGTCACATCTGCCCTTTCTGGTAGCTCCAACTCGATCCACGTATTTACAGTTGACCAATATGGATGCGTCTTCCGAGCGCCCTACGATGGCGGGTGGAACGATCCATGGCAATCAGCACATGATGGAGGGCTTTCACAACTCTCTGCTAGCCAATGGAAATACGATGGAATGACCATTTATTCAGCGACCACCTCTAGCGGGGGAGTATGTTCCACGTACGTGTCATGTTTTATTGTTCACCACCTTTGTAACATTTCCAAGTTCCCGAGGGCAATTAGATGATGGACTTACTAACCAGCATATGTGTGTTAGCGTTACAAATACTCCGGAGTGGAAACCACAAAGCTGCTCACCCATTCCTGTCCCAATTCCATTCAATTCTACTCTCTCTCATGTGGCGACCGCGCAACCCACCAATAATGGATTCAGTTACGTGGTGCATTATGTAGGGTTGTCTATCAAAGGGGAGTTACTATATAGCCAACAATACACGGACAACAACGGATTAGACTTCTTCACACAAGATAATCTCAGTGGGTCCTTAACGTTCGTTGGTGAGCCGCTCGTAAGTTATCTTCTCCTCTACTCTACATATCGTGGATAGTATACTATCATTGTTGATTCTCTCTCTAATATATCTATCATCTACTAACTATATGCAGATCACGCGTAAATCCAACACGGAGCTTGATATCTGGGCTATCTCCAACACCGCAAAATTATATCGCAGTTCTTATATTGCTAGCACGAATAAATGGACAGCCGTAATTATTCCCCTTCCCCAATCTCATCACCACCCCTCCAACCCATTGCATCTTCATAGGATTATCCCCATCACTAACTCTTCCCCAGTGGGTATCCCTCGGCGCCTACCCCACCCTCTCAAAACCCTCCGTAACCTACGATTCCTCGAAAAACGCTTACATAATGGCACTTTCCCCTCCCTCCTCCTCATCTTCTACCTCAACCTACCTCTACAAAACGCATTCCCCCCTCACCGGGTACTCACCCTCTCAAACCACATGGACAACCAGCGGAAGTAATTGGATCAGCGCTCCTGCCATTTCTTCTTTCAATGATGGCGTATCGAGAGGAACAGATATACATGTGTGGGGAATTAAGAATGATGGGAAATTGTATTATTCGTATTGGAGGGGAAATCAGTGGTGGCCAAGGTCAGGGGCTTATTATTCGGTTATGGATGTTCCGGGGATTGTGCCGAGCGGGTATGAGGGGGAGGGGGACCACCAGAATGAGCTGAGATGAATATATTGAACACGAGATAAGATGGTATGGCAACTGATCTGTAGGACGCGATCGGAAGAGCCAGGGTGGGTATAATCAGTTTGATTAATAACTCACCATTCTCTAGTCCGTATACAATTCTCACTTTGATAACCATCTAAATCACTCACACATCATGAACATCCTTTTGCATTCCAAATTGTCATAGCTTAAAAATCGCATACTTAAATCTAGATTGTCAGTACAAGAATCCTCGAATTTTTGCATAAAGAGTTAAGGATAAAGAAATGGATACATAACTAAAAATTAAGCGAAAGGCGAGGGGAAAGGTGAATGAGGGGGGATATGAGAGAGGGGATAATGCAAAGTACTTAAAAAGAAAGTTGACCTTGATCTAGCTAACAGGGTGTTTTGATTGTCGATCTGATATTTGGTAAGCAAATATTCGATTCATGGAACTGTACTGCTTATTTAATGTTTCCTAGATATATAAGAGGAGAGAAATACCTACCTCACTTGTTTCTGTACCTAGTATATCAACCAGCTCGGATAATGTTAACTACAATCGGAGAGAAATATCTTTACGGAGATCTACATATATGCATAATAACGAATTATGATCTATAGTGTTGAGATATCATTTCAGTATAGAATTAAAGGTCTTTGAGATGAACATTTAAGCTAGACAAACCAGATAAATATTTGTTCCTCGAATTCACTTCGAGTTTTACAGTCAGTCGTGTGATTTGAAACTGAAACTATGTACTATATAGGTGACTTTTGAGATGGAATTCAGAACATACATTTAAAATTCCTCTCTTCACTTACAACTTTAAACATCTCGATTCGATCTTCAAAACAATCCTCACATACAAGTCACAATACTCAAACAGAAAGAAGCCACCAACATGCTCGTCAATCATCAATTAGTCCATAATTCAAAAAGTCTTTCCTCGCAGGAATGGGCAATCAAACTATTGTCGGCCGCGCGCTTGACCATATCGATGAAAGTCCAACCAAACGATTCTTGCCTGCACCATGGATCGAGATTGACGAGCTGACAGATGAATATCGGGTGGCTTTTGCTCGTGAAGTAAGTTCTATACAATATTCTAGATGATGTACCGATTTGGCCGATATAAATATCATTAGCATGCACGACATACGTATACTGCCGAGGAGTGGAAATCTTGTATTGTGGAGAAAGCCACACGTCTAGAAGAAAGAAGCCACACATCGAGAGGTGAATTGCATCTAAAGAGTGAGTAGGTAATGAGCGATTGCAGGGCGATGATGTTCATTTTGAAAAAAAAAAAAAAAAAAATATATATTCATTAATAGCACTAGCTATTTTACATTGAGCTATCAGGGAAGCAGATCAAGAAACGACGACGATTAACAAGTTGGTAGTCAAGACCAAGACTAGACTTAGCATTATTTTATTCCATAGATCGAGCATCAGCTAGCATTACAAGACGATGATAATATTTTTCTATTCTTGACATGCAAAAATATGGAACCTAGATAGAAACAGTTATAATCTGCGCCGGTATATTACGAGGTTCCATCAGATCGGGTAGACTCTTCATTCTCCGGCATGAAGATATGATATACGACCGAAGAGGTCATTACAACGTCCACTATCTCTCTAAGAAGCATTTATAATCTAATATTCCTTATCTATCAGAAGATCTGATTTTACCGCGCGCATCCATCCATACATGGCACCTTTTACGAACATAAGAATCCCTTTAGTCATAATAATACAGCGGGAATATTGCGCGTTGACATGGCCAATTTATAACCTTGTCCAAACTCATCAAATAGGTTTCGAAGAATAAGCTCTCAACCAACTATAAACCAAACCATGGATGACCCAATGGTCCTTTTCAAACTAATGGTTTGACTTGAATTCAACAAGAGAAAGTACAAAATTACTCATTGCAACCACTGTTTAGACTTCACATCACCATCTCAGTCAACGGCTAGAGGACGACTAATCAGGGCACTCAAGATTTCGGACTACAGAGCAGCAGACCCAGTCTAATTAGCTCCCAATGTTCGGAAGCAACACAATGTTAACAGCACGTTCAGTGTTCCTATCACTCATATAGACTTATGAAAAATTCTAATTATCAACTAACATCTCTTGGAAACCCGGTCATAAACCTCACATTATTACTACCTCATCACCTATCACTCAAGAATTAAATATCAAATAGCGAATAACTTGATAGAACCAGAAATCTTCATTCTCATTACTCAAAAGTCCATGCATACATTCTTAACAAGCATGTACTGTCCACCATCCGTACTCACTTCACTTCACCTCACATACAAATTCCCATCTAATCCTCCTCCCTTTCCAGCCCACCATCCCATCCCATCCCATCCATCCATCTATCCACCCATACATCCATTAATTCATCCTTATTAAAAAGCGCGCCCAAGAAGAAGAAAGATGATACCAGATCCATCCATCCAGCCTTCAGTTTCTGCTTATATCTTTGCGAATACTGACAAGATGCAAGAATCGAAGCTAGCAAATTAATGCAAAAAAGAAAAGCAAAAAGTAAAGTTGGGTATAGAAAGTTTTTATATTTCGGGTATCGGGCAAAGTATGTCGATGTGTTAGACTTTGAAATAAAGTCAAGTCAAGACACGAAACCACCATGAACTAAGAACGTTTGCAGGTGATGCATTAAAAAGTCGAATTAAACAGTCGAAACATGATGAAAAATATCGGCGACATAGAATAAATAGAAGGCACTGAAGAAAAAGTTTGCTGAATAGGAAGTTGACATAAGTTGAGCTGAGACATGATGCGCAAGAAATGTGGAAAAGGTTGAAATTCTGAAAAACGTTGCTGAATTCTGAAACGAAAGGATGATAATATTATGTCAAGGCCTATTCATTACGAGCTCGCCCAGAGACGTCTGAAATTGATTCTAGTGACCTAGCGTGAGCAAAACAATCTATAATCAGCCGAGATTTCACACTTCGCATATTTCAATACCAATGTAATAGCAATTAAAAAGCAAGCAGCAAATCCCGTGGGAGAGCGGAAGGAAGGAAGGGGATGATATGAATTTAATGGTGGGGAAATCGAATCCAGTTCGATTGGATGCGGAAAACAAGGGTTTGTGTGCAATGGGAAGATCGGGGGAAAAAACAGGAAAATAACTACCTCATATTATCCTTTTTCAAATCATCATTCATCTTTTCCAGTTGTTCAACAGTAACCCTAGCTTTTGCTAACTATTAATTCGAGCAATACGTTAGTGAATGTTTCTTTTCTTGTGTATATGAGTATTTGAATTAGGCGAGGAAAAGACTAAGTGTCTGTGTACGTAAGGAGGGGATTGGGATTGAGGTATGTGCAAAGAGAACCAAGGAAAAGGAGAATAGAACTGGGCAACAGAAGCACTAGAAAAAAGGTTCGCCAACCGAAGCTAACGCTGCTGATGAATTATCATGCTCACTTTCGGGTGTAACCACTGCATCTGTGCTTTCACCCGTTCCCTCTGAATCCTTACCATCGGTGTCGGCGAATCCCCTAGAAAAAAGTCCTCCGAATGTTGGTGTTTTTGGTGGGGATGTAGTTGAGAGCTTGGTCTTTATTGTTTCACCATATTGAATTAGCTCAAGTACCTAGTACTATTATGACTACATAATCACAAGGAAAACCGAATTCATACCTTTGCTTCTGCAAGTTCAGCATCCTTGACTTTAAGTTGAGCTTCCGCTTCTTTCAAACGAGCATCAAGAGTTTCACAATCTTTGCTAGTCTCCTCAAGGAGCTCCGTCATAGATTCGTGCATTGTCTTGTAATCATCCTTGCTAGTCTTAACTTTTTGTTCAAGAGCAGCCTTTTCTTTCTCGAGCTCTGCTTTTGCGGTTTCTAATTGCGATTTGCTAGCTGTGAGCTCTTGAGTGGCCATTGCTGCTTCTTGATGGGCTGATGCAAGAGCAGTCTCATGCTGGTTCTTGAGAGCTTGTAATTCTTGACGTAAGGCATCAAGTTCGGAAGTATCCAACTTTACATTTCTTGCAGCCTCCAAATCAGCCTCAGCGTTGGCCTTGGCGATCTTTTCCGCAGCCAAATCTTGCTTGAGGGCTTCCAACTCATCTTGAACTGAATACAAAGATTGTTTGGACTTGGCGACTTCATCTTGCAACTCGGCTTCAATCGCCTTTTGCCTCTCGAAATCCGACGAGGCAGTGGCATGACTAGTTTCATGCTGTTCTTTCAAAGAGGCAATCACTTCATCGTGAGTTGATTGGGCACTAGCATGTTGGGCTTTCAAAGAGGCAATCACTTCATCTTGAGTTGATTGGGCAATAGCATGCTGGGCTTTCAAAGCGGCAATATCCTCAGCATAGCTTTCAAGTAATTTCTCCAACTCCTGTTCGTGAGCTTGTTGAGCACCTTTCTGGCTTTCAAGATTCGATGAAGCATTAGCCAAGTGGGTTTCATGCTCAGCTCTCAAGGCAGCGATTTGCTCATCATATGTTGATTGGGCATTAGCATGTTGGGCTTTCAAAGAGGCAATCACTTCATCGTGAGTTGATTGGGCATTAGCATGTTGGGCTTTCAAAGCAGCAATATCCTCAGCATGACTCTGAAGTAATCTTTCCAACTCCTGTTCATGAGCTTGTTGAGAACCTTTTTGGTTTTCAATACTTGACAAAGCAGTAGCCAATTTGGCTTCGTGCTCAGCTCTCAAGGCAGCAACCTCTTCGTCGTGGGTTGACTGAGCGTTTGCATGCTGAGCCTTCAATGCGGCGATATCTGCAGCATGGCTCTCATTCAACTTCTCCAATTCTTCATCATGGGCTTTTTGTGCAACTTTTTGACTCTCGGCGTCCGATGAGGCGTTGGTAAGATTTGCTTCGTGTTCTGCCTTCAATGCTGCAATAGCTTCATCGTGGGTTGATTGAACTGAAGCATGCTGGGCCTTCAAGGTAGCAATATCTTCAGCGTGGTTAAGAGTCAGCTTCTCCAATTCCTGCTGGTGTGCGGCTTGGGAAGCAGAAGCTGCTTGGCTGTGTGCCTCGTCCAATGCCTTTGCATGAGTCTTCTCAAACTCGGACTTCAATTCGGCAATGGCAACGGCATGACTATGCTCGAGCTGTTGCAATTCTGAGGAGTGAGAAGAATGACTAGCAGATATAGCTCTATCGTGTGCCTCGTCTAATGCCTTGGCGTGGTTTGTCTTCAACTCTTCCAATGCACGTTGATGAGCCTTTTCATTATTATCGAGCTCAACAATGGCTGCAGCGTGATTCTGTTTTGCCTTCTCAAGGTCTTGTTGATGAACCTCCAAAATCTCCGCGTGAGCCTTGGTGAGTTCTTCATGCTTGGTCTTCAATGCGTTAAATTCGTCTCTGATACCGGAGTCTCCTGACAATGCATCAATCTCCTTTTGATAATCATTCGAAATGGTTTCCAGTTCTTTCAAGTGCTTCTCATTGAGCGTCGAAGTTTCCAATGCGTGTTTCTCCAAAAGTTCGGAAATCTCCTTGGTTTTCTCGTCTAATGACTGAACTGTTGTTGCGAGCTCCTCCTTGATCTTAATGTGTAATTCATCCTTACTCTTTTCATCAGAACCAAATTGCTCCAAGGTGTTTTGAAGTGCAATCACTTCCTGCTTGGACTTTTCTAATTCTTCTTTAGCTGCGGCGAGCGCGGACTCGGACTCGGTTCCACTAGATTGCAAGCCATTGAGTTTTGCAGTCAATCCGACAACTTGCTCTTGTGCAGATGCAAGGTCCTTTCTGACAGCCTCGGCCTCGGCTTTAGCATCCGAAATTTCTTTTTCTGATAATGCTAATGCTATGGAGCTCTTTTCGAGACTTTCTTTGAGACTTGTAACCTCACTTTCCAGACTTACAACCTTCTCAGCATGAGCGGATTCCAAAGATTTTTGAGCCTCGAGAACTTCATCAAGTTGTTTTTGAACAGCAGCTAAGCTCTCTTCGTGTCTCGTAGTCAATTCGGCAATTTGGGATTCGTAAGTGGAGGCATCAGTGTTGCCCTTTGCGAGCTCCTCTGAGTGAGCGGACTTCAATGCATCAAGAGCAATAGTGTGCTCTTCGGCCAAAGTCTTCTTCAATTCTTCCAAAGCGCTTGCATGCTCGCCAGCTTGAGATTCAAGCTGTTTTTGGATGGCGGATAGATTCTCTTCATGTTTAGCGGTCAACTCAGAAATTTGTGATTCATAAGTTGAAGAAGCATCATTATTTCCTCTTGAAAGTTCATCCAAATGAGCTGCCTTCAATGCCTCCATTGCAGCATTGTGCTCCTCGGCCAAAGTTTTCTTCAACTCTTCCAGAGAGTCTGCATGTTTACTGGCCTTGGACTCAAAGTCCGATTCCAAGCTCTTGACTTTCTCATCATGCTCGGCTTGTAAAGCTTTCAATGATTCAGTTGCGGCTGCACATTCTGCAATAGCCTGCTCGAGCTGAACTTTCAAATCTGTGACTTCAGCCTCTTTCTCAGCAGCTGCAGCAATAGCACCAGCATTTGCTTCTCTTGCGGCAGCTAATTCGGCATTGACTGCTTCTAAAGCATTTGCGTGCTCGCTAACATGTGTATCTTTGACGGCCGCTAACTCAGCGTTTAATGCCTCCAAGGCAGCATTGTGTTCAAACTTTAGCTTTTCTAAAGCTTCCACATGCTCAGTGGCACCTCTAGAAGACGCAGATTCTTTTGCCTCCTCGATAGCTGCTAAAGAAGCTTCCTGGGCCGCTGCCTTGGCATTCTCGGCTTCTACTAATTGGGCTTGCAAACTTTCTAAGATGGCTTTGTGATCGGCATTGAGCTTCTCGACAAGTTCATTGTGAGCTGCGCGGATGGTTTCCTCGGCATCAGAGATGTGTTTCGACTCTTCTTCGGCTGCTTTGCCAAGATCAAGAAGTCTTTCTTGTGATGTGGTAATTTCCTTCTTCAATTCTTCGACCTTTGTTTCGCTCTCCGCCAATTTTGTCTTCAACTCTTCAACTTCTTTTGTGGATGCAGCCGCAGTTGCATTCGCAGTCGCAGTTGCAGATGGTGTTCCACTAACGGAGCGAGAGGATGACAATACCGATGGCTTTGGTACTGTGTGGGTTGATGTACCACTTTGGAGAGCATTGAGACGTTTTCTAGCTTCCGAAACTGCACCGCCACTGCTAAGAGCACTAATTGAAGGCTTGGAAGAGTGCGTTGGGCGAGTGGTAGTAGTGCTATTTACTTATCAGTACTGGACACACCCCTATCCCCAGAATCAAACCACAATAGAACTTACGTAGAAGTACTCGTTGGCTTTGGAGCAGTTGTACTCGCAGGCTTCGCAGCCTTTGGACTAGTTTGACTAGGTGTTGTCGCCGGTGCAACAGGTTTTCTTGCGGTTGTTGTTGCTCCGGTTGTTGTAGTTGTAGCGTGCATAGAAGCAGGCCTGGCCCGGGCTTCAGCTGCTGTACCAGGCGTCTTCGAAGTATTGGTATGGCTTGGTGCAAGAGAAACTCGTCGTGCAGAGGTAGTGGTAGGTTTTTTCTCGTCTGCATGAGTCCCAGCAGCAGATGGGGCTCTATGACTGGCACTGGAAGATGTTGCACTGCCTGTAGGCTTTCGCACAATAGATGCAGTTGCTGGGCGCGTTGGGGGTTTGCTCAAACCTCCTGTAGTTTTGGTTGCGGATGAAGCTGTGGGTTTGATCCCAGAAGAGGCCGTTGGCCTTGTTGCGCTTCCTGAAATTGGACGTCTTGGTGCCGCAGATGAGCCAGCTCTTTTGGGAAGTACATTTTCCTTCTTCACGCCACCTACAGCTCCTGTTGCGGTCTTGCCTGCATCGTTGCTCTTGACAGATTCCTTCTCTGTCTCAGTATCTACTTCCGATCCTGCTCCGGTAGTTTCCTCTGGTACAGCATCTGCGGTGCCCTCAACGGAAGCTTCGACAGGGGTAACAGGAGTATCATCTAATGTATCCAGAGATGATTCTTCTGACTTGAAAGTCTCTTGGGGAATAACTGGGCTCTCAACGTCCGCCATATTGACAATAATCGAGGAAGGAGGAGATTGTATAACGAGGGACTAATATTTGCGACTATAGTTGTAAAAATCGTAATCAGTCAGCGATACTCATGTATGATTCATCAACGACCATTTCCCCAACCCAATTTTCCTAGCCTCACATGTGCATATGTACTCCACCAAACAGCGCGACATGTAACATATCAGTGAGCAATGGAAAGAGCCAAATCTCACTTGGTGGCGCAAAAGTTTGAATCTGCCGGACAGATAGGTACACCAAAACCCTCAATGTGATCCGAGACTTACGACGTGTTCAATCGCAGCGCAATACGGAACACAGCTATCTTGCCATGGCGTTCTCCAATTGCGCAAACTCCAGCGCTCCAATGGATGAATGTGCGATTTGGGCTTCTATTCGGGGTTGGATTGGCTATCAAAAATAACTGACCTGGATCTTTATCTTTCCCTATCTCTCTCTCTCTCTCTCTCCCAATTCCTCTTGGGTATCTCAAACAATTAATAGAGTGATTTATGAAGTTTGAGTAAAGGAAAGTAAGTATCAGAAAATGATGTGCAATGCTAAAATAAGAACTGATCAATGCAAGTTGGTGAGAATTTCAGGGACCAGAGAGGGAAATTGAAGGCATTGAGCTTGTTGACTTCTAGAAGAGAGCAGTTAAATTTTAGAGGGGACTTGCCCCTGCGGCCGATTTACATGGACCCACCGTATTTAATCACGTATCTAACGAAATTAACCCGTATTGGACAGACAACGTTATGAAAAGGAAAAAAAAGAAGAATACTTAACTTATTGGAATTCACTGGGCACAGGACGATGTAGATATGAGAATGCAATTGATCGTCGCTGTAAGGGAAAAGAAAATCAAAGACATGACTACCTTTCTGACATGTGTTAGGTTTGACGACCGTATCGCTAGTTGCTACAGAACCAGATCAACACAAACCGTTTGAGATCATGTCGTGAAACATTCCTGCCATCGAGTCATCTGCATTATCACTTTATGTCACCGCAAAAAGAAAACATTCAAAATGTAATAGATACTCAGTAGATAGGGGTTGTCTTGGAAGGCCTCATATCAAAGCTTTTGGTCTTCACCGACATCAGTTTGAAAATTAGTGGCAGAGTGCTTTGAGCCCCTGAGAGATTGAGCCAAATAATAATTTGTATTTACAGATAAGTTCCCCTTTTCCCATATGTTGTTGCTCGGTACCCGAGAACTGCTTCGGAAGTCAAAGTCCTCCTAGCTTTTCGCACCTAAAAATATATATGCTAGTATGCATCCCATTCATTCGTTCAATTACAGCTCCACGTCTTGCAAGCTCCAGAAAATGCAAAGCCCCTTCAAAAATAGTTACTGTTTGATAAATAGCGATAGTTGTTACCCATTCCATCCATGTGTTAGCTGTCCACAGAATATTCGTAAAGTCGTAAATTAGAAAGTCATAATGACTCCGATGAGAATTAATAATTTTGTCGTTAGAGATGACCGAAAAGGTTCGTTTGAGTCGGTGAAGGCGTCGAACAATCACACAAACCTTTCAATTCTACTTCATCTCGCTCGAGCGGATTCCATTGCTTGAATTGATATCATTGTGCAATGTAGTAGAAGCCTTGAAGATAATTTGTGCTTCCTCTTGTAGTACTCTATCTCGTGCCAGTTGTGTTAATGCTCTTGGTCTTTGAATTCGTGGAATCCAGTGCTCGATTTGGCGTAATTGTATCGTGGTTTCTGCTACTGCCCAACCTATTCCTATTAGCATCATTTTGTATATAGAGGAACGTAAAAACAAACCGCCAATGAAGAGACCAAGATTGCGAAACAAAGATGGCGGAAGACCATGACTACCAAAGAAGAGAGTAACCGGAGGCAAGAGTATTCGAAGAGCATTGTTAACAAATGGCTCACCCATACTCATGATACCGTTCCATGAATTCGCAGCCTCAGCGGCTTTCCCAAGACTTTCTCGAATACCAGTTGCTGTAAAGCTGGCTTGCTCAAGACTTTCCGAGTGATCTTGGATTAAAGTGGTCATATTCACGACCACATTGCTCAGTGTATCGAACCTCTGTAAACGTCAGTTCTATCTTTTGTATCATGGGCCAAGAAACCTTACCTGGTCCAAAGTGTCCTGTCTATCGCTCATGGATGTGATCACAGGAATCAAGAGATCCTACATATAATTAGTCAAGCCACCTAATAAATGTTCCGTGTAACTTACGATTGCGTAAGTCAGTCTCTCGAAGGACGATTCGGCATTTTCTGCTAATGCGTTGATGTTTTCCAATCTTGATTTTGCATTTCCAGATGTGGCCACAAGAGCCTGTTCTTGTGCAGCGGCCATCTCTGCGTTGCTTTGAAGAACAGTATCGACGACATTCTTCATCACTCGTTGAATATCGCCAGTACTGCCAAGTATTGATCGAAGCGCACTAGCAACATCCTACATATGAGTCAATTTCGTAGCACGCCGCACAGATGAGTAGTGGGCTCACCAATGCCTCTGATGAAATGACCTCGAATGCTCCTTCAACCTTGGTCTTGAGTGTCTCAGCCTGCGTCATGACCCCTTCAAAATAGGAATCTGCTGCTCTTGAATGATCTACCATGTTTTGCTTCAGATCATTAAGGTCGTTCTCGAGGTCTGCCGCAAATTGGTTCATGATCTCCACAAGCTTTTTTTGTAGAAGAATAGATTGATCTGGAGATAATTAGGCAGATTCTTGTGGACTGACTGACGACATACCTTTGTCAATGTCAGATCGAGCAGCTTGACAGATCAAAAGACAATTATCCCGATAACTAGTCCAACTCAACCAATGGGAAGGGTCTTTACCAAGTCCTTTCAAGCAGGCACCAACCTCATTCTGCGATACTTGTAATTTTCCTTCTGCTTCTTGCGAAGCGCGTAACAGAGATGGAAGTCGAAAAGACTCGCAAGCATCAGGAACAACCATACTACTACGTTCCATATCACAAATAGCGAGGCTTGCAGCAAGGCTCTCCACGTAGTGCCTCTGAACCCGACCACTATACAAATCATATTCATGTTGATTAATGTCCTCCAAACCTTCGCAATTACTCATCAAGAGCTGTGCAGCTACTCGATGGCAAATGGGCTCTTCTTCTAATCTCTTCAACTCAAGCATTGCACTGGAGTACAGTTCATTGTTGCGAGATCGAGCATTCACTAGTTCTGACTTAGTATTTTGCCGTTGATTTCTTCCAATTTGTCGCTGGCCAGGAGTGGAATCGTCGACAACTTTGGACTTCCAGCCGAAAGCAGATACTGATACTGACCACATTCCAAGAAGAAGGAGTTTAAGAGGTAGCATCTTGAAGCCTTGATCGCGCTCTGGGAATCTTCAAATTTTCAAAGTTATTGGCCAGCAGTCAATTTGAGTCGAGTCTCGAAAGCCAGGTAAAGATCAGAAAACGATTGATCGGAGAACTTTCTGAAAGTTTGCGCCTCGTCAATCAAGGAAGCTGGAGATAGTTCAATAAGAGATAGATAATGGAGATAGAATAGATTGAAGTCTTTGAGGAAGAGAAAGGTCACTGGCGTTGAGAAGTTTTGTTATTGCTAAAGATTTGAAGATAGAAAGGTTGAAGAGGAAAAGAAAGGGCGAGGACAGAGGAAATCGAGAAAACTGAATTAGAAGACGCTATCTTCTTCGTCGAGACAGAAACAGAACATGAACAGGTCTAGAAGAAGTGAATTATATGAAATCAAACAGAGGGTGAATTGAGGAGGGATTCTTCTTCCTTCCTAAAGTGATATGTAATAGATACTTTTGACCTTTGAATTTCACAACAAATTTCTTGTACACAAACTGAGAGTTATAACTTTGGAAGCGCATCCCTTCTATTCAATTGAATTTGGAAATTTTGACATCTTTCATCACCCCAATATTTACGCGTTCTCATCTGGTGTTTGAGACTCGAGAACATCACTCAAGTCCACGATATCACGTGCCATCTTGAACAAACGCTAACCACATTTAATCCGACCTCAAATTCTATCGACGGCGACCCTAGCGACAAAACAGCAGCAATCCACCCACCATGTTGTCCACCGCTCGATCTAAGGGCATAAGCCAGGTCCTCACATCCGCTCCCTCCGTGTCAATCCCTTCATTCCTCCTCCCCGCATTCCCAATCGCCTCACGATCCTTTTCCGCATCAACATGTCGAAACTCCCATATTGGAAGCGCAGTATTATCCATTCCTCCAGAAGTAACTTTTAAAGTTATACCCCCTCCCCCGCCGGCGAGAGGTTCTGCGGTTGCTGGGAGACCGGTGGTCAAAATTGAGGGGCCATTGGGGAAAATGTCCATGTCAATCGAACCATTTATTAAAATCGAACACGATGAGAACACACGGAAAGCAACTGTCAGAGTGGAGGATAGAGAAGTGAAGAACCAAAGAGCGATGTGGGGTAAGTATTCCCCTCTCCTTGTCCCATTTATGTTTTGTCTCGCAGTTTACTAACAAGCCCCCATAGGAACCACCCGCGCCTACCTCCAAAATCATATACTCGGTGTCTCCGAGGGTCACAATGCTATTCTCCGCCTTGTCGGCGTTGGATATCGTGCCACAGTCGAACCCGCTTCGAACGTGACAACCAAAACTCCCGAATTCGAAGGTCAACAATTTGTTGTCCTGAAAGTAGGATACTCTCATCCCATCGAATTACCCGTTCCAAGATTCGTGAAAGCGAGTACACCACAACCTACACGTATATTGTTAGAAGGGCCAGAGAAGGAAGTTGTGTTGCTCTTTGCGGCGCAAATTAGAAAGTGGAGAGTTCCAGAACCATATAAAGGAAAGGGAATCTTTGTTAATGGGGAAGAGATTAAGTTGAAGAATAAGAAGATCAAGTAGGGGTTGAATATGAGGATCATCATCAGTAAGGAGATAATGCCACTTCTAGATCTCGTAGATGTATCTGTTAAAATGATGTACAAGCGTGTAGAAAGTATCATCGCTATCATTCATGATGAATATAAAAATATATGTACAATTTATTTCTTGGCCCCCAAAACTTCCTTAACTACTTCTAAAACATGACTGTGAATGGCCGTTGGAGCTGCAACAACACCCTTGTTTTCAGCCAGAGTTCTTCCTTTACTGAAATCCAATCTACGTCCAACGGAATCGGTAACTTGTCCACCGGCTTCTCTCACGATGAGATCTCCAGCCGCATGATCCCAAATCTTCTCTTGGTAAGTCGCGCTAACGGGAAGTCTGAGGTAGATATCTCCAGCACCTCTGGCAATTGAGCCGTATTTGGCTTGGGAATCCATGCGGACACTGGCTTTGGTGACACCCAATTTGGTAGCAATAGCATGTTGGTCGCCGTGAGAAGAGTGACCGGCTTCAACACTTTCACAGAAGGTAGCTTGGGTCAAGTCCGTAACTGGCTTCATCTGAATAGATTGTCCTTTTCCTAGTGCTCCAGTACCCAATGGTCGGCTAGTAGCACCTTGTCCCAATACGGCGGAGAATAAGACACCCTTTCCTTCATCATCTGATGCATCCTTACCAGCATCAGCGGATAATGGAGCGGAATCATCGACTGGAAGGTTAGGGCATCCAAGAACACCGACCTTGACATCTCCATCAACCATCAATGCTAAGCAAACGGCGTATTGGCCACCTCTCAAAAATCCCTTGGTTCCATCGATAGGATCCAACGCCCAAATCCTTCCTTTGGCTCCACCAGCACTGTTTCCAGCATCGATAGCATCCAACATAGCATCCACACTTTCCACTGGACCCCCCAAAACCTTCTCAGCCTCCGGGTCCGAAAGTTTCGAAGCTTCGACCAATTCCCAAATCTGATCTCTCAATTGCGAATTTTCTCTCAAGTCACTAGCTTCCTCTTCTCCCACAACCTCATCGTCGGGGAAGTTCTTCTTGATCGCTTGGATAATCAAAGCTTGGGCTCCAAAATCTCCAATCGTAACTGGTGATTTGTCGTCCTTGGATAGAGTTCCTTTTGATTTTTCATGGAAGACCTTTTTGGTCAAGATAGCTGCTCTTTGGACGGCCAATTGGGCCACTTCTAATTCCTTGCTGTAGTTAGACATTTTGGAAGTCGAAGCTGTAGAGAGGGATTTGATATTTGCGGGCGAGAAGTGACGAGATATGAGAGTAACACGGGGCCAGAATTTATTTGTAATGGAAGCCAGTATGACAATCAGAAAAGATGCGAATAGAATTCTTTTTGGTGAAAGGGAATGGGAAGAGGAAGTATTTATGGCCGAAATCCTTGACATGAATCTATTGTCGATACGGTAGAGAAATCTCGAGGGCGAGGGTCGAGGGACGAGGGACTCTTTGAGCGAATCGAGGGGTATTTGAATCTTTGTTGTCGTCCCAATTTTCTTTGGTGGGGTTTTCCAAGCACTCCTGAAGTAGCACTAGACTGTAGAGTGACTCGCACCACCCGGTACCACGCAAGCAATTCAGCAGGACGTCTGGAGCTACTGCGGGCGGCACGGGCCTTGGGTCTTCCTATCATAAAGCATAAACTTGATTCACTATTGCAGGGGGTTTTACTTCCAACTCATCTAGTCATTTATTGCTTTTGGGTGCCCAGGTACGGGTAGTGTGAGTGTGAGTGTGAGTGTGAGCAGCAACCAAATAACCGCCGCACGTAAGTAAATAAAAGGGAACCCTCGATTTATTGTTTACCATTCTTCTGCTCAACACCAACACCAACATCAACATCGACATTCAACTGACACTGCGGCATCACGAGAGTGCCACTCAGTGTCACTGTCTCAGCCGCGAAAATGAATACAACCAAAAGAAAATTCAACGCCCTCCTGAATGGCTTGGGAAGCAAAAAGTCGGATTCCTCCCTCTCAGCAAACGAAGTAAACAAAACCCCCGAAAGGCCTCAAAATGATACGGATTCCAATATGAAGAAGCCGCGAATTTCGTATTCATCTTCAAACGCGACTCGATTATCTTCATTAACTCGCGCATCATCTGCGACCACATCCGAATTCGATAGCGCCCGTCAGAGATTGGCGCCCGTTCATAAACTCTCTGCGACACCCATCTCGCCGGCAGAACCTCCTAAATGGACCCCATATGATCGCGGGGAATTTCTCAAGAGATTAAAGTCGTTCTCGAATCTTACAGATTGGACGCCAAAACCAGCAAAGGTTAATGAAGTGGAATGGGCCAAGAGAGGATGGGTTTGCCAGAAGAAGGAGAGAGTTCGATGTTGCTTCTGCAATGTAGAGATTTTGGTCAAATTGAACAAGAAAGAAGAGGATGGGAAGGAGAAGGAAGTTTACATTGCGGAAAACATTGGTAGGGGATTTCTTTCCGTCGCAGATTCACGATGGTTTAGCGCTAACTAACTCAGTAGAAAATGCGTTGGTCGATAAATATGTTGAACTTATTGTCGCGTCGCACGATGAGAGTTGTCCATGGAGACAGAGAGGATGCGATGGTACGTTTAATATCCTCCTTTTACGCGCTCAGTACTAATTTATGCTTTAGATGTTATATTCAAGCTACCCCTCAATAAACCTGCAGTTACTATACAAACCCTTCGCGAACGTTACGATGAACTCCAACAAAGAAGCAATCACCTACCGTACCTCTCTAATATGACACCTCCTGAAGGTCTTGATATTGATCGCGTTGCAAGCTATCTTCCCCAAGAATTTCTCCAATCGTCTTCTGAATCAGGGCAAATAAACTCTACGGACAATATCAATAAAGTGGCTTTAATGATGTCTCTTTGTGGTTGGCAAGGTCACAAACATGATCGACTTGGTCATCAACTCGAATCTGTCTCGTGTCAAACATGTTACCGAATTCTTGGTCTTTGGATGTTCAAAAGTAGATCTGTTTCTGCTACAGGCGAAGAAACTGAGCCAGCTATTGTCCCAGGTCTCGATCCTATCGCTCAACATCGCGAATATTGTCCTTGGCGCAATCCGGTATCACAAAATGGACTTGCCGCCACGCAGAATCAGAAATTAAGAGCGCTTGCGGGATGGGAAGTTGTGCTACGAGTATTGAAGAGTGAGCATGGGCTGAGAGTTGGTAGAGATAAGAATGAAAAGGGCTCAAGGAAGAGTTATATTGCACCTGCAACGACGGAGAGTATCGATGAAAATGGTAACGATTTAGCACCTGATTTCGCAGATGAGGAGGATGCGAAGAGTATTAGGGATGCAAAGGATAAGGATTTAATGACGAGGTTGAGAAGAGTCAAGACATTTATTGCATTGAAGAAGCGACCCAGTGGAGACGTAAAAACCAAGAGGTTTAGTGCTACTTGATTGCAGGCATAGGAGGTATCTTGCTGAAGGCAAAAAGTGGAGGATTGAATTAACGATGTACGATCACAAGCAGGAGAGCTTATGGGTATTGTTTTCATTGCGTTGGCGTTGTAGTGGGGTTTATTTCCTTCATGTTTGCATCTAGCTCAGGTCAACAGGTGTAAGGGGGTACTGGTATGGCTGCACACGCTCGTTTTTTGGAAGGTTGGCAACCATCCTCTGTCAGAAAGTGCACCGGTATGGTATGGTTTCATCATTTTGTTTGGGGCGGAAGGATTGTAATATATCGGAATATTTGCTTTGATAATGAGATGGGGTATTTGGTACATGTGCAGTATAAATAATGTTTGCAAGATTATGTTTCGGGTTACCGCATAGCCCAATGCAATATCCTCTTGTTCGTGCTGTGTGTCTAAGTCTGCTGACTATATGTTCTCCTCTTTCATTTCATAGTATGTCTCGTCTCGTTAACGTTCATTCTTACCCCTATCCCACCCCGCGTGTAAGAAATCAAAGTCGCCTACTCCATGTGAATCAAGTCTAACAAACTCTATCTTTCGGGATTTTCTGATGGCCCATGAACATACAAACACACATCGAACCCCACTAGATTTTTGATTGTACGTAAGGTTTTCCGGACATAACGTGGTTCAACACCGAGTGCGTCATATCACCGAGCCCGCTCTGTGTTAAAACCGCATTATCCTAAATAAAAGCGCGGGGACTATAAAACCCCGACGCGGACTTATTATCTTGTAGCGCACAGAGTAGAAATGTTTTATATATCATAGCGTGCCATCCATTAGACTTCTTTGCTTGCTTCCATCTCACATATCACACTCAACTTTGCACATCCTTTGATCTCGTCTCTTGACTTAATTGATCGGATTCTAAAATTGGTCTATGACATCACTATTCGCATAGGTGTAATACGGCTTATGCTCCATATCTGATACAACGTCGTTGTGGACTTGCGATTGATCACATATCTAAGTGCTTAGGGAAGCGATTATATATCAATCATTGTTGTACACTTCGAATAGCACACAACGACTACACACCTAGTATATCATCTCACAGTGCACTCACTCAGTATACACTCAACTCTGAGATTCCTCGTGCCCAGACCCAGACCCAGACCCGCACTATCCACTTATACATAACCCCTTCTCCACCCTCTCCTCCGAAAATGTCCACCAAACCCACCAAACCCACCACCTCGACCCGAAACCCCCACATTCTTATTTCGGGCGCCAGCATCGCCGGCCCAGTCCTCGCCTACTGGCTCAACCGCGCTTCCATAACCACCACCATTATCGAACGATCTCCCGCTCTTCGTTCCGCCGGTCAAGGAATTGATATTCGGGGCCGCGCTCGTGCCGTCATATCACGCATGGGTCTTGAATCCACTATTCGCTCCAAAGTAAGCCATGAAATTGGTCTTCAATTCGTGGACAAAAACGGTGTCCCCAAAGCTTCCTTTCCAGTAGAGAAGAATGGAAATTCCTTCACCAGTGATATTGAAATCCTCCGGGGAGATTTGGCCGAGATTTTTTACAACAGTACAAAGGAAACGTGCGAGTATATTTGGGATGATTATGTTACGGAGCTTGAAGAGGTGAATGAGGGAGTCCTTGTTACGTTCGCAAGAGGTAAACAGAGAATTTTTGATTTGGTCGTGGGAGCAGATGGATTGCGTTCGAAGACTAGACGACTCGTCATTCCCCTTCCAAATGATGGTTTGAAATCGTTGTATCAGTACACAACATATTTCTCCATCCCCAAACAATCTCATGATGATGAATGGGCTAAGTGGTATAACTCTTCTCGTGGACGTTTGATATTAATGCGTCCGGATAATATACATCAGAGTACTACTACACGAATATATCTCAGTATTACCGATCCATCCAAAACATGCAAGTTAGTCAAGTATCTGGAAATGACACCCGAAGAACAAAAACGTGCTTGGAGAGAAGAAACGTCTGATATGGGATGGGAGATTGAGAGAGTCTTGGATGGAATGGATAAAGCACCAGATTACTACATGCAAGAAATCGCCCAAGTCAATCCTCCTCAATTTTACGAAGGGAAAGTCGCACTAGTGGGAGATGCAGGTTATTGTCCCTCGCCGATCTCAGGAATGGGTACCAGTTCGGCGATTCTAGGTGCGTATTATCTTGCAGGAGAACTAGGGGCTTGCAAAGGAAATTGGAAAGAAGGACTGCAGAAGTATGAAGAGAAGATGAGACCATTTGTGGAAGGGGTACAGAAACTTCCACCAGGGGCTCCCGGCATATTGAATCCACAGACGGAGTGGGGCATTACGATTCTGCATTGGGTTCTGGGCTTTGTGTCTTGGACGGGGATTGCGGGGTGGTTGGGACGTCTGTTTCCAACGCCAGATGAAAGTCTGGTTCAGTATGAGTGGAGTGATGGCAGAAGTGAAATTTCTCAGGAATAGTCTGTTTATTTTGTTTGTAGATAAAGATTGTATTATCATTTTCAAGAATTCATTCATTATTTCAATTCATTTGATTACGAAAACTATCTTAATCTCCAAAACAATTGAATGTACAAAAATAAATGAACATTTCAAGTTTTTTATTGTTGGTCTATATATAATCCGGACTATTAGATATTCTATCTGAGGTTTTCTTCGAGGCGAGTTAGAAATGACGAAAGTGAATGTCTATTCCATTTTAATACAGACTAGGGTGATTCGAGCTGGCTATCTAGATGAGGTGGCGAGATTTGTAGATCGATATCGAGATTTTTCAGAATCGAACTTGATAATAAATCCATGAGATAAAAGGAAATGAATTTATTTTTTATTTTTTGGATAGCATTCAGATAGATACTACACAGGTAAGAAATATATCGAATCCGAACCGAAATTGACAATAACACAAAAATGTACTGATCGATAGTATAGTTTTTTTGGTTTGAGAGGTAATCAAGATATTTTCGCTAGAGTTTTTCTTCTTTTCTTATTTTTTATATATACATATAGGTAGGATTTATACCAGATGAAAAAAAAAACTATCTATACATCTGGATAAACTTTATACGCGACGAAAGACTGACTTGAATCGGCTTCACTAACCCCATGATCCGTATTGTGTTGATTCCGAGACGAAAAATGTGTTTGTGATATTGTTTGTACGAGAAGGATACAGCAGACGTAGCACCCACGATATGTAGGTCCTAATTGTCTAATTGTATTCTGTCTAAAGAGCCAGCTATGTACAAGAGGTAGTAGGCCTTATATAGACCTATTGGAAGAGCTAGTCTCTTCTTTATTCGCTTAAGGCTTTGTTACAGTAGCCTCACTACAGTAGTAATTGAATTGAAGTCATTCACTTTATTCACACGGATATAGTTGAGAGGTGTGGATTATACATCCGATATATATATACATACATACGATAGAAAAATCATTCTTCATCAATAGTCAGCATCTCAATAAACCACTTGTGAGATTGATTACATTTGGATTTCTCTCTTGATTTTATCTTCTGTCTTCTATCTGTAGTTTGATATCATGTGCAATTCTGTAATTGTAGAGGATATTTTCATATTTATTTTTTGTGTGAAACTTTGATTTTTTGACTTGAGGTATAGATCGAGATCTCTGTTCGAATTTCTGGATATTGGTGTGTTGTATCACTTATTCACTTACTTACTTACTGATGTATATATATATGTGTGTGAATAAATGAATAAAAACATGTCTTTCTTCCTTTCAAGTTTAGATCGATAAATGAAAATATCTTTGAAAATGACGTGTGGGAAAAAATTACTCATTCACCCGCTCACTTAAACTTCTCTCAGACTTCAAGTTTCAACTCGATTAGTAGGAATGAGTCTTCAAGTTAGATGTTTTATCGGGAATTAAAGGATAGAATTTGAAATATGATGACTATTATATAGAGAATTAAGAGTCGTAGTGTGATGTTGTGAGGTGTGCGATTTTTTCAAAAAAAAAAAAAAAAAAAAAAGCTTGAAGAACTTTCAATAAACATTATGTTATTAACTAATAATTGTTTTCTTTAATCTGAATACACTGATACAGAATACTCAATACCCAAATCGTTATCAATAATTTGATCTGAACTCCTATCACTTTCAATATTTCCTATTTCGAATTTCGAAACAGGAAGAAACTTTGAACAAGGAATTCTCATTTGAATATTCGTTTTGTGTCGTTTCTGTTTCTTCTTTTTTTAGGCTTTCTTCTTCATTTGTAATATTTACATTCAAGGTTTACATTAATTTTCATCAAATAATTAATTTCGATTCATATTCTCGTTCTTTTCTTCCCATTGTCATTTCTGAACAGAAAAACCGAGAGACGAACAGACGAGCTTTACAACAATGAGAATGATAGCATACTCTGATCGAGGACAAAGCGTAAGTTCAAGTTCCAATGTCCATCGTCTAACCAAGGCTGGCCGCAAAACTAAAGTTGATGCGGCTGTCTTGTATGGTCTTGACATTGCCACCCAATATGGTGTCTGTTTTGAGAAAGATCTTGCAAATTTTAACGCTCTCGAGAATAGGATAGCACATATCCTTGAGTCCTTGGTGGCTATTGCGAAATAGCGTGTCCCCTGGATGAGTGCCATAGTTCGCATATTTCTCACTGGTGTCAAAGACCTTAAGGTCTTGACCAAGATCATTACTAAGTGGGTTCCTGCTCAAGTGCAGGAGATCCTTAGTGCAAACTATTGGGTAGTTGATGATATCCTCAAGGAAGGGCTTAGTTGCGGAACTACACTTGGCGGTTGTTACTTGATGGTTGCTAAAGCCATTGATCCTTCTCCCAAGAAAGTAGCAAAGCCAATGGCCATCTACGTTGGGGTGGGAACGAGTTCAAGTGGCTTGAAAGGTCGAGCTAGGAAGCATTTCAATCCCCGATATAGAAAGTACAACGGGTCCAAGAAGTTCTGCCGCTATATTGCTGGCGCAGTTGATGGTACTGATCGAGAAAACCTCGCTACAACAGCTTTATGTGTTCTCTCGTCGCGTGCAGATACTGAAAAGCCTACATTTGGTGTCATCAGTGACCTGATCGAGGCATGCTTTTGCATTCTCTTAGGGTCTCTTCCTGAAGAGAATGACGTACCGCACGTTCATGAATTCGTTAAGTATCGAAATATGTGCCCTGAGGACATCTTTTGTGCTGATTCAGTAATCGGTGCGAATCGGATTTCTCTAACTGAGAGTATTAGACTCCATACCCAAGGTTCCGGTCGTCAGAATGGCGTGGCACAAGAGGCTAAGGGTCTTGATGATAAATCTCCCCTAGCCATTGCCGCTATGAAAAAATACAATTGTGGAAACAGATATGAGGAGTCTGTGAGTCCCAACATTACACGTAGATCAGGCGTAAAAGAGGCCAGCATCTTTGCTTATTTTGGCAATGAACGTAAGATCGGTTTACCTATGGACCTCTTCAGGTATCTTAGAGTTACCGAAGAAATTGAGCTTACAATTGTATGGGAAATCAACGATGTTGGTAGTCGACATCAGTTTTTGTACCTACAACAAGAAGTCATCGATGCTGAACTCGAAGGTGCTCATCGTCTTGGAATCAATGTTCAAGGTGTCAATGAAAATGGCCAATTTTTCAGCTTTTGGGTCAAAAGATCTAGTCAAGGCAGGGACTGGAGCGATCAAAGAAAGACAGTCAATCATGGCGGTATTGCAAAATGCCTGTCAATCATGGAAGCTATGGATGGGAGGATGCAGTATCCTATTCCCCCTAATCGTGTACCACTTAAGACTACTGATGAAAGGAAGCTTACTGAATTTGATGTTCCAATTTTGGTCGGTGGGCTTCGAACCACCCCTGCCTTAAATCCCCATTTTACCAATCTCACTATTGATGATGTCGCTCGTGGGCAATCTTTTGCCGCTGCCGAAGTATGCACATGCGATATTGAGTGGTATAAATGTGTTGCATATAAGCATGACAATGCTGTAGGATTCCCTGTAATAGCAAAGTTAATACTTTCGACGAAAAGAAATTCAATATAAATCCTTATATAAATTTTTTATATGTATATTATATTTATAATATATTCAATTTGTTATTAATGATATAGTCAATTTATTAATAACAAATGGAATCGGTATAGAATGAGATTTGTTTAGTATTGATTTTTAATAGAAAAAAAGAAAATGGAGGTTTTGAAGAGCTTTAGAGATTTTAGAATTCGATGAATATTAGAGTTGGAGGAAAGGTGAATGGAAAGGGAGTAAGTGTAAAAGTTAGAAGAAGGAGGGAAGTGAGTGTAAGAATTAGGAAGTAAATGAAAAGTATTAGTTGAAAGTTTAAAGGGAAGGGGAAGTGAGGGGTAAATCATTTATTTATTTTATTTTCAATTTCTTTTTCAATTAGAAGTTTTATTATTGTATTATGTTATATAGAACGTATTGTTTATATATATTATTTGTTTAGTTTTAATTTATATATTTATATTCGATTCAATTATTAATTGAATTTAATATGAATAAAGTATTGATTATTTGAAATTAGAATTCGGAGTTAGAATTCAAGAATTTCATTAAGTTTTTTTGGAATAAAAATTTCTAATTATTTATAAAAGAAAAAGCCTTCTAATCAATACTTTAAAAACGCTTTTTTCAATATATTATAAAAATATTGAATATTTTCTGGGGCTAACAAAGCGGTCACTTCGTCAATCGCGGATTCTGCCACCACAGGGATTACAAAAGGCTGTTGCACTTCCTGATAATATTTTTGTAACAACCGAAGGTCTTGCGATTGATAGATCCGGTAGAGCAATTGATAATGGGCAAGATCCTGGTTATACTCGGGTTGACTTGGTTGGCATGGCCATTTTGGAGCTGCTGCGACGCCAAATCAGATTATCAATCAGGTTACACGTTCATGGTCGTATTTTGTACCCAATGCTCCTGATGCAATTTTCCCCTATAACTGGGAGGCAAAAATGCGAAAAGCCCTCGCTAGAGCAATTAATGGGTTTGTAAAACTCGACCGTGGTGCCACCAGCAGGAATACAGTTGGTGCTGCTTGGGAGAACGACGCTTGGAGTTTTCGTCTCGGAAAACTGGACTACTATCAAAAGGCTACAGTCCGCAAAAATAAAAAGGCTTTTGACCTCGTTGGAAACCCTAGGTCAAGGAATCAAAAGAAGAAGAACGATGGTGATGAGAATGTTGATGTGGACGTTCCTGCTTTGAAAAAAGACGAGAAATGAATCTTTTTGGTGCTGTGCAAGGTACTTGATTCTGGTCGCTTTTTTCTTCCCCGAAGAGCACGTGTCAACCATTTCTTTGAGCTCGCTTATTTATTCTACTGCACCAACAACCTCCGTGTTTTCGGCTGCGAAAAAAGTGCAAAAAAGTAGTGAGGACCGTGGGATTCGAACCCACGCTCTTTCGAATTGCGGACGGTTTTGATCTTCTTTCGAAGTACCTAAACACAACGCCTTAACCACTCGGCCAGATCCCCAGAAATTGATGGAGAAGACATGGGAATTAAAAAATATATTCCCTGCAACAAACTAGCGAATCAGCTGTGGACAGCGTGGATCCGGTCGGTCACGAGACTCTGTGCATTGACCACCACTCGGGATCTTGTCGGAACCGATTAAGCCTTTCTGCAAGGCTGAAAATAAAATTTACTGACGCCTATGACATCCCACCAGCTCCTCAATCAGCGAACCACTGCAAGAGTAAACCGCAACAAGAACAAATTGCACTCGACAGAATGGCAGATATGGATGAAGACGCACCCATCAATTCCCTCCATAATCAACCAAATGACGATAATGAAGAAGGTGACGAGACCCAAGATTTTCGACTTCTCGCATCCCTTAGCTCAAAGACAGGCTCACTTCCTAAACGTGGAGAGAAAGATTTCGAGCCTCATGGTACACAACAACAAGATAGTGTATTAGCTGCATCGAGGCAGGCAATGCATGATGCATTGGATCATACAAGATTTCATCTGCCAAAAGCACATGTGAGGGCTTTCTATTATGGGGAAGGAGTAGGAAAGGAACTGGAGAGAGATGAACTTGTGGGAGAGGAATGGAGGAAAGGCTTAGAGCCAGATCATGTCGTTGTAGTAGAAGGGCCTAGAGGACCACATTTCAGAACAATTGGTAGGGCAAATGAAGGGAAGCACAAGAGTAGTTTGTGGTTGTTACCTGAGGAAGCTCTGTACTTGGTTGAGCGGGGAAATTTGGATTTGTGGTGGCCGAATAAATCTTCTTACAATGGAATTGAAGACGGGGAAACTGAGAAGGCAGAACAATCGGAAAACGAAGATGACGGTGCACCAATGAGTTTACAAGCTGCGTATGCTATGCTTATTGGTCTGGATGGGGAGAGAGGAAAAATCAGTTTGGAAAGATACAATGTCTATGCCAATCTGAAAAGAAATGGATATGTCGTTATGAGAGGTCCAGATTGGGACCCAAACATTCCCACTAAATCCTTTGAGCACGGGCCCATACCTGGAGAGTCGAAAGGCATGTTCACTTGGCTTTACGATCTTTTTGCTAAAGACATCACACATTCCCCATATGGTCCACTGGTCAAGCCAGGCTTATACAGATCTTACGATTCTATCTATCGCCAAATGGCCGTGATACCCCGATACAAGCCTTCTCCACTGCCAGATATATCGACACAGCCTCCGTCTCACCCATTCCGTGTTTGTTTCCACATCTGGAAACCCAGTAGTATTCCTACATTCGCGAAAACCAACCCAGGTCTTCCAGATTTCCGCATAGCCATCGTGGACGCGAGAGAAACTTTCGTTCCTACATTACCGGAGGTTGTATCATTATTCGAAAGCTCACCGTGGGATCCACCAGGAAAAACCATGGAGGGCCCAAATAAAATGTATCATAGAATCAGACATGGATACAGGAATGTTATCTTGGCTGTCAATGATCAGGGAATAATTAGCTACCTGAGGATAGGAGATTGTGCATTCGGGGAAGAAAAGTTGTACGAAAGATTTGATGAGGGCAATTCACGAGGCAACAAGAGGGGTGGAAGGCGTGGTAGAGGCGGTGGGAGAGGTAGGGGCAGAGGTAGGGGTGGCAAATAAATATTTTAGAAGGCGATAATGTATCCTTCACTAGAATTTGATGTATGATTAATGATGATGTAATGACATGACACTTGACCCTAACAAACAAGTTGCGCAGGCTCTTTTCTACTACTATTCACAAATCTTGAATGTTCAATTGAATTGTGATATCAGGTCGAAGAGAAAAATAATGCGAAAAGAGTTGTATTTGAGTAAGACTATCGTTTTGATAATTGCGCGGCTGGTACATGGAGAACCGATTGTACCATTATGTCATGACGATATAAACGGGTCGCTAAGGTCAAAACTAGGAGACTAATTCAAGCTGTGTTGCTGAGGTGATTACCTACAGCTCTCATTTGACAATGCATACTATCATTCTTGTCTTATAGACACCTGTTTAATCATTCAAGCTGCTTTATTAGTATGATTGATTTATGTTAATTGATTTCAACGAGAAATCAATAACGAATCATTAAATACGGCTACTCGACAGCTGGTAGTTTAATCAAAGCCATTATTTTAAAGCCTGTTATGTTAATAAGTGAAACATCAAGAGCCAGGGTTATACACGGGAATGAAAGCTAACTTGCTTGTTCAAAAAGTTTATGAGTCAGAAAAAAATGTTGTCAAGAAGCGCTTAATCTCTCAACATTCTGCTCATCCTGGAGAATAGCGTTGCTAGCAGCACTCAACGATATGTTCCTTGTCCGGATGTCCAAAGTAAAGAACCTTCCCATGTATCAGGTATGGTTTAGTAAGTTGGTCTAACTGCATCAACTTCTCATGTTTGGGGGCCTTTTTGATTCTGGTGTTTGATTGGTTATCTTATACGGCAGCGATCCGATCAATGTCCGGTACATTGGGATCCGAACACGGCGACTAGGGTTAGTGGTTTATCTCAAACTGCAAGGGTATTATAACTGTTAGACCTAATACATAATAAGATATGGTTTCCATGGTGATAGAGAAGGGGGGGGGGGGGGGGGGGGCTAGTCCCAATTCATATTATTAAGAGCCTTACACTTATAGCTAGTTATGCTAATTGATGCATTTACTCTAAAATACCCCTACATTGAACATAGACTTTGATGAAGTCGCGTTTGAATTACATATTCGAGGAAGAAGCCGAATATAAATCCAATCATATGTTGAACAAGAGCTCCAATGAAGTACAAAGCCATCTATGGAATCACCAGCCATCACCCCAGGACAAGAATCGTCAATCCCCAACTTCTTGTAATGAAGATCCTTTGTTTAGACGAAGTCAAGAGTCCGCTGGTATTGAGAGGCACAAAATAAAAGGATTAGATCGGGAAGAAGATATCATATAGAGTATTTTTATCAAGGAAGTACAAAGTCAGTTACAATTCTATTCTCTTCATATGCAAAAACCTCCGCCTGTTACTTCCTCATAGACTTTAATATTTGTAATGTACAATCATTCGGCTGTATTCAACTTTTTTTTTTATCATCAGGTCCAATTCCAGTTCCAATTGTTCCTTCAAACAAAACGCCCTCGCTTAATATGTTAACGCTATTGGCAACTTAATCATAAGTTTCTCACGACATAACTAACCCTTTTAGTATACCAACGCTACTAACAACTTAATCATAACTTTCTCACGACATAACTAACCCTTTCAATATATCCGACTCGATTCAAAGTAATTATGGATTCTTCAAATCTCAAAGCATTTCAGGTTCAATTCCAATGTTGTAGAGACGACGTTAAGTATATAAAGATATTTTGCAACAATGATATGTTTGAAGAAAAGAATGTTTCATCAACAAAAACCATATGCATCGACGGCTATAATCATCTCAAACATATTGTTTTAACAAAATAGACTACATCTTGGGGAAAATCCTGATTGGCGTGAATACGATGTTTGCGCCATTCGTGGATTATTTCATCTTTCTTACATGACAACGCACAATTTCGCATAAAAAGTATAAACTAATTTGACTATCAAAGTCAAAGCATTTGTTTGTATAATTTCCATTCCTTAACAAGATTTATTCCCTCTTCTTCAAAACGAAAGGAAACCGAAACTTGTAAAGACTTTGAAAAGACTAGATGTCTAAGCGCTAAACAACAATCAAAATAGTACATATAACTAGTTCATGTAGTATCGAAGTATTAACAGTCCATGTTTGTTTAATGATATCTCATTTTTACAAAAAAACAGTTGTCAAGTAGATGAAATTTTGAAAAAACATCAAAGGAACATGCTACAAATACAAGTACCGAATTAGAGAATTATACGCGTTGTACAGTATCTCAACTTGTTCCTTTGATAGTAAAAAACAAGATAATCAAAGTTATACATCTGTTAGTATTATTCTAATGAAGCCATACACCTGTTAGCTTATCTTATTCATCATTACAGCGTCTTCATAACAGACATACAATACGCTCGTGCGCTAACGCGCGCCCACGCGTATATACACGTATTCGCGTCGCGACAACACTTCAATATTATGATTTTGCGCTCATCAAAAGAGTAAGCAAATTTTAGATAAGAATACGAATGAATGTATTAGTCACCTTTATGAGATGATCAAAGTCGAAGAGTAATATTCAATCTAACCCTATTGAGGTAAGTTTATCTTTACTCGTAAGGGTAAACTTCCCTAGTCCTTATTTGTAAGACTGGTAGCACTCAGGTGAAATTAGCGGCTAGAACAACTGCTTGCATATGTATGTCCACCCTTTTAGCTATCTACAGACCAATACAAAGTCATAATTTGGATGAATTTTTGATTCAGTTTTTGCTCCCCTGCGAGAGCAAGCATGGAAAGGTATCCCATCTTGAAACAATCCCAGTACTACGAATAAGGTATAGTCTTGGGTCAAGCTGAAAGATAGCTTTCAAGGATCGAAAGAAGTCGAAGCAAATGTTCTTTCCATCCTGGCATGCATGTGTTGAGATTTTATATGCAGCTAATTGAGTGTAAGTCTGCAAGTGCCATGGTTCGGCGGCAAGCCAGTCAACTATGCTCAGGGCTCATGAACAGTTGGCAGAATTACACAGCAGATAGTAGGGATTAGCAAACGCAAGTTTTTCCATCCCATCCCATCCCATCTTGTCTCCTCTCCTCTCCTCTTTTCCCCCTTTATTTTCCTTAAATTCTCAGCTTTTCCACCTGCTGAATTTCCAGAATCATTCGAAGTAACTGTACGAGAACTCTTCAACAACCAAAAGGTTCACTTTTATGCCACAGTCACTCACGAACTTCCCTGTGAGTTCTTTTTCTTGGGCACGACTTCATTCTACCCCTTTCATTTCCTTTGCTTTGTTCATAAGTGTGAGCTTTGTGAGTAGCCTCTAAAGATCACTATCATCAACAGTCATCCAATGTACTTTCACATCAATTATCGGCGTTAATCACGAGTTAATGCGTGTGTGTATACTCATTTGTTTGAGGGACACTACTGTGTTTAGAATTACAATTTGTGTCTCAGGAAACAACATTGTTTCGTGTCTGTTTGCACAATTTGAACTAAACGCTGGGAATGCAAAGTTTAGACCGATGCTAATACCATTATTTCATAAGTCACTAAAATCCTGAATCCACCACAAAATGAACGATCGACCAAGGGAGGGAGGCCAAATTGCAAAGTCGATGACAATGAGTGGAAATACTCTCCAAAATACTACGAGCGTCCCGCCTGCTGTCAATCAACCTAAGCTTCATTATGCTACTTCCAGTTCTCGTAACATGAAGTCTGTTGATCTTTCCTCAGATTCCGATGACGAACCTGAAGAAGATAATGAAGTAGACAATAGATCTGCCAGATTCGACACGACTGAGGAGGTGATCACGGTTTCGAATTCCCCTTATCCGAAACGAAATATTGCTTCGGTCAACTATGACGAAGGAATTTGGCACAACAAAACACCCGAAAATTTCCCAAAGCGACCTAAACCAACGTCCACGAAGTCAGTCTCAAAACTGCGTGGGATTATTGTTGGAACTTGGAAAGGCTCAGAGAAATCCCCCGACCACAACAAACAATGTGACGTATATGGCTTCATCGATGAGATGAAAAGACTTCAGTTTAGGAAATACGGTATGAATTGTCAAAACAACAGGTCTCTACTCTAGCTAATCCTCCAGGATCTTATGGTAACCGGGTCAAACTCGACGATATCACCTTAAATCCTTATCTAAGTACAAAAAAACATGATGAAGTCAAACAATATGTTATTTTCAATTCAGAGAACCAAGAACAACCAGATGGGGTTTCGCGAGAATCTCAAGGCAATGGCATCGAAGCTTCTGCTAAAGTCAGTGAAAATCAATCATCATCTAAACCCGAAATTCTCCTTGGCTTTTGGGCGGACTCAGACCAAAAGAATGACAAAGACAAACACGCAGTATTCGGCACTATTGTCCTCAACAGCAATCACAGATTCAGATTCATGATTCGAAAATCTACTCGTGATGGACGTGTTGTGTTAGGTAATTTTCCACAAGGACCTGGAAACTATCAGGTCCAATACGAAAAGATTGTGCTCGAGGAGCATTTGTCTGGACTGAAGCGCTCGGAGGTTGAACAGTATATTCTCATTCGACAGAAAGAGATCCTGGAAGGTGGCAATTGTGATTCACGCAGTCAGCAACTCAACACAGTGAGATTAGCCAAGGCTGCTGTAGCTTCAGAACACCCGCAAGGTGCAAATCTCTCCGGCCAATCCATTTCCGATCCCGATCCCGAGCCGGAAAAATATCAAAGACAAAGAGAGATATCGGGAGGAAAGATCGCAGAGAGACAGCAACCACCGCATATACACGGAGCAAATGAAGATTCTACCGACAACACTCTAGCAGATCAATCTGCCCCTCATAGAAAGTCATCGGCTGAGCAACAACTTGCAAAGTCGATGAACAAATTGAACAAGACATGGGAAGCACAACAGGCAGCGAAGCCTCAACAGCCTGCCACCTCTACACATCTAGAAGGCACTGCAAATGGCAGCTCTTCTACCAAAGATAACGTTAAAATACACGATGGAATAACATACACGAGAAGGCAGAATGGTATGTTGAAGGGGATTCATCTTGGGGCCCCTCGGATTTTGAACATAGATGGAGAAGATTATGTCGAGTATCGAGTGCTGACAAAGCCGAGTCCTTTCTAAAACAAGATTAGTAACAAAAAAATACTCTTCTATACATGATCTGGGGCTGAAGGATCTTGAAGCTGTCAATGTTTTCATCTACATATTCTGGATTACTGTTTTCCTTGAAGTCATCATTTTTTGAGTAAATTCTCTTTTCGTATACGATCTTTTGATCCTAAAGACCTACAAAAAGTATTTCTTTCTCGTCCTAGAACGTTTCTAGTTTCGTTCTTTTTTGAGTACAATAAGGTCTTTCTTTGTTGTTCCTCTTTGTTGAAAAATTAGTATAGAAGTATTGGTGTGGGAATTAGAATGATTTCAATAAATCTTATTAGTTTGATTGATCAGTCCTTAGACCCACCCGAAGAGTTTGAACAATTATAGCATGAAGAACTCAAGTCCCAAATAGATTTTATGGATAAATCTTGTATAATATATGCTTGTTATCAGTTCAGACGCTGTGGATGTACTGCAGAGTGAGAGGAAATTTTATTACCTCAAACCAGAGGTCCGATTAGATGTGAATCATTACTGTACACAGATGCGCCCACTGAATGAATTAACAGAGGAATCTATCAAAGTAGACGCATCACCTTATGGAAGTTAAAGGGAACATCGATGCTATGGGTGCTCCGTAAATACAGATTGTAGCAAATGCAAGGATAAAGACAGATCTTGAGAACATGGTCAATCCTACAGGGATACTATGCAGCTTTACTTGTATCAGAACTACTAGAATTTCACGAGCTGAGTTTAACCGATATCCTCAGCTCAACTGAAGAGAATGTTCTAATGTCTCTGAGATATGAGATGCATATGCATTGCCATTACCGTATGCCCGTCCACACTCAAATACATACAAGATTGTCTATTTCAATAACACAATTAAACACATGTCATTGCTTGACCGAGAATTAAATCTAGCAGCTTTGAGTAGCAGATATATAGAGTCAGTATGGCTGCGGAATTGCCCCATACAAACAAGAGACCGAAGTTCAATCAATAAAATAGGTCAATGCAATATTCACTGCTACAGAAACAGACCACTGTACACGTTAAATCAAACATTAAAATCCCAGGAAAGAGCAAATATATCGATGACATCATTCATCAGATTGTTTTAGAAAGCAAAGAGAACTTAAGCGACTTAATAGTACCAGTACCTATAAATGAAATCTCGGACAACAGAAATTGCAAGAATCATACGTTGAATCATTGACGCACGATGGAATATGGCAAGATACTATCGTTCATGTGCAATCCAGAAAATGCGGTCGGCAGATTCGCTTATTTCTGCAACTTTGACATGTATATGGCATAGAAAACTCAGAAGTTGATTATGTTGATTCTATGAATACCATAGTTGAGTAATATCTCCATTTGAACAAGCACTTACCAGTTTCAACTAGATACCCCCATGGCCCTTTCTTATTTTTCCATCTTGATTCACCAACTTGTGCGCTTTCCTCTTTTATCGAAATTCACCACAGGTTCTTCCAACTCTCTTTCTTGTACCTATGCTACAATTATCATATTCTTGAAACTGCAACAACACTTACCCTTGTCAACAAGACGTCGGAGGTTCATCGTTATAGAAGGTACATTTTTCACGCGCAAGGAAGTAAGTTTTACCTGATCTTTGTATATCATTCAACAGAAACCTACAGCTCTGAACCATTCTACAAGCGTATGAACTTGGCCAAACCGTACGAGAGTGAATGTGAAGATGCCAGTGCATTCTATTACACAAAACTTGGCTCGCTCACCGTACTACCGCTAGACAATCCCAAGAGAAATTGACTTGATTCGGCGATCTCTGCTATATATCTAGGACTATATGAAGCTCGTTTTCAGTCTAAAAGACTTGATAAGTTTTCACTTTCACTCTACTAACAACACCAAATTTGCAGTCAGATTCTCGCAATAAATCCAACCAACATTAAACAAGTATTCTTTGGTTTTATCAAATACCAGGAGATATGGATAGTGTAAGTCCATCACCTTTGTCCTTGAACAAGCATTGAAACTGACACTTTTGCAGGATGCTGTTGTGGCTGAACGAAATGGCGTTCTCGAATTCCGAATTGCCACGAACGATGGAAGCCCAGAAAACTTTGTCCTTCTTACAAAATTTCAACAAATAGTTCGAAAGGGACTGGCAAAAATGAAAAAAGATTATATCGCGAAAACAGTTCTTGACGCCAACAACAAAACTCTCGTTATGATACAGAAATCGCAGAGGAAGATCAGTGGAAAATTGAAAGGGGACAATGGCAAAAGTTTTGAAAAATTGGAAACTGTAATTGGAGGGGTTTGTTACCGTGTTTTTGAAAACCGTGGATTTGTTGAGATGGTCTACGTTGTGGTGAGTGCGAACAAACAGGGAGGGGGGTACGGGGCGCATATGATGAATCATTTCAAAGACGAGATCAAATACTCTTATAAGGAAACAGTGATGGAAATTCTCGGATATGCCGACCTTACTGCCATCGGTTTCTTCCAGAGGCAAGGCTTTACGAAAGACATTGAACTGGAAGAACACAGATGGGTTGGTGTCATAAAGGACTATTCAGATTCCGATCTCATGCAATGTACCCTGCTCCCAAGAATGCGCTATGTCGAAGCAGCTCGGATGATTCGTAAGCAGAAGGAGTATTTGCTCGCCACAGTTGCTGCCAACGACAAAAGCAAGGATATACATTACCCTCCGGTGCAATGGGCTCGAGGAGCTACTACCCCGATCGACCCTTTCTCTGTTCCTGGCATTCGAAAATCTGGCTGGTCACCAGAAATGGACGAACTATCTCGCGAGAGAGGACCGACACCCCTCGGCAATCCACTTCAGGACTTCTTGAATCATTTGAAGCAGGGGAGTCATGCCCGGCCTTTCCTCGAACCTGTCGATGTGAAGCTTGTCGAAGACTATTGTACGGTAATCGCCCATCCAATGGATTTGCAGACCATGCAGCAAAAGCTAGATCAAGGTCTGTACGATACACCAAAAGATTTCGTGGAAGATGTCAAATTGATCATCAAAAACTGCAGGCAGTATAATAAGCCAAACACAATCTTTTGTAGGCATGTGACTAAGCTGGAGAAGGCAATGAAGGATTTCATAAGGGAAATGCCAGAATGGAAAAAATTCTTTTGATATACTTGCATAGGTTGAATCGAAATTACCATCTACTATCAGGTCATTGCTTTTCACACGATTGTAGGAATCGAAAGATGCCAGTTGATGGAAATTTCTTTGAACACCTTCCACGTCTCCAAAAAGTGTTAGAGAATCTGCGTCGACAGCGAAGCATCAAAGTCATCAGTGGGTAGTCGAGTCGTCGTTGGTATCGCGAGGAATTGGCCATCTCTTTTCCATAGCACACATATACAGTAGCAGTTTTAAGAGCCAATGCATAAATCCAATGGCTTTCCAAAGCAATACAATAGATAAGATTTCCATTCACCCTGTGAGAGACGTAGCGAACCTGACGTTGGAGCTTGAGCCCTTGAAGCTTGCCGTTTTAAATGTGTTTTTTTGGCTTCCTTAATCCCTCAGGCTTTGCAAATATAAGGTGATCCTTTGGCCCTCTAATTATTGTCGTGTATGTTTAAACATGCTTCATTGCACCTCGCGGTTTCGTCTCAAGATTTCTACAAGAAGGAGGGGAAAGCGTAACCTTCTCAGGGTATGTTAGTGACTTTAGCAAATAATGTCGATCTAAAGAAGACTTTCATCCGCTTACAATATGACTGCTTGCTTCCCTCTCGACAGGATTTCCCACTTTAACATGACGTCTCCTCTTAGGCTTGTAGAAGAACATGATGCTGTGTCGCAAAATATGTAATTGTGGTGAAGCTGTTCATACGTTGTCCCTCCAGGAATTGTAAAATCTGAACTAGAATTAAGGGCCACTGAGCCAATTATCGGCAAGCCGCTTTTGCCAGCCACGACCTGTCGCCGCTTTAATCACGGGGTGTTGCATCAATTGGGCACCAAAAGAATTGCATACTAGGTATTCAATCTATTGTCCTCTGAACATTCCCTTAAAATTCCTAACAACATCTTATTTATGACCCAGGAGATTACGCCTATTATTCTTTAGAACCCCCTTTCCAAACTCGCCACAACTCCAAGTCTAGCTTTAGTTACAAGCTTGATACCGCTACTCTGCCAAACAACATACAACTATTCGATCCTCGCTGCTTACTTACCAATCAATCATTCACGAGCCCTGGGATGGTGGCACCACATCAGCATCCTCATCAGCCCTATCGTCGTGATCCTTTGGTCTGTTCCAAGTGCGAACATGTCCTAGTCCATTGTTAGCTCAGCGATACTACAAAGCATGGGCATCTGAAGATAAGCGAGTGAAGAAAAGGCATACCAATCTTATCACTGGTAATAATATGCTCCTCCGTAAATGCCAAAGAACACAGTGGATCGTCAGCAACAATTTTCGTGCACACGGCGGGCAATATAGAAATTTTTGCTCGTGGTTCTACTGGATGATCTACTGTTGTCTCTGATCGTCCCTCGGCATAGGAAAGGTTCGAGTTTGAGCGAAATCGACCGGCAGTCGCTGTTGTACCCTGAGTTTCAACCCTTGAAAGGGAGTTTGGCACTCGGGAAGATATACTACCTCTTTGACGAACAGAGGCCTAATTTTTGCGTCAGTTGACATGTGCTACATGGCCACTGAAAGTATGAAAGATTGAGAACTTACGGCTTTAGGACGATGAAGCATCCCAACACTGAAATCCCACAACAATAGCTTGCCGTCTTCGCCCACACTACCAAAACGATAATTTCGGTCGTCGCAACGCCATGGATCAAAGGCTACATCTGTTACCCAGGATGTATGACCAGTGCAGCGAGCTATGATGGCAGAATCTGCCATTGACCATATAGAGACGAGATCATCCTGACCACCAGAAAGAACATATTTGCCATCAGGTGACCAGCAAACACAAGTCAAGCCACCAAAATAGCTGTTGTAGATATCGAGCAATCTAAGCGGATTAGTATCAAAAATGTGACGAAATGGGATTTTCTTACTGCTCTTTCAAATAGTCGATAATTCGCAAAGTTCCATTTTCCGAAACGACTGCCAAATGCCTGTTGTCAGGCGAGAAAGCAAAACTATTGATGGGCTGGTTGGAAAGTTTCCAAAATGAAACTGGATTAAACTTTTGATTTTTTGAATGCACTGATTTATCGATCTGAAGTTTGGCTTTTGGCATTGAAGTTGGGTCCAGATTTTCTTCACTCGGTACACTGCCATTGACAGTGGACCCGACCTCTTCTGGTACAAAAGCTGCATCATCTTTCTCCTTGTCGTAAGCAATTAAAGACCCATCCATATGAGATGCTAGAAATAGATTCTCGGAGCCAGGAATCCACCTGATTTGTGTGACGGGCGTTGAATTTATAACACACTGACGTTGTTAGAATTTCGTAAAGACTTCCTGATAAGATATTGCTTACATTCTTATTCAACCGTGAATATTTCTGGGTGAAAGGCTCAAACCAAATAATTTCGCCAGTGGAAAACCCCATTATAATATCTATATGATTTGGACTCTTGGTGACCTGATTGACATCATGACAGAGGCAATGGGCTTTAGTGAACAGAATTTTGAGTAATTGATCTTGCTGTTATAATCATGAGCATTTAATACCCCAAAATATCCAATGATAACGACAGAACTTACTTTGTTTGGAGAAGACAAATCAAGCCACTGAAAAGCTCTATTTATGTTGGCGAATCCAAAGTACCCATCGATTGGACGATCTTGTAGCCTCTTGACCAAGTTTTCATTGACAATACATCGTGAAATAAATGAAGAATTACTCTTCAAAAGGCCACTTTTTGGTTTGCGACGTTTTCCAGTATCTTTGGTCGTCAACGACAACAATGAGTTCCCCTCCCCAAACGCCGGTGCGGACCCTATGGATGTCGCAGCTCTCGCGCTGCCATTGACTGAAGTTCCTCCACCATCACTACTTCCAGGTACCTCCGAAGAATTGCGATTCTCGTATGGGTGCTCTTGTATACTAGATTGTGCCAACCCTGTCCGGGAACTTTTATTGGTATCGAGCCTGTACAAAGGAGACGCGTAAGGCTTCGTGCTAAATGATAGGAGAGAAAGTTTGGTTCCGGCAGTTGCAGCTTGCGGAGTTGTAGATAATGGATTTGGGTTCATGACTGGTGTCTCGGATGGATGGTGAGGAGGTGTCGCAAGATGCAGGTCATCCTGCAGCAGGTATGTTCCTATAAAGACGATCTCAGCATTGAGTACCTAGGCTCCTGCAAATGGAACCTCACCTTCACCAGCAAGTAATTGGAGCCCCTCGGGATGCTTGAGCAGATTGTTTGTCTCCACCATTGGCATAGCCATGCCATTTTGAACAGCGAGATTGTACGCTGCCTGCGAGGGATATCGCGGCGGTGGTGGTAACACACTATGTTCATCGTTAGCAATGCGACACAATGCGACCCTCATCGGTAATTTTGGCACGAGTTCATTTGCTGCACTCTGGATAAATTCGAATGCGACACTCACAACATGACGGCTATAGTGTTTTGCGTGCGAAATTCAATGGGCTGGAATCACATCGGTCTAAGGCTAAAGACTTTGGTGACGAGCTTGTAAGTCGAATGGGAGAGGAGGGTGTCAGGAGTTGAGCGTCCTCAAGAACAACAACTTGTATGTTTGAAGCTATTATTGGGGGCTGCAGGAACGAAAGTGTGGGGTAAGATGCTTGTATTGCAACCCTGACGATCTGCTTGATGAGGGAATCGTGAATATGTGAATGATTGTACAAGAAGACGGGATGGTTGTGTATATACAATAGCTAGATAGTGGCCAAGGAAGATCCAATTCGACTCTGTGGAAATGTGGTAGAAATGGAATGGCGTAAGAGATTGGAGAGACATTCCAAGCTTTATCTAAAGAGAACTTTATCCATTATCCTATGCCTATTATTCCCTATTCATCAAGCATGGCACGGAGCATGTCAACGTCGCCGTAAAACTAAATATCAAACGTGGAGAAAGTATTCCTCTCCTAGGACAGAAGTAGTGCTGATAGTCCGAAAACAGCCCCTCGGATCTGATTGTCCGGGTACCTTCGTACCTAGTCTTTGAACAATCAATCACATACACTCACAGGTCCACATCAACCCGACACCCATCAACACTTATTGACCCACGAGCTCTATTCCACCATCGCGGAAATTCCAATAAGCTCAGGTGGTGTATCCATCTATACCTTGTAGTGCCTGCCAACTTGAGTATAATACCGGCGGCGTGAAACAAGGATGAAAGTGTAACAGCCTCGTCACACAAGGCTACAACTATGGCTACAGGTTAGCTATTATACTTCCCTCCAGAAGCGTTCTGCATTCTTCGATCTATGCTGACCATGGATACACTAGTACGGATATGTGTCTGCGGGGACGATGGGACTGGAAAATCGAGTCTCATCACATCTCTAGTCAAAGATGTATTTGTTACGAACAAAATCCAATCAGTTCTTCCTCAGATCACCATTCCTCCAAGCATTGGAACTCCCGAAAATGTTACCACAACGATTGTTGATACCTCTGCAGAACCCCAAGAACGCAATACGTTACGGAAGGAAATAAGGAAATCAAATGTTATTCTCTTGGTATACTCGGATCATTACAGCTATGAGAGAGTGGCTCTGTTTTGGATGCCGTACTTTCGCTCGTTGGGTGTGAACGTGCCGGTAGTACTATGCGCCAATAAATCGGACTTGACTACAAATGGAAATACAGCACAAGTGGTAGAGGATGAGATGCTACCAGTCATGGCAGAGTTCAAGGAAATAGATTCATGCATACGGACGAGTGCTAGGGAACATCACAATGTCAACGAAGTGTTCTTCCTATGTCAAAAAGCTGTTACACACCCAATTGCACCACTTTTTGACTCCAAGGAAGGCATTTTGAAACCTGCATGCGTTGCGGCTCTAAATAGGATATTTTATTTGAACGACAAAGATCAGGATGGGTATTTAAATGACCAAGAAATGCAAGACTTTCAGGTCAAGTCCTTTGAGAAGCCATTGGCTCCAACCGATCTCGAAAATATAAAGATCTCAATCAGTAGAGCTTCTCCAAATTCTAATATGGAGAGGGGGATTGATCAAAAGGGGTTCATTCATCTCAACAAGATATTTGCGGAGAAGGGCAGGCATGAGACTATATGGATTATTTTACGAAAATATCACTATACGGATAGTCTGAGTTTGAAAGATAGTTTCCTTCATCCTAAATTAGATATTCCAGAATTTGCTTCTGCGGAACTCAGTCCAGCTGGTTATCGATTCTTCGTCGATCTCTTCCTGCTATTTGATAAAGATAACGATGGTGGTTTAAACGATAACGAGTTGAATGCCTTATTCGCACCTACTCCTGGCCTACCATCACACTGGCTCGAATCAAACTTTCCGGCTTCGACAGTCCGCAATGAAGCTGGCCACATAACTCTTCAAGGTTGGCTCGCACAATGGTCTATGACCACATTTGTCAGCCCGGCCACTACTCTCTCATACATAGCCTACCTTGGGTTCGAACCCACCCCTGGGAAACCTTCTACAACCACCGCTCTTAAGATAACCAAGCCTCGCAAAAGACGTCGCCGACCTGTTCGTACCGAGCGCAACGTCGTTCTTTGCTATGTTCTCGGTGCCCCCTCGTCAGGTAAATCTTCCATTCTCGACGCTTTTCTCAATCGTCCCTTCGATCACCTCTATCGCCCCACCATCAAGCCCCGCGTTGCGGTCAATAGCGTCGAGTTACCCGGTGGCAAGCAATGTTATCTAATTCTCGAAGAACTCGGCGAACTCGAACCGGCCATCCTCGAAAACCAAGCTAAACTTGACGCCTGCGATCTCCTCTGCTATGCCTACGATTCATCCGATCCGGACTCTTTCTCCCACATCATCAATCTCCATAAAAAATACCCCGCTCTCTCATCCCTTCCCTCAATCTGTACAGCCCTCAAAGCCGACCTCGATAAAACAACTCAGAGATGCGAAAAACAACCAGATGAATATGCACACCTTATGAATATGAACGCACCAGTACATGTAAGTGTCACATGGCATAGTATCAGTGAGCTCTTCGTCACATTAGCAGAAGCGGCAACGGACCCATCAAAAGCGTTTCCGAAAAGCGAAGAAGAGGCACCAGATAGAACGGGGGTATGGATTGCTGTTGGCGCTACAGCTTGTGCGCTTGTGGCAGCGGGCATGATATGGAGGAGGACGTGGTATGTTGGATAGAGGTGTGAGGATTGGGATGGTGGGACCTTAAAGGCTGAGATGTGAAAAAAAGAACCTCTTCTCTCGATCTTCCCCCTGGAACGAGAATCTTTGAAGGTCAAAAAGAATAGGTACGATATATGGCAGGGAACACGTGTTAAAATTAGTTATATGTAGCAAGCTCGCGAGAATCAATGATACCCAAACCAGTCCAGTCTAACCGAGTCGTGAAAGGGCGAGTGGCCGGGCATTAAGAGTTTTTTTTTACAAATCACTTATCCTTCGCCCTGCCAGCCACCCCCCTCAACATGGAAAGGAAGTTAAGCTGGCCTTATACTGACATCAACCGAGTATAAAATTTAAAACACCACGACAGTCATACACACCACTCACCCTCGCAATTCCATTCATAATTCATTCTATGCCATTGTATGATTATCTCCATCTTACAAAAATGTATGTATTATGCATGCATGCAAGTTCATCCCTGGTATCTCTTCGCTCTTCTCCTTCTTACCCCCATCTCCACCCACTTCAGCCAGACTTTTCAAACTCTTAAGCTCTCTCGCTCCCCCTCAATCTAACTGCCTGTCCATATTTCTGCAATTTGGTAATCAGCTGATCACCTTGCTTAACAACGTCATTGTATTGCTTATTCTTGTCGTCGGGTCTGTTGGTTTCGATAATACCCTTGCCAGTGACGCGGTCAATGGTACATGGGATGCGGTCTGCAGCGATGAATTTTGCCAAGTCGCTAATGGAGGGATGTGATGTTAGTTGATTTTCATTCATAGAATCAAGCGAGACTGATAAGGGAGAGTGAAGGGGGAGAGAATGTAGTAAAAGCAGGATTGAAAACATACCGATCAAGGAAATCGACTGAAACACCGAAATCATTGGCCATGCTCTCGAGACCTACAACTCGATAACTTTGAAGGAGTTGTTGGTAGGCTCTCAAACGCATTTCCCTGACAAACCAACCACGGTGCTCATAGAGGTAGCGGTCTTGAGTAAGGAAGTTGACTTCGACAGCAGCGAGAGCCCCGAAGAATGAACGGTAGCTACCAGTGTATAGACTTGAAACGAGTTGAGCCAGAGGAGAGAAATCGAGTGCTGCCTCTGCTTCTTGAACATCTGTGCCTGTACCGAGGGTGGTGAGGTTTACTGCGGTTTTGGTAGCGGTTGGAGTTGCTGATGTAATATCTTGCATCTCTTCATCAGCACCAGGACCGGCGGAGATAGCTCCTGACAATGCTAAAAGTTTATCTTCTCCATCTCCAAGAATGGCTTTAATTTCTGGGGCATCGACGACTTTAGATTTGAAGTCAACACGTTTGAGTGAGACTGAGCCGGCGAGAACGGAGTACACGACGAGGGATGAGTATGAGCAGAGTTCGTAACTGGTGAAAGTGGAGAGACTGTCTAAGAGGAGTGGTGCGGCGAGGTTGTATGACCTGACAGTCAAAAGGTAGAGTCCGGTGTATGCCTTCAATCTGTTTCGACGATCCCAGTCTCCACCACTCTCTACTAAAGCCTTTGCGCGATCAACGTGCTTCTTAACTAATAACTTGTCGCCGTAAAATAATCCCATGCGAATGATTGCGAGGACGAGATCAATCTTAGTTCCCAAAACACCAGTCTTTTCGAATACTTCTTCGTACGCAGCGATTGCACGATCCTATTAAATCTTTGCATTAATACCAATACGCACCATCTCAATAGGTTTACTTACCTTGTCTCCAACTCTAGCCCAGAACTCTGCCCGCTTTCCTCTTGCAGCCTGTACTTCAGTATCTCCAGCCTTTTCGGCTGCCTCTTCCTCTTCCTTCTTGAACCCCTCTAACTCTACTTCATTTTCCTCTGTTAATTTTTGATACAGAGCTTCATCCCACGGTAAATCGACCTTTGGTATTGAGTTTTTGCTCGCCACCAATCCAGCCGCACTTGGCTTTCTACCAACACTGCTCGTCGTATTTGAAGAAGTAACCCCGGCATCATTCAAAATACCTTCCTGTGGGTGTGCCAAGTATCTGTAAAGAGGAGCCATCTTATGTTCGGCAATTGCATCTTGGAGGCTTTTCAAAGATGTCTGTTGGGCTGCTTTGGCAGCAGATGGGTTTGTAATGGTGAAGATGTGTTGGGCGATTGGGAGGAGAGGATACTTTGCGTATTGAGGATCGGAACCCATCTTGACAGATATATTATGATATGAGACAAGGAACGAGTATGAAGGGATGGATGGGGTTTGTAATTCGGATACGTTTTGGAAGAAGTAAGAGGTTTAGTTGTTGCTATGCGATTTGTATGATAACTATGAAGCTCTGAGCTACTTTTGGTATTCCAGGCACTAGTGTGACGCGAGGCCGGCAAGGCTAAATTCTGGCCGCCGTCATTTTTGGGGCTTACCTTTAAGCTTACCTCCAATCTTTGTTCTCGACCTTTCTTTCTTCGATAAAACACAAATCTCGAACACAAGGATACAACAACCTACAAATCATTATTCATACTGTCAAGTTGAGATATCTTTTCTTAAAGTTGCTATTCAAGATGACTGCCGACGATAGTGGCCCTGAGGAACAACCTCAGCCTTTCAATGCTACAAAACTCGAAGCCGCAAAGAAACGCAAAAGGTCAAGTTCACCTATGAAAGGCGCAAAGCGTGTCGCAAGATCACCATCTCCTTCTGATGTCTACAAGAGTCGTAGGTCACCGTCGCCTGTCCGAAAACAAAAGCGTCCTGGCCAACGAGCACGAATTGGTGATTCCGAGCGCGAAGCAATCCGACAGCAACAAATTGAACGCGAAAGAGAGATAGAATCAGCTATAGCTGCTCAAGGAATTCACAATGCGGTCAGAGAACATTATAATGCTGTTCCACAACGAGGTAGAGAATGGCGCAAGACGGATAGCAAGATCAAGGGCTTGAGAAGCTTCAACAATTGGGTCAAGAGCACGATCATTCAGAAATTCTCACCAAATGAAGATTACACCCCAGGAGCGCAAGAACGTGGATCGCGTGGAGATTATCAATTTGCAGAAGGACCAGATCCAAGTCAAGAGAAAGGTCTGTTAGTTCTTGATATCGGTTGTGGTAAAGGTGGTGATTTAGGAAAATGGCAACAAGCACCCCAAAAAGTGGAATTATATGTTGGCTTAGATCCAGCAGATATCTCAATTGATCAAGCCAAGGAAAGATATCGTGAAATGAAGAGTCGTGGTGGAGGACGGGGTGGCAGAGGTCGAGGTGGGTACAACAGACAACCAGCTCGAATTTTCCATGGAGAATTCTTTACTCAAGATTGCTTCGGGGAATCAATTGAACGAATTCCTATCATTCGAGATGTCGGTTTTGATAGTTCTGGGGGACCTGGAAGATTTGGTGGTGGTGGGTTCGATGTGGTTAGCATGATGTTTTGCTTGCATTACGCATTCGAGAGCGAGGCAAAGGCTAGAACCATGTTGAAAAATGTCTCAGGCGCATTAAAGAAAGGTGGTAGGCTACTTGGATGTATCCCTAATTCGCACGTCATATCGGATAAAATTGAGAAGTTTCACACTGGAGTTGCCGCAAAAGCAAAAGCGCTAGAGAATGGCGATGGTGAGAAGACTGAGGAGAAGCTTGAAGACAACACTGAGGATGGAGAAATCGAGGAGGGTGAAGCTGAAGATACAGCTCATTGGGGAAATGAGGTTTACCAGGTCCGATTTCCAGGCAAAACTCCTACTGATGGCGTCTTTAAACCACCTTTTGGATGGAAGTACAACTTCTTCCTCCACGAGGCTGTCGAAGAAGTACCAGAATACGTTGTACCATGGGAGGCTTTCCGTGCGATTGCGGAAGATTACAACCTCGAATTGCAATATCAAAAGCCATTCAATCAAATCTGGGAAACCGAAAAGGACGACGATGTCTTGGGTCCTCTGAGTGAGCGTATGAATGTCAGGGAAAGAGGCCATGGAAAGCTTCTTGTCAGTGACGAAGAAATGGAAGCTGCTAGCTTCTATGTGGGCTTTTGTTTCTACAAGGTTTAAGCTCCCGTAGCTCGAAGGTTTCAGGCCTTTCATGAGATAATACAGATGCATCAGCGTGGAGTCTATTGAGCACTCCTTGGATCGACAGCATTGGTTGGGGTTTTGGAGCATCATTGGGGTTTTGCGGGGGTTTGTTTCATTCATTTAGTTGTGCTCATGTGCATCGGATTCGGAATGAAAGAAACATTCAAATATGGGATTGGGCCGATAATAAAGATCATGCAATGGTTTGCCAATGATAGTCACATATTCAATGAATTTTGGTGGGATCCTTCTTCAAGGCTTCTGGCAGCTGCATCTATGTACCATACCAGAAATAAAGAAGACATACGCCCACTCACAACTTTTCAAAATCTTGACTACTGATATGTATGACAGTACCGGCTATCAACACCGTCAGCATTGTGTGATGGCATAGAACATAGCCGGCCCAAGCTGACACTTCGGACGTGGTTGTTCATTCCGAAAGATTGCTCATTCAATAAGCAGAAAGACTTGCAGAATCTATCTGAACTGTATGGTTATCTACGTGAGATGCAAATTTATGTCTGGTCTTGTCTTGTGCTTCGACTGCTTGATTTTTAACATTGAGACTCAAAGGTAGACGGACGGCTAGAAGTGCTTTCCATACACACAACACTTATTAGCTAGGTAGTTATAGATATTCCCAACAAGCAGCAGATGTGGAGCACGGGTCGATCAATTGTCATTGAGACTTATCATTCATACTTGTCAAAGCTCTTATCAGGGTCTTTTTTGAAACTCAACCTATTTTTTTCAATCCCGTGCTTTCTTCAACACTTATCGAGTTACTAGTATTGCATTCATTCTCTCCAAATCTCAAGTTCTCACAGTCATTCACTCTACTTGCCCCTTCATGATCGATCGCTTCATTTGATATTGACAATCTTTACTGTTAGTCGAGGAGAGCCACGCCGTTTTAACACATCACCACTATATCGTCTTCTGCTCGTGTCTAGCTGGTCGTTTAGCCTATTGTTGACCTCGATCATCTCGCCTCGCCTCCATTCATTGTGACTTTGGACGTTCGAGTTCCCCAATTGGCCACACTCGCCTCATATATCTTATACGAATAAGAACAATACCTCCCTCGTATACTTACGACACAACACAATGGCTTCTATCAACGCGTCATTGAGCACTGGTGCGAGGAGATGTATCGGCAGCAGACAATATATGTCTACAGGCGTATCTCCACGCCAATACGGGACGAACACATCTCGATTGTCAAGATCCATTGCCGCTGCAGGTACGTTGTCTTGTATATTGTCGTTGCGTTCTCTTCGTCGTTCCATAAATACATATATATGTACATCTTTTTGAGTCAGAGAAAAAAGTTTCAGGACAGGGATGATTCCGAAAATCGGCTCTGATATATTGGAGCTCTGACTGACTTACCCGGACGCCGTCATCCCCATCATCTATCGTCCCTTCCTCCGGGATTTTGTGGGATGGTCTTATCCAACCAACCACACATGAATTGTGGGGGCAATTATCGTCCGCACCCCATTTTCCCCTGCCTTGACATATCAGATGGAGGGAGGGGAGGGGAGAGGAGGAAGCGTGGAAGGGTGGAATAGACACCGTCCGACTATTGTCATTGATCATGCGATGTCATTGACCTGATATGCTACGCCTTATTACACAACCCTCTCTCTTTCTCTTTCTCTTTCTCTCGTCCTGTTCTTTTCCTTCCACATATTAATTGTTCATGTCCTTTGCACGATTAATCCATTGCCTCGAAAGAAAGAGCCCGTACAAGTGAATGTACATAGACTAAAGCATTTCTCTAATCACCATCGACCTCATAATAGATTCTCTCCATTCTCGCTCACTGCTCCAGTCTCGAACTAGAACCATGTCCACCACTACCGCTCTCCGCAGTTTGAACATCAACAACATCAACCCACACGTCAAAGAAGCCAAGTATGCTGTCCGTGGAGCCCTCGCTGTCAAATCAGAAGAATACAGAGCCAAGCTTGCAAAGGGCGATAAGGATCTTCCATTCGATGCAGTCATCAGTGCCAACATTGGAAATCCGCAGCAATTGGATCAGCAACCTATTACTTTCTTCAGACAGGTCTTGAGTTTACTCGAGTACCCACCATTGTTGGAGAAGGAGGATGTATTGTTGAATGGGTTGGGCTATAAGAAGGATGTCATAGAGAGAGCGAGGTGGTTGTTGAAGGAAGTTGGAAGCGTGGGTGCTTATAGTGCCAGTGCTGGTGCGACGGGAATCAAAGACAGTGTGGCTAGATTTATTGAGAGTATGTTCTCCACTGTTTTGTGGTAATTGTATGGCTTGCATAGCTAACCTTCTCCCAGATCGAGATGGATTCCCCGCAGATCCAAAGGATATCTACCTCTCCGCCGGTGCCTCCGCTGGAGTCAACACCCTCCTTCACGTCATCTGTGCCGGTCCCAATACAGGTGTTCTAGTACCTATCCCACAATATCCTTTGTATACCGCCTCCCTCTCCGTCCTCAACGCAAAATGCGTCCCATACTATCTCGACGAAGCTCGCAACTGGGGTACAGACCTCCAGGCCATAAAAGATGCATATGCTGCCGCTGTCAAAGAAGGAACCGATGTCAGAGCTATTGTTATAATCAACCCTGGTAACCCAACTGGTGCAAGTCTCCCACCTCAGGATATTGAAGAAGTCATTAAATTCGCTGCCGAGAAGAAATTGGTTGTGATGGCAGATGAAGTATACCAAACCAACGTCTTTAAAGGAAAATTTCACTCTTTCAAACAAATCCTTCGCGATCTCCAATCCAAAACTCCAGAGAAATACGACAATGTTGAACTCGCTTCTCTGCATAGTATTTCCAAAGGCATGGTTGGCGAATGTGGACATCGAGGTGGATATTTCGAACTGTGTGGTTTCGATCCAGAAGTCGTAGAACAGATATATAAGTTTGTTAGTATCAGTCTATGCGCACCAGTTATCGGACAATGTCTTGTCGAACTCATGGTAAACCCTCCAAAAGAAGGCGAACCATCCTACGAACTATATAAAAAAGAATACGATGGTATATTTTCCGGACTCCAAAAACGCGCAACGGCTCTCTATGAAGCATTCAAGCAAATGGAAGGTGTAGAGTGTCCAGAGCCTCAAGGAAGCATGTATTTGTTCCCAACTATCCACATTCCAGAAAAGGCGGTAGAGGCTGCGAAGCAAGAGGGTATGGGCCCAGATGAATATTATTGCCATAAATTACTTGAGGCCACGGGTGTTTGCGTGGTGCCTGGAAGTGGTTTCGGTCAAAGAGAAAACACGCTGCATTTCCGAACGACATTTTTGGCGCCTGGTACGGAATGGGTGGGCAGAATTACAAAGTTCCACGAGGGATTTATGGGAGAGTTCAGATAGAGGGTTGTTACTAGAGTGAAGCGTGTGGAGAATTAGAGAAGGGGGGAAAGTGTGGAGTATGTAATGCAATTGCAAAGATGCGGAAAGGGAAAACCTACTCCACTAAATCAATAGATGAATATCTAGCTGTGAACAGAGTCTGAGATAGCTAGGAGGAAATATTACGGGAGGCAAATAAAAAAGGGAAGACTATGACAGAATTCAGGAAAGAAACGAAATTATGAAATTAGATATCTCTTGTAAATAAAGATACAAAATATACAACAGTTGATATAGCATAGCATAGCTCAACTTATAAATACACGTCTGAATGAAATTTTGAAACAACAAATTTCTCATACATACATACGTACCTACCTACCTACCTACCTACGAAAAAAAAAATCTGCAATATTACATATTCTACCCACACATCCAGCCATCCATCCATCCATCCGCAATCCCACCCACGTCTACTCACACATACCTATGCATCTGCATATCCATCCATTCATTCATTCTCCATCTATCCTTATTTCTAGCACCCGTCCGCCGTTTGCTCTAGAGTTCTAGAAAAGATACATACCTGCCTTCCTTCCTTCATTTCTTCTGCGCATTCTTACCATCATTTCTGTTACAATTACACTTATATTCCATGTCACAGACAAGGAGGGACGGGGCATTACGCAAACATTGCATCGAATTCTATTGTATTACACCCCCTAAACATGGATAAAATTAGGGAGAAGAATACACATAATCCATACACTGTCTAATCCTGCACTGTAGCATCACTTCTAGGTATGTATATACAATCCATGCACCAATACTCAAGCATTCTATTCTAATGGTGCCTTTTCGAAAGACTCCATATCCAATCTAAGCTTTGTTATCCAAGCCCTTAACACCTTCTAGCAAACCATCTGCCCAAGCGGGCGTTATGACTCCCGAACCCTTGGCATTTTTCGTCAAACCATTTCGAATCTTGAGAACGCTATCTACAATTACTGCGTCGATGCCTTCGTTTACTTGTTCCTATTTTTTTTCTGTTAGTATGTATATTCATATAGCAAAAGTTGATTGATAAAGTGAAGAGATTAAAAGGAAGAATAGGCGAGGTGATTAGTTCATGGGAAGAGCATGATGAGACAAAAATAACACATACCTGGACCTTAACCGGATCATTATTCAACGCCCCATAACTAACACAAACCAATCCACTATCCTTCACCACCTTAACCAATCTAGGACTATTACACAATGGCTCCGCCGCACTAACCACACCAAGCAAGTTCCAACGACTAGCAAATCGAATTGCCTCTTGCAAACTGCTAGCTCTGATATCTCCTACTGGACTCGTACCCGCATCTGTGAGGAAAAGAATTGGAATACTCGGCTGTTTAAACGACAGCAATAGACAAATGTCTGGATTAAACGAACTGAAGATGACCTTGCGCTTTTGTTTCATGTCGTAAACTTTTGCAAGTACTGTGTCGCAGAAACTATTCAGTTCCACGGCATAAGTATCCATTTCTTGCTCTTCCGTCTCGTGAAGCATAGGATATTTCATCTCGACATTGAATCCAACATTTTGGGGAAGTTCTCGGAACATCTCTTCAAGAGTTGTGAATGGTGCTTGAATAAAGTTTCCACGCGTATTGCCCTTGTAACCCTTTTCTTTGAAATCGCGAGTGTGCTTCATTCTTTCTGCCATGTCATTTTCGAACTCTCCTTGGCCTAGTGATAAAGATCTTTGACGATCCATACCTCTTTTGATGGCATGAACTCGCGGGGTATCCTTTGGAGGAGATGGGGGACGTGTTGAGCGAGATGTGGTCTCATTTACATGAAGAAATTGCTCCAATGTTAGAGTATGAACTGGGGCATCAATACCAGTTTCGGAAACAAGAAAATCATGGTAAATGACTGGAACGTGATCCTTTGTAAGCTGAACATCGAATTCGACATAGTTGGCTCCAAGATTAGCAGCTGCGATGAAAGACTGTAAAGTGTTTTCACCGAGTTGGAGTGACTTGTTTGCAGAAGTATTCTTGCCAAGACCTCTATGGCCAATGACCATTGTTGAAGACAACTCCTTCCAATATGTTTGTTGCGCGGTGATTCCCATTTCTGGATGTGAGAACGGCGTAATTACAAGGAAGTTAAAGTTTACAGTTCCGATATCCTCCAAAGTGTCTTTGGAAATGATTGGTACAGTGACATCTCCTTGAAGATTCATGCGCTTCAGTCCAATCGTTGGCCTAATGCTAGACAGGATTGCCATTCCTCTTCCAATCTTATGCTTTTCGCTACCAGCATATGTAGGTACGATATCGAAATATAACTTAACATTGGAGGCGTCGAGAGTTGTGAATACAATGGGATCGGTAGAAATGTTATCTTGAATAGGAAGATCAATAGTCATAGGCTCGCCAGTAGCCCCTTTTGCTGAAACCACAATTGACAGAGCAGTGTCGAGTTGAGTAGAATGAGCTTCCGAAATAGGAATGTTCTCCAACTTCACTGCAGGAATGTTTTTTCTCATATCCATTGACCCCAGGCTGACAAGAATCATGCTCTCATTTGTAAGATATCGATGTCCAAAAGTCTTGACGGGCTCAGTAACTCGAGAATTTGTGCTCTGTGATCGGAATGTTTCGATTGAAGAATGATTGGGTGGGGATGAACTGCCACTCTCTGCAGACTTTTCACTCCCAGAATTGCCTCTCTCTAATTCAACCTCTGCCAATCTCTCTGCAATATCCATATGACCCCTTAAAGCTGCATGCTCTCTAGCTGTCCATCCTCCGGCATCAGCTTTAGATAAATCGGCTCCAGCTGATATCAATAGCTCCACAATAGCAAGGTGACCATCAACACAAGCAACATGTAATGGTGTCCACGAGTAGACCTTCTCGGTGAGTTCAAAATCGGCCTTTTGATCTACTGTTCCTTGAATAAGAATGTCTGCACACTCCTCATGACCAGTTCGTGCTGCGATATGCAAGGCAGTTTCATCATTCGAGTTCGCATCTTTCCAATTGATATCAACCCCGGCATCGACAAGAAGTCTAACAATTTTCTTGAAGTTGGACTTTGTAGCCAAAGCAAGAACTGCACTTGACTTTGCAATATCACGTCTCATAGCAGCCTTTTTGTCGCTAGTACCCTCCCAATTTTCACCATCGAGAAGAGCTTTAGTTGTTAGAGGATGGCCCCCAATCACACTGAGATGAAGGGGTGCCAAGCCATCATTGTCTTGCCATTCCGGTGCATCGATTCCATTCTCGACATTGAATTGGCCCCAAGTCTGCATAAACTTCATAACTAATTGAGAAATTACAACAAAGCCAAATTCTGCAGCATAATGTAACGGAAGACGACCGTAAGAATCTTTGCCACTTAATGCTGATCTTTGATGGGGTTCCAAGTTACTCAATACAAAAGACAGAAGTTTGACGGACTCGTCTTCCAAACTCAAGAGCGTTGATTCTTGAAGTTTCTTCGAGTTTGGTCCTGGACTAGGTGAAAGGGCTGGCGTAATGAATCTAACGCGATCCACATCCATAAAAGAAACACTCTCTGGCTCCTTCTCTTGTGACTTTGCGGCAATTTTTGAACGACTGATGGAAATGACAAGACGATGAATACAATTGCGCGCATTGATATCTTCTGGCTCGTCTAAAGAGTTTATCATCTTCAGGAAGTAAATAATCGAGTTTTTGGACTTGCAAGATATGGATCGTTGCAATAAGTTCAAGAATAGCTTTTGCATTGATCGATCCCCGGCGTCAAAACCAGCCTCTGCAATAGCTTCCTTGAGGGTTGGGACATCATCAGTCCTAATTGCTTGATCGACCGTATCAACCAATCCACTGGGCAAATTGAGAATTGTTCTCGACGATACTCTCTTGATCGAGTGAGCGGAATGTACCGATAGCGCGTCATCATTAATGTTCTTCTCTCCCAAAACTGCAATCCAATCATTTGTCGTTTTCATAGCTTTGGATAAAGCAAAGTTTGCAGCAAAAGGCTTTAAATCGACCTTCGAAGCCATGTACCTCGCTTGGGTACAGACATTTGCGACCTTCTTATCCAGTTTCTTGGTGATCTTGAGGAAACCTTTACGATTTACCTCCCCAAACCACTGTAACTTTCTCAGTTGGGATCTGAGCTCAAGAAGTGCACCCAATAACTCTTCGACTTCATTGCGATCCAGTCCTTGTGTAGTGTAGACTTTTGCATCGCTATATCGTTGTTGGAGGAGATTAAGTCTGCGGGAAGCATCGTAGAATTTCTTGTTATAGAACGCATCAACATCCTCGAGGTTTCGATCGAGTGAGAAGAAGAATTCTGGAATCGGAGTCAGTTCAAAAATGTAAAATGTGTAGAAAATGACGTAATAGGCATACCTGTCAAATCAACACTTTTTCCATCTTTCGCGGCGTTCGCAGCAGCTTTGATAAGCTTCTTCAAGCCCTTGTAGTTGATATATGAAGATGACCATTCCGGGACCTGAGAAGCAGGTAGACTAGAAACACATGAGTACTGTGAATAGCTTCACATCAAGAGGAGGATACTTGCGTGCGTCCGAACTTCATGGTGTGAGAGTTCGAATTGTACAGAAGAAGTATGTAGTTTCGTGTAGGTTTGCGCAAAAGTTGTAGCACAAGCAGATATAAAGGCAATGATTAAAGAAATCAAACCACCTGGGTTATCTCAGAGAAATTGAAATGCAGCTCCGTTGATCAAACAATAGTTGCTCTACGTGATCCATTCAGTCGCTTTCCCGGTTCCTTTAAGACTGTTCGTCGGACGCGAGGATCCGTAGTATAATTTAGCCGTAATGATGACCAAGATTGAGGGATATTCTGAGTCGATTCCCCTTTTTTTTGGAGTAGTCAATTCCTTCGATTGCAAAAATGCCTGCTGTTGTTAAGATTCAATGAATATATCCACGTTTTGTGCAATACTGTCGGATTCGTCAGAATTCTGCCTTTCGATAGCTGGGCGGTGTGGATAGCTCGAGGAGTGGCGTTATCAGGAAGGGATGTGGAGGAATAAGCTCGGATATTAATAGACCAGCAAAAGTCACTCCCCCTTATTGATCTTTGACAATCACCTGGACCCAAGGTCTTGTGCTCTTGTCCTTCTCGAAGTCACGTACTCGTCAAGAATAAGGAGTTGACACAAATGAACATTCAGAAACAAGAACAATTTAATCAAAGATTTATGCCCTCCAGGGCTTTCTTTCATCTCTTAAACATTTTGCATCGCCAGGATGCTCGCGGCACATAAGTCCCACCTACGCATGCGGACTTTCCATAGCCACCATCATTGGTTTATCGACCGGACTTTTAAGTGATATACGGTAAGGTACTTTTCCCCATAATCCAGGATGGTGCCAAGGTAGCCAAGGGCTTGACCCTGCAGCAGACCACCGAGAGCGATACCATGCTTTCTTTCCCGATTGTGCATATGCATCTCTCTTCCTTTGGTGGCTTTCTGAGGCTGGATATGCTGTAGAACGGAGGACGTCAAGGCCATACCACATGATCTGTATGGAAATGTGTGCTGGCTACCGGGCTTACCGGAATTCTTATGCGTGGTGGAGTAATTCGGCAGGCATGAGGTTATATTCCATTCAAGATGGATTCCTGGCGTGAATCATTGAAAGCTTTTTAAAGAGAATTCCTCAAAAACTGGAGTCGGAGGGTACTTGACTCGAATATCCCAATTAACGTTTGGTTCCGTGTACACCGCATCTATTTATAAGCGCCACATGACAGCGGAGGCAGATCAAGGGACCAAAGTTCGTGGATCCAACAGATCTTTGTAAAACTTCTACACATTGATCATTTCCCAGTCCCATGGAATTGGTCGTGGAGATCTGGCTGAGAAAAATGTTTGACGACTTGTGATCAACGCATAGACCTAATAAGACTCGAAAATGTCTAATTGGAAAGTAAACATCATTTTAGGGGTTTTACCCCGGACTATTTGGGCATGATAATGAAACATTCAAGACACACACCGACTAATTGTGTAGTACTGGCACAGGTTAGCTACGTTGGTCTCTGTTCTAATGCATGATCTGATATAGGCCCGAGTCGTCTACTGCACATATAAAACACGAGGTACCGAGAAGTCGCCACAAAATGCTCGACATCTGTAACGCATTGCATCAATATCACATAAAACGGCAATGCACAATGTACCTCAAGCAATGATTGCTGTAAGACCGCGATTTGCGAGCGATGGAAGCAAGTGGGGTATCTTATCATGTAGAACTTTTGTAACAACTAATTAATGCCAACCACCTCTGCCTCTGCCCCTACCACCCCCTCTGCCACCCCCTCGATGTCCACGTCCTCCCCCGAACCCTCTTCCACCACCTCTTCCTCCTCGGCCTCTTCCTCCTCCCCTGCCGCCAAATCCTCCATCTCTTCGTTCTTCCACTGCCGGTGGTCCATTTTGCATTCTGATCTGCTTTTCCTCATCGGAAGCGTAAAACTTATTTTCCATTCCAAGGAGGTCGCAATATTCTTGCATTTGAGGGTTATTGTATTCTACCGGGCCTTCGTTCACAATTTCTGGCATGCCCTCAAAGAAAGGTGGCGCTGTGATGACGAAGTTCTCGGGAATCTCTAGTTTATTTTGCTGAACAATGTGCTCATCGACCCATGCTTGCTCTTTTTCAATCAGAGTTCTATAGTGATCCTCTCCCTTGTCCTCGGGAAACCTGCTTGCTTTATCCCCTAGAATAAGACCGCTGTTAAATGCTCGCGTGATAGCTAACCATTCCGGATCATATTCAAATTTTGGTTGAGCTCGTGGAGTAGATGTCGAAGTTTTTTCCGCGCTGTCATATGGTTGTACCTCTAAGAGCTGTAGAAATTTACGACCTGGTAAACACTTGTCTAGAGCAAGAAAGCGAACTGCCTTGTTCGTGATCTTGAGTGGTGTTGGCTGTCCTGGCTGTACCCTGGGTTCTCGATGAGCTGAGGTTGTTGGTTTGGAGAAAGCGGCTGGCAACTGAGCTCGGATATCCGATGGAACTGATGATGGGATAGATTCTTCTGTGGCTGCTGGGGTTTGCTTGCTTTTAGCATTGTCCGTTGTGGTATCAACATGCTTTGGTGCGTCCGTAGCTGATGGGCTATCGTCATCATCCATATCAAGGTCAATCTCATCATCATTGTGTGGTACTATGGGTTGTTGCTCTGTTGCATCGTTGATTTCGACTGGGGGCGCGACCTCAGTAGTTTTGACTTCTTCCTTTGGTTCCTCCACAGTGTTTGATTTTTGAGCGCCCTCGTAAGTTTTTACCGCAGAGAATTTGCAGTGTAGATGCGCGGCAAACCAATAAGGTGGCCTTAGACGATCCATGACATAGCTCGCAGCCAGATTCCCCAGCGAGCCGTCATTAGATTCTCTCTCGAAATCTGGTTTCATGTTCCACAACCTCTTCATGTCTCCATGTTTCTCAACAGCCCTCGGCCAGTCATGACTGATCCCAATATCAACCTGGGTTCCTACTTGTAGTAACTTTCTGATATCGTATTCGCGAACATGGTATATCGATTTGACATCGTCCTGGTTGTATGGCAATCGTTCATAATGACTTTTGTTGTAATTATAACCCTTCCATATTCCGCTCATACCAGCGATTCGCACTCCGCCCAATCGTACCACATTTGCAGCTCCCATGTAATAAATGTTTGGCGCAACCCATCCTCCATAATAAAGCTCCCATAGATGACTGCTAGCTTCGTGATTGCCGCCAACGAAAATGGTGAGGTATGGGGCTTTCTTGAGCCCGCTATAATATGCGTGGAAGTCTCCGATTTCTCGATATTTGACTGGACATGACATTACTGTAAGATCATTTGCGTTTCGTACTGCCTGGAATAGTCAGCAGAAGAATTCCCCCGAGGATAACGAGGGGTTGTGTCGAACCTGGAAGTCCCCTCCAATGATGAGGAGATCAACACCATCCCAAGTTCGGGCTTCGCAAGCTTTCTCTATTGAAGAATATATTGCATTGAGAGTGCCATGGCCCTATTGGAGAATTCAGCAGAATGGCTAAATAGATTGATCAAAATGCGTTAGAACTTACGCATCCCTCTACAGCTACGCGCAAACCATTGATTTCTTGAATGGAGGCAACCATTTTGGGCAGGTCCTCGGCTGACTTCTTGCTAGACAAATTACAAGTAATTATGCAGCTGCAGCTTCTCCCATTACGCAGACAAGACGAGTTTTGTATTCGCACAATGTTTTGCAGATGGTTACGGTTGGGAAATAATTTCATGGCATGTTCATCAGTTCGCTTGCTTGCTTTGGTCTAATAAGGTTGATAACTCTCAAGCGCAAACCGAAAATCAAAATTTATCCTAATCTCTCCTCACACAACGCGTCAGAACTTCAGACTCCTGATTCTCCATAACATCTCATAAGAATCATGGCAGATTTAGAATTAGCGGCGCGTCTACGATATTTGAATGAGTCGGCACATTTCCTGGCAACATCGGCACCTACTACATCAAAATATTTAGTGTCGCAATGCAATTCTCTAATGTTTGATCACGAAATTGAACCACCGGATTTTTCCAAACGAAAATCATGCAGTGCTTGCGGGACTATTATGTTATTGGGCTCGGAAGGCAAATTGGAAGTCAAATCGCAAAGCTTCAAAAAGAAGCCAATTCGAAAAAGAGCGAAGGGGGGTTCTAGGGTGGAAAAGGCGATGATATATACATGTGGTTCTTGCAACAAGATGACCAGAAATCGTCTGGATTCAGCTCCCGTGATATCTAGGTCGAAGAAGGGTGCAGTTCAAAATGGAGCTGTCTCTCAAACGGTTCCCTTACCGGCGCAGACTTTGACAGCCAACACCATGGCGCCGCCTTCTATGAATGCAAGTAGCAAGAAAAGGGCCAAGACGCGCAAGCTCGGTGGGCTTGGAGCATTGCTAGCAAAGCAAAAGGCATCACAGATAAGCTCATCCGGGTTCGGTCTTGATTTGATGGATTTGATGAAGAAGAGTTGAACGTTCCAGCATGTCTCCTCAAATTTGCCCGAGATTGTGATCAAGATGCAACATGTATCAATCAGATATGGGCGGAAAAGTCGTCACTGTGGGATATGCGTACTGTGTCCCCCACGCCATGGTATTGTCAACAGAAACACTACGGCGATATGTGGCTCCCTCTGATGGACGTCAAGTTCTTGATCCGGTCGTGAGGACTCCATGCATCAAGAATACGACGATAAGACAGACACCCATACACCCATACACCCAATACAAACTCCTCATCGCGATATAACATTTTTTCCTCGACCCATTCATCCATCTATGACAAACCAGACCTTCCACTGCTTTCTCGGACTTTCAGCCTAACGCCTGATGAGGTAACGCGCCCCGCTAAAGATTTATAACCGGGGTCGAATCTTATCAGACAAATCGAAAAATAATTTCTCGGCCCCTCATAAACGATTGCCCCTCCAATTTTTTACAATCATTACTGTGCGTCATATCAAATTTACACAAATTTATCAACAACAACAACAACAACAGCAGCAGCAGCAGATATTCAGAGATTATGGCCGATACAAACCAACCCGAAACAAAGCCAGACGGTGCTGTCTTCGACGATTATTTTGAGAGCTTGGGACAAAAGGCACAAAACCTTTCAGCCAACGGCCAAAAAGATGGTGCCGCAACCAACAGCACATTGGAGTCGGATGAAGAGCAGAGGGTAGTGGATGAAATCGAATCATTATGTATGAACTGCCATGAAAATGTATGTTCTGCCACCATCACTATCAATAATGTTTACTAATCCTCTCACCTTAGGGAATTACCCGATTACTCCTCACACGAATTCCCTTTTTCCGCGAAATCATCCTCATGTCCTTTTTCTGTCCCCATTGCAACTTTAAAAATTCCGAGATCCAATCTGCTGGAGAAATTCAACAAAAAGGATCCAGATTTGAATTGCGCCTCACAACTCTTGAAGACTTCGCCAGACAAGTAGTAAAATCTGATACTTGTACTGTAAAATTCATTGAGTTGGATCTTGAAGTCCCAGAAGGACGAGGACAGTTGACCAATGTAGAAGGTCTTTTGAGCATGATTCTTGACGATCTTGCTCTCAAACAACCAGAAAGAAAGGAGCAAATCCCAGAAGTTTACGAAAAGATCGAAGATGTTATTACTAGAGGCCGAAAGATGCTCGCAGGCGAGGCCTTCCCTTTCAGATTATCTCTTGATGATCCAGCAGGAAATTCATGGATTGAACCAGACCAAAAGGATGGTGTAGGAAAGCTCGCCAAAGTTCAATACCCAAGAACTCCAGAACAAAATGAGGCTCTTGGTCTCAGTGGTGAACAAGATACTGAAGCTGCGACCGGAGGACAACCTACCGCCGCAAGTTTCGAAGACGATGATATTATCCCCAATGAAGTTTATTCTTTCCCAGCTACCTGTCCTGGATGCACAAGGCATTGTGTTACACATATGAAGATGGTTGAAATCCCACATTTCAAACAAGTCGTCATTATGAGTACCGTATGTGATCATTGCGGATATCGTTCGAACGAGGTCAAGACTGGAGGTGAAGTGCCAGAGAAGGGTAAATGCATTACTCTTAAGGTAGAAAGTCCCGTAGATCTAGCCAGAGATATCCTCAAGTCAGAGTCTTGCGCATTGGAATGCCCTGAACTCAAATTATCGGTTAACCCTGGAACTTTGGGAGGAAGATTTACCACCGTTGAAGGTCTACTTACACAAGTACGAGATGATTTACATCAACAAATCTTCGATGTTGGTGATGCTGGAGAAGGTGGAGATGGCATGGAATCAGAATCTAAGAAGAACTGGAAGATATTCTTTGATGGTATTGACGAGGCCATCAAGGGCGAAAGAAAATTTACTATCATCCTCAGAGATCCATTGGCTAGTAGTTACGTACAGAATTTGTATTTGCCAGACGAGGATCCATCGATCAAGACTGAGGAATATGAGAGAACAGCGGAGGAGGAGGAAGATCTAGGTCTTTCTGACATGAAGACCGAAGGCTATGTAGATGAGGTTGGAGATGAGAAGAGGAGAGTTGAGGCTGAGAAAGCCGCGGCGGAGGAGAAAAAGGAATAAAGATCTAAGATGTTTACTTGAGACCAAAAAGTCTGATTTAAAATAATAATATCCACCAATCACAAAGCCTCGCTTTAGCTACACTTTTGCTTTCTCACCTGCGCGTATGGCAAGTGCCCTGAAGTTTCAAACATCCACATGCTTATGGTGATTAGTATTTTGATGCCATATTTTTCATACCTTTGCATTAGAGACGAGCTGCGTAACACAATTCTATATCATAGTTCATTCTACGCTCTTAGCCCAAGTCGATTGTTAGCCGTAGCTCCTCCAGCACCGCAGCTAAGGTAGCATTTTGCCCAGGAAACCCGCTTAAATCAGGTCTACCAATCAAGAAGTAGCGGAATGTCACTGGTCCAATAGAAAGCTTGGGCCAAGTCTAGACGAATTCCCCTACAAAGTCTGAGATATTTTCCTCTATATACCTACTTTTCAATTTCTCCTACCACTCGATAGAATAGCTCGTTTCATATGAATCTTTCTTTCTATACTCGCAATCTTCTACGGAAAACCCTATTTGGAAGATCAACAATTCAAATGAGTCTTTCTCCTGCCTCCCGGAAGTTTCGAACGTTAGCACAATGTCCGCAACTTGCCATTACTGAAGCACAGGATGATATCGATATCAGAACTAAATATCGACCTTTCTTACTGGACCCTGAAACTGAAGCTACGGATTGGATCTCCCAGTTAGAGTTAGACTCTGTAGTTACTCAAGTGGAAGAAAACTTAGCAAAGACTAGCTCTAGATTAAAAGTCTTGGTCCTCTATGGGAGCTTACGGCAACGGTATGCTTCTTATCAATGTGTTTAGTGTACGAAATATATCTAACGAGATCAAGATCTTATTCAAAATTAATGGCTTTTGAAGCTTCCCGAATTCTCCACCGTCTCGGCTGCGATGTTCGAGTGTTCAATCCGAAAGATCTTCCCATCCGCGACTCAGTGGATGCCTCTCATCCCTCAGTCCAAGAACTCCGAGAGCTATCCCTCTGGTCCGATGGACATATCTGGTGTTCCCCCGAGCAACATGGAAATCTCACTGCGGTTTTCAAGAACCAAATCGACTGGATCCCACTTGCCACCGGCTCGGTTCGTCCCACTCAAGGTCGCACGTTGTCGGTAATCCAAGTTAATGGCGGCTCACAAAGTTTCAATGCGGTTAATAGTCTTAGGATTCTGGGGAGGTGGATGAGAATGTTCACATGTCCTAATCAGAGTAGTTTGCCAATGGCGTGGAAACAATTTGAAGACGAGGGTGGCGATGGGAGTGGAAAGGCGAGATTGCTGCCAAGTGGAAATAGAGAGAGGCTGGTGGATTGCATGGAGGAGTTTGTTAGGTATACAATTGTTATGAGGCCTCATTTTGAAATGTTTGGGGATAGATTTAGTGAGAGGAAGGAGAGAGCAGAGAAGGAAAGGAAGAAAAATGAGATTCCTGTAGATAAGATTTGAGCTTTAGATTTTGCTTCAGCGGAGGAGTTCGAATATGGCAATCACAACCTAAACTTTCAATTGAAACCAAATAATGTTTAGATTACTTATGATATGCTACACTTGGGAGAGGGTCTTACAATTCGTGCACTCACTGTTGAACAATATAGCATTTATAGTATTAGGTTCAAGGAAATAAAATTGAAGTCTGTTGCTTAGATGTGGCCGTAAAAGCTGTCTCTTATCCAAAAGCTCCACAAGATCACTTCCCATACATGTATGCAGGTGAATAGTCACAGGTTGCGCCAGTTCCCATTGTTGGGAACGTAGGCCTAAATGCAACAACTCCATGTCCATGTTGACCTCCGCCTAGTGTTCCAGCGCCTATAGAACCCTGCGTATTCACTGCTATGTATGAATCCCCATCTGACTGTCGATTACCACCATTAAGACTTACACGAGAAGAAATGACTTCTTCGGCTGGGCCGGAGCGCACGCCAAGAGGCTTTTTGGAAAAGCTCAACCAAATTCCGCATTTAGTAATGTTTTGAATAGACGTCCCATTGAACTCTTGGATATATCTGGTGGCGAAGGAAATATTCTCAAATTCGGCGAAACACATGACCAATTTTCTTAGTTGTAAAGCCTCAGCGTTAAAAGCCTGTCTGCTCAGAAAATGTTGCCATTATTCCGGACGGTGTTATCAAACTTTCAAAATCAGCGCTAATTTGGTCCGCTTGAAGAACCTGGTGGGAACGTGGAAACTGGACCTTCCATCGAAGCAAGAATTCGTTTAACCTCGTCTGCTACATCACTACCGCCTTCCTGGGAGTAATGTGCGACAATGCTCTTCATCAATAGCCTTGGGTTGGGCAAAGATACATCTTTCGCTCCAAAAGCGGTGCTGATTTGATGAAATGTGTTTTGCAGAGGAACTACATAGGCATCGCCAGACGGATTCGATGCAACTACGTGGCCATAGACTTCCAGCGTCTCCTGGTCCACGACCAATGAGCCACAGTCACCATAAAAGACACCTGAACAGACATTGTTAGCTAAAGTTTCGCCTGGAAAATTCTCAACTTACCTCTAGAATCAGAAAGAATTACGTTCCACGCCTGACAGAGATTTTCACCTGGTTTACCTCCAATGTAGGAAATCCTATTAAGTAGTACACCCTCTCTTGTTCCGCTCACGCCAGAGATCATGAAAACTTTGACTTCGCTAGTTTTTGGGCCTGCCGAAACTGTCTCGAAGAACTTGGGATTTGCTAGTTCATCCTCCGAAAAGAATGCGTTAGGTCGCTCATAGTATCCATCATCAAACTCAATCAATGCCCAGTCGAGGTATGCCGTCGTCTTATCTGTGATGGATAAGGAATCTGCCTTGTGGCCATTTATAGATTCACCATAATGTTCAGTCGGTCCGTGACTAATGGTTATTTTGGCATTTGATCGTCCGGATGACACTGATTCAGGGTCTGAAAGCCGTTCGGTATTCTTTGTATCTTCATATTTAACATTATCAATCCATGGAAACTCTGATTCACTATCTTCCGAGTCGTCTTCGTCAGGCAGAACTTCTGGTTCGATTGCAATCGTTTGTTGTTCTTCATCTCTCTGATTCTCGAACAGATGATCCACAGTCAAACCATATAGCTTAGAGTCCATACTAATAAGTAGCCCTAGGGTCGAGGTACGATCGCCATAATTTACCAATGATCCACACATTGTGAGGAACGAACGGTTACTGGTAACCACTTGCTCCGTTGCGGACCTTCTTTGGGTAGGCGTGTTTGCTTCTCTCCAGTAGACGATATTAAAAGGTGTTACAATAGGAACAGATACTTGTAGATAATGCTTGCTAGGAGTAAATTGAAATTTGTCCCGAAAAGAAGAGCTCGTCTGCTGATATTGTCGACGGATGTGCTTGCTGCCTAATAATGATCTCAGACATTTGAAAAGAGCTTTAGAGCAGAAGATGATGACGGAGGCACCTGCATTCGCGGGACTACTTCCACAAATACATAGCTCATAGTTGATCTTTGAAGTGTGATATTTTAGAAACTTGTGAGCATCCACAGCCTGCTTAAAGAGATCGACGAGCTGTGGATATCGCTCTTGGAATTCCGGTGTGACTGGTGCATGAGGGTAGATATTCTGATCTGTATCAGGCACCATTCTTGGGTCGGCATAATCTGGAGAGGCCATTCGGGAGTGTTGTATAATAGGTATTGTCGTGTCAGAGTGAACAAGATTCTGCGAGGTACTCGGGCTGTTTTTCGGCAAGGAGTTTCTCTGTACAATATAAAATGCAGTAAAATCCTGAAGAGTGTTTTGCGAAGCACCCGGGCGGCTTTCTGGCAGATGGCTCTGCACGGTGGGACTATTAGAGGGTCTAGTAATAGCCCGAAGAAGATTTTGCGAGATAGTATGAGGGTCTTCCGGTATGTAGCAATGATGTCCTTCTCTTGTTTCACTACCTTCGGGCCGGCGATGGATTGTAGGGACGTTTGATGGAAATTTTCGTGATTCGAAGGATATTGAGTTGAAAGCTCTGCCGCCGACAAATGAACCTTCCCACGCGTTGTTAATATTGTTCAACGGCTGCTTGTTGTTTAGGATCTCTATTAGACCGCGCTCAACGAGAGTCTCAGCACTCATTTTTTCAACAAAATTCAAGTGTATGAAATATCAACTTTGACAAGCTATCGTCACCGTAGAGGCGCAATGGCTGTTGAGAGATAAGAAGCCTTTGGAAATTTTGAAGAGGTCGATTCGTGAGGTTAATGAAGACAGTGTTGAGAGGTAAGATGAACAATACTCATGTATTGTGGCTTGGGCTGTGCCGAAGGACTCTCCAATTAATATAGTAGAAATAATAAACTTAAGGCCTGTTGTATTATGAAGTCTTTTTGACACAAACAAAAACAAAATTCAACCTTTGAGTGTAGATTGCTAGTTTTAGATGTAGACTGCTAGTTTTGAATATGGATTGTTAGTTGTCGGGATAAGGATCGTAAAGACCATAAAACGCTAGCACCTCGGCACGTGAAGCAATATTACAATAGTATGAACTGTAGTACTGTATTCACTTCACCATCCCCATAATGATATCAATACTAGTTTTGAATACAGATTGCTAATTTTAGATACATTTTATAGAATCGTACAATCATACAATCATACAATTGTTTCTAAAACTAGTCATCTGATTGGTCCACAAAGCTGTTTAACTTTGTGAGCGATTGTATGATTGTATGATTGTATGATATACATTTCAAACTAGCAATCTGTGTTAGAAAGTTGAATTTTGTTATTATTTGTTCCAAAAAGGGGCTATACATATATTGTCGAACTTCTCTTGAGACTGTCAGATTTTATGCTTGAACCTTTCATTTCAAACTACATTCTTACATCTCGAACAATACATAGTACAGAATGCGACCCGCCACAACAAACGAAAAAAGACAGTTTGTGAAAGACCTCTTCAAAGCGGAAGAAAGGCTTGTCGCATTCAGTAAATACTTCCAAGTCTACGACTGCTTGACGAGTCCCAAATATGCAATAACTCAAGTACATCCTTCCGCCTTGAATTCTCATGGTGATATTCGAATGTTAGCTCTAGAACTGAGAGAAAACCCACAAAGAACACGCGAAGAATTCAAGGCTAAAGTATTTCCACAGATTTCGACAGATCCAGAGATCGTGATCGACCAGGAGCGTGCTATTAATGTCGCCGTACAAATTACGTTGATGATTGATTGTTCTGGTAAAGAGCGTCATTACGAAGGCTACAAGGTTGGGGATTTTCGGCCAGTCAGCTGGAATAGTTCAGAACCGTTCGCCGATTTTGTTAAAAAAGTCTTTCCAATAAATGTTCACGATCAGGAGAAAGCTCGGACGGCATTGAGAGAGAAGAATGCCTTGAAATGTTGGAAGTTAAGGAAGCGCGCACATATAAAGTTCTTCCCGACAGACAACTTAGCAGAGCACCTCCTCTACGACCCCCAAGATAACGTCGTCCGTCTCTTCCGTCAAACAGCATTCCTAAAAGCCCATCTACGACTTTCCGCTAGCCAACCTATCGAGCTCGGAATTGCTGAAAGTCTTAAATTGTGAGACTTCATCGATCCCAAAAGAACTACCTTCATCAGCTCATTCTAACTTGCATTTCTAGAGGAACGTTACCACCGCAACTGCTTCTAGAGACATTACATTCCTTGCAAAGCATATTGTTCCCTCCAGCCGATGAAAAGTCGTCTCGATTCCTGGAAAACATTATTCAAGATGCAGAACCAAATTTTGACCCCGATTGCCTGCTTTATAAGGGATACAATAGAACAGTGCCGGAAAATTTCGAATATCATTACTGGGGTGATCGGCTTGCTAAGCTAAACCAGATTGTGACACATCCGAGGTCCAGTCATCGCATTGGGAAGTGGATACAGAGCAATGCTTCGGAGAGGAATGTCTTGTTTGTGGCAATCTTGTCTCTTGTGCTTTCTGCAATTTTTGGTTGCTTAAGCGTTATTTTGGGAATATTTCAGGCATGGGTTGCATATATGTCTTGGAAAGCGCAGGTAAATGCTCCGAAAGCCCCGTGAAATGTTGACGTTGGATGCGTAGGAGGACTTGTAAATTGATGACAGTTGCCTCTGAGATGACTATGCGTCCATATGTAGTGTCTAAGAGAAATTGATCTGACAGTAATTTCATAAAAGTGCATGTGAATAGAAGCGAGCGCGATGGGGGGCTCAGCGGAGCAAATTGGGGGAGTGATGGTTCAGAGGGTGCTAGGGCAATGATGTCCGATAGTCATGGCACAATTATGGAGATATTGAGTTGGAGTAAATTAAGTGAAGGATCTCATTGTTTGAAAAAGAGTAGAATGGTAGAATCTTTTAACTAGGGATTATACTTGGTCGTATCCGACCATTCCGCTAACATCTATCTCGCTACCCCTTTTCCAGGTCCTCGGCCCCACAAACTACTTTGCCAGAGAAGCTCACTTGTGAATCATGAAATTCTAAATGATCTAGAAGACCATCTAAACAAGAGTACACAGGTAACATCGACAGTCTTCAAGAATGACCCAAACCGAAATCACGCAGCATGAAATTAAGGCGAGTGCCTCCCCTATGTCAATAGCTTACTCCAGTCCGAAAATGATCGATAAAAGGGGGCCAGACGAGAATTGAAGGTACAATAGCAATTCAGAGTTCAGGCGGAACACAGATCTAGAGGCAAACTCACATCCAGCTCCTATATATGCCCTCGTCAGAGTACTGTAATTGGATAACACCTAAATTTGTGTCATCACTAGTCGCACGTCCGACAAATGCACCGCGTGCATTTGTACTTATCTATTATCGGACGTTTCGCGTCTAATGAAGGTGCTCATCTCGGCAGGTCAGGGGTCAGGGCTTGGGCTGGGCTGGGTTACAAGGGCTAGATGGGGAACCATTTAAGGCTGTTACATGGACATTCGTAGATTTTTAAGATTTTCCGGTCTTAATTCAAGAACCAGGTATTTAATGAGCTTGGTTTATAATTTCAGCCTTCATTTGGTCTTGTGTACAAGCCTAGGGGGGGTGGGGGGCTTGTTGACCAATCAATGGTAACGTACCTTAGATCATGGTGTCGAATTATTAGTACTTCAACAAGATTAGACAAAAAGCTTCAACTCCAGCCCTAAGCCTTGGGGAAGAGGTGGTTGCGGGAAAGAAATTGCTCTAGCCAAGCCTATAGATTTAAAGGGTATACAATATGAGTTGAAATTTTAACTCTCTGACTACGACCTAATCACCGATCGAATCTATGAAACCCAAGATTCAAAATCCAAAGCCATAACCTAAAATCTAATCCTCCAATCCGTGACCCATGACCCACGACCCTTGACACCATAAATTCACCTAAATACAATCATTTCGCTTGTGTGGTTCTACTATCATCCTTGTCATCATCACCGTTACACGTCTTTTGCGCTCTTGCATTCAAATCAGCGCCACTTGCTAACAATAATTGAACTCCAACTTCGAAGCCCTTCTCAATAGCAATGTGCAAAGCAGTCCAACCCATATCATCATAAGCATCAATGCCCTGTTCCCAATCTCTCTTATCGTACTCCCACAAAAGCAATCTTAAGACCCCTTGATGCTGATTCATGGTAGCCCAATATAATGCCGATCGTCCCCGTCGGTCTACATCACTAATTCGAGCGCCGTGTGCAAGAAGTAGACTGACTACGGATTCATGTCCGTCTATTGATGCATGAATTAAAGCTGTTCTCATGTCACTATCCTTTCCGTTGCAGTCGATATTGTGTGAAATAAGGGTGCGGACGATCGGCTCGTGACCTCGGCGAGCGGCAATGTGTAGAGGACTGAGCCATCCTTTGCTTTGTCCATCTGATTTGGGTAATGCTGAAGTGGGTGGCTCTTTTGTCAAAAGCGGTTGACCGGAATCGTTGTAATTATGTGGTATCAAGGTCATGCCCGGATGAATGTGCGGTTCACGCCGAGAGCCTCTATGCTGTGCATGATCGGAGCGGCTGGGTGAAAAGACACTGCCCAGGGTCCCATAAACGTTGAAGTAGTCTGAGCTCATAGGGCTAGTTGATGGCGTCCTTAATGCGCTTAGAGAAATGAAGTCCAAATTTGGGTCGTAATTCCCTTCAAAGTCGGTTATTGGCGGTGTCGCAAAGGAGCCGTTGCTGCCGGATATTAAGCTGTCCATGAAATTGATGTCGTCCGACCCTTGAACGCCATTATTTGGTGTATCATTCGGGGATCCCGTCGTCGAACTGCTAGATGTTTGTGTAGAAGTGGCTACCCTGATGAGATAATCGGACGAATTGGTGCCAAGGTCTGTGGAATCTTGAGGATCTGGGACCTCTATCAAGTCAGTTTCAGCAATCGAACGAGAATCTCGACTGTATACTGGCTGATTGATATCGTTCAGCGTATTTTTTGGTGTCTTGCGCGACTCTGTTCTCCTGATTAGACCACTGTCCACTGGCTGTGGGTTCGTAAATGATGGTGCTAGTACTCACGACGAAATTTGCGTTGGGCGATGCGATTCTGTGATCTGCGACGATTAACAGGGTCAATCCTCCATTCAATGCCCACCTCGACCATTTTTGCGACACGAAAGAAAGTCAGTTAATGTTCATGTCAGGCCTCAACAGTTTTGACGTTGTGATCTTAGGGAACGTCAGAACCAATATAGTACTTGCTCACATTGAACGTTTTCCAACGCTTGATAAATTCATCATTATCGGCGTTGCACCACATTTGCTGACGGACAGGGGGTGGTCCTAAAGATGCTCTGTAGGCATACAAGATACCACCCTGGAGATCTCGGAGCAGGATATAACACCATGCCGCGCCATGGCACCGGGTACACTATGGCTATTTTTTACCTACAATTACTGCTTATTTTAATTGGAGGACGAATGGATTAGGGGACCAGAAACGGTTGGTCCGATGGCACGAGCTATTTCCGTAGGGGAGTAGATAGCACACAGGCCTGGCGTGAATCGTGTGATACAGGTGGAAAAAATGGACCTAGCTAGGTTTAGGGGGATGAAGAAAAACCAAACTAGCTGTTTAGCGATGACACAATTTTAAAGTTTCTGGAGATATTCGCACCCTTGATTATCTACAACGTGTGCGCACGAAGCGTACTATAAGATAAGAAGAACTAGGACTTAACGGATCACCTTCGCATTAATCAAATCAAAATAGTGGAAACCCAAGTAGAAACTAGGTCACATGACTGAAGCGACCGAGCCTTTCACATTTTTATGTTTTAGGGCATTAATATTACCTATCACACTGACTGAAACTTACAACTAAATACGAATTCTAGGTACTTGATAAATGTATTATAAATTGATCTTATTCAAACTCTATATAAAGCCCAAAGAAACAACAAAGAGTATCAAAATTTATAAAACTTAAAAATTTAATAAATTGATAAAGAGAGATAGAAGTCGAAATATTTAAATAGTATATTAGATGCTTATTAAGACTACTACTTGATGTAGTAGTGTCTCTTGTTAATTACTATATTTACTATACTATTTAAGTAAACGAAAAACCTCGTATACTTAGAAATTATTCATTTCAAAATTATATAACTATCAGATCAATCTATTGATTTTCGATCTCGGAAACTAGAGCTAAGAATAAGAAAATATTTAATTCTCTACTAGCAAAGCTTTTATATCATTCAATTGATTATTAATAATATTATGATATTTAAATGTCAGTAGTAGTTTTAATAGTTATCTTAGTTTCGATGATTTGATGTACGGGGTTTTTCGTTCACATCGTGGGACACTATCACTGGTCTTATCGCTAGTCCCGTTGCCGCTTTAAAGTCACGATGTCACTTGATGAAACAATGCAGGAAAAAATCCGATTTAATGGAGTAAAAGCGCCAAGTAGAAATTGCTAGGAATAAATATAAAAGTGTCAACAACGTGTCCTGGCTATGAGAGCTTCGATACGAGTTTTTCGCACAGTGCATTGAGTGAACTTGCATTAGTAATGTCAAGTGTCGTTAATTCGGCCCCAAGCTCAATGCGAATCCAATTCCGTAGCTCGACTGCTGCGAGCGAATCCAATCCATATGATATCAGGGGTTTGGCCGTTTCCATCTCGGTTTCCAACCGTAAGATCTTGGTAAATTGCGCTGCAATCACCTCCACACATACTTTGGCCAGGGCTGCCTTGTCAGCTCCTGATTTGCGCATCATCCGAAATGCTTCTATTGTCTCATCGCCCTGGCTACTTCCGCCATCTTTATTGCCACCCGCCGCACTTTGAAAAAGATACCCAAATCTTCCTTCGTAAGAGAGATCTGAATCCTCGGGCAGTGGAAACCCAATGCCAGCAATCAGTTGTGTGCTGCTACTTGCATTAATTGGTGCTTTCTCGTCTTGCTGCAGGATGGAATAGCTCAATATCTTCCGCAAAGTATTTTCAGTTACGGGTGTCCACTGTCTCTTGTCGAAACGAGCGTCGAAACCCTCTTGCTCGGCCACGTAGCCAACATCCTCTATGAGGCCGAGATCAACAGAATTTGCCCGGAGACCGAGCGTTTCACGATACTGGGCAAATGCATCCAGAAATGTGTTTCCTGCAGCATAATTGGCCTGCCCCTTGTTTCCAACAATTCCGGAGATACTCGAGAGCAAAGTGAAGAAGTCCAGTGGCTCTTTCTGTTCTTGAGAAACATGATGCAGATTCCAAGTTCCATTGAATTTGGCGTGAAGGGCTGTGTGGTAATCATCCAGTGTCATGGTTTCGAATGGTTTGTCTCTGAGTATCATAGCCCCTTGAATGATCCCGGCAATTCGTGGCGATGTTTCCTTGAAGACTTTACTCATAAAACTCGCGCTCGCAGCGTCACCCTGGGCATCTACAACCTCGCATCCATATGCAAGGCAGTTTTTCACAATCTTCTGCGACGCAACATCGCTAATGCCACTTCTGCTACAAGCGACGATATGCTTAGCTCCATGCCGCGCCATATGAATAGCCAGGGAGCCACATAGGCCTTTTAAGCCACCAACGATGAGATAGGAAGCATCAGATCGAAGGTTGAGTTTGCGTGTTGCTGGCCTAATAGGAACCTGCGAATCTATCCCTTTATCGGAGATAACGACTTTCCCTATATGTCGACCGCTGCGAATGTAGGCGAGTGCTGCTGGAATGTCGTTGAATCCAAAGATAGTGACTGGGTGAATGGGCTTCACATGGCCACCGTGAACCAACTCGAAAATCTGGTCTAGCAATCTAAATAAAGTGGCACAAAAAGTTAGAATCTGACTGACCAAAAATAACATCTTATAGAAATAGGGACAAAGGAAGTTTTGCGGAGGCGTTTGGGATGGGGGGGGGCATACCTTGAAATTAATGGATCTACAATGTTCTCAGTGTAAGAAAAGTCCATCGCTCTGTATGAGCAGTTGCGATCGAACGGCTCCATAGATAAAGTGTTACGGTCAACGATGTCTTTCTTTCCAATCTCAACCATAGTTCCACCATCAGCGCAGATTCGCCACGAGGCATCGAGCAATTCTCCAGCGAGGGAGTTGATGATAACATCGATACCGCGGCCATTAGTTGCATGCATTATCTGCTTAGCAAACTTTGTGTTGCGCGAGGAAAATATACGCGACGGTGGAATTCCGTAGTGATCGGTTAGAAATCTGCGCTTTTCCTCTGTGCCAACTGTAACATAGATTTCGGCCTTCTTGTATTGGGCTAGTTGGATGCATGCAATTCCAACACCACCAGATGCTGAATGGATCAGAATAGACTGCCCTTCTCTCAGATTGGCAATATCGTAGAGAGAGTAGATTGAGCACAAGTATACTGAAGGTATAGTTGCGGCATCCTCAAAGCTCATTGAATCTGGTATGATATGAGCTCTTCCGACGCCCAGTTGGAGACGATTTGCATAGCTTCCTCCATTCAGGAAGCAGACGCGGTCTCCAACCTTGAACTTCGTCACATCGGGTCCAAGTCGTTTTACGATACCGGCTCCTTCGTATCCAGTGGTGTACTCGTTCTCTGGAACAATTCCCATCGTCACAGCGACGTCCTTGAAGTTGACACCCACAGCCATGACCTCCACCTCAATCTTTCCTGAATCTACCGGCACCTCTCCAACGGCAGTCTCACACCATGTAAGACCCTGGAAAGTTCCAAGACGCTCAGCTCTCAACTGAACGGCTGCCTCAGTTTCATGTAGATTCTTGAGTATAGGCTCTGCGCCTTCAACTTCGGCTCTCTTGAATTCATTCACTCGAAGGTCCGGGACAACTCTCTGCACATACAAAGTCCCGTCGCGTTCTACGAACTCTGTCTCAATGACAGTTTTGGGGTCTTGATTGATTTGGAGCGAATTGAGAACCGCATCGATGGCATAATTCGTGGCGGAACCAGCGCTTGACTCTACGTCTAGGACGCTAAGTTTGACGCTAGGATCTTCTCTACGAGCCACGCGGAATAAACCATGAACAAGGGCATTATTCGGGTCTGTTACCTTGTATTGTGCACCTTTGGTGACCCAGAGCAGATGAGTTCCAGAATTGATGAGCATCTTGAGGCCTTCCCACTGAATTGCGTTGATTTGGGTCAGCACTGGGGTATGAAGCTCATCTAGGATCAACACCACTGTTCCTGTTGTTGCAACATTGTTCGGCGAGTACGCTACCTCTGTGACTGTCCACCCGGATACTTCCAACACAGCTTTCAGCGATGAATCCAATGATGGGGTAGTCTCCGAAAGCCGTATGACAGATAAGTTTCTGGGTTGCGAGGTAATCTTCACTTCACTAGTATATAATGACCATGCCGGACTGTCATTATTATCAGCAATCTGCAGAACAGAAGTGATTCCTTTCAATTTCGCCGCTTCTTGTATCGTTAGAGAGATTGAAAGTCGCTGTGTAACACCCGCGAGAGTCGCATCGGACTCGAGTAACTTTGTTTCGGACTCTTGAAGTTCATTGGGTGTTATGTTTTCGGTCACAATGGGGATCTCAGAGTCTTTCACAATGAATTCAGAGGACTCAATGGCTATCCCTGGGGTATTAGGAGACCCTGCTGATAACGGCGATTGAGACTTCTCGTCAAGAAGAGGAGTAGTTACAGAGCTAATGCTTGATTGCAAGTCACTCTCCTGCACCACAAGCGCAAACCCTTTGTCGGAAAGATGAGATTTGATATAGTCGAGACTATCATTCAAGCTCTGGTCAACCACTGGATTCTTCGCAACTTTGAGAATCACAAGGTCGTAAATCGCATCTTGTGGCAAATCCAAGGCATCTTTAGTGGGGTTTATTAGAAAGAACGATGAGTTGCTCTTTGCCTTGTACTTGTTTTGGACAGAGACGAGACCTTTCGCATCTCCTGAAGCATAGTCGTACTGTAGATAAGCTGATCTTGATAGCGAATCTTCAGACTCGAACCAAATAGATCTTGTCTCACTATGGTTGAGGCTGACCTCAAGAATTTTCAAAGCAGGCCTCTTGTGCGCAATCAGATTGATAACCGAATCAAGTTGTGTCTCGGGATTTGCTGCATCCAGACTACCCAACTTTTCCTGGGAAAAGAAAGTAATGTCTGGCTTCCAGGAAATGCGATCAAATACATGTGGATCTGTTCTTGCTCCCATATCTAACTTGGCAAATCGAAGTCCAGACATTTGCATAAGGAGAGCACCATTATCTGGGTGGTAGACTGAACAATTGGCAAAGTAGCTCTTAGCTTCTTCTAGACGGCCACGGCCAGAATATTCCGAGGTAGCGAGCGAGAGACCCTCTTGGAGACCACTAGGCACACTGTTGATAATCAGATCATCAATTATGGAAGGCACCAAAACAGCGTTTACCGAGCTGCGCTCTCCTGCCCATAGAGCGGGAGTGACTGTTTGGAAGCATCCATCAAGAGCTGCTGGATGAATTGGATAATAAGATTGCGGCGACCATTTTGATGCTGGCTCTGACAACGATACCTGTGCCCGAGATTGTCGTTGACCACTGCTGGACTCGACTTTCAGTAGCTTCTGGAAACTGGGACCGAAGCCATAGCCGGCTTCTTCCTGAGCCTTATACCAGACCTTGCCAGACGTTGGGTATTGAAGGGATGTATTATCAGAATCTGCCAAATGTTCATCAACAGGATCTTGTATGCGGATCAAGCCTGAACAATGCTCAATCAAAAGGTCTCCCGTAGTTGAAGAAATGCGGAATTCTTGCCAATCTTTACTACCATGCTGCTGAGTCAGTGATAAAAGAACGGGAGACTCTTTATCATCTTCTAGTACTAGAGCTTTGTCGAAACGAATGTTTCTGAATCGATAGGATAGCTCATTGGGCGAACTGATGATGATGTCCTCGGTCGCGGTGGATCGCGTCTTTTGGTACAATGCTTCTACAGCCATTGCTATAAACCCAGCACCAGGCATTAAGACGTCTGAACCCATTTTGTGATCTTTCAGCCATGGAACATCAGCAAGATTCAGGAGCTTTCGCCAGGTTGGCGATTTCCACGTGGTTCCGATGACTTTGCTTCCAAGTAAATCGTGATTTACGAATTGTTTGAACCTCCAATCTTTGCTCGATGCATTCTCATGCCAGTACTTGACAGAGTGATTCCAGGTGTAATTTGGAAGATCGATCAAAGTTTTAGCATTGGTATACTGATTGACACTTCTCAAACTAATATCGTGACCCGCGACGAATAGACGACCTGCCAGATCGAAAATAGCTTTACCCGCATTTTGACCTCGAGACCATGAAGGACTGTAAGAAATGCCGCCACTGTTAGGTAGTGATTTCAAAATCTGGGAGATAGGACCAGCAAGCGCCCCCGATGGACCAATTTCGATCAAGTAGTTTGGAGCTTTCTCGTCCGAAAGCATCTCATTGAGAGCCTTATCAAATCGTACCGGTGATACCATGTTTGTTTTCCAATACAAAGCGTCTGTAGTAGTAGCCTTCTTCAACCCAGTGACTGAAGAAAACATCGATACATCTGATGATCCACCAAGGGAAGCGAAGCCAGATTTCAGAAGCTTCTCATACTCTTCACCGATCACCTCCATAAGTTCAGAGTGGTAGGCAAGGTCGACTTGGAGAAGTCTAGCAAAATGGCCGTTTGCTTTCAATTCCTCGGCCAGCTTTTCGAGCGCCTCACGTTTTCCGGAGACAGTCAAACTGCTAGGACTGTTGAAACAGGCGATCCAAGCTCTCCCGGCGTACTTCTCTAAGAATGGGAACAGAGCTTCTGTTCCTAGACCTACTGCTAGCATACCAACATCGCTTTCCACTTCGTTCTTTCGATTGACAGCAGCCCGACCTCTGTAATAGGCTACTTTGATTGCAGTGGCTTGGTCGAGAAAGCCTGCTGCATATGCGGCCGCAATCTCTCCAGATGAGTGACCAACCACGCTTTGAGGTTTGATACCCCACTTCCGAAGGACATCGATAATGCATAGTTGAAGTGCTGTGACAAGAGGTTGTGAAAATTCTGGTTGACGGAAGTGCTCAGCACTGCGAACCTTAGTTAATTCATGTATCAATAACCAGTTTGGAGGCTGTGGAAGACTCTGTAAAGCATCATCAAGGTTGTTGAGTATATTTCTTGTCCATGGAAAGAATTGCAGCAAGTCCTTCCCCATTTGAGGCCACTGGGCACCCTGACCAGTGAATACGAAACCGATTCTCAGGGCTTCTGGATTCTTTTTTCCAACAACAAAATCGTTCTCGTCAATTTCTGTGCTTCGTGTTGTAATATAAGCCCGGTGCCATAACTTTGTTCTCCTCTCCGAGAGCGTATACGCGAGATCCTCGAGGTTGACCTTGACGCGAGGGTTGATCAAGTGGTTGCTCAATGCCTTGATATTAGCTTTAAGCGAAACATTATCATTTGCCGAGAGAACGAGTGTATACGGATGGTCTGAGTCATCTTCATCCAAAGTAAGCTCATCGGCTACAGACAGGTATGAAGTGATGTGATGAGGGCCATCTGGAAATTTGGGCTGTTCCAGGATCACATGTGCATTGGAGCCTCCATATCCAAAGGAATTGACACTTGCTCGGCGGATAGAACTTTCAGGCCATGGGATTGCAGTGCGAGTAGCCTTCACTTTAAGACCAGCAAAATCAACTATATCGACATTATTGTTAGTGATGGAAATTTGCAATGAATACCACGTTTGGGCTGTGCTTACTTTTTGGACTAGGTTTTAGAAAAGTTGGATTCCCTGGGATGATTCCATTTTCAATGGCCATAACAGCTTTCAAAATTCCTGATATACCCGCTGATGGCTCAGCATGTCCCAGGTTACTTTTGATCTTGGAGATAATTCAGTGAACGCTTATGATTAACAACGCCGTAAAAGGGCTTGACAGGTCACTTACCGAGCCAATGATGAGAGGTTTATCTGCTGAGCGAGTCCCAGAGAATGCGGAAGCGGCGCCCTTCACTTCAGTGGGATCACCGGCCTGTATAAACGGCATCAATAAAACCGTATTTTTTACACTCTGGGATCAATCATACCTGGGTTCCGGTACCGTGGCATTCGAGATATGCTGTATCATTCAAATTGGTAATGCCTGCATTGGCATAGGCTGCTCTAATAGCAGCAGACTGAGCTTCGGCGCTAGGACTAGCAATACCCGGTGTTCTTCCGTCGCTGTTGGTAGCAGAACCTCGAATCACAGCTCTAATGGGGTCCCTATCGCGAATAGCATCGGAGAGTCTCTTGACGATGATACTGCTCACGGCTTCGGCTTTTACGTATCCATCAGCGTCGATATCGAATGTATGACATAGCCCAGTAGGCGAATGTGCATTTCCAACCGCTCCGAGATCCATGACATGCTCGGGATTCAGATAAAGATTACTGGTTGCGATAATAGCCGAATCGATCTCTCGAGACTGTAGATATCGGCAAGCTACATCAAGACCCACAAGACTACCAGAGCAAGCGGTGTCGATAGTCATGCTGATAGACGTAAAGTGTCAGCCTCAAGGATACAGTACAATACGAGTTCAAATTCTTACCTCGGTCCCTTGATATTTAAAAAATGACTTAGTCTGTTAGCCATAATAGCGCGCCCAACTCCGACAGTAATGCTTGCTGGCCTATCTTCCGGGTCTCTATTTTGCATATCGCCATAATCTGAATCGTTTAGTATTTTCATTTCACGTGGACAGCAGCCCAAGTACAAGCTTACTTACCTGATGCATATGAACCAACGAAACACCCGACAGGTGCCCCATCAAGACTTTCTAGCGGTATTCCAGCATTTTCGAGTCCTTCAAAGACAACTTCAAGCATCTGGCGCTGGTTTGGATCCATTGAAATGGCCTCGCTTCGCGAAATTTCAAAAAATGAAGCATCAAAGTCCGCTGGATCGATATCTTCGAGAAACATGCCACCGCATGGTCGCATGGTGCGTGGCTTTTGAGATCCATCCCAATGTCCCTCAATGTTAAATCTTGATTTGGGCACTTTGTTCGAGGCAATGTCTCCTCTCTCGAGAAACTCCCAGAGTTTCTTTGGTGTAGTGTTACCTCCTGGGAGGCGGCATGCAAAGCCAATGATGGCAACTGGCTCTTGAGAATGGTGAGACATTGTAAAATCGAAGTGATTCTTATTGAATATTGATTGATAGGAATAGTTTAAGAAGGGAGTTGGTCGTGAGTTGATTGTTCTGATACCATACCGCCTTATATGAAAAAGAATCAGGTGAATACCGCGCGTACTCTGGTGATCCTTCGTCTTCAATTCTAATCACTATACTCCTCAAAACTCAGAACATCCAGATTTGAAGTCTCGCCATATGACGAATATTCCTTATCCTCGTACATCGTAGGCTTCAGGCAATATCTCCACGTTCCCACTGATTTTTAGATTTTGGCTCCAATTTTCAGGCAATACATTAATCACAAGAAGTCGTGCTTTTAAACTTTCTCCTAACATTACAATGCAGATCAACAATTGTCATATCAGGCACGTGTTCGCTTGAGTCTATCCGTGATGACCTTGCATACAGGAAACTGCAAGCACAGGTCGCTTACGACCCCCCGTTGTTTACCCAGACCCATCTTTTCTGCGATCTAATAATGTCCACTATTCCAGTCCCTACATTGACTACAAACTTATCTTCAGCAAAACGACTTAGGCCCCGCGGTACGCTTATTGGCTACATAGTAATTTAGCGAACCAAAGGATTCACACCCCTCTATTTTCATAGTAAGCCCTAGAACTGCATGTAAGACACCCTGGATCGTGAAGGACAAGTTGAAGAAACCGTTGGACGATCACGTCACATCTTCAACCTCATCGCATCATCTCTGAAACGGGCGCTACTTGCTTTTTCGGAGATTGGAAAAGGCCGGTCGACGTTGCTATTGCTTGAATCCTGATAAAAGCTGCAGCATATTTAGGCATCTTTTCGGTTGAAGAATTAAAGTTGTCCTCGATAGGTTGAGCACACGAATACAATGAGACAGGAATCATGAGAGTGGGCTGTACGAGGTAAGACGTAAAGAAGAGCCCCTTCTTTTTGCAGTAGAGCAAAGAAGAGTAGGAAGCACATTGTCTGGCTATGTTTCCATGGATATCTTCCACTCTGTAGGGATTAGTATCACTGCAGAAAAATGGGCCTTTAACTTCTTTTCATGGACTTCTCTTAGATGGATGTTCAAGGCCTGTCCCCCATACATGATCCTCTTTTTGGTTATCCTCCACTTGCTATATTCCCTCATCATAAACTTACTGCCTTCTCTGTCACTTCATTCAAATCTATCGCATTAGAAAATCCTACGTCTTCCAATCAAGTCAGCGTTGTAACTTCTCAGTAGATACTTGTTGAGATATGGCTCTGCCCGCGGTCAAAGTTGAATACAAGACAATAGATGGCATTACCATCCGAGGATTGCTACACCCTACGGAGGTGAAAGCACCTGCCATTATCATGACACATGGAGTAAGTGCTTTGCGAATTAGCATTCAATAATTTGTGTCTGTTCTTGCTACTAACAGCAGCTTAGTTCAACTGTGTCAAAGAAATGCTCCTGCCAGAGATAGCTCGAAGATTCCAGAGTCTAGGCTATAACGCATTGATTTATGATCCTCGAAGTATCGGAGACAGTGATGGGCTTCCCAGAAACCAGATCAGCCCACTACAGCAAGCTGAAGATCTATCAGGTTAGTAGAGTACTTCTCAATTGCAAGGAAGGTTTGGCCGAACAGTTCCTGGCTCATGATTTATTGTCTAGACATTGTAACACATATCTCATCATTGCCAAACGTTGACTCGCGTCGAATCATACTTTGGGGCATGTCCTTTGGAGCTACAGTAAGCGCTTGCACAGCAGCTGTGGACAGACGAATCAAGACACTCGTGATGGTGTGTCCCCTTTTTAGCTTTTTTCAGCCAGAAAAGCGAGAAAAGGCTTTTGCACAACTCATCAGAGATCGACAGTCACAATTGCGAGGTAATGAAGCATTTACATTGCCTCCATTTAATAGCAAAGGGGAAAATCCAATGGGATTTGGGGGGTCGGGAGGGCCGGGTGGAATGGAAGCATACAGCTTCATGTCCGCAGTCATTGATCACGGTGCCCCAAATTTCCGCGATCGTATCACACTACAGACATACCAGAAGCTTTTTATGTTTCGTCCCAAGGTACTACTCGACATGGTTCAAGCGTCAGCCCTAATGATTGTGCCCGAATTAGACGATATTTCGTCTCCTGAAGAACAGATTGAAGCTTTCGGGCTCTTACCAGGTCCAAAAACCCTGTATGTAGCGAAAGGAAAAGGACATTTGACTGTTCTCAGTGGAGATAAGTCCGAGGAAATTTTGAGTACAATGACCGAATTCATCAAGACAGCTAGTGAGTTGGAAGCATAAGGCATGAACGCATTTTTACTTTGTGCGTGCGTCTGGAGTCAAATAGTTTGTAAACAGAGGAGTTGGTTGGAATACAGTATTTCTTAGCCGTACTTTCAGAGAAACCAAAGTAATATCATTCTACTTGACGTATTGTATTGTTTTTGAATATCTAGCTATAGAGGAAATTGTACTAGAGTATCCTATGAGTGCAGCTAAAGCGTCCATAAGCCAGACTATCAGGTTGGATGAAGCCATGAATTTTCAGAAGTAATTCAACACCAAAGCCACGCCAATCCTTGTGAGTAATTCATTGTTCTAGTTGGATCCAAAATTCTAGAGTGTTTTTCCATCAGACTACATTACGGACTATCGGAAATCTTATTTGTGATGGTGTCACTTTTGATTATGATCGAAGACATCTAGATAAGAATCCGTTGGATTGCGGGCATTCGATCCTTTGCCAAGCTATAACCAGTCCAGGTTTAAGCGACAAGCTGCATGTCCGGTAGTTTATTCTGAATCTGGTGATTGCCCAAATGCCGCATTTCACCCAGGCGGCAAATGAGATGAGCTTCACTAGCATTCTAGTGAACACGAAAGTTACAACTAAAATCTGCAATGTAACCTTCAATACATCTTACAATGCATAGATTGATATAAGTCGCGTGCTAATACTTCAAGAAGCAGTCAAGGATCAGCATAAAATTTCAGCTGTTGAGGTAACGCTGCAAGATTGCTAATGAACTCAAAAAGTGGTGACATTTAATACCAGCTTCTATCTGAATTTTCCTCCCATCAAGCTTTTAAATATTAAATTATGTGAAACCCTCAATCTTCATCTACATACAACCAGATACTATCAAAATGGGTGAAATCAAGCTCCCCGACATCGTTTCAAGTGTCGGCGACTTTCTGCGCACCTCCGCAGATGATTCCGGATCAAAAGCTTGGTTTGACTTGAATCTATGGAACAGGCAGAACTATTTGATCCTGACACCTCTTTATCTCATTATTTCACTATGGCTCATCTATGGTATTGGTCTTGTAGCATACCGATGTATGTAGCTCGTACCTGGCAGATTTTATTGAATTATCATGTTGACAGTTTTCTTGAAGTAACATTATCTCCCATTGCCAAGATACCAGGACCGAAGATAGCAGGTAAGACTCTCCAGAATATTTGACAATTGTTTAAACTAACGCGTCGGTCTTCTCTGTTGCAGCTGTGACATTTTGGTATGAAATTTATTACGACATTTGGCTTGGTGGGACATATTACCGCAAGATCAACGAGATGCATAAGAAATATGGTATGTTTCCCACGCCTTTCACGTTCTAATTCACTTATTTGGAAATCTCAGGCCCTATTGTGCGCATCAATCCTTATGAGGTCCACTTGAACGACCCTGATTTCATCGATTCTGTCTTTCCTGGACCTGGGAGACAGACCAACAAATTTTTCTTCACTGGTAGAAGAACAGGAAGTAAGAATTAAAAGAATTCTACCTACTTCCCTCAAAGTCTTATATCCACTTCCCAAGCTGACTATTGTGTGTTTCATTACAGCTCAAAACTCTATCGTTGCAACCATCGACCATGATATGCACCGCAAAAGACGCAACACAATCACCAATTTCTTTTCAAATGCTAGTATTCGCAGACTAGAGCCTGTCATGAAAGAACACATTAATACGCTTCTATCTAGAATGCAAGTAGCGGGAACAACGGAGAAAGTCTTGCCTATGCATTTCGTGTTCCGGGCTTGTACCAGCGATCTCATTACTCAGTATGCTTTTGGGGAATCTTTCCATTTCCTAGAAAAAGAAGATTTTTCCATGCCTTATATGGAATCTACAGACGTTTTCTTCAAACTCAACCATACCTTCTGTCACTTTCCTTGGGTTGGTACATTGCTAGCATCGTCACCACCTTGGGCGATTAAGACTTTTATTCCATCTCTAACCGAAATGTGGGATAAAGCAGCGGTTAGTTACCCAATAATTGGAAGCATTCTAGCATACTAACCTCAAGTATATTAGATGTGGATAGAGCGTGTCGATGAAGTTAGAAATTCTCCGAACCCTGAAAAAATCAAGACCACAATTTTTGAAGGCGTGCTGAGTAGTAAACTTCCTGATGAGGAAAAGACCAATCTTAGGCTAGCCCATGAAGCACAGTTGGTTGTATTTGCTGGAGAAGGTACAACAGGTATGTGTTAGATATCAGTCATGAGAGAATCTATGGTATTTTTGACTCGATTTAACATCAACACAGCCTACACGCTTCAATCTGCTCTCTTTCAACTACTTGCCAATCCCAAGGAATTTGAAAAAGTGAAGGCAGAGGTACTTTCAGCTATTCCAAATCCAGATAGCCTTCCATCTTTCTCTGAGGTCGAGAACCTACCGTACCTGAACGCTGTGATTCAAGAGATAATTCGCATTCACCCTGGCGTTGTCTCACGCCTGCCGCGAGTCTCCCCCAAAACTCCGACTTTGTACCATGACAAGAAAAATGACAAGGAGTATATCATTCCAGCCGGTACTTCGACGAATATGACTGCCCAAATTGCACACATGAATCCCGATGTTTTTGAGGATCCATATGAGTTCCGCCCACAAAGGTGGATTGACGATCCAAGACTCGACAAAGCCTTTATTGGTTTTGCCCGAGGTACGAGGAATTGCATTGGGTATGTCAAAATTCATGGAATATTCTTCGGTATAGTTAACTAAAATGTGTGTGAAAAATAGGATGAACTTTGCACGCCTCGAAATGTCCCTGGTCCTTGCGGCTATCATTCAAAAGTATGACATTTATCGCGGACAAGACGGGCCAACGCTGGAATTGTTTGACACAATCCGTGAAAGGGACATTGATTTAAATCACGATTATATTATACCTTTTCCTGCCAAAGGTAGTCCAGGTTTACGCGTCAAGATAAGAAATTAGAAAGTTTCCCAGTTATCCTGGGAGGGGGGAGAATGATTACTGAACTTCAGAGGGAAAATGGGGTTTGAGGGCAGATTGGATGGGTTTTTTGGGACGAATTAGAATGAACTCCATCCACAAAAGTAGAATCGACGTCTTCGAAATATGGGTTATATGTTTGCATACAATATTCAGGGTATTCATAAAAATTCGAATAACATAATTTTCAGAAAGGATCTAGCGGGACAGAGTATTCAATAGTCGGGACTGCAGTCCAACAATATAAGGATTTGAATGTCCAAAAGCAATTAGAAATCTGAAAATGGTGCAATGTTCCAATATCTCAAATAATTTGAATGTTCTAATTGGTTTGAAGATTTGACAATGTTAATCTCCATTGTTAAATTGCAGTACAGACTATTGGACACCCTGCTAACGGAACGAGATTTGAACATCTTCATTAATTGATCTCACAAAAATGGTTTGAACTACACTAGCTACTGTGCAAGTAAATACGTTGTCATTTCTTGTGATGACATGGTGATAGGAAATGCGTCCTACTTTAGTTCTTGCTGATTTTGTGACTCTTTATGTGTCCTTACATATGTCCTTTTAATTTTCTTCACACAGTTGCGCCTTTAGAGTAGTAATTGACGAGATGGAAATGTTGACATTCTCCCCTAAAATGAGTGATATATGTGGAGCATTAAGTCCTGGCGGGTCTCAAAGACATGTCTCGGGATTATGTTTGCTCTTAGCTGGCAGGTGAGAGGGGATTGACGCTAACTTCTCAGGGTCACTGAGATCGAGAGCTGATTTTGAATGCATAATAGAGTCCTCGCCGACTTGTAAAAAATGAGCGAAGCATATGACATTTCTGGAATTTGTAAATCAACTTTCAGAATAAGATTGATTTTGTCCTCGGAATGGCCCGCAAGTCAGAGTCTCGCTGTCAGAGTCTGGCCAATTTCAAGAGAGCGTGATACCAGCAACAACAGTCTATGAATTGAGTAGTTGGGCTTCGTCTGACAGAGTTTCAATACAGCAATCTGATTTGTTTGAAGTCTACGTTTTTACTTCCAAACTCAATCTAGCATATCTTTGGAGTGGCTACCAGAAAACTATCTCTACCAAGGAAGAACCTCGCCATCCCACTTGTAGAACTTTCCTCCATGGGTTTCTCGGGTGCTCTCAGCTATGACCTTGTCCAATCCAGCAGCGCATTCTGCGACTCCTAAAGGAGCTGCATCAAATCCGAAGTGGTTAGCACCGATATTTCCCAGGTCGGTTTGGACCCATCTGGATAGCATGTTAGCAGAATCCAAAGACAAAGATAATGCTCCACGGCAAGGGGCCATGAGATGAAAATTACCCGGGGTCAATGGGGAAAGCTATAAGAGTTGGCTCTTCACGATGAATAGCTTTCGTAAGCCAATGTACGGCGACTTTAGAAGGTGCGTAGGCCGAATTTGGCATGTCTAATTGGTTCCTGTAGAATGTCAATACATGTTGTTCATCTTGGTTACTCGTGATTGTTGTTAAAGAGGGTCAATTACTAGATAGAACATTATTAGCTAGTAATCACGATAGTGAATTGAGATTTGGGAGCAGACTTACCGTGAGATATCCTGCGGAAGAACCAATAGAAATGAATTTTCCGAGTTTGGACTTCTTCAACAAGGGAAGTGTAGCTTGATACAACCAAACAAAACCGTGTACGTTTGGAACAAAATGGCCTTGAATATCTTCGGCCTTTACTTCCGAAACTTTGGGCCAAGCGTAGCAAACGCCGGCATTCGCAATCACAATGTCAATATGATCAATACCCTGAGATCCCAATTGTTTCACAGCCTCGAGTGCATCTGTGGAGACTGTAGCATCAACTTTGACGAGGACAAGGGACGAGCCTTCGCCCTTAGGCAAGTCAGCTAGTGCTTTTGATGAAGGATGGTTTGGATCCCGGTTTGCAGCAATAACAGTGTGGTTTGGCTTGGAAAGATAAAGTTCGAGTATTCCCTTGCCGATACCTCTGTTGGCGCCGGAAATGAGAACGATAGTTGGTGCCATGATGACTTGATATTGTATTGATTATTGTGCAGGAAACAAAGTTTAAAGAAGAAGCTATTGTCGACCTGATTGTTGATATCAGATAGCAATTAGAAAAGTCAGAGAAGCATCTTTATATCGCTGAAATTTCCATGATGGTAGCTTTCAATAAAACGTTACAAATGCAGGTGGATTGAGAAATGTGTGTGTGGTATTACTCTGCATACTCTCGATTACTGTTGCCATCGTGCTGAGTGCTTGATTTCCATATGTGCATTACCAATTCAATTCATGAAAATAATGACAAACACCACGAATTAGGTCATATTGTAGCGGAAATGTCAGGTACGGATCGATGGAATAAGCTTCATGCAAGGTCAGCAAGTTGCATATAAACGCTCGGTTACATGGGTTGGGGATTACCTGGGAATAATTGTGGGGTTAGCGAATCGGCTAGTCATGCAGAGTAAGCAATTAGCCGCGTTCATGCTCACCTTGCATCATGAGTACCTGACCGGATTGGCTGTCGAAATACCTCTGTCAACTCTCCCAGAGTCTAAGCACTTCAGGTATGTGAAATATACCGTGCGGCGAAATCACTTAACCTGATGTTGCACAGAATCTTGGGAGGAAGGATTTGATCCCCGATGGACTAATTCTACACGATATCCTCTTCCACGTAAACCTTCAACGGGTTTTTGCCGACAGTGACTGCGAGTGGCACGATACTGTCACCTCGTAACCGTTCTCGGTGCGAAAGAAGATTGAGCAATATGAAATATGGATCGGTACCTGATCCTTCAAGTCGAACTCTATCTCTATACGCGATTTAGCATTGTCCGTATCCCTAGGGCTGACATTTGCTCACAGGATGGATAACAGAACTTACGGAATCTTGTGTAGAAGCGGTGACGATTAGAGTTTGGCAAGGAGGAATGAATTATCATAAAGATGGCAGGAAGACTTAAATTCCCATTCCTGTGAATCATCATCGATTCGAATGATTCAGTGAGGTACAATTTCTTTTGTCTATCACCAATTTTCTGGATCGGACGCAATGCTTTTATATTCACCTTTTGTTCTGGCCGCGACTGCAGCCTTATTGGGATTTTCGCCTGTGATTGCAGCGCCAGCGAAGAAATTTGATGGATCTCTTGAACCGAGAAGTAACTGTCACTACCTTCCAACGGATCTTCAGTGGCCTGGTCTTGCAGATTGGAAACAATTGAACCAATCTGTCAATGGGAAACTCATTCTCGGAAAGCCCTTGGCTCAAATCTGCCACAATTCTGACAACGATTTGGCCGAATGCGCAGAGATAAAAAATACTTGGACAGAACCGCTCACATAGTAAGTCATAATTCGTTCCCAAGACTGACAAATATCTCACTCGAACACCTAAGCTAATTTCAGTTGTAAAGTTTCACGGATCCAGTCAATGTCATGGCACCATACTGGCTGAATGATTCTTGCAGTCCTTTTACTTCTACAAATACAACATGCGATTTGGGGAACATTGCTTCTTATGCCATTAACGTCAGTAGCGCTGATGATGTTATTGCCGGTTTGAAATTTGCAACCGAGAACAAAGTCCGAATCACGATAAAAAACACTGGCCATGACTACATTGGTAGATCAAACGGCGAAGGGTCCCTTGCACTATGGACGCACAACCTCAAAGATATTTCGTTTCTCAATTACACCAGCACTAATTACACTGGTCCTGCGGTCAAAGCTGGAGCTGGAGTTCAGTTCTATGAAGCTTATGAAATCGCTGCTGAGAACGGTCTGCGAGTTGTGGGTGGCTTCTGCCCAACTGTAGGCATAGCTGGTGGATATGTGCAAGGCGGTGGCCATGGTCCTCTTGGAGCGACGTACGGTCTCAGCGCGGATAATGCATTGGAATTTGAAGTTGTGACTGCTGATGGTCGTCATCTCATCGCTACCCCTGAGGAGAATCCAGACCTTTACTGGGCACTTAGCGGCGGCGGCGGAGGCACATACGCCGTGGTGATCTCTCTGACTACAAAAGCTCACGTTGACGGTATAGTTGCGGGTGGATCATTCACCATTAACAATACTGGCGATGCTAGATACTGGTCTGCAATCGAAGCTTGGCAAAAGCACCTCCTAATTCTAGACCAAATACCTGGCTTCACCACAGTTTGGGGTTTCACGAGTGATGCATTCGAACTTGAATTTGCTACATGGCCGGGTGGGGATGCCTCGACAATGGACGAAGCATTGGCTTCGTACAAAAAAGAGATCGAAGCATTGAACATAACATTTGCAGCATACGAAACAAGTGACAGGCCAAACTTCTACGATCACTATGAGCACTACACTGGAAGTCTCCCCTATGGACCTTATACGACAAATGATATTATCGGAGGACGCCTCATCCCCCGCTCGACCGTCCAGAACAATGCCACTGATCTAATTTCCATTTTCAAAGACATTATCAGCACGACTGGAATTCCCGCAACATCTTTACGAATCAATGGAATAGCCGCTAATGTCACACATGCTCGCGTTGGAAACCACGTAGGCTCTAACGCCGTTCTTCCTGCATGGCGCGATTCTCTCTATTGGCTAAATGTTGACGTCGGTATTGAAGCAGCAGCTTCGCGAGAGACAATACATCAGATTCAAGCGCAGGTGAATGCATTTCAAGACCAGTTTAAAGTCTTGACCCCCGGTGGTGGATCTTACATGAACGAGGCAACATTCGACAATCCAACATGGAAAGAGGATTACTATGGTGCAAACTACGATCAATTGCTGGAGGTGAAATTGTCTTATGATCCAAACTTTGTTTTGTATGCTCATACATCAGTTGGGAGTGATCTTATGACCATGGCTTCGGATGGGAGATTGTGTAAAGATTGATAGGCACCAGAAGACGTTCACGTTGGGGTGGTTAGATGAATAGTGATGCACCACCTGGTTTCAATAATACTATATTATAGAATAGAAATTTAATGAATTTTAGATGAACATCTTCTTTAGCTGGAAAACCCGTGGTAAGCGATGTGTTACCCCGGAAAATATTGCTCGGGGGTGTGAGGGGAAAGAAGTAAAGATATTTGTAATAACCAATAAAATATCAGAACCGAGCGATACCTCCACAAACCACTTACTGATCATTGGCTATCTAGGTAAGCACTCAAGATTGATTACAAACAATGTGGTACATGGACCGAAGTGTCCCATAGTCCGGACTGATAATTTAGAAACGAACTTCCATGTCCGAAGTGAGTTAAATATTCCAAACTATTTCTAATTAACAAATGGGTTTCAGGAACCGAACACCTCTAATCATTGCACTGAAGACTGAACTATGGGAAAACCTATCTGGGACGAACTCTCGAGCCCACAAGACAATAGGAAAGTATGACTACTAGTAGCCGATCCCAGGACCAGGCTTCTGCGGGTATCTCTTATGAAATTCCCCAACGAGTTTCTGGGCACCTCTAAAGTTTTCCGCCGAGTAATATTTACTGTCTTGCGGATGTCCAACCCATCTAGCCTTGTAACTGGCCAAGTCGCCCCCTGATTTAGAATCCACAATTTCCTCAATATCATACATTTCCTGGTCTGAGACCCCCGCCAGCGACTCAGATGGCACATCTCCGTTTTCGTTATTCTATGTCCCAGCTTTCTCATGATAATTGGTTCGATCTTCCAAAGGGCTTTCGAAAGCTTCGAGAGCCTTGAACTTTTTCTTACTATTCTCTTTCTCTTTTAACTCCGTACGAGCATTATCGATAACTGTTTTCATGGCGAGAAGAATGTCAAATGTTACTTCTTGAGGAAGTTGATCGGGAGTCTTGAGAAATGATGCGTTCCCCAAATCCCAAACGATTGTATCAACAAGCAGCTTGCGGATTAAATCGTGCTCTCTCGTATGCTCCCAAACATATCGGAAATTCTCGGACTCGGTTAGATATTCCTTTTCGAAAGATTCCATACGAGAGAGCTTCTCAATGCAGTCGTTCTTGAGAACCGGTGCTTTAATCATGTCCGCAAAGACGTAGAGCCGTAGAAGAGTGCGAACATGAAGTTTGTAGTCATGGCCGGGTTTCGACTCGTTGTCCGAGAGAGCGGAACCAGCTGGATCTTGCTCAGGCTCACCGATTTGCTGCGTATATAGCCATAAGAAAAACAACTCAAAGACTTCAACTTCGACATCTACAAGCTTGATGATACCAGTGGCGGTTTCTTCGAAACCGGAAGTGAATGCAGCGTTGAAAAATGGAGACCAGTGGCAAATGAGACTTTTGTGTACACCGAAATCTTGGAGGTCCTTTCCGACTTTGACATGCACGACTTCGCGCCCAATGGATCTAAACGTTTGTTAAATCTGTCTTGATGGTAATGTGATCCGTGTGCATCATGTAAAACAAGGAAATAATAAGAGGAAGACTTACCTGATGGCCATTCTGATGGATCTATTTCCTTCCATCTTGAATGTTACTTCGACTCGTCTTGGGATGGGTGGATCAGAGTGGATTGCTGCTGTACTTGATATAGGTAGTCCAAGATAAGCTTTCATTAAAGTATCAAAAATTTGCATTGAGAATAATCAGAAACGAAGAAAGTAATCGCTTCAGGACAACTTGTTCCAGATCACTCTCGGCCTTAAAAGGTTACACATCTAGAGGAGTGTGTGTGTATGCGCTTGCTGGCGTCACATCTCGAGGTCTAACTTGCTCGAAACGGGGCAGAGAATCGAGAAGTGCCTATAAGCTTCTCTCAAATCATTAGGTTACATGAATTGAGGTGGATATGAAGGATTCAATCATGAAGATTTGCGAAACTGTGCGGAATGGAGATGTTTTAGGGTCTGCCACAAAACCATCACACCCACTCGAAAGCCATTTAATCCAGAAATACGCAAAGAAAAGTTTGTCCTCCAGTACAAGCATCGCTTTGTTCTTGGCGCATATCTAGAAGCCGATAAGAAGTAGGTACGCTTGATGATATGCGAGCTTCCCAGAAACGTAGGAGATTTGAACAACGCTGGTTTAAAGCGAGGTGCACGATGCACCTTTAATGATACTGCAGAAGCAACAAAAATGGAAATGAATGAGCTACATTTTTTGACTCCATCACAGAAGTACCCGACTGTACTGGTTCTGAGACTAGCAAGTATCTCCATGTGATATTTCCACTCTTTGCTATTGCATGATAGCAAGTTCCTTTACACTGGACCACCAATAGATGTATAGACTTACAGGACGCTAGGATAACAGGGCATTTTGTGGTATGCCCAAGGTTTGAATTGTTGCGTTGGACGGCGTTGATCATGGCGACAGCCAGCCAGATTGTAAACATTGGTTTGAGAAAGTGGTAGGAATGGACAAGGTGCGACGATGAAGTGCGAGAGAAAGCTGTGTGGTGAGAAGGCATGGTGGAAAGCACATTCGTACAGATATCACATGATAAGATGATACCGCGATTCTGATCAAGACCGCCAGATGTCGGAGATGGATGTTGTAAAAAGTGGTCATAATACCTACTTGGGCATAATTAAGGGCGAGATAATTGTAATTATTGTCATCACTTATCACACCATGGTAAATTCTGGTCACTTGACTATAAATTATAAATTACAAATTATAAATTATAAATTGTGCAAATTGTTGAACGTCACCGGTGGGAGAGAAGTCTGAAGTGACGTTTGGAGTGAGGTTTGCTTTGCTGACAGGAAAGTGTGGGTTACCAAATCAAGCTGAAGGTTGCAGGGATGGATGTTGTCTTCCTTAGGTTTCCAATTTGGTTGTGAGCCGCGCGAAAGAGATTCACTCAACTTCAATCATCAAAAAGGTACCTACCTCCTCAACCGAAACCTTACTACATACCACCTTCCTTTACTTCCTTTAATTAATCTTCTCATCGTACCTCCTTGTTTCGACAGAGAAAGCGCATAGAATAATTCACCTCTTTACGCCTTCCTTATCTGACTGTGAATCACCACGATCTTGTGAATTATGGCCAATCCTGTAAGTGGAAGACCATTCCAAACATACTCCTCAATCGTACACACTCTTCTCAGCCTCCTCTGCTGTCTCGTTCAATCGAAAATGACTCTCGCAAGCTCTTTCATCGTCGGGAAACGACCCACTTACTCTTCCGTTTTTCAGAAGTTTCCAGTACATCCCAAGCTAACAGATCCAATGTTTCAGCAACGACTCCCTCCCCAACAACCTAGCTATAACCAAGCTTATATGCCAAATGGTGCTGTAGCCGGCCATACTGGCATTCCACCTGGAGCGACCCCTTTACTTCCAAACAACGGTAGAATCATACAAACTGGAGGTGTGAGAGTTTTGTGTGTGGCAGACGTACGAGGTGAGCTTGACCTGAAGATTTGACTTTTCAGGCAACGCTGACAACTTGGAAGGAAATTTAAGATCACTCAACGAACTCGCAAAGCAGGCACGCGCAGACCACATTATTCATACTGGAGATTTCGGTTTCTATGATGACACCTCTCTCGATCGCATTGCAGAAAAGTGAGCTCAGCATCTAGCTCAGCACTTTGCATCATCCACTAACAAAATTCAATAGGACCCTCAAACATGTCGCTCAATACTCTCCCCTGATCACAGAAGCTACGAAAAAGGCAATTGCAGCGCCGGGCGGCCCAGTAAAGTCGAGATTCAGTCCTGGCGACCTTCCACTTTCCGAATTACCACAGTTCCTAAATGGCAGTCTGAAGCTTGATGTACCGGTCTACACTGTCTGGGGTGCATGCGAAGATGTGCGAGTCCTCGAGAAATTCAGATCGGGCGAATACAAGGTTGACAAACTTCACATCATTGATGAGGCACGCTCGATGCTTTTGGAAATTGGAGGCGTTAAGTTAAGACTTCTCGGACTTGGTGGCGCAGTTGTCATGCACAAACTTTTCGATAACGGCGAGGGTAGAACCACAATTGCTGGTGGGCAAGGAACCATGTGGACCACACTCCTTCAAATGGGAGAGTTGGTAGACACCGCCAATCGTGTATACGACCCTACCGAAACCCGTGTATTTATTACCCATGCGTCCCCAGCTCGTGAGGGTATTTTGAATCAGCTTTCAGTCACCCTTAAGGCCGACTTCTCGATATCTGCAGGACTACATTTCAGATATGGAAGCTCCTACAACGAATTCAGTGTCAACCCTACCTTGGATCATTACCGGGGTAAGCTCGCAGCGTCCAAAGCTTCCTTCAATGACGTATGGGAAACGGTCAAGAGCGAAGTTCAACCGGCCATTTCTTCAAACGAAGCTCAACAAAACCTTCTCAATAACGCCCTTGGTATCGTAGAGAAGATGCCAAGCACCGCACATGGAGGCAACCCATTCGGAGGCCCCGTTGGCGGTTCTAACGCCGCGACTTTGGGCCAAGTCGACGAAAGTGCTTTCAAAAATATGTGGAACTTTAACTTAGCTGATGCTGCCTTTGGATGGTTAGTTTTGGAAGTTCAAGATGGTCGCATCGGTACCGAAATGCGAGCTCAAGGGTTTAACTTCGCTCATCGAGGTGCAAAACAACATCCGGGTCACCAACAGCAACAAGCACAAGCACCTGCGACCGGCTCTGGAACACCTGGATCAAGCCAAAATCTTGTATCCTCGGCACCACCTACTGGGCCAGCTCAGCGTTCACCTGCCGCACAACCTCCAGCTCAACCTTTTGGTCAACGAGGACAAGCTCAACCACAAACCAGAGCTCCACCAGCTGGTCCTGAACGTACCGCAGAGTCACCAGCTCCGTTCCAAGCCAAGCCTGCCACACCACAACCAGCTCAAAACAACGTTGTTAACCTACCATCTGCCAAGGAGGACGAGAAGACTCCTGCGACCACAAATGGTGCAGACAGCTCATCCCCAGCAGCTAAGCCTTCTGCCGAACAAATCATTGGTCTCTTCGTTATGAATGTGAATTCAGAAGACCATGTCCGTGATTTGTTCCACGACGATGACAAGGCAAAGATTATTAGAGTCGATAAATGGGGCGCATCTAACAAGGTTGCCGTCTTCAAGACAACTCAGGAGAGAGATGATGCTCTAGGTCGTCTACCTGCAGAGGTCACACAACGCAGCAGTGAGGATCGCTCAAGACCTTTGGTGAAGTTATTCCAGGCTAGGGATAATACTAAGTCTTACTCTTCAAGCCGTGGAGGTGCCGGCAGTTGGGGCAGCAGCAGGGGTGGAAACAGCAGTGCTCCCCGAGGTGGTTACGGAAGCGGAGGTGCTAGCGATAGCGAAGGTGGCCGAGGTGGTCGAGGTGGTCGAGGTGGATCTAGCCGTGGAAGGGGAAATGATAGAGGTAGAGGTGGACGTGGCGGACGAGGTGGCTTCAATAAAGAAGGCGGAGCATCTCCTGCTCTAGCTTCAGCTACACCAGCAGGAGGTGATTCTTGATCACCAATAATATCCGACATCATACATCACCAGTTTTCATTCCTTTCTTGCACCAAAAAGTCATATTTCTCATACAGTACATCTTCTTAATGGTCACTTATTGTGAGCAGAGGATATCTATCTTGACAGAGGCCCAGCCATATTAGTATTTCGGCTTTTTTTCGTCCTCATCATAAAAATATTTAAGGTACCGGAGTGGAGTCATAAACGTTTGCTCATACTTTACGGTTCCTACTTTTATTTGTGTGCAGGCGATGATAGCTACTAGCTCATTCTATTTCCTTCGCATCTGTACTTTTGATACGGGTAGCTTTGAGTCGCATCATATCATGGATCTCATTATGGAATGAGATATTCGAAACGAATCAATGAATAGCGTTGCACATGTATTCTAGTCTTTGCCTCAAATTTCCACATGGAAAAATGTGAGAATTGAAAGGTTGGTGGTTGCGGGGTGCCAGGGAGGGGACGGTTGTCAAATGATCACAGACGCATAGAAAACATCAATTAAATTTTAGTAAATGTGTTCCAGTTACAGAATCTTCATTGTGATATTTGGAGTTTATGGTATCGTACAATAACGTGTATATATACATTTTACATGCTGGTTTTACAGATCTTCAAACGTAGTTTACTTGAAAGTCGGACTGATTCAAGCTCATATAGACAACGCATTAATAAGGCGGATGTCTAGCAAACAAGATATTCCCCCAAGCTACTTCTCCAGAGGTTTAATACCCTTATGGATTGCTGCAATTCCACCTGTCAAGTCCTCCCATCCTTTTCCAGGGACCACAAATCCAGCTTCCTTAATCATATCCCTGAATTCCTCCTGCTTGGGAAACTTCTCAATACTCTCCACCAAGTACTGATAACTATCTCTATCTCCCGCCACCAATTGGCCAATCAATGGTATCGCTGAGAAACTCCATTGTTTATAAATCGCATTAAACAACGGATTCGTCACATCCGAGAATTCCAAACAAGCGAAAAGCCCACCGGGTTTCAAAACACGGTGCGCTTCCCGCAACGCAGCATCTTTATTTGTGAAATTGCGGATTCCGAAGGCAACGGTGTAGAGATCGAGAGAATTCGAGGGGACCATGGGGAGAGACTCGGCATTTGCGAGGAGGAAATTGAGACGGGGGGAATGGGCGTAGGAGGTTTGGAGCGAGCGTTTGCGTCCTTCGGCAAGCATCTCGGGATTGATGTCGGATATGGTTATGCTGGAGGAGGGGGATTTGTTGATGTTGGTTGCGTGGTCAAGGAGACGGAAGGCGATGTCTCCGGTGCCGCCGGCTATGTCGAGCATTTTCCAGCCTTGGGGGGAGGAGGTAGAAGTGGAGGAGGTAGGGGGGGTGAAACCGGGGTTTATAGAGCGGACGAAGTGGTCTCTGGGATTTGGATTAGTAGGTGCTATATATGCAAAAAGATTCTCCAGATTTTTAAAGGGAATGTAAAAAAGAGTCATCATACTTCCATAGTCTATGGATCCCCAATGACATAAAGTCATTCATGGTATCGTACGAGGCTGCAACATTACTGAAGACTCCCGCAACTATTCACAACGACGTACGAATTAGCTTTCGTTTCATGTAATTTGATCGCTCCAGCATTGATTATTCAAGCCATTGAACATACCTCTTGCTTCCTTCTCCGCCTCTGGCACAGTTTGATATCCGAAATGTGTGGTTCGTCCATTGTCGCTATTCGATGCACCTGCAGATGATGTTTGTGTGGAGGATGGATCTGCTTGACGTATTGTACTCGAAGTTGAAAAACATCTCGAAACGAATTGAGTTCTGGCAGACCTGGTTAATGGTCTGAGTGCTGATCTGCAAGCCATTTTGAACCTAATAACTATGCTTCCGTGATAGGTACAAGAACTAGACGTCGATCACAAAATAATGGGAATACAAAAATCCCCCAAGTATCTCCGAATCCGATAAATTTCTCGCCTCGTCAGCCTTGCCAAGTTTTTTCTCCGGCGAGTGGTACAATGAAGAAGTAAGCTAGCGGAACAAGGGATAGGAGTGGATCGGTTATCAACGGCATTACCCCGGATTCCAGCCTTGTTCTCCAGTGTTTTAGCACGGTTGGAGTCCCCAGCATCTGTGTTGATCTTTCTTGTGCCGGACGCTCTTTTTGTTTTGTATTTAAGCAGGTCCCGGATGGTATTGACTGAAAGATGTTGAAGAAATCTCCTTGATGTTTTCGAATTGATTCTTCAAAACGGCCATTTTACTGCTTGGGAATGTTAGATTGAGGTTTAGTTGTGATATTGTTGATTGATCACTGAAGTCAGATAAGCAAACAATTATGAATTCACAGAGAATTGGAGGATGCATTTTGCGAGGGGCTAAGAGCGGAAGAATATCTACATCTTGCTTGAGAAGTAGGACTCATGGAGTATGGTTGGGAAGATGCCATTCTACCGTGGGACCAAGCCAGAAACCTGGTTCTGCAGGGTGAGTTTCCATTGATTTGAACAAAATATCAATTGCTAATCAAAACATAGAGTACGCTTCCCCGGAGCAGTAGATAGTAAATTTACCTCCTCCCTCTCCTTCGAGCACCCCTCAACCTACAATGCCATTCCTACCTACCGCACCATGTCCCCGGACGGTGAAATTCTCGACCCATCTGCCGTTCTCCCCTCCGACGAAGCTGCTTTGGAAATGTATCTCAACATGATAAAAGTGTCTATTATGGATGTTATAATGGTTGAAGCACAGCGACAAGGTCGATTGAGCTTTTACATGCCGAGTCAGGGCGAAGAAGGTACCTGTGTTGGATCGGCGGCGGCATTGGAAAAGGATGATGTGATTTTTAGCCAATATAGAGAGGCGGGTGTGTTCATGCAGAGAGGATTTACGCTGGACGAATTTATGAGTCAGCTGTTTGCCAATAGAAAGGATAAGGGAAAGGCAAGAAATATGCCCGTACATTATGGAAGTAAAGAGCTGAATATTGTGAGTTTCCCTCTGATATTGCCCAAAATTTGACGTAAAAAAAATATGGGTAGCGATAGAATTCAAACAGCTAACAAAATGCAGCACTCTATCTCTTCTCCTCTTGCAACTCAAATCCCCCATGCCGCAGGAGCAGCCTATGCATTAAAACTCCAACGTCTCCAAAACCCCTCTCTCCCTCCCCGAGTAGTAGCCTGTTACTTTGGCGAAGGAGCCGCCTCGGAAGGAGATTTCCACGGCGCCCTCAACATAGCCGCTACCCGCTCCTGTCCCGTAATCTTCATCTGTCGCAACAACGGCTACGCCATTTCTACCCCCACCCTCGAACAATACCGCGGCGACGGTATCGCCAGTCGCGGCACCGGCTACGGAATTGACACCATCCGCGTGGACGGAAATGACATCTGGGCCGTCCTCCAAGTCACCAAGAAAGCGCGTGAGCTTGCCCTAAAAGATGGTGGACGCCCTGTCCTCATCGAAGCAATGTCCTACCGCATTTCCCACCATAGCACTTCAGATGATTCCTTCGCGTACCGCGCGCGCGTCGAAGTCGAAGATTGGAAACGAAGAGATAACCCGATCACGCGGCTGCGGAAATATCTCGAGAAGAGAAATGTATGGAATGAAGCGAAGGAGATCGAGGCGAGGACGAATATTAAAAAGGAGGTTTTGAAGAAACTGAGCGAGGCGGAGAAGGAAAAGAAACCCCCGATCAAAAGCATGTTTGAGGATGTGTATAAGGAGATGACGCCGGAGTTGAAGAGTCAGATGGAAGAGTTGAGGTCGGTCATGGAGGAATATCCCGAGGAATATGATGTGGGTGAGTTTGAAGGGGGTGTGGGTAGTTTGAAGTGAGTGAATGAAATTTGTGAGATATAGATTGTGAGAGGGGTAGAAGGCAGATACATAGATGAGATTATGAGATTATGATTGTAACTGAGAAGACATTAGCATTAGCACTAGCATGTACCAACGAGAGATACAATAGATACCTAGGTACTTGAGCACTTGAGGCGTAGCATTTGCATTCAGCGACACCCATCTTGATCACTTGTTTAAATACCACCATCATTACTAGTAAGTATACTGTTATGTATGATTTGAGTACATTGATCTACTCTAATGACGCTCATAAATCTATCTATGCATAATTTTTCAATAGACTTTATACGCTCATATTCGTAAGCAGAAAAAAGTTCGCTGGGAAGTCTTTCAAACTCCATCGTCCACCCACACAATCGCCGAGACGCCCTTTTCCATCACCTAACGACCAAACGACTCCATCAAGTGCGCCTACTTTGATACGCCCAGACAAAATGATCTACCCAAGATATTCCTACTTCCTCGCCACCCCCATAACAAGCAATGCGCCGCTCCCGACCTGTACTTTCCACCCCTCCTTAATCAACATCCTCGCTACAGCAGGTCCTAACTTTCCTTTTCCGCCTTCACTGTGATTTCCCACACCCGTTACGATTTTGAATCCCTGTTGTGGCCCCGCTCGTGTATATCCACCGCTGACTCTTCTCTGTTCCTCTGAAACCCACCACATGGTTACTTTCTCTCTTGCGATTCTCACTGCATCTCGGACTCCAACTCCATGTAAATCTATACCGCCGCTCCAACATTGACTCATGACTAATTCGTCCGCTGCAGCACTTTCGACATTTTTAACACGGACATTGGCATCTCGTCCCAGTTGGGAGTAATAAGCTGCTGCGCCGCCCATCAGAGGATTGGATTTGGACTTTTTGTACGCAGCGGATGCTTTTTGGAAAGCAGTGTTACGTGCATTGACGTGAGGGCTTGAGTCTGTAGAGGGAGAGAGTGGTGTACCAGGATTAGAGGAGGTAGAATGCGTGGGGTAGATAGCATTTAAGGAGTACTGTTTTGAAGCTGATAAAATCGTGGGGGAGAGGTCGATATTAAGAGGCACATGTCGGATTTCAACTTGAAGGTTTGGTTTGCCTGGCTTGGAAATAGGAGTCGCTATGAGTGCATTTGCCAGTTCATGCGCATTGGCTGTATATGGATATGTGATTTGAGTGAGAACGAGTATGTGGGAGGGTTTAATTGAAGGAAAAGCTTCCCCAAGTTCCATTGCTTGCACTTCAATTATTGGGTCTTCCTCTTCCATATCGGTGGCAGGATAGTTTTCAATGATTGATAAGATTGTCGCTTTGACAGAAGCTCCATGATTGTGGTACATTGAAGTAATCTGTTGCATAGGTATGCCGGTTCTGGTAGATAGGAATTCGACATCCTTTCTGCCCGTCTCCCATTTACTCGCTTCAGAAGAAATAGGTGAATTGTCTGCAACGGTACTGCTTTCAGAGGCTTCAGTCTTTCGACCTTTTCTCTTTCCTTTTTGTTTGCGGGCTTTAGGTAATGCGGAACTTTCAGAGAAGGCTTCAATACCACGTCTCCTCGATCCTGTTTCCTCGAGGAAGGATAGATTGAGTAAATCCTCGATCGCCAAATTAACATTTCCTTTGGACTTCTTCAGGGAATATTTGACATCAAAAGGTTTCAGAGTCTCGAAAGTCGAAAGTAAGAAATCCTCTTGACTGTTCACATCCATTCCCTCAAGAGAATCCGTAAAGTCAGTCCCCTTGTAAGCATCTTCGCTGCCCGGAAAGTCCAATCCTTCCAAAAGATCTAGTGAGGATGTTCTTTGACTCAATGTATCGTCTGTAGAACTACTCCATCCAGGTACACTTTTACTACTTGTGCTCGCATCGTCATTTCTGCTATTGCCATTCTGCGAATTCTGCTCTGCTGAAGTTTCCCCTCTATTTGTGTATGTTCCGCCCCAAGTTCCACTCGGATCGAAGCCAGTAGCTTCTTCAAACTCTGCATCTTTCCTTATCATGTCCAAAACCACGCGCGCCGTCTGAATTTGCTCTTTATTGGAGAGATCGTAATCTGCGATTATTGCACGAAACGTACTGTTGTCGAGTGGAGGACAATATTCTGTCTGTGCAATTCGTCAACAGCGTATACAACAAGAGGAGAATATTCGAGATGAAATATGAGATAGTGAATGAATGAATTTAAGAATACATACCTCCATTTGAGCCAGAAGCTCTTGGGTATTCACCATAGTTGCGACAATGCAAAGCAAAGCAAAGCAAATTTCGACGTCGATTCTTCCAATTGCGCACACAGACACGAACACAATTCACACACTCTCAATCAATAAACTCTTTCTTCTTCTTTCACTCAAACCAATATTCAAGGAGACTCTGTTGGAAATAAATTGTTATAAATAGATGTGAGAGAAGCAAAATGATAAGTAAATAACATGATTCTATGGGATATTGACATTTTCTGTGGTATTTCTCAAGTTTAAGTAAGTAGGTATCATTAAAGTTTTGGTTCAACTCACTAAGAAAAGAATGAAGTGGTGGTGGGTGGGATTTCGAATGATGATGAAGTCATGAGCCGAGGAATCAAAAGGGCATCATGCATCGAAGCTAATAGGCTGGCTAGCTGATAGGGGTGAAATATTAACAAGCAAGATTGATTGAGCGACAACATGAAGGAATGTGTGAAGCGAGGAGAATATGAAGTCGGTTGTTTTTCCAGAGATCTCTCTTGAATACTCTCCAACTTTGTTAATATATGTTAACAGTTCTTCCTAGGCATCTTTTGAAGCAAATCAAATCAAATCAAATCAAATCCGAAGTAGGAGTGTCCCACTAGTCCGTGCTTGCTGGCTTCTATAATACGCTCTCACCCCTTCGCTGTCACCAACATTCAATGTACTTCTTCATCAATGGACAAGTTGTCTAGACTCATACGATATATATTTGTGTCTTTGATTTAGACCCTCGTTGCTTTCCGATGCAAAATGGTATGTAAATACCTCTTAGACCGGGCAATACGTGACGGGCGAGACGGTTGCAATTCACAGTTGGTAGTAACCATCTTGTTGGAGATTGGCCCATATACAATGTGGAAGATATAGAATAGAGCCCATCATGATTAGATGTTGGTTGCGATATTTGAATTTCAAAAGTAACTTCACCAAGGAGGCTTGTTCCAAGCTAAGAAAAGCACTTTTTAAGAATCTACACGAGGTTAAAGCCCCCACTGGTCGGAAGGACATGGCTTGGTTGAATCATTCTCAAATCACCAGGAAAGCACTGGAGACATTTTGTTAGGGCAACAGGAAGGATTGTGCAATGGTTTGGAAGCAGGATGGTTTCACCGAAGCCGAGATGGCTGACGAGCTTGAGCCTTTTGGTTGATTGGATTGTTCTTATTCCATTCGATCTGGGCTATTAACTGCTGTTCCTCGGCTTGGGTGACCTTTGGCATTCTTGAGTAGTAGTGGCACTGATACACTCAAAAGTACCAATCAGCTACTCTTTCTGAACAAGCAATTTGGGGCACGGAAGACACAACTCCAACCCAAACAAGAACAAAAGACAAAACTCGCCCTTCTGCCGATATTCAAGACCTCGCCAATCACCTAGCAAACACAACCATCTCTCCATCTCCACCCCCCAAAATCCTCGTCACAAAACGCGCTTGCGAAATGCTCTTCCACATGTATCCCTGCACCGCCGAAGACGCAATCCACAAAGAGTATCGAGTGGGATCTTTTCGTGCACAGTATGTCCGGCATGGGATTTTGCGCGCGGAATAAAGGGGGTAGTGCGGTGGAGTTCGAGAGGGAGTTTGCGGGGTCGGAAGAAGGAGAGATGGGGAAGGATGAGGATGGAGAGAGAGCCTTGGTACACCGTAGTGGAAAAATCATTCTTTCATCGGCCGCATCCGGTGGCGAAAATTGATCCGGTGATGTTGAGGTGTATGGGGAGGAGGAGGATGACGAACGAGGAGGTTCGGTTGAGGGAAGGGGTGTTTGGGTTGCGTGAGGTGGGTGATGGCGACGTGAAGAGTTGAGATGAGCTAAATTTCAGGAAGGGGATCGAGATTCGGGAATGAGAAATATTATAAAGAGAATACCTACCTACCTACCTACCTACCTACCTAGTTTGTAAACTGTGACTCAGGAAATCAAGAATTGGTATACTGGTCCATAGATAGATATATGGACTTATTAATTCATCTATCTATCAAACGTTCTCTGAGTATCAACTTTTTGAAACTGGTGGGTGGATAGTAGTTTATTTTTTCATGGTTTGATTATCTTATCTTGAAAGATGGAAGATGGAAGATGGAAGATGGAAGATGGAAGATGGAAGATGGAAGATGGAAGATGAAGATGAGAGTTAGCCTAATAATCTCTCTGACTCGTTCGTTCATTCATTCATTCATTCATCGGATTTATAATACACAAGTAACGATATAATTTACAATTCATACTCCTTTCTGAAATCTCTAAATTTCTAAATCTTTCCAACTTTTTAAATTTTATTTTTTTTCTTCTATAGAGAAATATAAGTATATAAAGTTACATAACTCACAAATAGAGATTGAAAAGATCCCAGAGAAAGACATATTATATACTGCAAGTACAAGTACAAGTACAAGTACAAGTAGAAGTATAATATAACCAGCGATTTTAGCCCTCACCTTCGCACTCTCGCACTTTCGTAATTTTAATCGTTATTGCATCGTCATTTCATTATTTGATGATTTCGTTTTATTACACACCATACTTAGTTAAATATAACATATAACAACATATAACCTACAAGTCCTTACACGCCCATCCACTCATCCTCTCTCACTCATCCATCCATTCACTCACTCATTTTCGAGGCGAGGCTCACAAAGTCCCAAGTTCCAAGTCCCAAGTTCGGCTGAGATCCAATTAACAAATCCGTTCAATAACATCCATAATTCGTTAGAAAATCCATCTCTCTCAAGTAAACGCATACACGCACTCTTACGTCTTACATCTTATTACATCTCGAGAAAGTTTAGAGGGGAATGGATATCTAGTATACTGCTTATATCATACATACATACACATATCTATCCATCTCAATATCACACACATCACCATATCTCAGAACAAAAAAAAAAAGAAACGTTGAGTGGAAAATAAATTTCATTACTGTAATATCTGGGATTGCTGTGATTTGATTATTGCGCTGTGTACCACCTACCCATTCATTTACCCATCCATCCATCTATCCTTTCTTCCATGCATGTATACTAGTAATAGCCCATCCAAGCAAGCTCATTACCATCCCTCCCCCCTCTCTCCACCTATCACCCATCTCGGATCTAGTCGCCAAATCCCTATACGCCTTACATACCATATATCCAGCATCCATCCACCTCGTGACATCTTTCTCTCATGTATTTTCACAAATTTATCTTCTCTGCTACGTCTCTCTGACTCCGACTACTCCAACTCCGATTCCGAGCTTATGATGTGATATGATATACGATACATCAAGCATTCGCGCCATTCTATCATCCATTGGCCCCAGACCTAATACTCATCATCACTCTCATCATCCGGCAAAAGCGCTCTATATCTCCTCTCTGCCAAATCCTCCTCCAACCCCCCTTCATCCCCACTATCTCTATAGCCCTCTCCACCCACCAAGCTAAGCGCCACAGGCAAGAAAACCAACGCATGCAATGCTGCAAAAACCACCAACGCAAGCCAGATTCTAAAATAATAAATCTCAAAGATTTTACTCCTCGTAAACGCCAATACCGTAACGCCTACCAATTTCGTAATAGTGATGCCGCTGAAGACTGACCCGCCTACGTTTACAAGAGCAGTCCACGCGCGCGCATCCTTATTGCGGAATTTATTTTTCGCCTTTTCCATGACGGAGCGCGAAGGGAACATGAATGCGCGGGCGATGTGGGCGCAGAATTCCACGCCAATTCCAACACAGATGATGAGGTTGACGAGACTGACTGCGTTGAGAGAGACGTTGAAGAGAGCCATTGTGCCAATGATATCGGTGACTATCATTATGACTGTCACTGTGACTACAGCGCCTGTTTTGAGAGATCCAAGGAGAATTGAAGAGATGAATAGAATGAGTACCAAGGCAGAACACAAGAGAGTTGCCGTGAGGCTGATGATTGTGGTGTATTGATCGAAGAATATGTAGTAAACACTGTAGGGGAAAACTTCTAGACCAGACTTTTCACTCATACCATCTGCGATTCGACGAGCAGAGACATAGGCGGCAATAAAATCTTCTTGGCTGTGGAGTGGGGTGTGACTCGTGCGGAAGTGACTTGCTGGAATGGTATTTTTTTCTGCATCAATAACCAGGGAATGTCCATACGCAGCTTGACCACCAAGAGGACAGTCCTCATCTGTAGGAGAAGCAATCCACTTTTCTAGGTAATGAATAAATTCTTGACCTTCAGGCATACCATGTAAAGTGATATTCCATGCTGGATCACGATTTTCAAAGCAAGCTGAACGACCTTCAACACAACATGAGTCTAGAGAAGGATCGAGCCAACGGAAATAGTCATCGATCCAACTAGCAGGAGTAGCTGCGATGTACGAAACCTCTGGCCTCTTTCTTTCGGACTCCAAAATATTGGTAAGAGATTCGGTTTCGCATGTGGTAAAGCGAGAGCATAGCTGTTGTTGATGGCTACGTTCGGTAACATTCAATTCCCGAGTAACGAAGTACACTGGTGGTCCCGAATCAAAATAATCGTACAAGTCATTGAAGTATGGAATGAGATATGATCCGTCTGGAATTGCCACACGCTGGTCTAAACCCAAAGCGACTTCAGGCATTAATGCAACCGCAGCGGCGAATATTCCAAGAAAGACAACAACAACAGCGGTCTTTACTTTGCGACCAAGTAAGGTTGGAGCATATGTTTTGCGAATGAACTTTTGAAGAAAGCCTTCATCAGAGCCTTCGTAGAATCTGGAGTAAGCATTTCCATTTCCATTTCCATTTCCAAGGTGAACACCCGCAGTTTTGATCTGAACGCAAGGAATACAATCTACACGACGATCTTCAACACGTCGTTGATTGAGACTGAGAATAGAAACAAACATGGTGATTTGTAAAACTGCATTGATAAATACTGCGCCTGCAGCATAAATTGCAAAGTTTCGAACTGCTGGCATACCAACAAAAGCACCAAGTGCAAATGCAATAGTCTCGGTAGATGCTGATAGAAGAATCGATGGACCCATTCTTCCAAGTGCTTTGGCGATGCGGTGCTCAACCATTTCATCAGGATGACTGGTATTGACTCTCTCAAATTCGTGTACAATCAAGAAGATGTTGTCGACACCAACTGCAAGAACAATGAATGGAATGACCTCGGCGATGATAAGCGTAACCTTAACGCCTGCAAAGGAGAAAAGACCAATTGATGCTGAGATAGACATCAACACAATTAAAATACCCACTACTCCTAGTGAGAACTTAGATTGGACCAAAGAGCTAGCTGGATTGCGCATTAGTGTTTGGAATGAGATGGTTGTTGAGCCGAGTGCCAAAGATGCGTAAAAGAACATGATGATGTAACTAATGACGACAATCTTTGCATCAGTGTTGGTAGATTTATTAAGCTCTTGTTCAAGACTTATCTCAGTAGAGAAAGAAAGTCTCAAACCACGTTCGCTTGCTTCAACCTGCAAACGTAACAACTCATCTCGAAGGGAGGCCTCCCAGTCCATAGCATGTTCGACTTGAGATGACCCCTCATCATCATTGTTCACTACCCAGGTGATAATGAGGGCAGTAGCATCAATGACATCACCAGATTCTTGCCAGCCACCAAAGATCATTTTAGGATCCAGTGGTTGACCGAAAGCAGGACGGCAATTAACAGGAGATTCGGCACATGATCGAATAGTTTTCTCCCATGTATCCGGGCCTACACTGGAAATGTCGTCGTTCAAGTAACCTCCTACAGATTGAACGACGCAAGCATCACCAAGGGGCTTCAGGCATACATCGCTGAATTTAGTACCGGTTTGTTTGCCGGTCAACCCTCTAATTCGATCTTCAGCTTCAAACCACCATTTCAATGTATCGTAACTCATGACAGGACCAGGACCTGATGGGTTAGTATCGTTGACCAAGAAAATTTGCTCAGCACGGTAAAATGGTCCAAAATTTGAATCGAAATAGGCTTTTTCTTGAGCAGCAGAAGATGATGGGCTGACCCATAATCGTGCAGGATTCTGTTCAATCTCGAACTTTGTCCAACCTAAACTCAAGATTCCAACTATGATTATGCTTGTTACAATAGTGATAGCTGGGAATCTCGCAGCTGTGAAGCCAAGACGACTAAAGGCAGTGTCACAAACTGTATTGATCCAATAAGTTCTTTGAGGTCGGTCATACATGGCTCCACCATGGACCATGTCACCTTCATCGTCATCATCACTTGGGGCAACATCTTCCAGAAGTCGCAATCTTTCATTACGTCTTTTGGTATGCTTAGCCCAAGCTATGTGACCAAACACAGCAACGGCAATTAATAGTAATACCATGCTGTATGTGAAGATAGCTGCGAACGAAAGACATGGAAGCAATCCAACATGGCATGACCCAGACTTTGAAACTTCCGGTAAAGCCGGGCAGACTGCAGGACAATCCACACAAGAACATCGAAAGTTTGGGTCTTCATCGTTACACTTCTTTGGCACCATAGATAATGGATTCATCCCCTCCTCGGGATATTTACTAGGGTCTGGATAGTTGATCTGGAACGGCGAACCTAGTAAAGATTTGTGTCCCAGGAAAGCTAAGAATGAGGAGTAATTCTTTGCTCCTCCTCCGATGAATTCCATGGCATTTGAATTTGTTGGTCCAAACTTAACATCTTTGCAGCTATCAAAGAAACCAGACCCATAGTCTTCAGAAATAAGTTGATCTAGCTCCGTGACGATGTACTTGTTATCCTTTTTATCGCCCATCTGCTTTCTTTCCGTTACATTCAGGAAGAGAGACTGATCTGGCGAGCATGTAAATGTACAAAAGGTGTTGTAAAAATTCTCTTTGCATGCCGGGCAAGAGGATATAATTGGATTTGCCTTCTTGATCTGATCTGCAAGAGCATCTATCTGCGAAGCCATTAGCAAAGTCCCGACCCATTTCAAACAATCTCACATACCTGACTCCCCTCACAACAAACAGGTCCGGTACTCCATTTCGGGCCACATAGCTCGACCAGTTTTTGCCTCGCCTCTTGGTCCGGCTCTTTTGCGAGTTCGTTATCCGGACAAGGGAGCTCAGGACCAAACCAACTATCCTTCCCACAGCTGCCCCTTATCGAACATCTTCCAGCTTCGTGTTTCGGTGTAAATCCTTCGCTTGCTGCGAAAGCTGCAGTGAGAAGCCCGATCAAAGTGAAGGAATGCCGCATCACTGCGTTTGTTTACATGCGCCGCCCAGCGTCGCAATCTACGAAGGCGTAGAGTCGATGATACACAGACGAAGCGGATGGAGTTCGTGCACAGAGAGAACGGGTGTTAGTATGGAAATAAATGTCAAAATCAACAAACTTGTTATTGATTGAGGTTAACGATCGATAAATGAATTATTGATTTGATATCGTCTCGTTGTGTTGAAGAGTTGATGATTGTTGTCTGTATATCAGTACTGTAGATGCGTCCCAGCCACCAACCAATGCTGTCATAGTTCTAGTTCGTCGTTCTATGTGGCGTAGAGCTTCGCGTATCATCTGAATCCTGGTTTCACAATGGCCAACAAACTCACAAGGTACTCACCCATTTACACAATCGAGCAGCGAGTCAGTGACTTTTCTTCTACCTGTTGCTGCGGATTTATACGCTGTTGAATTTTCAAAGATTGCTTCATTTTATGCATCAAATTCATGTCGGAGGTTTCTCATCAAAATACGTATTAAACACAAACACGCTGCTGCAGGACAATGCTGAAGGGAAAGTTTTGGTGGCGCTGGTAATGGAGCTCTATAGACTCGTTCTATATGTCCTTCATAACATTATGCTGTCGACGGCATGAATTGCCAGTCATCTAGTATTTGTGAAAAGATAAATTAAACCGTATCCCAAAAACGCTCCTCAAACTCCGGCTGAAATGCTCAAATGCCCGCCCTATTCCAAATCGGTATCCAATCAAATTTTTGACATGCATGAAATCGGTCTTTGCCAGTATTCCTGGGAAGTTAAGCCATGGATATGAAAGCCAGATGATATGTTTATCTGGCGAAAATAATGACTTTCCAGTTGTAACTGGTTCGTATAATCATAACTCGTTCTTGTCGCTCTAGTTCTTCCGCAATCACAAATCTCCTCCTTAATTCTTGAGCTTTGAATCTCCCACTGCAGGTGATGCCCGGCCTGACCCTTCTGCTGCCTTGGATTTGCCTGCGCTGATGGATGATGCGCCGTCCTCTTCGTAAAGGCGATGCTCTTCGATGTACTCGATGACTGGAGCAGGTAGCAAATATTGTACACTCATCTCTTTCCTTAAGAAAAGTCTAATCTTTGTGCTACTAATATCATTCGTGACAAGTTGTTGAATGACGTAGATGTTGCGTTTGTATTGTTCGAGACTTGCAAGGGCGTCCTCAATATCCGTGCCGGTACGTTCAACAATGAAAGTACCATATTGTCCCAAAATATGCTGAAGATCCGTCTCACTCCAAACTCCTGGAATACTCATTGTTTCGATAAGATCAGCCCCAGCTAATAAAGCAATGCGAACAGGTACTCGAGATCCATCTGGACGAATAGCACCACCCATCACTTTGTTTATTTCATGCTCGACATGGTCGAGTACGAGGGCAGTTGGGGTATATTCTGTTTGTAAGGCCTCCCAAGGATCCACCATAAGCCAGTTTGAAGATTGTACAGCCAATTCGCACATATTAAGTCTGCAGGTATTAGCTAGTTTTTACAAATAAATGCGTAGTTTGAGACTTACCGGTGTTCCGAACTTGCCAGGCCTGCCTTCTTGTAGAAGTTGGATACCGGTGAGAAATATCCACTGAGGAGTTCAAACTCTGTATTGAATTTACAGTAATCGGCAGCCATCTCCATCATTCGCAAATGAAGGTAGGTTATGGGCGAAAAACTACCACAGGCTACCAACACCAAGGGAGTCTTCTCGGGGTGGTTTTGGGTGAGTCTGAGGCGATCGGTTGGGAAGGTATAATTGTCGAGAGTTTGCGCAGGAATAACCTGGGCGGTAGGATTGGAAGTCATCGTCGGATCGTGATTCGGAGGTGGTATGTTCTTGTTTGGAGGAAAAGTGGAAAAGAGTCTCGAGATTTTGGGTGGAGGGCGAAGGCTGGATGACGAATTTCGGAATAGCAGGGATCGATTGCGAAGGAATTGCGATGGGTTGAAGATATTTCTAGCAGCCGCTCTTCGCAGAGTACGACAAAGAATAAAGTACGCCGTTGTCTCTGATTTTGTTCGACTTTTAGGTTGGTATTTAACTTTCAATGGATGAGATGTAAATGTGGTGAGGGCCAACAGATTTGTAAGTAATAAATCAGAATTAAGACTTTTCGATGTCGGTGGATTGGCGAACTTTATAATATCGGTTGGAGGGAGGAGTCAGAGATCAGAGATCAGAGATAGTGGGATGGCTCGAGATATGCGCAAAGCCCCGCTGCTACGCTTTGATGTGCCGGAACCTCGAAGATACTAGGGAAGAGGTAATCAAACTACCAGGTAGGTACGGAGTTACCTATTGCAGGTTGATCGATGGAGACGATGGAGACGATCACGGCGAGGATTTCAAAGGCGTTCAGAGTCGAGATGGATGTGCACTTACAAATCACCAGTAAGTCGCGGGTTGTTTTGGAGACGTGATGTTTTCGACACAAAATGCTCACTTGGATGAACACTCACATACACTCACATACACTCAACATTTTGTTGGTAGCTGCTCCGCCATGGTGGTCTGGATTATGTGCCAATGCTTGCTTGCTACGGTTATCTCCTCGCCTTCGTGCAGGCCGCCGACCCTGGTACAGTGCACGATGCACTCGGCTCCAATCAGGGAGAGGGATGTTCTAACTTGAATCGTTTCAAAATGTTCAACCCCTCTCTCTACCTGTTTGCTTTGGCAATGAAGAGGTCGGGAGAAGGATGACTAACAGACCCATCCCTACGTCGGTATGGTGTCTAGTGCGGACATCATTGTCTGGCCTGGTCAGTGAATGAGGCAATCTCCATATTCCACGAAGAAACATATCTACTAGAGTAAAGCCTCAGCGTGAGGATGGCATTGAGTATGGAGTAGGCATTATATACACATCTACTGCCTTTAGGTATATTGATTCCCAAATGAATCGAGGGATTTACCTATGAGACGCGGCCATCGCCGTAAAGTTATTCAGCCATCAAATTCCCGACCCTAGCTATCACCACCAACTGTTGCTCAACCTTGCGTGCTTGCATTGCACCGAACCCAGACGGTTGTGTTTTGTTTCCTACCTACCAGAAGCAATGCTGCATTCCCCACCACCCTTTCAAACCCACTCCACCCCGTGAAACCGCCCCGGAAAAGCCGAATTCCCAAGATATATCCATCTCGTCCGAAAGTTTCGAGCTCAAGATGGTACCCGTCACCCGTGGTACCGGAATGAGCATGTGCTTTTCAACAAGTTCGCTGTTGGTCGAGGCTTTGTCTATTTACTTGCTGAAGGAAACACGAAGATGCTGTCGTTTCTGAGAGATAGGTGTAGGAGCATGAAGGACCTACGCATGTGGTCGGTCGAACGACATCGTCCCATGCAGGGCGATATGGCAGTTATCCTCATTGCTTCACAGTCAAAATGTTGAATGTACTGGGAGGTATCGTTATTGTACTTCGTACAAAGCTCTCTGTTCAAGGCCAAAAGAGAAGGTGGCTTTTTGGCTGTGTAATGGTACGCTGAGGAATTGCAAATATTTCATTCTACAACTACCTTTTGGGCATAGTGGCATGTATGCAAACAGGTTCCTCTGCGGTCTTCTACTTCTCGCCATGCGGAAAAGAGAATCAAGGATGAAAAGAAGCATTGGGGTAAATGATGGCTATCAATAACATTCTTGGTGGATGTTGGGAATGATGACAATCAATTCGGGTGTTGGGGATACGAATGGAAGGTGAGTGGAAGTAATCTCTGGTACAGATGAGTTGTCCATAGTATTTAGAAATTGTGAGAGGCATAACAACCTATGATGAAGCTGTACGTAGCCATGCAAGATACGGAGGTGGTATTGTGATATCAAGCGACATCTATAATATTGGGTATTTTCTCACATACAAAAGCTTCGCTCAGCCAATATCGATGAAGTAAACTCATGTATGTATTCTGTACATCGAAGATCTTGGATATCAGCCAGCTTGAGTTAACCACTCAAGTTGCACAGTATGTTATACATCCATCCATCGTCTTTGATCTGCATCATCAGATTAAACTAGAATGGGGACAAGCCCCCAAACCCCCATAGCTCGCTGCGCTCGAGAAAGAAGCGACACATTGATAGATGAACTATCTGATAGGAGACCGTTTGGCTCAATACGACGAAGGAGACATAGATAATACGTATTCCTTCAAACACCCCTCAGACAGAGTGGATTCTTGCTTGAACGGGGCATGTGCCTTTCTCCAGTGTCAATCTGGAATGCTTGTTAGTCTCTGGTATAAATTCTCGTGTTCGGTGGGATTGGGGTAGGATGAATACTATTCAGACGGCTCGAAACGAATAGATGCTCGAATTTCAGTTGCCAATGACAGTACATGTCGATCGAGGTAGTCGAATGATGAAACATGTTCTCCTCCAATGCCGATATGCATCCTTCTGCTCATGACGAACGAAACAGAATTGAATAGTGAATTGTTATACGATATGCCACATAGAGAAGCAAGTTCTCGAAGTCATCATGGCAGGAACATCGGGTTGGCATGGGAGGAATCTCTCTATTGTCCGCCTACCTGTGATTTGAAAGCGTTGACATAGCTTGTGCTTACTTATTTCATTGTTCCAACCTGCTATCGCCATTGCAAGTGGAAGTCGTGAATCGTGATCTGAATTGAATGACCAGCGCCACACCACATGTTCGTAAACTCATTCAATATAAACCCACACAGCTGCGCTCTCTCCTCGAGAACGCGCGGTGTTCATGGACAAGTATTGACGTTGATGAACTGTGTACTGTGCCGTAGCTTCCCTCCGCTAAATTTTCGAGCGCAACTAAGAATAAATGCTCGGCTCCACCTACACTACAACGTACACAGGTACTGTGCTGCTTATTACACACCACCACACCACCACACCCACTACAAACTCCTTGAAAGGAAAGTCAACCACCACCATCCACTCCTCCTTCGAAGACGAAAAAGGAAGTCGACAATTTCCTCTGCAAACAATATTCAAAAGGAAAAACAAATCGGAAAGAAACTGCTGGCGACTTCTATATTAGAAACCGAACTGATGGATTAATGGCAAAGGGTACGAGTCATATTGAAAGGCCACAAGAGTCGACATCATTTAACGATAACGGTCCAGAAATATCAAGACCACTCTCCACTGCGACTTCCGTCTCTTCATCTTCTTCATTTACTCCCAGGTACACAACCACCTTTACCTTTGTCTTTTACCCGCGTTTCTTCCTCCGTCAACAACTCCTTCTTAATCATTAAATCATTTTCAACTACTTGCGACTGTCAATCACCAGTTGTCGATGGTTGGATGGATTAAGAGGTTGTTATTCAAGAGCCAATACTCATGTCTTCCAGAATTACACGATCATCCGCGCGGCAAGCTGCCAACTCTTCAGAATCATCGGCCGGCTCTTCTGCTTCTGCGACTGCAGCAACTGCAGCAGTAGCTCCATCAGGTCGCTCTTCAGCCCCATCACGAAAGCGTAAAGCTACTGTGCGGGAACCAAGTCCCGCTCTGGATCCTGAACCCACAAAGGCAACTCCATCCAAGCGTTCAAAGCGTCAGAAGGTCTCAGAAACCGAAGTTCCCACACCTGCTCCTGCTTCAGCCGCATCTTCTCGTCGAAAGAACGCAAAAGCTCCTGCGGTTATGTCTAGTCACAGGAAAGTCAAGATCCATTCGGAGCATGGTCAAGTGTCTAACAATATATACAGTGATTCTGCCGGTCCTTCCAATGAGCCATCAAACGCGGCTGCGAGTTCCTCCAGGCGCAAGTCTAACAGAAATAATAAGAAAGGTGGGCCAGGTCTACTGAAACTCACATTCTACTCGATCTAGTCTAAAGTAGCTAACATTCTCTCAAGCAGACGCCTCAAGCAGCACACCGAGCTCCAGTAAGAAGTCGAAGAAATCCGCCACTGCTGCTAAGGATACAGACACGACAATGAACGATGAGGATGATAAACCTCCCCCACATCCACTCGATGACGACGATGCCAGCGATGACAACGATGACGACGATATCCCTCGAGACTACGATGGCGGTGATGATGACGATGACGATCCATTCGGCGGCTTTGGTGGACCCGGTGGACCACCCCATGGGTTATCGAGCACTCTGCGAGCTTTGAGTGGAATGATGTCTGGAGTCTCTTCTCGATTGCGCGACATTTTGACACAATTGAAGCAAAAAGATGACCCTTCCATTCAATTGATAGCTTTACAAGAACTTTCTGAGATACTACTTGTTTCTACCGAAGACAATCTTTCCGGTCACTTTTCTCCGGATGCCTTTGTCAAAGAACTGGTGGTTTTGATGCAACCTGCAGACTTCGGGTTTGGGGAGGCAAATCCTGAGATTATGCTCCTTGCCTGTCGATGCATTGCCAATTTGATGGAAGCCTTACCTGCAAGCACTGCTAACGTCGTCTACGGTGGCGCTGTTCCAGTTCTCTGCCAGAGTATTCTAGAATTAACATTCATCGATATAGCTGAACAGGCTTTGAGTGTAAGTACTACGACTTGGATTTCTGCTTCAAATACTGACTATGACTTCAGACCTTAGAAAAAATATCCATTGAATATCCAGCATCAATCGTCCGCGAGGGAGGATTGACAGGTTGTCTAACAAATCTTGACTTCCATAACACAAACACACAAAGAACTGCTGTCACTACTGCTGCAAATTGCTGCAGAAACATTCCCGAGGATTCATTCAACGTAGTCAAGGATGTTATGCCCAATTTACTAAGCGTCTTCAACTCCAATGATCAGAAAGTCGTTGAGCAGGGCTCACTTTGTGTAACTCGAATCGTGGAGAGCTTCAGGTATCACCCAAGCAAGCTCGAGGAACTCGTCAGCCCCGATTTACTACGCGTCATTCTTCGTCTTTTACTCCCTGGATCTACCAATCTTATTGGTGCTAATATCCATACACAATTTCTTCGCGTTCTTGCTTTCACAGCAAAGGCGAGTCCTAAACTGTCCGCCGAACTTTTTAAAATGAACGTTGTTGAAACATTATATCAAATTTTGACTGGTGTTTCGCCACCCAGCGCCACAGAAGACGTAGCATCAAAGATTGACAGCGTCGTGATTATGCAAGCCTTGATCCACAGACCTCGAGAACAGGTTATCGAGACTTTGAACGTTATATGTGAGCTTTTACCCGGAATTCCACGAAGTGGCAATTCAATGTTTGACGACGATATTGACACCGAACTTCCATCGAGAGCAACAAATGCATCATCTGGTTCAAGAAAAAAGTCCGCGAACGAGATTCGTATTGAACTTTTAGAGGGTTGTAGAGAAGAGGTTAAGAGATTTGCAATTATTCTCTTCCCAACCTTAACGGATGCCTTTTCTAGCACCGTCAATCTCCACGTTCGCCAAAAGGTTCTCAACGCTCAGCTCAGAATGCTTTCAAATCTTGACAAGGATATTTTGATGGAGGCTTTAAGATCAGTTCCATATGCATCCTTCTTGGCTGCAATTCTCTCACAGCAAGATCACCCTAGCTTAGTGATCTCAGCACTTCAAGCTACGGAGCTTCTTCTCGTTTGTCTTGAAGACATATATCGTTACCAATTTTACAGGGAAGGAGTGATTGCTGAAATTACTAAACTAGCAACTATTGAAGAGACTAAGACAGAAAACAAACACCCGTCTGCGGAAACTATTGAGTCTAAGCCTGCTACTGCGCAAGCTGATGCAGATCGCAAGATCTCTGAAAAGGCTGGTCAAAATGGAGAGGCGCGTAACGAAGATCACAACTCGTCAGATGAAGACAACGAAGACAATGAGAATAACGAGGACGACATGGACAATGAAATCGGACATAATGACGATTTACAAGATGATGTAACAGCTTCTCCAGTCAGCTCTCGTGGCTCTACAATGTCATTGGATGGGCTTCACCGACATGCATCATCAGATCCAAAGACTATGGTATATATCATTGCCGCCCGTGCCCAAAAGTTCCTTGATATTCATGAGAACGAAAAGAATAGCAAGGCCATGAAGAATAAGGCAACCCAAATTTTGACGAGTTTACAATCTCTCGCTTCAGACATCAGGAATTTCTATTTACATCAAGGCCCCGGGAATGGAGTTGAGCTTTTCACAACACTTGCATCATATTTTGATGGCGATGTTTTACAAAGTGTTACAAGTGCCGAGTTATTAAATTCTGAAATAGTCCAAGTCCTATTAGAAGTTTTCAATAATCCTGACGAACAGCTGGCCAACGATGCTAGATCTGCGTTCCTCGAAGTCTTCATGGGCCAAACTCTCACTAAGAAGTCAATTACTGGGGCGGATGTGCCTGCGACTCCATTTGGTCTTCTTATCCACAAATTACAAGATTTGTTGAGTCGCTCAGAGCATTTTGAAGTTGTTACTGTTCACTCAAATAGCTTTGAAGGAAATAGGAGTAGTGCTGCATCAATGCTTGCTAAGCAAATTCGTCTTAAGCTAGTAGCTGACGAGGATTCCGAGATTCCAAGATCTTACAGAAACATCATGGTTTCTATTCATGCGATCGCTACTTTCAAGGCTTTGGATGATTACCTTCGTCCCAGAATCAGCTTGTCTGATCGTCCTCGGCCACCTAGAGCCAGAGACGGCCTTTCTGGTGCATTAGCTGCTCTTGCTGCAGCTGGCTTACCCAATCCATATGCCGGCATTCCCAATGCCCAGGCACGTCTCGCTGCGGCTGCAGCCGCAGCGAATCCAACTGCATCTACTCCCCGCACGTCTCGTAGAGCAAAGTCGAAGTCTGGTCCCGCCCCAACCCCTGCATCGGCCGACCAATCAACCTCAAATACACCCGTAGATAAACCTGCTCGGCGTTCGGCTCGGCGCTCGGGAGCTCAAACTGATCCACCTCCTCCACCTCCTCCGCCACCCATGCAAGAAGAGGATGCACTTGCTAACGCCCTCGAGTGTGCTGATGAGAGACAGATGAGTGAAGACGAGGAGTTAGAAGATAGTTCTGCATTGGATGCCATTGTCGGTGACATGGAAGAAGAAATGGAAGAGGATTCACCTGTTGATCCTACAGCTGTAAACCTTGAAGTCGCTGCAGGTGGTAAGGTCACAGCCCGCAAGGAAGATGGCACAAGAGTCGCGACCCCATCTCAATCTTGGCCAAGCACTTCCCGCAGCAGCTCGGCACTTCAGGCAGCTGCTGCCCAAGAAGCCTTGTCCACACCAACCACATCGTCCAGACCTATGTCTTATGCAGCTGCAATCCAAGCTGTTCCGTCAGATTGGCACATTGAATTCAGTATGGATGGCAAAGTGATTGCTAATGATACTACTATATACCGCGCTGTTCATACCATGGCCAACACGGTGGAAGATCAATCAAGTCGAAGTGTTTGGTCCGCGATTCATCCCATTAAATTCAAGCGTGTTCCAGGGCCACCTCCTCCAGAACCTAGCTCTCTCTCCAGAGCATCAGAGGCCAGTACAGAGACTACAGCATCTGGAATTCCCGCGTCGCTAGATAAGCATCCTGCAACATCCTCAATTCTTCGATTACTTAACATCTTACACGCTCTTAATGCCAACCTAGATGATGTTTTGGCTGATAACAAGGATGCCTTGAAACTAAATGCTGAGCCTTTGTCACAGTTTGTGAACACTAAGCTCACTGCAAAGTTGAACAGACAACTTGAAGAACCTCTTGTGGTTGCCAGCAACTGTCTTCCAACTTGGAGCGAGGATCTTGCCCGGCTTTACCCGTTCTTGTTTCCTTTTGAGACGCGTCATCTATTCTTGCAATCAACATCTTTCGGCTATGCTCGTTCAATGACTAGATGGCAGAACGCCCAATCTGCTGACGAATCACGTCGGGATCGTCATCGCGATGAACGTCCTTTCCTAGGTAGGCTTCAGCGCCAGAAAGTTCGGATATCTAGATCAAAGATTTTGGAGTCGGCCTTGAAAGTTATGGAGCTTTATGGTGCATCCCAGAGTATCCTAGAGGTTGAGTACTTTGAAGAGGTTGGAACTGGTCTCGGGCCAACACTCGAGTTTTATTCATCGGTTTCAAAAGAGTTCTCCAAGAAGAAGCTCAAGCTATGGCGCGAGAATGATAACGATACCGATGAGTATGCATTTGGTGTCCGAGGCCTTTTCCCAGCACCTATGAGCGAAGAACAATCATTGAACGAGAATGGAAAGAGGATTTTACACCTATTCAAGATGCTCGGAAAGTTTGTTTCTAGATCCATGATTGACTCTCGCATTATCGATGTTTCTTTCAATCCCACATTTTTCCGCATTGGCGACGAATTAACCCCTGTAACACCTTCTCTTGGTACGGTCAAAACTGTCGACCCTCAATTGGCCAAATCCCTCAAGATGATAAAGAAGTTCTCTATTGCAAAGAAAGCCATCGCCGAGGACTCGACTTTGACAGCTACGCAGAAAGTCCTTGCTACAGAAGCTTTGAAAATTGATGGAGCTAAGATTGAAGATCTCAGTCTAGACTTCACACTTCCTGGATATGCCATTGATCTTCTTCCCAATGGCTCTTCAATCTCCGTCACCATTGATAACGTTGATCTCTACCTTGAGAAAGTTATTGACATGACTTTGGGTAGTGGTGTTCAGAAACAAATCGATGCATTCCGTGAAGGCTTCACTCAAGTCTTCCCATATTCTGCTTTGAGGGCCTTTACTCCGGATGAGTTGGTTATGTTGTTTGGCAGAGTTGAAGAGGATTGGTCTCTTGAAAGTATGTTTAGTTCCCTTTAATTGTATGATGTAATATCACTAACGTGCGTATAGCTTTGACCGATTCTATCAAAGCAGATCACGGCTTCCATATGGACAGCAAGAGTGTGAAGAACCTGCTCCAGACAATGAGTGAGCTCAGTCTGCCAGATCGTCGGGACTTCCTCCAATTCACAACTGGAAGCCCAAAGCTCCCCATTGGTGGTTAGTTATATATCCCTGTATTCATTTTCGACAACAACTGATAGCTAACTTATCACAGGATTCAAGAGTCTTACACCAATGTTCACTGTGGTTTGTAAACCTAGTGAACCACCCTACTCCTCCGATGACTACTTACCAAGTGTCATGACATGTGTCAATTATCTCAAATTGCCCGATTATACCGATTTAGACGTCATGCGACGACGTATGAGTACTGCCATTAGGGAAGGACAGGGAGCTTTCCATCTGTCATAAGGCGCATGTTAATAGCGAAAATTGAACTGAATCTGGCGTGCATTAGGTTTGGTCAAACATGGAATAACATTTTCGGGTATTGATTCTCATTGGAGGATGAACAAAAACTGGGGGATTTGGTTGGTTTTGCTTATTTTTGAGCCAAACCAATATGTATTCACGGACTATATTTTTTGCAATTGTTTCTTTCTTTTTCATCAGCCAGATTCATTTTCTTCTTCATACCTTCTATCTACTTACGTTTTTGTAATGGAAGTTAAAGGAGAGAGAAAGGAGTCAAATTGCATGGGTGGGTCGTTTGGGCGCATAGCTTGTAAACCGGTTTCTCCTGTCTGGAACTTGAAGGGGGAATGGTTTGCAAATATGACTGGAATGGACTGGTGGATAGGACGGGATGGGATTTTAGCTTTTTACTAGGTAGTCTTGCTTCTACAAATACTACTCTACAAACACTAGTCTTGAGATTAGATATTAGGTAGATGAATTGATCCACTCATATAATATCAAGGATTTTGTTGATGAGAGTAATTGGGAATGTATATTTTGTATGTGATTATGAGAGAGGCTTAGATTTCGTAAAAACGAGGATTTGTAATGCCAGTACTATTGGTGTCTAGAGACCAAACGTATTTGCAATCTAAATATCTGATGATAGATGTCATTATAAATGAAATCCTACTCATATGGAATCACAAGAAGACTCTTCTGATAAGATTGATTGATGTATTTGATATCTCTTGGTGTGAATTGATGAATAACTTAATTTTCGTTTGTTTTTTGACGAAAGCGGGGATGTTTGATGAGAGACGGGAAGCGAGCCTTAAGAAGAAAGAAGGAGGGAGAAAGAAGGGGAGAGAGGAATTTTGGAGGCTGGGGGCTTTGAAATCTTGGGGTTGGAAGAGGTTAGTTAGTTATGTTATTATAAGCTAGTATGCTATTGATGATAACTAGTTCGTACATATAGTTGTTTTCATTGGCGATGTTTGGGTAGGGTCAAACCCTAAGTTTGGTTCTTGTCTTTTGTAAGGGTTTGGGAGTTTATGGGTGGGGGTTTGTGTGATAGGGGATGTAGTAGGGGATGTAATAGGGGTTAGAAGAGGGGGGGAGAGATGTCTTGGAGGAGGAATTTGGGATTAGAAAGGGGGTGGTGTGGAATGGGAAAGTTGGTGGATAATTTGTGGGCTGATGTGTTGTCATTGTTGTTTAAGGGTACTTTGGATTGAGAGAGATCGTTGCGTGGCAATCTATGTGTGGGAAATAGTATGTTAGTGAAACACACAGTGTGGTTTGATGAGTGCTAGGAGGGTTGCGTGATTAATCTTTAGATGTCAAGGGATTTTTTTTATTAGTAGAAATGTTTGGGTTTAGGTATACAGTACGCCTTCCTATGGAGTCTTTTGGGGAGAAAAAGACGCTATAGTTGCATTGCTATTAAAAATAGTTGTCGTATTTTTGCATGGGATTTTATAGGGGGAGAGGTGTCATTTGTTGGCAGATGTCATGTCACTAATGTAAAGATTGATGAGCAAGTGATGAAAAATAATATAATTTATCTAACTGTGTCCCCCGAATTCTTATTATTTCCTGAGTACCAGAATCGCTTGGGCTGATAGATTAGGTTAGAAAGTGAGAAAGTTATCAACCTATTAATAGTTGGCTCAAGATTCAGTCGGCCGCTGGTGAGAGCATATTATTAGTCTGAGTTCATGTTAGATAGCCCCCAGTTGATAATGTCCTGTGAAATTAATTGCTCGGTACCAGATGAGAAACATTACTGGTTCTTCATAATCGGAAAATGTTGATCAAGTTATGTAGATTCTAGACGGGGTCGTGTGACGATTGCTCGTACTGTTACAATACAGGACTTAGTAATGATTTGGTAAGTAGTTTGGGATATAATTGATAAATGTAAATTTTGCTTGTGGTGCAGGAGATTAGTAGTATGAATATCGAATTGGATTCGATAAAATAATTAAAAACTAGTCTTACCCTGCTGTTCTAGCAGATTCATTTTCAAATGCCATTTCCGCTTGTGCTCTTCGATAAGACCCCCCTTGTGAATAAACCACTTGAATTAGAAGTATTCGAATTCGTTCAAGCACTTTCCTCCGAAGCAGCATGGAAAATCAACGGAGCGTAGGTGGCGTTGATGGCTCTGTGTCGCAAGATGAAAATTCTCAAGACCGCAGATAGAATGTAAAGCATCATGGTTCTCACCACCTGCCATTTCGGTAATTGGGAATGACTTATTTGGCCCATTATAGATTCGGAAAAGATACATACTCCATTTCATATTAAAGTGCAAATTGCGCAGGCCATGGCAGGAGCCAAGAGTGTAGTATCCGGCTTCTACATCTTGCAGACGCTTTGGAGCGTGATCATCCCGTCCTCTCTTGTGCTGGGGAACATCTGGATCTCCTATCAAAAAGCCTTCTATTCTATCTGTCAAGTAGATTGATTTAATCTTATTACGTCGATTAGGAGTGAGAGATTTCAAGATGATCAGTTCCTCGAATGAACAAAATTCAAATGTGTTGTCTTTGAAAAGAAGATCTGTAGCGTCTATGATATTCCGGAAAATAGAACATGTCCTCATGAGAGCTCTGTAGGTCTTAATCTCGTTTCCCTTTCCTCTAGCGTGACTTCTATCTTTCGAGCAATGTCCAATACCGACTCTTTGGTCTAGAGGAAGGATATTACGCCTTCGGATGTCCTCATTCTTGATCTTAAGTACACACATCGAGAGGGTCTCATGATGAGAGTCTGTGGTACAAACAATTCTGAAAATCTTGGTGAGAATTTCGGCAGGCAGGTTTTCGAGCAGGAAAATGGTGTTTTCACTACTCTGTCTGGTGCGTTCATTTTATAACTCAATGAAAGTCTTGGAATCCGACAGCTTAAATGTATTGAGATCATCGGCGAGATTTTCAAAAGGCTCCTTGTAAGTAAGGAGTGCTTCTTCCAATGAAAACTAGACCGGGATTTGTTCTATCTCCATTGGTGGACTAGTTGTGGACATTTTTGCGTCTATTCGGATGAATGTTTCTATGAATGAAATATTTGGAGAACTTGGTGTGAACTTAGAGATAATCATATGATATGTCTCACAGGTGTGCAGAGTTGTGGTTGTAATTATTGATAAATCAGAATTCATTGAACTAAGCGAGAATACTATGTATATATAGGTGTTGGGATACGAGTAAATATATGCACGTGAGTGCGCTAGCGCACAAATATATTGCGATTAGCTCTCGTAGCTCTGAATCAAGAATAAGTAGACACAATACAATGTATTATACCAGACCTATTATGAAGATGTCAAAATCACCACCGAGGTGATACCAACAATAGGAATCTTGAGATATTCGCAAAAGCACTAGAGCCCTACGGCACTCTTGTTAGCCGTGTATTGATATCACGTATGAAGTTCGAGTAGGTTGCAAGTGCCCAAAAACGAAAAATGAATGGTATTAGTAAATTGTTTGGCTCTTTGAAATTGCCAAGTTTAGCAGGTAAAATTTTAAAGAGAGAACGCGGTGCAGCTTATTTCTTGGATTCTTCACAAGATCAATATTTTCAACAAATATTGTGTTCTCACATTCCAAAAACTGCGAACAATCTACTCAGGAAGAAATGGAATATGTGTTTCAGAGCACACTCCACTCTGCGCAAGTTCAACTAACTAACTTTAAAGAATGTTACCAAATTTTTCTCTTCATAACTCATCATGAGGCTCGTCTCCATAGACTTGCTCCTGGAACTCATAGTCCTAGTCCGGTGGGTTCAACATATATTCCCTAGCTCTTCTTGCCGCCCCTACTGCACTAACCCATGCTGGATTGATACCCTCGCTGAATCTATCAGCAAACTCTGGGATACCTCTTATGATTGTTTTGCGAATTTTTTGAAATTCAGATGCAGGCGCGTCGCCGCTATAGATGATTCGTCTGTAGTCAGTGAGTTTTGGTGGATGAGAATTTGATAGTGCTACTCTAACAAAGTGTTATAGATAGGCTGCAAGATTTTCAAGCTTTTCGGGCTGTAATACATCATTAGCCTGTTAATTCGTAGATATCTAATGTTTCTCTTAGTAAAGACATAATGATAGAAAAGTCTTAGATGAACTCAAACGGAAAAGCGCTATAGGGTTTTCTCCATTGATCTCAACAAGGTTTTCTTACAGAAGCAATTAGTCCCACGCCACCAAAGCCGGGGATTTTAACCTTTGTTTCAACAAAGTTGTTTCCGTCCCTATTTCGGTTAAAAAGTTGTCAAGACAACTATCTTGATAGTCGAAATGTAACAGAAGACCAGACTCTTGGTCATTATCAGTTCCTGACGAGGATCCAAGAGCTTCTGCAGTATTGAGGCGATATCCTTATCGGATACTATGGAGATAATAGCGTAATTGCGAGCCGTCTTCCATGCTAGAAAAAATCTCGATTGCGACGTCTAGTAGATTATTGAGATCTCCGATCATAGTATCAAAATATTCAATGTCAAGTGCTTCGATCTGTCGATTGAGCTTAGTTTCAGTTGCTTTCTAAATAGCCGATGGTGTGTGAACGCAGTGAATGGCTTCAATCCAATGACTGCTGTATTAAAGACCTAAGCGAATGCGAAAGAGACTAGCTCTTTCTAGTAGACCTTATATAAGGTCTACTATCCCCTGTATATAGCTAGTTCTTTAAATAGAATACAATTAGACATACAGAGCCTACACAATCGTGAGTGCTACGTCTTTTGTATCCTACTCATACAAACAGATAGTGTTGCGTTGAACAGTTCTTTTAATTTCGAGTCCGAATACACAAGTTCTTTCCTGGGCTACGTTGGTTTAACCAGACACGTCAAAGATTTGACACAGAGGAATAGTTCACTCCAGACGTACTTTCTCTGGCCATAATCCCGATAGCTAGACTTGAAAGAGGCGTAATTCTTCCAGTCTTGTGTAGTACTGAGCTTGGCCACCATTACCAATTCATCATTTTCGGTAATGTATGCCGATGTACTTGTTCAAAGTCAGCAACAGCGAATGCCTATACAGCAATGAATGATAATTACTGACAGTTAGTCTACTCCAAGACCAATAAAAATGGCTGAAAAGCCAATAAAATGTTAGTTTGAAAACTTTCATATTTACGAAGAGCATAACTGACGAAAATCATTCGAGAAAGCCAACGCAGCTAAACTGCAGGCAAAAGATATGAAAAAAGCCGATCCATCGTGACTGAGTTTGCCAATTATTTAGAATCTTTAGGCTAGTTGGAAATCTCGAATTTTTAAATTAGAAACAAAAATGAAGGGGGAACTCTGGAGGCAGATGTATCAACGCCGCAGGTCTGCCCTAAAAGTGATTCAAACGGTGATTATGTGAATCCTCTTTCTATTGACATAAAGTATGTGACTATGGCTCACAAGGCCAGTGACGCTTTAATTATCCGTAAGATGCTGAACAACAACCTGTGTCAACTGGAATGGTGTACAGAGACCAGTAGTAAAGGCGGCGGCAGGGTGCGAAACAATATACAGTTGGATATTTACTGATTATCACACACGCTGCAAGCGATCACCAACTACCTTCCTCCGCCACTACAGATCCTCTTAATAAGTAATAATTGTTGGACCCAACTATCCTCTGGGTTTGGAAGTAAGAGGTATCTGTGTGATATATATTATGTATTATATAGGTAGCAAAAATAGTTGGCTAGATTTGTTTTACCCATCCTTTATTGTAGGCCACTCATTCTTTTTTTTTTTGAGAAGTAAGTCTATCGAGCATCAACAATTAGAAGGAGTGGTTTGTGGCCGGTTCTGCCAAAGCGGTATATATTTTTGGAACATCGTGAGCACCTCTTATTAGCAAGTCTATTAGAGCTGAAACTACCGCGGCTGCTGATACCAGACTTAGCCTCCAATCGCTCCTCATTGAAGCATTAAAACTTCGCTCGTTCCAATCACAAGACTCAAAAGAGCCGTGTAGCATGTTTTGAGCTCAGCTTCGTTAAGCTAAACGGGGATCCCAACCACGCTATATAACCACACCACTTCTAGCCAACAGTTGCAATTGGCACATCAACCCCTAGAAAGTTGTTTCAGTCAGATTTTTTACGAGATAATTTTTGTGTGATGTACTAATGGCTTTTATGGAAGGCCTGCTCGTAGCAAGATTTTGAATCCTTCTACCACCGGATCCTAAAGATTGTGATTGCAATGAGGACGGATGTACAAAGAAATTGTTGGCATTTTGGGACAATGGCACTTGCTAGGTCCTGATGTACTAGTATGCTTGTATATTATGTCGAAGATAAAATTTTATTGAAATGCTGGGTCAAATATTTGATCAACTTGAGGGGGATTTTTATATAAAAAAAATTGATAGGTTTCACGTCTAGATTGAAGTTGTAAATAATTAAGGATTGTCCTGTGAAACAAGCTCTGAAATTTCTCACCCAGAGAATATGTCAGCAAGTTCCAAGAGTTCCTTCCACCTCGTGTCTTTCTGGATCTCAATCTTGCCCTCTGGTGTAGCTACTTTAAACTCGTCAATCTCCTTAGGACCATATCGATGATCATTTTCAGCACCCACAAATGCGACTAAGTCACGAATCCAATCCGTCATCAAAACGAGTTCTTGCTCGGTTGGACCGTGCATTATCGAAAAACTATTCAGGGAGAGAAATAGGTCAGTTAAATGCCGTCTCCACACTTGTTTTTGATGAGAGAGACTTACTTCCAGAAAGGTTTATCCATTGCATGTGCTACACCAAAGCTTCTTGGTGCTACTGCATCTGTTATGAATGATAGTCGATACGAAATCCTATATCGCCAGATATCCTCAACTCTCACACCATTTGAGAAAAGACTATTTGCGAGAAATCGAGAGGGTGCGCGCACTTGACCATCAGAAATGATATGGCCATATAGTGCCGTCCAATCATTCCTTTCCTCTGTAGTTGGGAGTTTGTAGTGTTTTAACACACGAGACGTTGTTGCAGGTGCATAATAGTTAGAAACTTGAAGTCGAAGAGAGTCCACGTTTGCTTCAGGTCCGTTAGTTGCAGCATAAAGTGTTTCTTCATTTAACATCTCGCCGATCAATATCTTGAAATTTCGCTTTTTGAATTCTTCTGCAAAAGTACCATTGCGATGGTAGTCCATCATGCCTGGTTGAATAAATGATGAATCCGTCACAGGTCGGAATGTGTGATTCTTTAGTTTCATAATGGCATCTACAAGTTTTTTCGACTCTATCTTGCGCAGCAATGCCAACTTTTCGACACCACTGGAGCCTTCTGGAATATTAAAAAACTGACATAGTTCGTCAAACTGGTCTTGACACTCGGCGGGTGTCTTCGGTTGTGCGGGAATTGCATTTGACATCATGACAAGTCGATGGAATGAAGGGGATGTGGCTGAAAATGCTGGGTTTTGAAACTCGTACATAGCATTTGCATGTACGGCATAAGCGCCTGCGCTTCTTCCTGCAAGGGTAATGTTCTCCACGTCACCACCAAATCTCGCAATGTTCTCGCGTACCCAATCAATGGCTAATCTCTGATCCCACAATCCATAGTTGCCTGCTTCGGCGCTGCCGTTCTCTTCCTGCAAGGCATCACCAGCGAGAAAACCAAACAGATTCAGTCTGTAGCCGATAGCTACTACAATAGCGTTCAGCTTTCCTGTTGAAATGAGCTCGGTTGGATCCATTCCCGGTTCATGTGATGGGTCTCCCATTTGGAACCACCCTCCATGGAGCCACAGCATGACTGGCCATTTCTTATCTTTGGCTGACTCAACAGGTGTCCAGATATTGAGTCTTAGACAATCTTCCCCAAATGCCTCTTCGGGGGTTCCCAATTTCTTGGCTGACATATAAGCGGCCTGTGGGCAAATCGGTCCAAATTTGGTAGCATCGAATGGCGTACTATCATGTGATGTATACGTATGGTCGGCAGGCAGTGGCTGAGGTTTTCGCCAACGCAAGTCTCCTAAGGGAGGCAGTGCATATGGTACCCCAGCATACCGACGTGCCTTCTTATCATATTGAAGACCTGTGATGGAACCTTTTCCGTCGCCAAGATCGAGTTTATGCTCCGCAACGTTGTATGATAAAGTATTACCCATGACGCTGGAGGTAGAATGAGATACCTGAACGATTTAATTGTTTGAATTAGCCTCAAGGCAAAAATTGAACAAGATTTTGGAAAACTTTGTATGAAAGGATTGATGAGGTCGTGTATGTCAAAGGCTTTGCTTGGACAATGGGTGTAAAGGTTTGCTATCGCTCTTGATTCTTCGTGATAAACCGACTTCTAAGCCCACTTTAACTTCGAGAGTCCGAGGATTTCATGTCATTAGTGAGATTGTTAGACCGTGAAGATAAAAGGGCATTAAAATGTAGGGGTGTGTTTTCCCTTCAAGAGGGGAAATGACAGATACGAGACCACATCGTGTATTTCAGCCAATCAGACAATGCAGTTACCGACGTCCCCTCGCTTAATTATTTGGAGTCTGTGTCCTTTGATAGTGTTTCAGTGTGGAGAAAGTGGGGGTCCGGTGGATTATCTTCGATTTTCATTGTCCCGTGTACCAACTTTGTCATCAAAGAATACAATTATCGACGCGCCAGGGAAATTCCATGCTGTTTGATACCATACCTTGTACTAATATCAGTTAGCTCAAATGTTCAAACATATCTAGGGATTGTTGAAGTCAGTCAAGAACGCTTTGTATGATTGTACTATGTATATAACATTGCCAATCCGTATGACACTCTGATAGTGTCGATCTGCCCATCTATGTCTGATGATATCAATCATAAACGAAAGCGGTCGAACACAACCGGTCGTTCCAAATACGGTGAGTGATGCAACATCAATACAATCAAGCACTTGCTAATAGTTTGATCACAAGGCTGCTTAACCTGCCGGGCAAAGAAAGTCAAATGTGATGAGCTTCTCCCTTTGTGTGGAAGATGTGAGCGTTTGAAGCTTAACTGCCAGCAGCCGTGCTCCCGTATATTACCAAGTGTGAGAGAAAGAAGACGTGGCGCTGGCCCAATAAAGTCTCGAAATTCTGACTGGTCTCCTCAGTCACTTTCGCCAGCTTTACAATTATCAGAGGAACAGCCACAAGAATCAGAAGCACTATTGAATCATTATCTTTCGGGATATGACCATGGATTGGCAGCAGCATCAGCATCTTCGTTTTCAGTGGGACCTCCTGAAGGTGCATCTCAAAGCCAGGCGCCGATTATCGAGGCAGAAGCAAACATGTTATTGGACCCGGTTGCCGAATGGCTACTCCCAGACCCTCAAAGCCTGAATGCATATGCCGGCACTAATTGTAGTCCTCTATCTTTTGAGCCGCTTGTTATTGCGAACATATTGTCGACACAAGAGAGGTCGCTGGAAAATGGGATGTGCCTGAATAACGACGAAGAGTTAGCTCTTACACACTACCGAACAGCATTCTCACTATCTCAAACTACGAGAGATCCGCAATGGTCTACTCCTACCTTATTGTTAATCCATGCACTAAAGCACTCGGAGATGCTTCTCCATCTTATATTAGCTGTTTCGCTCCACGACATGCCTTCTAATCCTGACAATGTTAGCCGTCTTCGCCAAAACGGGCATAAGCATTACGAGAAGGGCACAGAGCAACTCATGCAAGCTTTGCAGTTTGAGAGCCCTGCGGATCATCTCGCAATACTGGCTTCGTTTTACTGTATATATATGTACATGTCGCGATCGAACGGTACAATTATATCAAAATTAGACCGACTGAGTCTTACGGCAATAGACCATTTGACGAAGCATAATTTAATAGTACCAATATATGGTCAATCACCTTCAACCAATCAAAATTCGACTAAAAATGGTGCAGAGCGAAGTCTGATCGCTCGTATCATCATGTGGTTGCTAAAAATGGATGCTCAAGGGAGCTTCTTGGGATGCAAGCCTAACTTGGCAAACCACTTTCAAACACATCCTGACCAACTTTTAGCAGTAAAAGCGGAATCTCGTCTTGCTTTGCAACTTAATTGGGGAACTGAATACCCGATATCACAAAGTATCAGAGATATTGAGAGTTGTTTACCCGTCGACATGATGTCTGATATGCTGATTCTATGTTGCAAAATTAGCGACTACAGTCACAAGCCCCCATATACTGAGGAAGACTTAAGGCAAGAGAGTCTACAAAAAGAGTTCACAGCTTTGGAAATAGTAAGTTGTCATATATCTTGGAAAACTGGTACTTACTTATCATAGCGTTATGGTGCTGTGTTTTACTATGGATCTTCAGACATGACGTTGCAACCAGCCATGAAGCTCAATTGCGCAAACTCAGCTACAATGTTTTACGCTCTGCGGGTATATTTCGCCCGATGTAAGTCAAGCTCGTTCGGAGCAGAAAGTTCGACTGAGATCAAAACCGCTCTAAGCCAACTTCTTCGATTCGCCATGTACGTTTCTCCTACAGGATCGCAACAGCCGGTGTACGAATTTCAATGGTCGTTGTTCATTGCAGCCATTGAAACAAATGACATGATACATCAAGAATGGTTGCAGGGTCGAATCACTGATCATCGCCTTCGCAAAGCATTGCAAAGGATTTCTTCTTTCAAGCGGAACAACTTGGGGACCATATCTTTGAGTAAAGTAAGACAAATTATCCTAGCCATGTAACCTCATTGATCAGATGTATTTAAATTTAACATAATAAAGATCGTATTGCATTAATTTTGTGTACTTGTTGGATTTTAATTTCATTTGAACACGGTACTTCGGGTGTCTTGCAGCTAAGTGAGACGAGAGGGGTTACGCAGTTGTTAGCCTCAGACATACTACATGTACAACAAGCGATCTTCTTACACCACTCATGACTTCAAACAGGCCTGCAGATCCATCAATTACTTTAAGACAGTCACCTTGGTTAAAGACATGTTATCACGTGAACATTGGAAGATAAGCACGTCCCACTGGGGCCGATAACGGCAACTACGTCGTGGTTTATCTCGTCGTCAATTCTGGCGAACCAGCAGCCCGGGTTACCGAGTATCACGAAGTCTCGGAGATTTTCCCCAACCTTCCCCAGTGCTCGATATCATGAGTTTCTGTAATAGTTCTATCATTGCTGATAAGAACAAAGATAGCACTCTCGAATCTCTTGAACATGTTCCATCTTAGCCTCGAGCAATTATCACAGATATAACCTCTCGAAAGCTCACTAGGGATGATTCTGACTTCAGATTTCATTCAATACTCTATCTTCGATCATGACTTCAATTGAAAAAGGAAAGAGCCTTAGTGGAGACGCTGACGCTGTCCGTACTGATTCAAATGCTTCTCAAGCTGGGAAAGACACTGAGAATATGGAAATCGGCGAGGTCTATTGTCATCCCACAGCCGCAGAAGAGAAAGCACTATTGAGGAAAATTGACTGGCGGTCAGTGATACAATCTCGACGTAGTACTAGAAATCTAACAGACAATTTAGTTTGATGCCATTGCTGACGGCCTCCTATTTCCTGCAATTCCTCGATAAAAGCAGTCTCAACTATGCTTCAATAATGGGTTTGATACCTGACACTGGGCTGGTGGGACAGGAATATTCATGGTTAGGGAGTGCTTTCTATTTTGGCTATCTGATAGCCAACTATCCGGCCTCCTTGGGCTTCGTCAAGTTCCCGTTGGCGAAGTACCTCTCGGTTTCAATCGTCATCTGGGCCATTGTCTTAGGATGCCATGGAGCTGCCAATAACTTTGTTGGATTGTGTGCTCTCCGCGTTCTTTTGGGAATCACGGAGAGTACTGTTAGTCCTGGGTTCAGTTTGTTGACTGGAATATGGTATAAGCCTTCTGAGCATGCATGGAGACATGGAATATGGTTTTTGGGAAATGGGATTGCCAATACCTTTGGGGGCTTGCTAGCTTATGGTATTGCTCATATTGGAGGAAGTTTGGGATCATGGAGAGTGAGTCGACTTTCATCTTGGTGTCAGAATTGGTATCTAACGCTTACATTGTAGTGGCTATTTATTATTTTCGGTTTGATTACTGTTGCATGGGGTATCCTACTTTATTTCACTTTGCCAGATGCTCCTTTGACTGCTCGATTCCTCACTCAACGCGAGCGAGAAATTGCCGATCGACGGCCGCAAAAGACACAACATAGTTTCAAGACAAATGAGTGGTCAAGATCTCAATGCATTGAGGCTCTGGTTGATCCTAAAACATGGTTGATCTCCCTAATTATCGCTGTGGCTTCAATTACCAATGGTGTAGTTTCAAATGTAAAACCCTTCACTACATTAATGTTGTTCTTTCACTAATGAATTAAGTTCGGATCCTTGATCATCAAATCCTTTGGCTTCGGCGAACTGGATACCATTTTACTTGGCATGCCCAACGGAGGTTTCCAAATTGCAGCTGTCATTGCTGCGACCTACACAGCTTCAAAGGTTCGCAGGTCTCGTCTCATAATTATCGTTGTTGGATATATCTTTGCGTTGATTGGGATATTGTTGGTTAAGGAACTTCCAATGTCCAACAGATATGGACGTTTGGTCGGATGCTGGATGATGATTTTGTTTTCCTCCGCCTTCCCCCTTCTTCTCAGTTTAATGGCTAGCAGTAAGTTAATCCTCCCATACGCTTTTTGATTATTTCTCTTAGCACACTAAGTGAACTAACTATCACCTTCGTACAGATACAGCAGGATTCACCAAGAAAACCACCGTCAATGCTATTTTCTTTATCGGATACTGTGCTGGCAACATCGGCGGGCCCCAGCTATTCAAATCCGCAGAAGCACCAAATTATCACGTATGCACCCTCTAACCTATTGTTCGATTGTTGAAAACTAACTAGTGTAACAGACAGCATACAACGGCATGATCGCTTGCCTGGTCATCTCCACTGTGCTATCAATCATTCTAAGACAGTACATGGACAGGGAGAACAAACGGCGCGATCGAGAACAGGGAGTTTACATTGATCCCGAGCCAAAACACGTAGAGGACACTGATGATGTGGATTTGACAGTTGAGCGTATTGTATTGACAGATTGGGAAAACAAGAAATTTCGTTATTATTTATAAACTGAGACTTGGGGGTGTCAAGTATCATTTTAATAGCCGTTAATTTAGATGGAAAAGTCGAATACATATACATAAGTTCAGATTGTAATATTTGATTACTCGGTGCAATTTGTCCCATATTTAGGTACTGAAACACTAATGATCATGAATGCTAAACTGGGGGGGGGGAATGCAATGCTGACTGCATATTTGAATGCCATCTTTGGCAATACCCTATTTATTGTTGTTTACTCTAAAACTAAAAAAATCTTGGGTGCGTTTTCTTTCAGATGTGCAACGAAACACTTTATTGCCGTCAGACCAACCAATCAGCACTCAGGTGATTTCGATGACACGTGAGGAGCTCGACTCAGGAAATCGTCGAAAATGATCGAAAAGGCTAGAAAAGACGAGAACTCAAAATGATGGAAAAGTAAACTAGTTGGTATTCTCCAGATAGCCATCTCACTAGAGATTAATGTTTCAAGCAAACGTAATGAAGATGTATGACTTGAATATTTTCAACATTCGACTAGATCCAGAAGAGAATGATCTTACAACTTGACGCGGGGAATTATGTTCGTCGATCAACTGGTCGATTATTCCAATGGGTAACTAGAGGCGAACAAATCAATGAGAAAGACCGGGTGTTTGGACGTGGTTGTATTAAAGTATGACGAGGATGATGGCCTAGTTTCATACTACTAATACTGAAAACAGGAATTTTGGGCAGCTTCCATATTAAGTACGGAAAATGGATAACAAATGTGCTAATGTGCATCTAGAAATGTATTGACATGCGCTAAAATCATCAGTGGCACAGATGGTTTGTTTCCATGCAATCCGTTATCACTTCGGCAATGCGGGGGCAAGATTTTGCCATGTCTGCAATAGACATTTGGATGGGGTTTAGAAATATTTGTATGGGTGTCAAATGCGTCTGCAGAAAGTTTATATACAATAGACTGTTTGAATCTATTTCTTTGGTTCTTCCTTCTTCTCCTCTGGCTTGGGTGTAGGGAGTTTGAATGTGGCGGGTTTTCTATCAACACCAGGTCCGACTTGCTATTTAATCTTAGTATCATGCATTTTGAAGGCTCGAAAATGACAGGAATGGAAAGAAAACGTGAACATACCTCCCAGGCAGCAGTTCCACCCTCAAAGTTCCTGAACGCTTGAGTCAACTCCAATGGTTCCACCACAATACGTTTCTTCTCCTCATCAAATCTAATCTCCGTGTAACCTGTCAATGGGAAATCTTTCCGTAATGGATGGCCATCAAACCCATAATCTGTCATGATGCGACGGAGATCCGGATGACCAACGAAGAAGACTCCGAAGAGGTCATAGACTTCACGTTCGTACCAGTTCGCGCCGTCATAGAGACTGCAAAGACTGGGAACGGGGGAAGCCTCATCGGCGTAGGTCTTGATGCGAATGCGGGAGTTGTGGCGTACGGAAAGGAGGTTGTAGACAATTTCAAAACGTTGATCACGGGTAGGGAAGTCAACAGCGGTAATATCTGAGATTTGAGTAAATTCCGCAGAGGTATTATCTGTGAATAATCAGCTTTCTGTGGAGTGTAACCAGATAGAGTTGGCCAAGGGTACTGTCACATCTTTAGGCATAGATTTCTTACATTTGAGGAATGAAAACACAGGAATAACTCCAGAAGGCGAAATGTATATGACAAGCTCGTCTTTCCATACTGAGAATTGCTGAATGTATTTTGGAAGGCATCCCATGAGCCATGATCCATATCTGTGCATATCATCCGCCTTGGCTGCGTATTTGTCTGCAGGATTCACAGGAGGAACTCGAAGTCCACCTGGAACATCAGGAGCTCTCTGAGCATGGCGCATGTTTGGAGTATCCGGAGAGACGACAACTCGGGCATGTTGTGTGGAGGCAAAGCTTCGAATGTTGAGCTTCTTAGGTTGGCACAAAGAGCTTTTGGTAGATCTAATGGCGGAGGCCAAAGCCCGACTATTCGAAACCCTCATCGCCATCTTGGAAACTGAATCGTATGAAGTTCAATTGCAGATTAGAAATTCATTGACGATGATATGATATTCAGATTGGTGCTTGAATGATCCTGGAAGATTAGATATGATGCCTGAGGCCCTCAGTTTCGCGCCACTCATCGCTTTCAGCTTACATAACCGAGATTTTAGCGTGGACAAACCAAGAGTGAACATGACTTTTACACTTTAACTCATGATCCTCGAAGAAGTTCCTACCACACCCACACTCATCTAATTGATCTCTTTCCCACTTCACAACAATACCATTACATTGCATAGAATTCTACGTATCGATACCGGAAAATCCGCATCTCATACCTAGAGTATTGATAATTTAATAATACTCTCACAATACTTAACAACGCGCTGTATTCATTAGCGCATCAAAAACCATCGTATCAGAACCAAATTCACACCTTTCTGGAATTTTGTCCCGTTGTTCAATCGCACATTTGAACACTCAAAATGGCACCTCAAGACAGCTTCATCGATGAAGATGATGATACCTGGTACGTTCCCATACCCCCTGTTGATCCGTATTCAGCTTGGGCAAATTGTATCTTTTGAACACTTTGCTGATCAGATTTCACTAGCCCACTTTGCGTTGAAGAATTCGATCTTTCCGACAAGAACTTTCAACCATGTCCTTGCGGCTACCAGGTAATTAATATCTTCTTGACGCTGTCTGCCGGCTTAATGCTAATTTCTACTTCCCTAGATATGTCAGTTCTGCTACAATAATATCAAGAACAATATCAACGGTCTCTGTCCTGCCTGTCGAAGAGCTTATGACGAGAAGACAATAAAATGGAAAGTTGTAACGCCTGAAGAGTATGTATTGTGAAAGTGTCAAGAAATCGACCTGCTGACCGCAATTTACAGAGTCGCTCAATTTAAGGCCAATGTCCAAAAGAACGCCAAAAAGAAAGCCGAAATAAGACAAAAAGAAGCACAAAAACGAGAAGTGGAAAGTCTAAATCGAAAGCATCTAGCGGGTTTACGAGTTGTACAGAAAAACTTGGTATATGTCAACGGTCTAAGTCCCAGTATACGAGAGGATGAGCTCCTCCAAACCTTACGCGGCGAGAAATACTTTGGCCAGTATGGAAAGATCCTCAAGATCGTGGTCAGCAAATCCAAACAGAACGACTCAGGTCAGAATTTTGGAGTTTATGTTACGTTTGCTTCGAAGCTGGATGCCGAGCGGTGCATAACAGCTGTCAACGGTTCTACAAACGGTGACCGAGTCTTAAGAGCGCAATTAGGAACCACGAAATACTGTTCGGCATATCTGCGGAATGAAAATTGCACAAATAAGAATTGCATGTTCTTGCACGAACCAGGCGACAATGATGATAGTTACTCTAGGCAAGATTTGTCGTCCATTAACAGCGTGAACTCACAACGACCTCTGCCGACCAAGGCATCTTCATCCCGCACTCAAGCTCAAGCAGCACCACCAATTCAACAAGCACAACCTTTAGCTGCCGCTGCACAACCAATGGCACGTGAAGGAAGCAAAGATGATTCGGACAATGGAGATGGCCCCGCTCTCCCATCAACAGCTAACTGGGCCAATCGTGGAGTACAGCAGCAACGCAGCAGAAGAGGAAGTCATGCTACTAGCGCTGCTGCTCCCAGTCCTGCCATCTCAAATGCTATTCCTTCCGCACCTGAAGCTGTCGAAGAAGAAACTCCAGAGCTTGTTGAAGATCAAGAAGAATCGTCTGAGGAAGCTAGCCCCATCGAAGCTCGAGAACCCACCCCTTCGATTGAAGATGTGTCGCATCCTGAAAAGGAAGCTTTTGGCGCCGAACTGCTTAGGTCAATCAATTCAGATGTGCTCAGCTGGGATGGTCCAAAGATTCATGAAGATGATCTTGCGTCATTTCCACCACTCTTCGATGATCATGGTGGAGAAAAGCGTCGTTTGATGCGCGAGCAACAACAGGAGGAGGAGCGTCTTCACATGGAGCAGGAATCGCAGGCTGATCTTCAATCTGTACCTGAGCCTGTGGAAGAACAAGAACCGGAGAGTGGTAGTCTACAACTGGGTGGCGAGCCAGAGGATAACGGACGAGAAATTAACCAACCTCCTGGATTTCAACGTCGTCAGAGTTCTCAGCTGCCAATCCAGCGTGGCTCTACCAACGGGCCGTTTGGCCCAAGTCTTGGACAACAACAAAACTACCAGAATATCAGCAATTTGGGTTCTGTTAATGGACGATCGCTCACTCCATTACAGCAGTCACAACTTTCAATGTTCAAATCCCCATCGGGTGTCCCACCAAGCTTCATGGACCACATTTCGTCCCCGGTCGGACTCGGAAATCCATTAAACCAGAATAACGCACTCTTCCAACAACCAGGCCACAACAGACAATCTTCTCGGTACAGCTTTGCTGGAGATGGTGCCGCTGGGCCATCGTCCATCAAACCTTCTGCCAATTCCAAGATGATGCAACAGCAAGCTTCAATGATGCCTCCTTCAAGTCATCCTCAACAAGGATTCCAGTCCTTTAATCCTTCAATCCCAGCTCCTCCAGGACTTTCGGGTCTGAAGTCCAACACCCCACCTATTGGCGGAGGGATGTTTGGCCAAGGCCATGGATTTGGTAATACGATGGGAGGTGGTTCGGCTTTCGGAGGAGCTAACAAGGAGAACGGTAGTGAGATGCTTCGTGAAATTTTGAGGGGTCGTCCTAGTGCTGGCGGCAATCAGGGTCTTGATACAAGTAAGCGTGAGTACATGTTTCCTAATTTTCTTCATCAACAGTTCCCATCTGCCTCCTCCACTCCAGCTCCTGCTTCAGGCCTTCTGGCATCGCTCTACGGTCCTCAAACCGGGGCGTTTCATGACTTCGGTCAAAAGCAGAAAAAGAAGGGAAAGAAGCACAGGCATGCTAACACTTCCTCCTCTGGGGGAGGTGGCTTAGTCGATCTTGCGGACCCAAGTATCTTGCAGGCGAGAATGCAGCATCAACAACAGAGCAATGCCGGAGTCGGACAGGGGCTGTTTGGTCAGGCTCAAGGTGGGTACAACCCCAACCTAATGTATGGCGGTGGCGCAGGATTCCCCAGATGGTAGATGACTATTTCAGTTGGGCGTAATATTTGGCGTGGCTTTTGTAGATAATGATCTTTCTTTTCATATACAAGGATGGCGTTGGCAAAAACTCTTCAAAGGGTATTGCATTGTTGCTCGGTATAGCACACATTTGTTTTAGCGGGCATGGCATAGCTCCAAGATGGATGCTTCGGATGCATTGGCGTCATATTACGGTTGGAAAATGAGTGAGAGGGCCTCATGGGATTGCTGCCATCGTTTATTTTCTGTTTATTTCGTCTGGGTGCGCAACAAGGTCAAAACAGGTCACGCCGGGAATTCCATCATCGTCTTCGTCGCGGCCACTTCTCTCATGTACGTTATAGTCCCCGATCCCACGCCAACGACAGTGGCTGGAGAAATATATCATTCTTACATATTTTGTACCTTCAGTAGCCCGCTCTTTCAATTATCGAAGACGATGATGGATTCGTGATGTGACCGTGTCCCTATCTTGTAGTAGCATTGTGTATTAACCGATGATGCTCCTTTAATATTACCGCCCACTTATCACTGCACACATGCTCATTTTGAAGGAGATACGCTAACGTTAACATTGTTTAGAAGATTCAACTTTCGACGAAAGCATTTTGCACAGTGTGGACGCTTTGGTATCAGATAGTGTACCAGATGACTCACCCATGAGATATGGTGAAATGTCTCGAGAGGTATCTCGATCGAGCACTCCGGCTTTCCCACCTGGGCTACCAAATCCCCATGGACACCCTCCTCCAGCAATCCGCGAAGATCCAATTGGAAAACCCTCCAAGACAATTTCAGTAGCTGCTCCGTTCACACCATCGAGACAAGTTAGCATGGCATATCCTCCCCGTATTGCCACACCACTCGCCATGTCTCAACCATCAACACCTTCTCCCGTCAAGTCTAAAGCTTTACCTGCCCCTGCCCCTACCCCTGCCCCTGAGATATTAGCGTCTGAAGCACAAACAAAACATGAAACCAAAGGCATTTCCTCTAGTATGTTGAAAGATACAGCAGCTCAGTCTAGTACAGTGCCTGTAGTTCCAACAACTCCTTCACACCCTGCAGCAACCACTCCGGCAACTCCAACGCCTTACTCCACCGATGATTTTCCAGCCCTCGGGACACAGAAGGAAACAAAACCTGCACCGAAGAAAGTATCAAAATCAGTTGCCTCCTCTTCCAAGGCGCCATCTACATCAAGAATCTCGAATGCACAGAAAGGTACAAAGGCAAGCGAGCAGAAAACAGCGCCATCTGTTTTGACTATTTCAGCTTCCACGAATCCTACTACTAATATAGTGGACACCATTGAGAAGCCCAGTCAAAATGTTGCTCCAACGTCAGATTTTCCCTCGCTACCAGTGTCAGCGGTATCAGCAGTGAGACCTCCCTACATTCATAAAGTTTTGACTATTAATTCTTCGGCACTAAAGGGCGAGACGGTTACAATGGGAAGCCCTGCTCCAACTTCGGCAACATCCGTAGCTCCGTACCCCGCACATTTTCCTGATACTACGAGTGAGCATGACAATGCGTCCCTTATGTCCGCAACAGCTTCGAGAGCGAGCTCACCTGGTCCGTCCAGGAATGGACAGCCGCGACCCACTCGCAACACGGCAAAGACAAAAAGGGATAAGGCTGCGAAGAAGGAACAGGCTCTGGAAGATCAAATGGCAGCTGCAGCTGAAGCCAAGAAAGTTGGAGAACAAGAGCCAATCATGGGCAGAAAGACAAAGAAGAGGGATAGGCCGAATGCTAAAAGTGCCCCTAGTGCTCCTACCTCGGCGCCTAGCAGACCACCATCACCTCCGCCCGTCGTGGTTGCCCGTGAAGAGAGTAAGCCTGCAGAACCTATTGTACCAGAAAAGCATGTCTCAACTAGCAGTGACAAACCTGTCAATAAAAGTGAGGGAAAGGGCAAGAATAAGGCAAAGGGGCAACAACCTACACCTCTACCCGAGGCACCAAAGGTTTCTGTGGTCGAAAATGAGGAAATTGTAGAAAAGCGTACAGGTCCAAGCCCAGCCAGCCTTGCCCCCTTTGTCTCAAATTTATCTGAGATATTGAAAACCCCGCCTGGTATCAGTAATGAGAGGAAGAGAGAGAAGGATAATTTTGGACCAGCTTTCGCCGAAGCGCTTGCAAAACTTGATGTAAGTCCTGAGGAACGAGCCGAGTTGAACGCAGGAAACACTGTTCACAAGATTGCCTCGGGATCGATCCGGATCATGTTGACACCCAATGGGGATTGTGTTCGCAATCTCACTCCTGATGAAGAGAAGCGATACTTGGAGCTCCAAGCGAGAATTGCAGCCAATGCTGGTCCTACTGCATTTGTTTCCGGACTGCAAAACACAGGCGTTGGATTCAATTTGGTTGGCGGTCGCGCGGTTCCAAATGGACCTGCTTCATATTTCCCCACATCCATGTCCACCGGCAATACTACACCTATGGATGCGGTCAGCAAGATTCAGCGTGATGAAGCTTTAAATTACATTAACCAATATGTTCTACCATCTCTCTCTAACAACCCCCAGTTAGAAAAGGCACTTAGTGCGAATGTTCTGGCGGGTGACACTGCACTTCAAGGGAGCGAGACTTCCAGCTGGTCCCCCTTGAATGGAAATTATCACGCTCAAGACTTTCATGACATGGACCTCAATGATAGGGTTGCAAACTATACTGCGGGTTTTGCGGGGCATCGAAATTCTGATGATGGACGACAGGATCGAAATGTTCAATTACTAACTGAAAAGGAGTCAGAGTCTGCAATGCAAATCGCAAAGAAGGAGACCCAAGAATTGGAGAAAAGACTTCTAGCTGTGTTGAAGAAAAACAGAAAGTTGTTGACAGGTCATTGAATAGAATGTTCTTGTGGAAAGGGGAGACCGGTTGTTTCAGAGCAACGTTTTCACTTGTGAGAGGCCCGCCTGTTCACCATTTAACATAATGGGACTGAGAACTCGAGCGGAGAACATGGTGGAAAGGATGATGAAATAACGACGATGCAATGAATTGTAAGATTATTATGTGTGTGTTTATCACTGTATTGATACTTGTATGGATTATAGGATGGACGTGTGGGTTCACGCCGCAGTGGAAGAGCACTGATTGTGAAGGATTTATGGAAGATGGAAAGGGCGCAAGTCATACACCACAAGCATTGATTGCTTCTAGCGTGATTTTCAAGATCTCAAAGATCGATAGCGATACCTTTTCACTGTTGTATCATAGCACAGTATACCACACTTATTAGCATAGCAACCGACCGTGGAATTTCTATATAGCAAGTTTGCTTTCTACTATGTTGTATTTTATTGCAGTAAACTTGAGACTATTGATGTGATTAGAGCATGTACTGATACGAGCCATTCTTACCGAAGTGTGTTTCTATTGCATGGAACTAAATATACAAATGAATATCTTCAACATTCGATAGCACCCCTCTTGTCTGAACAGTCTCCCCCTCCACGTGGAGATATTAGCAATCCCTGTTCGCGAATATTTGGTGGGGCAGGAGCGGTGCTGGCGGGGTAGTTTTTAAAAAAGGCCGAACCCAAACTAACCTTGTTGGTTTTTGTCGCTTCTCTGATTTCGCCATACAGGAAGATTTTAATTCGATATAAATTGTCTCGGGAACCCTCATTCCTCAATCTCTTTTTGAGTTCACCAACTACACCCCGAACAATAGACCAATATGGCCGGATCACTTCCTACCACTTTCTCTGGTATGTAGAAAATTGTAACCTATTCATCCATCACCCACCATCCATCTCTGTCCTATCTCCCCTCTTTCCTCTTTCACCCCCGAAATCTGCCAGTCCAGTCCATTGCATTCCGTTCCCAAGCTAACCACTCTTTTCTCCTCCAGACCCCGTCCACATTGCCGTAATCGGCGGTACCGGTCTCCAATCCCTCGAAGGTTTTGTCCCAATCGCAACCCTCAACCCACTCACCCCCTGGGGCTACCCCTCCTCCCCCATCCACATCCTCTCCCACAACTCCACCCCCGTCGCCTTCCTCTCTCGCCATGGTACTCACCACGAGCTCGCCCCCCACGAAATCCCCAACCGCGCCAACATCGCTGCTCTCCGCAGCATCGGCGTCCGAACCATCATCGCATTTAGTGCCGTGGGCTCTCTGCGCGAGGAAATCAAGCCCCGCGATTTCGTAGTGCCAGATCAGGTTATTGATAGGACCAAGGGAGTGCGTCCTTTTACCTTCTTTGAAAAGGGTGTTGTGGGACATGTGGGCTTTGCGGATCCGTTCGATGAGAAGATTGCGAGGGTGGTGAGGGAGTGTGGACATGCGCTTGAGGGAGAAGGAATTGTTATGCATGACAAGGGAACGATCATTTGTATGGGTAAGTTGCATTTCTCGATATTTTCTGCACCCCTCATAGAAATTATAACTAACCTACCCTTTTCAACAACAAACAGAAGGACCCGCCTTCTCTACCCGTGCCGAATCGCACATGTACCGTTCCTGGGGCGGATCCGTCATCAACATGTCCGCGCTTCCCGAAGCCAAGCTCGCACGCGAAGCTGAAATGGTCTACCAAATGATTTGTATGGCAACCGATTATGACTGTTGGCATAGCACAGCCGATGTGGACGTGGAAATGGTGATGGGACACATGCATGCCAATGGACAGAATGCGAAGCGATTGGTGGGAGCAGTGCTTGACGCGTTGAGTAAGCAGGAACATAATGAGGTGGTTTTGGCGAAACATTGGGAAGGAAACACGACGGGCATGATTAGATTTATGACAAAGGAACAGGGAAGAGGAGAGGAGGGAAAGAAGAACGTGGAGTATTTGTTCCCGGGGGTGTGGGATGCTTAGATGGATGATATGTGAGGATGTGGGGAGGATTTATACAAGGGATGGATGAAGGAACTTTGTGCATTTTTGATACCTGGATGCATCAACGGCATGCATATATACTAGAATATAGACGAGATAAACTCAATATTCATTTTTTACCAGAACTCGTGAAACAAGATGTCAATGCTCGGTGCTGGTAAATAATGCTCCGCATAGCCCATCGAATATTTACTTATTTGTTACTTCTTAGGGAACAACTGAAGACGAATCAAATCCTATTATCATATCAAATTTATACCAAAACTCTCTTTTCTCTCTTTATGCTATTTTTTAACCCAGCCAACATCATATAAACAATCCATGTCATCCAAACCCAAATCGACAATGGGTGACCATGTACACATAGAAAAGAAGAACCCCAGGGTATCTATCAACATCCCAAAAGAAACGGCAGCACCACTATTAACTCATTTGATACAATCCAATTTGATATATCTCACCGCCATCTTCTCAGATCGCCATCCACCGGATCTCTTTCTGACAAAAGAAACCTCCCTATCAAAGCAACATATACAAAGCTTTAACCGCCTTCTCTGCAGCCGCAATGTGCCAAGGTCTCCCATCCCTAACAGGATGTACCACGCCTCTGACCCTTGCCAGAGTAGCCAATCCCCTATAATAACCCAAAATTTCCCTTAACAAAGTATCGTGAAACGTGCGCGGATTTCCTACAACCTCCGCATAGATGATGTTGACTTCCAATACTATCGGCGGATCATCGGTGCTCGTACCGCTATTTTTAACGAGGTAGCCGGAAATAAGAGCAGGATTAAATTCGAGAAGAGAATTCGAATTGTTGAGGCGATGAGAGAGTATTGCACCCCAGGTTTGATCTGTGATATCTAAAAGACGAGAGCTTTGATCATCTGGTTCGGGAGGTACAGCGGGAGTGGACGTGGATTGTGCTTCGGAAGGGGTAGGGGCATTCGCTGTCGGTGTTGATGCATTACCCGGGGAGAAAACCGATGATTGAGATGCTTGAGGTGTGGAGACGGGCGTTGTGGTGGGCTGTGATGTTGTCATTGATGGTGGCGGTATTCTTATTTGTGGAGGTAATATCCGTAAGGATGGGTCCGTTTGTACAGTGACTAATGTGAGACTGATCGAACCATTTGATTCTGTAGAGGCAAGACCTGTCCAAAAATCGATTTCAGATTGTTCCATCACAGCAGTTTTTGCAATGATTATACGCCAGTGAACCTTTTTGCTCGAAATCAAGTCAAGAGTGGTCTCCCAGATTTCATTCGCAACATCTGTAAAGAGAAGAGTGAATGGCTCGTTCTTTCGCCCAAGGCAGTATGAGGCAGTCATCTGTTTTGTGCCCCTGTTATCTGACCATGCTGCAGTAATCCACCGTTCATCGATACTTTGAGCATACGCAATATGAAGACAGGAGTTCTCTTGTAACAAAGCAGGAGATGGATTGATGTTCAACTTAAAGTCAATGTTTCGAGGAAGAGGTTTCTCTAGAAGGATCGCTGCTGTAGTGGAAGATGATGCAAAATCCACACAACGATCATACACTTCCATAGCCAGACGTGAGTATTCCGCTGGCGATGGTACTATCAACGAATTAGGAGCAGCCATGAAATCCAATGGCACAAGCTGCAGCACCAATTCGTTGTATATCTTCAGCTTCTTTTCGGACAACGACTTCCTGTAGACCTTGAACAAGTGCTTGAAAGCAGTGCAAATATTTACGAGTAGAGACGAATTATTGAGAGGATAAACGAAGTACACAACGACGTTTTTTTCTTCCGTAGTCATGCTTGAAAGATTCTTGCCCAACCGCGTCAGTACATCTTTAAGCGAGCTCAGATAAGCTGCCTTATTTGTATTGACATCACAGGGGTAATTTAAAAGGCCGCTGGGTGACTCTGGAAACATGATACGATCGTGCCCTCCAAATCTGAATGATTCATACGCTCCTCGCATTTGGTCGAGGAAGATATCAGCATTCTCATTAATGCCTACGATATTGGGATAAATGCAAACAGCGTTAACATCTTTGTTTCCAGTATAAGGCGCCAGCCCTAGATTGTCCCAAAAGTGTATCGCGGGAGGAAGAACTGCAAGCTTGGAGTCGCCTCTACGTACTTCAAGCTGTGGAGGTTGAATGGGAAACGGATTGCTAGATTTTGAAGGATCTGTTTGCTGTGCTGCTCTGGGATTTGGCATGGGTCGACCCTGAGGTGGTAGACGCAAAGCCGCGTTCACAGCTGGAATTCCAGGAATGGTAAGATATGACCTCAGAGTACAACTTTTGACATCTTTCAAGCATACCTTCGTGGCTTGCAAGACATCAGTCATTAGTCTTCTAGTAGCAAAGGTAGCCTGATCATGGGCGTCAGGGTTTTGACATATTTGATCGTTCACACGAAGAGTCCCTGGAGCAGCTTGATCTGCGATGATTTGAGCTGTCTCTATCAAGTCTAGGTCTGATAACCCGCTAGGCTGAATATCTGGTTCGGGCGAGGTAAAATATGGCGTTAGAGACCAATCGGCGGGATCAGATTCAAAAATCGGAATATGTGGTTCAATTATGGACTGGGGAGTCCCTGCGGAAGGTTCATATTCTCCGGTAAAAGCGTTGTATGAACTTATACTGGCCTCATCAAAATAGCGTTTTCCTTTCATGCCGAGTTTAACTATGGCGGAAACCCCTGTTGGTAGTGCGTCGTCAGATTCCGATGCGTCGCTTATACTATTAGACTCGCTAGCCACATCTAGCTCGGCTTCATTATCTAACTCAAATTCATACTGCGCATTATCATTATTCAGAATTCGACTCAACACATCGGATTCGAGTGCTTTATTCTCACTTTTTCGTCTACCGAAAGATTCTGGGTTCGTAGGATCGTGCGGCTCTACAAGCTGTGGTTTTAGATCATCATCGGAATATCGAAATCGCCCATTATAACCATACTTCTCATCAACCTCCGTTAGAGAATACTCAAATTTGACTTCATCAAATTCGCTAGATCCGCTAGATGACTGCGATTTTGATTTTCGTTTTCTTTTTCGTCTTGCCAACTGGCCGAATACTATTTCTTTGTCGAAAGGAGCCACAATGCGTGGTGGCAACGGTGGTTGAGCAGAAGCTATCAAGTTATCATTATTGTTGGACATTTCTACATCCATGTCCATTTCTGATGTTGCAAAACGTTGGTCGAATGTGGGTTGTCGTTTGTTATTCTCTGTCGGCTGAGAATCCTTCATGATCGTATCCTTTGATGTTGGTTGAGGCACTAATGGCTTACTAGAGACGGATGACTTTTCAACAATCTTATGTTGAGGAGCAGGAGGCAGATTAGGCTCGACCGCGGAGCCTGACTGATGTTCCATTTCTATGTCATCAGGTTGGTCGAAAAAGTTGAAGTCGGCATCAGTGATGTCTGTATCGCCAAATAAATCTCCTCCCATATCTCCAAAAAGGTTATCATTGTCATTTTCGTTTTCTTCAAAGTTCATGTTAGAATTTGAGCGATGTTTCTGTTCTGAAGTTACCCAATTATCAGTGTCCGCGGTGTTCATGATAGATGTGCTGGGATTTGTTGTTTCGAGATCATGCGAGAATAAGTGGGCAGGGTTCCCAGGCGTTGTAACTGCCCCATCGAATGATGGTGTTGGTCCCCCAGGGTGATGTATGGCATCTGGCGGTGTAGGATACATTGCGCCAGCATTGCTACCCTTTTCCAGTAATGCTGTAGAATGGTTGTTTGCTCGAATGTTTTGGGCTTCCTGATCGGCTTGTTCTTTAGCAGCCTTTAGGACGTTCCGCTCCTGTTGCCTATTCGACATGATGCTCGCCCTTTCTTCCGCATTCATAGACCAATCTTCTACAAAAGTTAGAGGGTCTACAAGCCCAAAAGAATTCGCACTTGAAGGCTGCAGGTCAGTTGTAGAAGTTTTGATGGCTCTAAAGCATAGCAGAGTTGGCCAAGGTACAATGGCACCTTCGTCAGAAGAGGGTATATCTGCGTATTCCGGGTTCGAAGATCCATAGTTAGTATTTAGCACTTGCACAAACATCCAACCACCTTCGTCGATTAAACTTGAATCAAAACCCTTGGTTGATAGCCAATCCAAACATCGGGATTGCCAGGACTTGATTGTGGTCCCATGAAAGCGCCAACTGTGATCTTCAGGATATTTTTGTAAATCCGAAATAGGTTGAATCCCAGGCAATTGCTCATCGTCATAAAACGAGTAAAATTTCGCAGGGTTTCCTCCTGGTGCTAGCCATAGCTCAGTACCCTGGGATAAGATTCTTTGAAGCTTCTCTGGGCTTGTGTGATTTATACTTTGAAGACCAGGGGTCACATAAGAACAAGCTTTTATCATTAGAGCTCCGAGGGAAGTGAGACTGATGTCTAAGTCGACCAGGGTGACTGTATCGTCAGAAACCTTTGGAGATTGGTAATATGCCATTGACCTAGATGGTGATTCTGAGGGGAGAAGTAAGGTCCGTGAGTTGAGAGGAATCAACCCGTGATCGTTGCAAAGCTTATACATGATGGAGCCCTGGACGGACGATATGAAATGCTCCTGGACCTCCTTCAAAAACGCGAAAGTGTCACCTATACTGGCCACTGATTTAACACCAGGAGATGACCCTGCCGGATCATGTAGATTCTGGGCCGAATTTACTTGCATGGCCCTTGCATTGACATTTTGTGCATTGCGTAGTGCATTTTCGAGGGGTGAAGGCGAAGACGCGCTATTGGGGGTGTTCAAACTAGCTGCCAGCATGGATTTACTCTTTGCAAGGTAGGAAGGCTCATATGTTCCTTTATCTTTTTTCACCAATTCGACACCTCGCACACTAGGAAGGTTGGCTTGGCTCAGTGAATCATCTCCTTCATCGAGAGCTTTGTTTGGGGAATTTGGGCTTGGTTGAAAGACCCAAATCCCTTCTCGTTTTGCGTCGTAATATACTAAGTTGCCATGATTCCTCCAAGCGGTTTCCACATCTTGTAAATGCTTTTTGGTTATAGAGGAAGGTGATGGCCATTGGGGTTCGAAATATTCGTAAGTTATTGATGCAAAATTGTCCTGAGGAGATAGTTAGCTACGAAGTTTATTCGCGTCGAAACGAGCAAGATTCCTTACACAACACAATACATTGGTAGGTTGATCCCCGAGATCCATATCGTAACAGGTCGTAACTCATGAAATGAACATCCAGAACAGCCGATGTAATGCGCCGGTCCCCCCCTCCTCCGCGACAAGCTCTTTTTCCTCTTTATGCACCCCAAATTATATCGTTCATATATCCAAGTAAGTTTGTTGATGATCCTATCGAATCAAATCGGTAAATTTTAGTTGTTTGAGTCGGGGATCCTGAGCTGGACTCGCAGGGCTCCATCTCAAAATGAAGATGTCGGCTGTCGCAGTGGCTGGCTGTTCAGCAAGGTGCGACTGATTGTTGTTACGAATGGCGAAAAGCAATCAAAGCGTGAGCACAGAACAGAATTGCAGACGAATTGGGTATCTTGACAGCATTGAGATAGTAGAGGATAACGGTCCAAGGTATTAAGCAGATGGTGCCTGTATTTGACGATAGTCTCAATAGTCTACAAGAGTTATTGATAACATGGTTTCGGGCCATAGGCAAAATTACCGATTACTCGGACTAAGCAATTAAATTGCGCTACCCTGATTTTGCCCCTGCTACTATTCGTTAGATCAGGCTGATTGGCTATCCCTGTCATCATGATTTGATAATCCCGCTTTGCCGCTGCGCCCGTCACGGCCGCCGGTTAAAAGTACCACCGGGCTCCGAGCTTTTTCGATAAGAAAATAATTTCTAGAGCAGACATTTAATTTTCTGATTTGAAGCCTCTTGAATGCGACGTCTTTCACAAGATGGCAAATTGACATTAATTCTTTTATCATTGAAATAAAGACTTTACTTGGTTTCATCAATCTCTCACGATGAAGCTCACAAACCCAAACGAGGTACCGGTGTACACCATTTCGGGTGCTTCCACTGCACGCCCTCTACCTGACTGGCTTGCTCGCAAAAGAAAGCGTAGCTTGAAAAACGATCCAGAATATGCCAACCGCGTCGAACTTCTACAAGATTTCGAATTCGAAGAAGCTAGCTCTTGTATAAGAGTCAGTGAGGATGGGGAATGGGTTATGAGTACCGGCACATACAAACCGCAAATCCATACACATTATCTTCCTCATTTGTCTCTGTCTTTCGCAAGACATACAACAACCCTTAATCATTCCTTCATCCTCCTATCTAACGATTATACAAAATCACTCCATCTACAAACCGATCGCAGACTAGAATTTCACACACAGGGCGGATGCCATTATCAAACTCGATTACCTCGGTACGGGCGTGACCTTGTCTACGATAAAGCCTCAACGGAAGCATTAATACCTGCCGTTGGTGTCAATGCAGACGGTCTTGGAGAAGTTTATCGATTGAATCTTGAAATAGGACGTTACATGAAACCATACCAAATTGATGTTGGTGGTGATGACCTGACGACTTCTGGTGGCGGCGCTTTACAAGGAGGCATAAATACCGGGAGTGTCAATTGTGCATCTATTGCTGAGGAAAGTCATAATCTCATGGCTTTTGGGACATCAATTGGTACGGTGGAGTTCTGGGATTCAAGATCCAAAGCAAGAGTAGGCATTCTCGCGGGTCAGCAAGGAGGAATTACTGCGCTTGATTTCGACAGATCAGGAATATCGATTGCGACAGGATCCTCCGAGGGAATAGTACAATTGTATGATCTTCGACGACCCGTACCAATTTTGACCAAAGATCAAGGATATGGTTATGCGATCAAGACTTTGATGCACATGACCACCTCTTCACAAGAAAAGAAAATCTTATCCGCAGATAAACGTATTATTAAATTGTGGGACGAAACAGACGGAAAGGCGTGGACTTCAGTCGAACCAGCAGTGGATATCAACTCAGTTGCGTGGTGCAAGAATAGTGGCATGCTCCTCACGGCAAACGAAGGAAAGCAACAACATGCTTTCTTCATTCCACAACTGGGTCCTGCACCAAAATGGTGCTCATTCTTGGATAATATGGTTGAAGAAATGGCAGAGGAAGCACCAAGTGAAACTTACGATAATTATAAGTTCTTAACGGTGCCAGAACTGAAAGCTCTCAACTTGGGTCATCTCATCGGAACTACCAATCTTTTGCGGCCATATATGCATGGTTACTTTGTGGCTTCTAAACTCTATGAGCAAGCCAGATTGATTGCCAATCCTTACGTCTGGGAAGACGAGAGAATCAAACGAGTTAAGGAGAAGGTCGAGAAGGAGCGAGCCAGTAGAATCAGAGGTGGCAAGAAGGTTAAGGTCAACCAGAACTTGGTTGACAAAGTACTCAAGAGACAAGAGCGTAGGGAGAAGGTTGATGAGAATGCTGGTGTCTTGGGTGATTCGCGTTTCGGCAAGCTTTTCGAGGACGAAGACTTCGCTGTTGATGAGCGTAGCAGAGAGTTTCAGGCTCTCAACCCTAGTACTAAGGTTCCAGGTGGTGGTGAGGATACCAAACAGCGCAAGGTCGATAGTGAGGATGAATCAAGCGATGATGAAGACGAGGTTGTGTCGAAGCCTAAGCCAGCTGCTGAGATGCGTATTTCTTCCTCGTCTTACAAGAAATCGGGTCATCAACGTAAAGACAATGCTTTGGGAGCCCGCAAACAAGGCACTGGTCGGGTTAGCAAAAACAGGGGTGATGTTGTTGGTGAGCGTTCGGTCACATTTGCTCCTGCTAGTAAAAAAGATAAAGAGAAGACCGAAGCCAAGCCTGCCAATAGCAGGAGTAGACGCGAAGATGCAAGACGAAGCGCCAGTGGAAACGTTTTCAGAAGATTGTAATAGTCCGAAGTTGAGACTTCATGATACCCCTCTTATATTACACACTATGAGAATTTTCAAGCGCCAAAATTCAAATACCTGCAAACTATGCTTCCCAGAAAAACAAATGCCATTATTCGCAGAACGGAGGGATTATCCACAAATTTCATCCAATTCATATCATTCATTCCATGGGTATCAAACATTCGTACATCAAAACACAAAACAAAAGCCGACCCAGCAGCCATCATCACCTTCTATCTTTCATTTCCCATCTTCCTCGCCCATTTCGACTTCGGCGCATCCGACAATTCGAATTCCATCATCTTCCCTTCTCCTTTCTCCACATCGTTCACACTCACAAATGTCTTCGATATCTTGGGCGTGGGCGGTACTTCGTCTATTCTCTCCAATCCACGACCACTGGGTCTTTTATGCACATCTTTGCCGAATGTAGCTCTTCTGGGTGTTAATGCAACGGCTACTTTGCGTGCTGAAGCCCGTAGCTTCTTGCGAACCTCCCAGGAACGTTTCTTGGCAAGGTAAAAGAGTATTGCCGAGATTACTATTCATTATGTTAATAATGTCCGGTCATTTATTGGATAAAAAGAGAGCTTCCTAGGAATAAAATAAAAAAGGGGATTCATACTTCCAAAAAGACACACGCCAATCACAGCAATAATAATCGCAATCATAGCTCCATTCGACAACTGAACACCACCACTCGAAGTCCCAGACGCACCTGCATCGCTATCGGCTCCGGCACTTCCGCCCGAACTCGCGGCATCCCCGGCTGGTGGATCGTTGGGTGCTGAGGGCTCAGATGTTGCAAGTGCGGAAAAAAACGATGCAACGGAGCTGGAGGACATGGCTGGAGTAAGGGATATGGTGGTCGTAAGTGATAGGGACGGCGTTTCGGCTGGTAATTGAGACTGAGAGGAACTTATAGCGGTACTTGATATTGGGGTAGATGTGGTGAGTGTCGAGGTAGAAGTAGATGTTAGGAAGGAATTTTGTGCAAAAATTACATCAGGAAAGAAAGAGAGGAGAACAAAAGTAAGGGAAACAGTGGACCTCATAATGAAATAAAACACTAGGTAATCCTTGAATCAAAATCTCAAATGTAAAATCTCGAATGAAGAACGCTAGACTCCTGTTGAAGAATCAAAGAAACCAATGACATTCAAGGAAAGGATGAAGAAAGAAAAAGTTAATGAAACAACCTGACGCCGTGATAGTGATAGTGGCATACAGAAATTGAGACAGCTAAAGAGAAAGACAAATCAGATAGGAGATGAACAAGATGAATGGTGTGATTAAATGACGGGAGGGAGGGGATGTATTTATTCCTTGCTCCATTTCGTAAACATCTGGTGTGTAAATGGCTGTAAGCGCTATGGTATACTTTTGCTATATGATAGTTTAGTTCTACTACTAGAGATATCCTAGGTGTGGTCGCTGAATGGGTGGCTTCTATTTGTATATCCATACTCGGTACATGAGTTTCATACAAAAATAGTGGTATGAGGTTTGCTGCAAAGAATATTGCATGAGGGGTGGTTCGCTTGTCTGATTCGTGGAGGGGGATAATTTAAGCGCCAACATTTTGGCGCTAGTTAATCATCGACCTATGAGGAAAAGAGATAGGGCTATAATTGTGTACTTATTGCCTTGGTGACTGCCGAGAATCTTCGTTTCTGCGGGATCGAGAAGAGATGATTTTGGAATGGCTGTGAAGACTTGATAGTGACGTGGTGAGACAGTATGAGCTGGGGATTTGTGAGGAAAGGCAGAGGGATTGGTTGGGATACTTTGATACATGTAACCTTCTGTGGTTCGGTCGGTAAATTTCCGATGGCATTCTTGAAGAAACCTGTATTGTACTACCTCCCACGCAATTTAGGACTGCAAGCAATATCAAGGCAGACTAAGGTATTTACATACTCTCTTACTTACATACACACAGTACAGCATTCAAATATTCCGTAAGATGTGCAACATATTTGTTTTTGATGATATTGATTGGATCGAGAGATGATATAAGATGAGGCCAAGCTTGAGAGGAGCTTGGGAGATATATTTTTAAAGGCAAATGCGTTTCGGGTCCTCGTCGTTCTGCCAGGACTTTGGGGATGTGGTTGGATTTGAGGCGTTGGGGAGGATTATGAGAGGGGTCGTTACACGTATGTATCGTTTGATAGATATCAGGATTTGAGATACTCGAGATATATTTGGAAATTTGGGTTGGGACAGTGGTGATTTTCCAAACAGGTTTCGGTGCTGCTGATTCATAGAGCGTTTGAAGAGTTTTTGTTTGGTGTACGACCACTGTCCTCATCCATTCGAATATATTGGATTCGATACCACCGATTTTAGGAAGATAAGGGAAGTCTCAACCTTGAAATAGATCTTGCAGGAGATAGAAGTGCCAGCGGGTGGCTTGCATGTGACGGTCAGTATAATGCTTGACGACGGCACAAGTATGAGGTGAAGTATATTCACCGGTATGGTTGATTCCTGGATCTCGTATCTCGTAAGTCTTTCTATGATGGGATACATCTGATCTTAGAAATGGACACTCTATCAACTTCTATCATATAGTAACTACTAATTGTGCTTTACATGTTGCATGATCTCGATGTCGAGCAGTTTTCGATAATCACGCGTTTATCACGTGTATATTCCTCCAACAAAAATATATCCTCATTTATTACGACATCATGGGGAAATTGAAGAAAGTGGCATGAAGACAGACATTACAAGATGTGAAGTCTTCATAATGCCTTTATCTTCGATTGCTGATCAGGTAGGTCCAACAAAAACTGCACTGGCTCACGCTGGCAAATGTGGTAGGAAAGGAAGGAACAAAGATGCTCCTGCCTTCATAGTCAAGCTCACACATCGTGTGCCTAAATTCCACCTGTACCCCACATTCTATTCTTCTTGTCTCAATGCCATGTTTTACATCTCATCAATTCTCTCTTCATTACCTTATACTCTCATTTCATCTGCATTTTATTCGGCATGTACGTGGAGTAACAGACTTCATGTCATTATCATCTTCATTGAGGATTTGCATTAGAGTCATATATTTGAGTCGACAAGCGAAGGTCAATTGAGCAGATTATATCCTGCCTCTCAATCATTTTCAGTCCTGAGCGTGGACAAATTACAACCAATTCTGCATGTTGGTCATTTTTCCGCAGATAAAGATTTCTCCTCTTCTTAAGTAGGAACTTCTCCAGATCCTGCAGATTCTGAGAATACGCATTGTCAATGCGAGTTCAATGATTCACGCTCGTCGAAATGGCTTTGAACCCGGACGAACAGGAGAGCCAAATCGTCGCTCCGCCCTATTCGCCTCCCCCTGAGCAAAATTACCTTGACGATGCATTTCCTGACGGTGCAGATGGTTATTACCATCCAGCTCTAACTGAAGAAGAAGACCTTGATGATGATGTACAAATGATCGAAGTTGGCTCAGAAGCGGATGAAGTGGTCTCGAATACACAATCGATGCCCCAGCAACACCCTTCTCACAATTCCCAGCAAGATAGCAATAAATTCTTGGTCGAGAAGACTCAGTTTTCAGATATTGATAAAGATACTCAAACAGTTCAATATGAAGAAGATTCTGTTCAGAAAGACACTCAGAATGCCAGTTTTGGCTCTCGATCGTTTGTTGAAGAGACTCAATATGCAGGCATTGAGATGGATACTCAGGCTATTGAAGATACTACTCAATTCGATGATACATTTCCATCATTTCAAAAGCCGCAAGTCCCGGAGAGTGACGAACCAGCCATCGATGTCGCTCAGCAAACGAACATGTCGCCACCCAAGGTATTTTCGAGACCAGTAGAGCCAAAAGAAGCTCCTTTCAGATTTCCTCCTGGACCGCCTAATAGAAGGAATTATGAATCGACAGTTCAGAATGTATCCGCGCCAAGAGTTGTTGCTCAAATAACACAAATATCCTCCAAAATTTTGCCAAAAGGTAAGCTGATTGCAAAAGAGCTACGCAGTTGTCAGGTCAGTTGAATACTAATAGTTTGAAAGTTACTCCCAGGCCCGCGCTTCACAACCAACCTTCAACAACACCGGTGTATTATATGCAGAAGGTACTCCCTGAACATCACAATGCTTCTGTAGCTCAAGCCATCCCCGATGTTGGTGTCCGTCCATCTGTTAAGCCAGTTCGGGAGAGAGAAATAGTCCCTGTTGTTAAAGATGTGCCATTGAGCCAGCACCCACGTAATACCCACAACATGCCTCCAACTACTTCGGTTCAACATCCTAAAAGCGTCCCTGAACCAGTTTTCAAGGCTTCCAGACACCACCAAATGTCCAATGTTCTAACTGTCCCATCTAAAAAGCCAGCTCTGGAGCAATTATTGCCTCCTAGCATTCAAAAGGTGGCGATTAACGAGCAGTTTTCGGATACTAGCAGAATATCTTTACCAAATTCTGTTCATCCTTTAAGAGGTGTCTCTCCAATTGAGCGTAACAATTTTCAACATAATCAAATTCCCGATGGTGATCCTGTCTCATCTGTCAACGCCAGCAGTCCCAAGAAAGCTTCACGTCCCATTGTTCAGAACAACTCAGCTAGCCATCCTCCTGTCCAAAAGCTCTCCAAGCCCATGGCGAATCCACCATTTCAGAGGGAAGGAATTGTTTCAAATCCAAATGAAACCTTGCGTTCTACAACCCATAATGAGGTTTATCTTTCCAGGGAGTCAAACAATACATTAGCGCTGAAAGCTTCTCACAATGAACAATCTAAGATAGTCAGGCTACCTCTAACTCGACAAGATGATGCCACACCAACCCATTGTGCAAAGCCTCTCCGATTCAGACAAAAGTCTTCGAACCAGTAAGCATATCTCCTCTATTATCCCAAAGTTATCAACTGACTCTCTGGCAGAATGAATCGTTTCATCGCGAAGAAAAAAATCGATGTTTATGGCAACTTAGTCAAAAAAGCTCCATTCCCAGAAGCTTTTGCGGATGAGCCGAAATTGCAACCACACCCAGAACAGCCAGGTAAAATTCAAGCACCAGTACCACAAGCTCAATACTCAGAGCCTCACTCTGCTGAGAAAGAGCTACCAAATCTGATTCAAGGAGCTGTAGCATCAGAACCCCAGAGATTCCGTACCAATGACAAAATTATCCAACGAGGGTCGATGAATCAGTCAGTGACGAATGCCGATTCTCTTTCAGTCTCTCAAATTCAAGTCTTAGATGACAGAGCGGATAATTCCACGGCGAATGCAGAATATGGAGATGATCTACAGGTAGAATATTCTAGGGAATCTCATCAATGCAATCCAAATCCTACATTTCAACCAGTTCATCCCGTTACGCAAGTCGATCAGCATTCTCCGTTTTATCGAGAGCCTTTGCGCACTGCATCTCAGGCAAACATATCCCGAGTTCACACACCTCGACCTCAGACAACTCCGCGAACTCAGGGCGTACACGAGGCTCAGCGAAAAGCCGTAAATAGACCACTTAGACCCCATGACCTTGAACCTCAAGGGGTATCTGAGGCAACATTAAACCAGATCAGTGTGTCCAGAATCACCAAATTAGCAGCTGTGAATTCTCAAGGTGAAAAAAATAAAACCGGAGATCACATCAGTAGCTGCCAAGAGAGATATTCACTAGATTTTGGTGCTCTTCATAATGTTATCACTGAGTGCCAGGATCAACAACACGTTATCAAAAATCAAGAGGATCAAATCGCAATTATCAATGCTCAGTTGCAAAATACAAACCTAATCAACGAACAGTTAAAGGCAAGCAACGAAGAATTAAAGGCAAGCAACGAAGAATTAAAGGCAAGCAACGAAGAATTAAAGGCAAGCAAAGATGAATTGTCAAAGAGAGTTGAGAGATTGAATGATTTATCCGGCAGATACAGAGAGCACATCAATGATGTTGTCAATTGTCAGAAGTCTCTTAGACAAGATTCAAACGAGATGAAGGCATTGATGAGAAATTTGAAGAACCAAGAAATTGCAGATAAAGATGCTCAAAGGGAAAATTTGAAAATTTTATTGGATGAAATCAAGCAGGTTCGAGAAAAACAAAGGGAGCGAGATGCGAATATTCCACTTTTAGAAGATTTGACTGAACAGAATGATCAACTTCGAATTGAGAATGAACGACTCAAAGCTGATAATGATTCAAAGTTGGAAAATCTTGAGAAAGAACGTTCTCACAACAACAAGCAACTTCAAAACCAAATCAATGACGATCGGGATCGCCACAAAGAAGTCATGGAAATTCTTCGAAAACCACAAGTCGACACCCTCGGAGAGCTGACAAAAGAAGACGGGATTCTCAAAAAGGTTTTGAATTCTGCCGAAAGTGTCAATGGAAAATTTGACGAAATGTCAAAGACATTTACCAGTTCTCTCAATCAAACATTGGAGTGGCCACAAACTCTGACGAAGATTTTCGAAGACTTTTACTCTAGAATTGAAACGAAGTTTGATGACAACGGCAGCAAGGACATTACTTTCCAGGAGTCTACTGCCAAACTCTTTGATGATCTTAAGGGACGTCTCAATCAAATCAGTGGTGATATGAATGAAAAGGCCAAGCTCAGTGAGCAGATCAGTATGCTCCGAGAGAGCAACGCCAAAATTGAGGCGAATCTGAACTCAAAGGAAGCAGACTTGGAGAACAATGTGGCCCGAATGAATGAATTAACTAGAGAGCTGACAGATGTTCATTCAGAGCTAATGGGGAAAACCCAACAACTCGCAATCTCACTTGCTCAACCGAGAGAGGACCCCGAATTGAAGAGAAAGGTTGATGAATTGACCACTGAGACTTCCAGACTGGAAGGCCTTCTTACCGCCGCTAAAAATGACAAGCTTCAAGTCGAGAGAGCTATCCAAACTCACCAAACGACAATTGATACCACTCAAAAACAGTTACGCGATATAGAGGAAAAATTTCGAAATGCCGAGTCTAGCATGAAGGCATTGGAAGCAGAAAATCAAAAGCTTCAAATAGATTGCATGTCAAACACAGAAATAGCTCGACAGGATACCACAAAGCTTGCTCTGTCTCAAAGAAAGGGGTTACTCGCCCAACATGACTCCTTAGTGAATGACCTCAAACACAAGCAAGTAGAGACTGAGAAGAGACTCCAAATTGCAATTGAGAAATCAAAGACATTTGAGGAGACAACAGATAAGCATATGAAAACTGTTGGCGAGCTTGAGTCGAAGATAGCTACGTACAAAGACCAGTTGCTACAGCAAAGAATTCAGCTTCAAAGCTTAGAGGAAAGCTCCATATCTCCTGATCAACTTCAGAAATTCAAACAAGAACAAAAACGAGAGATATCGTCAATTCGCAAAGAGCAGGAAAGTCAACATGCATTATCACAAGCTTATCGAGAGGAAAGCCTTAGGATTAAAACTGAACTTGAAGACACCCATAGGAGACTCCATGGAATGAATGAAGAAAATGGGCATCTGTCGAAGGAGAATGATCATTTACGAAGGCGGTTGGAGGACATAAATGCAATGTATGAAAGTACTCAAAATATGATTGGCAATTCTCATCGTGTTAATGACATTCAACCAACTTCACGCAACGGCAATCTATCGTCTTCACGCAGAGTTGCTGAGCGGCGATCTAGCAATTTTCATAGTCAACCTCTTGAAAAGAGCATGGGAGAAAATCAACATAGAGTCCGTGAATTTCAGACTGACGAAGTAAGCAAAACTTCTTCACGAACTTTATCGTCTTCGTATACATATGACGACAACAATGGCGGAAGTCAGACTCCAATCAAACCATTTTCTACTATTACTACTCTCGCAACAAGCCCTTTGACTGATTTGGAGGATGTCATGCCAATGGTTCAATCTGCACATAGCCGCGAGGATTTACAGCGATTATACAACAAAAATCGGCAGTTATCGAATGATAAGATTGCAAAGATGGAGAGTCAACCTAAGTACTATCCTTATGGAGGGGAACAATTTGGTACCCCAAAGTCCAAAATTAACAAAGTAATGCCTGCCCTCGAAGGAGAATTTGTCGATACGCCAACTCAGGCGTCCAGGGCCATTCCTTCAGTTGCAGAAGAATCTGTTAAACGCCGGACGAACAAGCCACTTAAATCCGCTTTGAAGAAAGGCGATTACCAGGACTATTCTATTCCTCTTGATGCTTCAAAAGATCAAGTTCATAACCAAGACGAGAGAATTTTTAAAAAGCCAGCACCAAGAAACAATCACAGTGGCAGTATTGGACTTCAAGCGACTCGTGGAACTGGTACGGGAAGCTACAATCGTATTGCGAGTGGAGAGCCGAAATTTGCAAGCTCAAGGGCACCAGAACCTCGATATGAGCCAACACCTGAGATTAAGCGAAACGCCATGAAGAGAGCAAGATCAAATTCGTCCCTTCATACTCAGGATCTACAGCCCACCAAACCTGCGAAAGCCCCAAGAATCAACCGCCGCCCACCAATAAACAAGACAGTCATTCCAGACTCTCAGTGAAGTGGAAATTCTACAGTTTAGAGGCAGAACCATACTCGACCGCTGCCTTGACTACCTCGAAATTGAATTCGCCCAACTGGAGCTGATGGCATCTATTCTTCAAGTATTGCTACCCTCGGTGTATATGCTTGCAAACTTTCACAATTTTTTGGCGTACAAAGGAGAGATAATATTGCTTTAAGAACTTGCAATCGTTAGGTATCAAAGGAGAAAGAATATTTTTAACGTACTTGAAGTGGCTATTTTCTGTTGGCTTGAAAAGATTGTATGGTGGGAAGTTAATGCATGATATAAGAAAAATATGGGATCAACTCCACAATACTTAGCATATATGATTCGCTGTTTCGCGAATATCACTTGCGTATATGTCGGGAAGGTAGAGGGACAAAAGTTATGCATCATTTTTGCTAGATAATGTAAAAACCTAGAATTCACATGAACATATTTGCCATCAAGTTACATTTTTTGTCTTGGCGTGTGTGACTTGAAATAATAAAATGGTGATTGTATTCATGATGTTGTCCCATACGCCATTCCATGCAAGCTATTCGTACACTCCTTTTTTGAGCAATGGTATCCACACTCACAGCCATATCAACGAAATCTATGGTATCTTCTCGTGTAGTATGAAGGCAATATGTGTAGAATTTTCGTCCTTCTTCCTTCCCTCGAAGCATTCCCAAAGCAAATACCAAAGAAATTATCAAATAACCATTCCCCTTTTTTGGTATAAGTTTACCACAAATCCTTCCTTTCCTCACAAAAGCACATGTATCTCTATCACTGCATGCGTGCCTTTTCTGGTATCTTTAGTTTTGTTTTTATGGGGTTTCTTATATGTATATGTAATCTTGTTCGCTGTCTTTTTAGATTGTGTTGAGCTGTGTTGAGGTGAGGTGAGGGCGTTTTTGGTGTGGTGTGATGTTTTGGTTGATGGGTTGGTTTATTTTCCACCACCGCCACGCTTTTGTTCAAGGAAGAGGACCTTTTTGCGGACTGGATGGAGGGGTTAGCTTGGGGATTCGGGGGTCAAAACAAGTTGGGAAAATTGGAACGGAAATGTGAGGTTTGGTCGAGGTTTGTGTGAGTGTGAGGGGGGGGGGGGTTGGGTTCTGCGTTTGGAGGGTGGAGTTGGTGAGATGAGTGGAGAGGTCGCGTTGAAATGCGAAGGAGTGCGTGGGAGAGATGCGTGGGAGAGATAGATATGAGATTGAGTTGGCGGAAGGAGATTCCGAATTGGTGGTAGAGAGTGAGAGGAGTGAAAGCGTCGATTATAGATTCGGAGAGGAGAAAGGAGGAGAAAAGACTGAAGCGCGCGCAAAATGTATTTGGATTCTGAGGTATTCATCAGGTGAGGCGAGACGAGACGAGACGACGAATTGCCCGTGAATATGCTGCGTAGACAACCAAAGTATGACGCGAATGCGACATTTTGAATTCCTTGATTCCCTTCCTCGTTCGATCTGATGATGCGAATGTAAATGTAAATGCGAATGCGAATAGATGTAATGGATTTTCAACGTCGTAGCTTTTGCGTCCTTGCAAATCCGTATCTTCTCTGCTTTGTTTGCGAATCGCATATCTCCATTTCCCTCTTCCCAAACACAGGAATCGCAATTCGCTTATTCCCCATTGCATTTCCTGCCCACTCGCGATTCTTTCTCCCCTTCTCTCTCAAGCACATTTCAATTCGCAGGCTCTCACTCCCAGCCCTCATTTCATCTCTCTCCTTCCCTCCCTCTGTCATCCCCATCCCCATCCCCATCCCTCAAAACTCCCATCCCCCCTCTCCATCCCCAAAACTCAAACTCTAACTCCCAGTCCAAACACAAACACAACTCCAACTCCAACACCAAGACACCCCCCCCCCCAAAAAAAAACTCAAAACTCACCAACAGGATCATACTTCAACATACTAAGCGGACGATGCGCACGCGGTCGAATCAGCGTCTTGTAGTAGCCGGTTAGGGCCATGGAAATGAGTCGTACGGGGATAGTACGGGATTTCGCTGGAGCGAGGGGCGAGTAACATGTTAGTTTATAGATTTTTGAGTTGGGGGTTGTGTGCGGGGAGGGGAGGGGAGGGGAGGGGAAGGAGGTGATAGAGGGGGAAGCTTGAAAAGAAAAGAGGAGGGGAGAGGAGAGGGGAGAATAAGGAATCGAGGCGGGGGAGGGGGAGGGGGGCGAGAGAGGGACGCATATATTTATATTCATTCATAGATGAACCCAAGCTCCCAGCTCCCAGCAGCAGCGCAACAAGAGAAACAAGAAAATCAAATACCTTTCTTCGCCATGGTGGAAATGGAATCGAAAGAGCGATCGGGGCTTCCTTTCTGGGGTGGAGGGGCAGGAGGAGATGCAGGATGGTTTGGTTTCCGTCGGTCTATCTCTCTCTCTCTCTCTATCTATCTGTGCAGGGCGTTTGATGTAAAATTATTGCACACGAGTGGGTGGAGGGTGGGTTGGGGCCTGAGGTATTAGGTTTTCTTTTTTTTTTTTTGGTGGAGGGGGATGGAAAGGGAGGGGAGGGGAGGGGAGCCGAGGATATGCCGGGGGGTGGTGGGAGGGAGTGAGTGATGGGAGTTTTTAGATATGATTGATATGACGGGTGTGAAATTTTGCTTGGGTGGAAGATTAATCGTCGTAGTTGGATTCATGTTTTGGAGATATAGTGTGTAATATATATGAGATGAGATGTGAGATAGGATGAGAGAGGGAATGTGAGAGGGAATGAGAGATTGTATATCTACGTTTCGATACTTTTCATATTTTCATTTGGATTTCAGCAATGGGAAGTTGGGGGGTTAAGATATACGGAGTAGATACCGGGTAGGTGGTTAGGAAGGTGTAAAGGGAGGATATGGGTATTTGTTTATTGGATTCCGTGTAGATAGATTGTGTGTGGCTAGCTGGGTATTAGGTGTTTGGTGTCTGGTGTCTGGTGTCTGGTGTCTGGTATCTGGTGTCGTCTAATATCTAGTATATGATATCCAGTATTCAGTGTTTGGTGTTTGGTATCTAGTATCTGGTATCCAAACGAGTATTCAAGTAACGGCTTGATAATGCAGTATAGATCGTTCGAGAAGATGAGATAAGATGGGATAATCTTGATATCCATAATGCGGCCATACATGATGATTGAATGATCTCCATATATTTCGCACCGGGAGAATCTCCTCCTTTTCTCGAAAGACTCGAGCGGCTTGCGCACAGGATTGAGGATGGTCACGTGTGTATTTGAATTGCAGGGCAGGATGAGTGAGCGGAGACGATGGCGATCTTCCAACGAGCGAGCTTGGGATCAATGGCGCAAACTCCCGGGTGGATGTGAGAGGATTTGAATGTTGCTAAATGTGGTAGTACTGTGTGTCAATTCATACTCATCTTGGTAGTCAATCCATACTCATATCGATATCATCTATACCAAAAGTTATCATGCGGTATTGGATCGTGGGTAGTAGGTACTCGTCCTGGGTGACAATTCACGCTCATATCGATCCCATCATGATAGATAGATACTCCGAATACTTCCCGACATTCGTTAAAGGGGTTCATTTCATTTGTACGTTCGTTGTAAGTACATAATAAGTACATGAGTGAAGTAGAATCTGACGCCGCAACATCGCTTCCAATTGTGAGGTAGCACGTGGGTGGAGAGGCAGGGAGAGGCAGGGAGAGGCAGGGAGAGGCAGGGAGAGGCAGGGAGAGGCAGGGAGAAGGCATCGTATGATTGATTCGCAAGAAACGTACGATGTTCAATTCTCAACGGTTTTCAGAGTTTGATGTGAAGTAGAAAGCGATGTACGATACTCGCAAGCAGCGGTGAATAGTCCTCTCCCTCCCAAGACTTCAACATGCATTCATAAATACAATTACTCGCACGGCAAGGTCTTGCATGCATAGATAGATAGGTACAGACAGGTACATAGCTCTCAACCACAGTCTCGTATGTGCGGAAAGGGAGGGAGGGGAGTACGAGTACTGGGTCAAACATCTCACGCAAGGGTTTCTTCGATTTCTCCATCATTGGTTCTCGATTCGCATTTCGCATTTCTCAATTCTCATTTCTCGATCTTCGATCGTATCGATATTCAATATCGATATCCAGGATTGATCGAATCGATACTAGTAAGTGGTGTGTGTGTGAAGTAAAGGGAAGGGGAAGGGGCTCGATCCCGGCCACACAGAGAAACAGGTCGATCGATGGAAGTATTTTTCGGATCTCCATTTATTATGAATTTCTTCCTAGGGAGGGTGGACGGGATGTGTCTAGCCGGTTAGAGTTAGAAGATGTGTAATGCTGTACGCACGCACGCACGCAAAGCAGCGCGCGCATGGATGTTCATACCATCCCCAACCCGACCAGACCAGACCAGACCATCAGACCGTTGCTGCATGCAAAGTGTCACCCAGCGAGACAGACATCATCATCACCATCATGATCATGATCACGATCATCGATATCGACATCGACATCGACCGACGGCAAATTGGAAATGTGCCTCAGGATGCTGGTCTTTGCTGTATCATGGGCTGTCGGTGTCGGTGTCGGTGTCGGTGAGAACGGTACATCTCTCGGCATGTGCCTGGAGATGTGCGTCTTGGTTTTGATTTTGGTTTTGGTTTTGGTTTTGCACTCATATTCACATATTCACATATTCACATTGACACGACATTGGTACGTTGATCAGATAGCCCTAAACCCTCGGATATGATTTCATGTCTATACGACGAGTGCCTCTGGAGTGTGTGTCATTTGATTAGTAAGGAGCATTTTCCCATAATGGGATGGTGGGCAGTCTTGCTGTTTCATGATCCAAAAGAGAGATGTCGCATCTATTTTTCCGATGGCGCCTCGCAAGATTCATGCAAGTCCAAATCGAATCCCAAGGACGATGGGTGGATGGGTGGATGGATCGATGGATGGATCGATGGACGGATGAATGACTTGGTAAATATTTCACTGTATATACCAATCCCAATCAATACCAGCACGACTCAAAACCAAAACCAAGCCCGCTACACTGGTCATAGACGAGAAACTTTCTTATCCGCGCATAATTCGATCCTTTCTCAAATGTGATTGGTCGATCGTCACTTCCCTTTGGGTCGGAATTGACATGTCCTGCAGATCGAGAGCAGGAAAAAGGCTTTGTTTGCACCATCATTCTTTCTCGTTCTTTCCCTTTACCGTTGGCTGACCTAGGAAGGGCCGTCAAGTTGGCATTCGCGATCGCATCGTGCGTTTCCTCCGTCATGTCTGTCTATCGGTCGTGTTTCTCTCCGAATGCTTTCTCAACGGACCATGTATTGTGTATTAGCTATCGACCATGTATGGCCAAGTACTGTACTCTCTCTCATCGATCTTGACGGGTGAGGATGCCCCTAGCTCATCTCCATTTTACGCGGCACGTTGTATAATTTCCTCTTCCGGCTGATCTGTCTGTGGTTATTTTTAATCACAGAGAAGTCCGATGCACAAAGTAGCTTTGCGATGAAGACTAAGTAGGCCAAGGGTAAGGTAAGGGTACCGACGACTAGGCCCAAGGTAATTATGGCCATGATTATGACTATAATTCTGACTATAATTCTGACTATAATTAATAACTACGACTATAATTCTTCCTAGTTCGGTGGCCACTCAAAGTTAAACTTGCATACTTTTTGACCATTTCCACTCTTCAAGAAAGTATCGACGATACTCCGCAGGTATTAATTCTCGCTCCTAAATCCGAAATCCTAAATCCTAAATCTTAATCTTAATCCTTAATCCATAATCCGTTCATTAATGCTAAAATACCGGTACCCCAAAATGCTGATTCCACCCATTCCAATCCAATCCAACCCCCTCCCCTCCTCTCCCCCACTTCGTCCAAATCATAGTTTTGAACCCTTTTCACAGTATTTCGAGGGAATGGATATAAAGAAAAGGGACCCGGAAAGAGAGAAAAAAGAACACCACCAATGTCAAGAAGCACAAAGTAATTCTTTGTGTTACAATCCTCCAAGCCTCGAGTCATACATCTTCTGAGGGAAACGCTGAAAGGATACTTACTACGTCGAAATGATGTTGTCTCCTGAACATGAGGAAGAGCTGAGGAAGCTGAAAGAGGTGAGTTCTTTTGCTTCCCTTACTCGTGCTCGTGTGTGAGAGAGGGTGGCATGGTCATGTATCTCTCCATACACACTTCTTGAGTATGCATCGAGGCTTATCATGAGAAAATAGCTTCAAGCCTTGTATGCAGAACATGCGGCCGTGAGGGATCAACAAATGCAGCAAAGTGGAAGTCCAAGACCAGATAGTAGAGATTCTGCTTCTTCCGATCCTATGATATATCCAGGCTTGTATTCTCCAAGTGGTTTCGACGTGTTACAAATTCTGGTACGTTTCCCATGCCAAATTCGATGCAGCCGAAATGCTCGCGTTTTTTGATGATGGCTCTCCAAAGAACTTGTGTTTTTAACATGACTCAGTTTCAAATCCAACGTCGTCCAAATCCAACATATCCCCTGGGAAATATCGATAGCGGTGTGGCTCTCGTCCTGTGCGATTCCGCTCGTCCTCACTGTCCCATCGTCTACTGCAGTGAACCTTTCCAACGCCTCACCGGTTATTCCCAAGCCGAAATCATTGGCAAGAATTGCAGATTCCTCCAACAACCTTTCAATCCAAACACCTTTGATTATCTCGGCAATGCACCAACGATGAAGGGCATCCAAAATCCCAAAACCGATCCTAACGCCATGGCGAAATTAACCATTCGAAACGCGCTCGAGTGTGGCTTGGAATCACAGGTCACTCTTATCAATTATCGAAAGAATGGAGAGCAATTCTTGAATGTTTTGACGACGGTGCCGCTTAGATGGACGACGATGGAGGGAGAAGAGAAGAATTATATTGTGGGATTCCAAGCGCAAGCTCCACCGATGTACAGGCACCGTTCCGCTTGAGTTTTGTGACGGGCGAGTTACATGGGTCTTTCCCCCTTTGATGATTCAACGATATCTTCTCGGATGTTATTCACGTGGCGATTAATTAATGGTGGTGTGGAGTGGAACTTTTTTTTTTATAATGAATATACGGAATTGGATGATACCCCTCAAATTTCTTGGATGGGATTTGAGCATTATTAGATGGTCATTCAGCGATCGGGACATGGAGTACTGGGAATTGCTAGGGCTGTCAGATATACATATGGGATGGGATGGGATGGGATAGCATGGCGCTGGTGGTTTGATTGATTACTTATTTGAGTATGTTTGGGAGATTATTCTTTGAGAATATCGAATAACGTTTGATGATGGGGGCGAGGGGGTGAGGGGGTGAGGGGGTGCATGGGAAAGAAGCTGGTTACCTCGCAGAGGGATAACCTCCTAGAATGATTAGGATGATTAAGTATCTAATCCGCAATTACAAAATAACAGTAACAAAAGTTTGAAGTGTGCAACGCACAACGAGTATCCGTATGGTATGTTGCATGTGATGTGTGTAATATTGAAATGAGTTGGTTATGGAGAGATTTGATTGAGAGTTGGTTGTCTATATTAGTGTATTAGTGTGTTGGTGCATTGTTTTTTGGAGGGGGGAGAGAAGGGGGAAGGGGTGATGGGGAGGAAATGCGTAGAGAGAGTATTTAGGGGTTGGGATGGTAAGTGCAGGGAATGGAAAGCAGGAATGAGGAATGAGTTGGGGGAGGGGGAGGGAAGTGTCTGTGTGTGTGTAAGGTGTGTGTAAGGTGTGGGTGTGGGTGTGGGTGTGGATGTGAGAAGGAGGGAGAGATGAGTGGGCAAGTGATGAAGGGAGGAGATGATAATAAGGAGGAGGAGGAGAGTTGGCAGGAAGGTGTGTGAGTGAGGTATGAATGGGAATGTGAGTGTGAGTGTGAGTGTAAGTGTAAGTGTGAGGAGGAGGGGAGTGCTTATATTGTATGGGAGGGGAGGGGAGGGGAGGGAAGGGGAGGGGAGGGGAGGAGTAATGTAAGTGTAAGAGGAGAATGGGAATAATAATAGGAAGTGATGGGCTGGGGGCGGGATGGCTGGAGGGGAGGGGAGGAGGATAGAATTACATCAACAATACTCCCGTAAAAGGTTCTGGATAGTTATCTAAATAATATTCTTGAATTACGAGTTGATAAGGGTGATTAATTCCTTTCTACTCATTGATATTGTTCGATGGTCTTTCTGGGCACGGATTGGTGCTCCACTCCACCGTTTTGTTTTTCGCTTATGTAAGGTTAAGGTTGGGTAGGTTTTAAGACCACCAGACTAACTTGACCTTGACCTTGACCTTCACCAAGACAAGACAAGAAAAAAAATTATACCTTCAACTATCTATTCAATTCAATTGAGAAAAATAAAGGATGAATTACAATTAATACTACCGGAGACTTCCCCACCTTATGCAGCTATGAATCCTGCTCCACACTCCAAAGAAAAACGTATCGGAGTAGCATGTGAGGAATGTCGGAAGAGAAAACGAAAGGTGGGTATCATCCCGACATTTATATAGCTGTAGGTCCCTTAGAGCACTAGCTGAAATTTCCAGTGTGATGGCCTACGTCCATCATGCACTCTCTGTAATGTATCTCAGAAGAATTGTCATTATTCAGGAGATGTTGAAACACGCAAGTGAGTAGTGCTACACTCAGGGCCGTCAAGTGCTGATCAACGTGAACTGATTGTACATGCAAGACGCAAACAATGGGATACAGAGTACGTGGCTGTTTTGGAAGAGCAGAACTCTACACTCCGGGCACAGATAGCAGAGCTGCGAGCTGGCCTGGCTACATCGTCAACGTTGCTGGAAGATCCCGCGAGTCTTTCGTCGTTGGCGAACACAACGAAAGCTCCGAGCTTACCTTCTCCGCAAGAGAACATTTTGGCTCCGGAGCAGAGTAATACGGCTCCTGTGGAGCTTCCTTTGTCTTCTTCGGCTATTAATGATATTGCCACGCTAGTGTGGAGACTTGACCTTGGTGATAAAGGAGAGCCTACGTTCAGTGGACCATCTGGTAATTTCTGTATCCCTTCCTCGGTCGATACATTCGTAGCCCGATCTGAAGCGCGTAAAAGGCCTCAGGTATTGAATAATATGATACCCATCCCTGACGCCTGTTACAATCTGACTTTGAAAACAAATCTTATGAATTTATTTTTAACTCAGCTTAATCCTGTGCATCAATTTATTCCTCCCTCTTACAAATTGTGTCCCGAGCTCTATCCTTTTGATGAGCCGGCCCTAGATATTTTGTACGGATCCATTTTTGCGGCGGGAGCTCTTTTTTCAACGGTTCAGGAGGAGACGAATGCCGGCAAGGATTTTGAAGAATGCATGGATATGAATTCGGTTAAGGCTTGTCGTGAACAGCCGTCCCTACATGTGGTTCAAGCACTAAGTATCATTGCGTGGAGAGAATTAAGTCAGGAACACAATATTTGTGCCTCTATATACATCTGTAAGATTTCGTCCCTAAATCCGTATAATCTCGCTAAGTTTGTGTTCTGTAGCTATGGCCGGTGGCCTTGCTATGAGTCTTGGTCTCCATGCTATTGGTCTCGGTGCTCTTTCCAAGTCTGACACTTCCAAGATACTTTTGGAACAGGAGCAGGAGAATCGACTCAGAACGTTCTGGTCATTTTTCTTCATTGATCGGTAAGACTTTATTTGGAATAATAGGTCCATGAAAATATCTCCACACACACACTCGATATTAATACTATCTTCTGTAGGATAGCTGCCACTATGCTTGGTATCAGCTGCGTAATTCCATGGCGTCGTGTGCAAGTACCAACTCTACACTCTCTATTGGGCGCAGAAGCCTCACATGATGAGCTTGCCTTTAGCTATAGTTGTGGACTTTGGCAATTGCACGATCAATTCATGGATCAAATGTAAGAGATGTCACCCCCAGTAAGCAAATTTTGTACTAACGCAGAAGCAGATATTCTTTCGAATTCAAAGCCCTGGAGCTTTCCCAAAGAAGTCGATTGCTACTCTTAGCACGAGCAGAACTTCTAGCATTCAAACAAGCCATGCCATCCTGGCTGCTAGTTCCCACATCCACAGCCGCATCTATACCACCACGTTCCGCTCTCTTCCTCCAAATGTCTTACCAAATGTCTCTTCTCTTGATTCACCGTCCTTATCTCGGCGATCCGCCTGCAAGTGACTCATTTTCACTTGCCTTTACGACCATATCATCTGCTGCAATTCGCATGACGCAATACATCCACTTATTCCGCAAACACTATCTAACAGAACCCGCATGCAATCTACCATCTTTAGGCAATCATAAACGGGGTAAACCTACAGTGGCACTTCCATTCATCGTCCATCATATACTCACGGCATCCATCATGCATCTTCTCTTCAGTACCTCGCGCGCACCAACTCAAATATCTCTCGCGCGCCGCAGACTCCAGGTTTGCTTAGAGACTCTAACGGTTCTGCAGGATGAGTGGCCAGTGGCTAGTAAAGCGATCGCGCAGATTCAAGAGCTGGCCGTGCAGTGGAATGTCGTCGCTGCATTACCTCTAAAGTGGAGTTTCGTTGGCAAAATACCCCAGTCAAATCCAACACCTATACTACCAAACTCGATCGATGTTCACGCCGATCCAAGCAATCCGATTCACAATAGTTCAGACGCGACTCGACACTCTACAATCACTCTACCGGAAAGATTCGATCCTCATACCATCACAACTCCAGAAATTCTCGCAGATAGTCGCGACAGTATCTGTGATCCTCACATGTTTCTCCCGCACACCTTTGACCCTGCCCATGAATTGGAACCGGATCTTTACACAGCACCGTTTTCTATAGAAGATGGTGATTTATCGTGGATGGGCCAATTGGATTTCATGCTCAATGATGATGCTAACTCAAGTTCTTTGTGGAGGGGTTCATCTTAGTTTCTGGGAGTTCTTGGTCCGGTGAGGGATTTGGACTCTGTGAGGGGGGGTGTGGAGTAGATGGGATTAGATGGATAGATTGGGGTGGGCTGTGATGGGTCGGTTGGTTGTTTGGATACTTTGATGCTGGTGTAGTGTAGTGTAGTGTAGTGTAGTGTAGTGTAGTGTAGTGTAGTGTAGTGTAGAGTAGAGTAGAGGAGATAGATATACTGTCAAGGAGATCTTGTGGGATATATCAATGCGATCTCTGGATATCATGGGTTTAGTAATTGAGAAAGAAATAGAGGTATGTAGATTAATAATCGTATTTGGTGATGCAATCTTGATTCTGATTCAGATATGAGGATTAGGAATCGGATTAGGAATAGCATTAGCAATGTTAGGGTTCAGATGTCAATATCAGGGTTTGTGTGTATTAACTTCGAGTGTGTTCACCTGGCCGGGAGAGCACTCCTGTAATATGAATACACTTTTATCCTCTTTACTCTACTTGGTTTTTGGTTTTTGGTTGTGCTTGTGCTTGTAGGGGTGAGGATGGGATGGGATTGGATTGGATGGAGCTGTGTGGAATTTTTTACTTTTTTACTTTTTTACTTTTTGTTTTTTGTTTTTTGTTTTGCATTTCGGGGGAGGAGGGGAACGGAAAAATAAAGGAGGACTTTATTGATGATTTCATGGGGAGAGGAATTTTAGGATTTGGAATTTTAGGATTTGGAATTTGGAATTTGGAATTTGGAATTTGGAATTTGGAATTTGGAATTTGGAATTTGGAATTTGGAATTTGGAATTTGGAATTTGGAATTTGGGTTCAGAAGTAAAGATGATGTAATATTATATGTTATATTAATCTCGGAACGAGATGCGAATGAAAAGCTAGTGTGTTTGCTTGCTTGCTTGCTTGCTTGTTTGGTGCTGTGTGCTTTTGGCTGTGGGGATGGTTGTGGGGATGGCTATGGTTTTAGAGAGGAGAAAAAAGGAGAGGGGAAGAGAGGGGAAGAGAGAGGAAGAGAGAGGAAGAGAGAGGAAGAGAGAGGAAGAGAGAGGAAGAGAGAGGAAGAGAGAGGAAGAGAGAGGAAGAGAGGAGATTTGATTTGATAGCTGGTGTTTAATGTGATATGATATGTGATATGTGATATGATATGCAATGTGTTTTTGGAGAGTTTTAGAATGCTGGGTTGCTTGGATTCTTGGATTCTTTGGGTGGAAACTTGTTGGATTGATTGCATTGGATAGTGGGTTCGGTTGTGTTCTATTGTGGTTGTGTTGTAGTGGTGTAATAGTGTGATTGTACTATATAGTGGTTATGTTACACAGTATTATAATTGTATAGGGTTGTATTGTGTAGTGGTGTAGTAGTGTGATTTTATTAATGTGTAGTAATATAACATAGTGATACTTTTATATGAATGGTATGTGGGAGTCGCATGTAATATGTAGTATTGCGAATGATATTGTAATTTGTGAATAGAATGAATGAATGAATGGATGGGTGTTATATATTAGAGGGTTTGTTGTGAGGATAGATATGAGGATGAGGATGGGGATAGGGATAGGGATAAAGATGTACAGGGGTGGATGTAGATGTTTATGAAAGGAAGAGGCATTAATGTTGTGAAGACTTACTCAGATGTGGGAGTTTATATATTTTGTGTGTTTTAAAAAACTTACATATTCTGATTCTCTCTCCCCTTTTATTTTGGAGATGTAAATTTATATGTAAAAATAGATTTACTCGAATAGATCTCAAGTAAAACGTGCGGAGAGAATGATATTTAAAAGGTGTGAATTTTTGAATATTTCAATTGTGGAAATATTTGGTGGGCAATGATGGAAATAAATAGATGCTGTGAGATGGAGAGATTGCTTTACTTGATATCCGTGCAGAAATTAGAGAGCAAGTCAATTTAGAAATGCTAGTGAGAATGATGTCTACCTATCCTATAGATATAATAGTAGTGATGTGATATATGTTACAAAAATTAGAGTGTAAAGTTAAAGTACGCTCTATTTCAACGAGATGTGATTTTCCTCTTTTTACACTCAATGTCAGCCTAAACTGCCCCAAACTTCATCCCATCATGAAACACTAATACATCAAATCATCTCTTCCCCGCAACCTCACCCCCTTACTTCTTCCCCGCAATCTTCGCCGCTTCCGCCCCCTCCGGATCCAATGCCACAACTTCAATCTCCACTCTCATATCATCATCACCCAATCTTGTCACTCCCACACACGTCCAGATTGGTGCATGGTCCGGCATCCACTTTTTGAAATTCCTCGTCATGGCTGTCAATGCCTCATTGTTAATTGGCACGTGATAGGAATTCACGCGAAATACTTGGCTCCAACCTTTACCCCCTGCGTTGCGAAGGTTCAAATCGACGTTTGCAAAGGCACGGTCGATTTGGGCGTTGATTTCAAGATGGTATTCGCCGCTTGAGGGGTCCCATCCGCCTGTGTTTTTGGCGGGTTAGTATATTTGCTGGAGGGAGATGGAGATGGAGATATGGGAAGGGATGGCTGGAGAGGGGATATTGTGGGGAGTTTGTATGTATATGTGTATGTATGTGTATGTATGTGTATGTGATAGATTGAAAGCAGACAACGCACCTTGGCCTGCGCACTCAATACGATCGCCTACTCGAACGGCTTGACTATAACCATGCTGCTTCAGTTTGTTTTCGCCTTCCTTGGGATATGCATAATATTGGAGGCCGGACATGGTGTTGATATGTAGAAATTCTTGGAGTTGATTTGAAGTGACGCGATTGGGATGATGACTTGTGATTTCCACGGGAACTGATTTTCTGATTTACATGTTTAAGAAGGTCGAGGGTGACGACTTTTATATTACTTGGTATTTGAACTTGAGCCATCGCATCATGCTTAGTGATTCCCCCCAATTTGTAAGATGAAATCATTGAGCAATTATTAGTCGTCGTTGTGAATGATTATGCAGTGGTAGTCGAGAATATGAGGTAAGGAAATTTCAATGCCCAATCATGAGGTGAGTAGTCAAACTCAATCTGGGCGGAATTATAATGCCGCCACTAAGTCGGATTCCCGCCCGTGCTTGATCGGAGATCGTGTTTTGCATAACTAGGTGTTAACTTTATTGATACGTCAGAATAAAGTTTGTTCATAAGGATATCGTAAAGTTTGGTTTTATAGAGTACCATAATAGTCAGATGAAGATATAGGAATTATTATTTGCTGATATACATTGAGGCGTGAATTCAAGCTTTCGATACGTTCGCTTAGACTGTGAAAACGCACGGATTCTTTATACACGTGACCGGCCTCAGCAGCCCAAATTTAGCTAGTGTTCAGTAACTTCGAACTTCACTTAGAATTCAATTAATGACTATGATTGATTTGCTACTACTTGCTTCCATTTCCACGCCTTTACATCGATTAAGATTAATCTCAATTGATCCGCCATTGTAATTTTTATTATTACCTCATTTAGTATACTTTTTCCGTCGAAAACTACATAAGATAGAACAGACTTTTTTGACACAGGTAGATATGCTAAAATAACTTGGGCTGAGTAGGAGTCGTAAGGAGGTATTCTGTAAATAATTGATGAGGATAGAGCCTCTTCCTTCTGAACTCAAGCTTAGATCTAAGTAACGGATTATCTGTAAGTTGATTTCTCTACGATTGTGAGATCCCTCATCGGTTACTAATAACACTAGACTGTTATACTAGTAAGAATAAAAATTAATTCATATCGTTAGTAAGCCCGAAGCATTCTTTTTTTTTTTTTTTTTTTCCATAAATCCATGTTAGTAGAGGTATTTGAACATGTTGTGATACAAGTGAATATGAATACGTGAGCTCGCTAGCACACAAGCGTAGTGCACATACCTCTCGTAGCTTTGAACCTAGAATAGATGAATATAATAAACAGAGCAAGTTATTATATATTAATAATAAGATTAAAGAATAAAAGAAGACTATACAGTATATACATCAAAATAGAGATTGTTAAATTTAGAATAAGAACATGGATTGATTCTTTTTAAATCATATAAAGAAGACCTTAAAATACTGCCTACAAAGAAGTGACGTGGTTGATAGATTACGTTTTTCGCTTATATTACGAGGGCGAATCTAAGAAAAGAGTTATTGACAGCAAGTCTGCCTCAATAGTGTTATATTCTATATCTCTGTTGATCTTTATAGTACCTGGAGATTTCCTTGGAAAATTTTCTGGAAAACTTCGATGTATAAATCAAAAGTCATCAAGAGCCGTTAAAGAACCTATTCCAGACCTTTGGTTGGACTATTCAGAGATATCAGGAAAGCTTAATCGGATGAGGGTTATGAAAGCTGGTGAAAAGAAGAATATCTGTATTACATGGCAGGGGGTGAATGAGGCAAAGGGGGAGAAGGCTTTCTATTAAGATTGGAGAATTCTACTCGCGGACACAAAAGAAATCCTGCCATTTGACCAGCTTATTCGTTCTCCGTGAATGGATTTCTCAGAAGTGACTAACTCAAAAACTTGGAGAGACGATGTACAGAGTTTTGATATTGTAATTTCGGAGGAAGAAGATTGGTCACATGATAGTCGGCCATTTTGTCTTCCAACGTCTTTTCGGCCTAGTGCTTATTCTCGAACTAATGAACGCGGAAGCCAACTACGGCAACGGCTCAACTCATGTGACTACGCGACCCTTACATACAAAGCCCAATATAGCCTCGTCAGTAAATCTTCTTTCCCCGGAAATACTCCAGACATTCTACATGACTCGAAACACTTGTCTACCCAATGATTACTTCGAAGCTTATACGTGGATCATTTATCACTCCAATTCGTGCGGAATAGCTAGAAAGAACGTGGTTTTAAACTTATATCGACGGATGTAGGTTACCGATGCTCAAAAGTCTAATTAGCGAAAACCTTGATGATCTTCAGAATGATTAACATTTGTTTACTATATGCCTCAAAAGCCCCTGAAATCCCCGAAACCTCCGAACGGTATTCTAGAAAGGAAAAGCATGCGAGAATTCCTCTGTTAAATTGAAGTACAGAGTAATATCATAATGATATGAAACATAGCACATGAAAGTTTTTGCATCAGTCAGAAAACTTGATTGTTGTAACGATGGCCTGTCATGTGATTATAATTATTTAAACTCAGGGGTTAGAAAGATAATCACAGGAAAGTGCTGACCATGTGATGAAAGTCGAGGTGGAAGTGATGATCTAAGAGCTACTCTCACACCAAGACGGAGAAACTGGGACATCAAAAAACAGTGTTATTTGTCACGCGCGTCACAAGGGACAATATGGGAATAGCCTCAAAGATCAACAATCAGATGAAAGAACTATACTAACGAAGAAAGGTCTTCTTCTTATGAGACCAAGACCTATGGAGGGACTGATCACGTGACTTTATAGCCGTCATCCACTTGACAAGGATCTAGGCCTGACAGTTTCAACGGGTTTGGCGTGCCGGTTTTTCCGTTCAGGGGTGAGCTACCGAGCCGCAAACGTGGAGATTCGTGCCCGAGGTCAATATAAAAATTTTATCAACTATACTTGGTTTGGATAAATAAGTGTACCCCTTGTCTCTATACGGTCTCGTACTTTCTAGAGCTGCGTAAGCTCTTAACCAATAACATAAGAGGCAGAAATTGCTGCTTTTACTCTTTTCTCAAATCGACCTCAACAACAACAACAAAAAGTCTGAATACTCAGTACCTACCCTCAAATCTCAATATCACCGTACATGCGATGATCGGCTTTGAATACTGATATTATACTACTATGCTGAATTTACTAAAGACGAGATTGCTCTGCAACTAAATCTGAGTGTACGACAGATCAAGTATACTTCAACTCATCGATATCCACTTACACCTCAAAAAAAGTACACCGGCCGTCGACCTTTCCTTGGTCCTCTGAAAGACAACAACCAATCGAATGGGTATGTGCCTCTGCGAAGAATCGAAGAATACCTTATCATAAGTTTCCAGAAATCTTGGGATGGAATTGTCATATTTATGCGATCGAGACGGCTTTTAAGATGGAAGGTTTTGCACGCCGGTCTGCCTTATAGAAACCAGGTCTTATGGCGAAGTATACAGCTGTGCGTCTCATATGGGCTTTGGAATACATACATTGGACTGCAGAGCAACGAATTGTGGATTCAACCAGGAAGGCATTAAGAAGTGAAGGTTACAAGGAGACCAGGGGAAGAACTACATGATACTAGCTTGAGCGAGACGCAACGTTGATGCTAGGTAAGAAAGATTTGAAATGACAGCGGAATATCAAGGTAGTAGACATCCCCTATATTCCCCCAGCCAGTAATGACTTCAAACCTGTTTTTTCCTCCTTTTCTGCTCAGCCATGTCTTCAGACAGACACTAAATTTATAGGGCGTTTGAACTCCCAATCGTAGTATAAGTGCTGTTTAGTGTTAATAATATACAGTAGACACACCTTATGCACAATATCAGCAAACAAGTCGATTGTTCTCCAAGTGTATAGAACAATCACCATCTCGAGTTTTTTTGTACAAAACATGTCTCAAATACAGGAAAAGTAATGATTAACCATAATTCTTATATCTATGAGCAGAATGAACAACGTAATGATATGGTTTTTCTTTATTGTGGTTAGTTAAATAATTGAGAATAAGTTGCTCGACTTCCCGTTGTCATTTCAGATATTTCCAATATAATTATCAGATTTGGCATCTCATCCCACTTTTCGGTAATACCCATTTCCTATTGGTGGGGTGGGTCATTTCCATGTATAGCTGAGACGCTTCAAGCCCCTTCTAAATCTTATGTCACACAGTTGGACTTAATTACAGGTCGTCGTCCCGGTGGCCATTGTGTGGAGCTTTTACAGATATGGTTGTTTTGGAAGAGCTTGCCGTCTATTCCGTCTATTTTTTTTAAAAAAATTTAACATTCTTTTTAATAAACACAAGACTAACATAGTAGCAAGATTTCAAGAAATCTATCTTGATACAGCTGTATATTTACAAATGCGGGTCCTTCATGCTCAGGTTAGCAATTCTTCTTAGCATCAATCTCTTCACCATATCTATCGGAATCCAATCGACTGGCTCTTCTGAAGCTTGGGATTCCTCGCTAGTTTGTATTTATCAATGGGCCTGGTCTAGGGATCGCCTCAATTGATCAGCATAAACCCAAACTGTCAACTAGCATTGACAACCGCCAATGCAGATCCTATTACAAAAATCTGGGGCTCCCTGGAGTACCCGTCTCCCCGTACTTATACATTGCCCTTTCACTCTCAACGCAGCCATCCTCTTCTTTCAACCTGTCGCAAACTCGTGAGGAGCCACTGTACTAGCCACTTCGCCATACATCGAGCCACCCGTACTTCTGGCAAACTTACACCGACCTGCAGTGTCTCTGTTCTAGGTCTCTCAGGCACCGCGAACCAGTGGACTTACAAAATGACATACTACGGTGATCATGCACCCAGAGTTACTACTACAGTGATTACTTTGATGACAATTGCTTATGTGGTCTTCGGCTTGCGTCTTTACACGAGACTTCAGAATAAGGCTTGGGGCATGGACGACTGGTGTATGACGACCGCAGTAGTAAGTAATTTTCTACGTGTGTCATTGTAATAAGGCTGAACTAGTATTATATAGATTCCCTTCACTGCATTAACGATAGCATGTCTGGGAGGTTCCTTTAGAGGTGTTGGAGTGCACGAAAGTAGAATGACCCCGGAGCAAAAGACTGTGGGTCTCGAGGTAAGCAGTGCAAAGTGTTTCCATACAATGTATCTTCAGCGCCGTGTATATCTAACTCTGACAGTACTTCTTCTTCTTTGAGATATTCTACTGCGCTGCTATCATTCCCATCAAGCTGAGCATTTCCTTCATGTTGATGCGCATTGCTACGGGAAGACGGGTGTATATCAACAGCATTTATGCCATCTCGACCATGTTCACAATCATGAACCTCATAGCATTCTTGTACATCATCTTCCAGTGCAGTCCTGTTCAGTAAGTAACACTTGTTTAACCTGCGTGCACTGCCACCTGAACTAATCGTTTCTTTCTAAGATATGCATGGAACACTTCCATCGTGGGTAAGTGCAATCCTGCTAAAACTCTTGCCGACATATACTATGCTACCACGGCTGTAAATATTGTAACGGATTGGTTCTCTGCTATATTGTAAGTCCTGCTAATATTCACCTTCGCGGTGTCCGTTGTAACTAACGATGCAGACCAATACCACTACTCTGGAACGTCCAGCTCAACCGCAATGCAAAGCTTTCCGTCGGTTTCATTCTGGGTCTTGGTGCACTGTAAGTACCTTCACCATATATTGCCATAATCAAATATACTAATATAGTGTTAAGCGCGAGTTTATCTGCTTGCATCCGTCTCTTTTACACTGTCAACCTGACTAATTCACAAGATTACCTTTGTAAGTTCATACAGCCAAAAATCCTAACATCATTCCGAAGCTGCGATTCAACAAAGATTTTTCATTCTGGATAGCTTACCAACTTTATCTACCAGTTGGTGTCTCCGATGTTATGATCTGGGGATACGCAGAAAATGGCGTCGGCATGATCGTCGGCTGCATTTCCACTCTCCGCCCCCTGTTCCGGCGCCTCCTGAACCTCGGGGGCGAATCAATCCCTAAACGCACGCCCAACTTCCACACCATGTGGCCCAGTAACAATGTGCGATCCGGCGGGCAAGACGAAGAATGGGTAGTCTTAAGCGAAACGGATGACACGATGGCGAAAGCTAGGAACTCGCATGCTCCGATAAGGGGCTCGGAGAGCAAGGAATGTATTCTGGGGAACGAGACTACGAAAACGGGCTCGCAGGACTTTACGCGTCCGAGGGAAGGGTCGAAACTTGAGAGTCGTGGGTCATGAGTGCGAGTGGGTAGGAATGGAATGGCATGTTTTATATAATGATTGGCGGCCGGGTGCACCATTGCTCTACACGTATTTCCTTGTATACATATCAGAAATCAGAATCAGAATCTTAGGCTGCGCAACGAGTACCGGCGGGGCGGATAATGATCTCGATGGGTAACCCGCGGATTATCTGTCGGCGGGGCGGGTATCCAAATCCTAGATGGGTAACCCATGGGTAATTTGCCGATTATCTGCGGGTGCCCACCTATTTACATCTTGTATAATATTTCATAAAATTAATATAAACTACCTAAGCTTGGATCACTTCTGGGCTATAAGATGATCTGGGAATGGCTTCAAATTTAAGCAAAAAGTGGGGAATCTACAGATAATCCACGGATAATCCGCCGATTATCTGTAAATAACCCATATACCCGCCGATTATCTGTATGGGGCGGGTGATTTTCAAGCCTCGATAGATAGCCCATGGGTACAGATAATTTGTGCGCAGCCTAACATTATCATATCTAACAATAACATTCTTGCAATACTATCAATTATATTTATCTTCACATATTGTTATGTAATACATCAATTGGTTGATTTCATAGGCCGTTGTAGGTGACCAGAGATGAGCCCTCATCGATCCACTGTGACAGAATATATGAACCCTTACTTTGGTCTAGAAGTGATTGATATACAATCTTACTTGCTCATAAGAAATGGAGAAATATTAGAAAGGTAGGCCCTTGATTTTTATTCAAGAATATTTCTAAGCAGGAGGTTTCATCACGATCTACTAGACCTTGAGCTAATCAATAAATAGGAGCATTCTCTTTGTGCCGAGCTCTCTACATCACACATGTCCGAATCGTCGCATAGCTGACATTATTATAGCTCATCTGGAATAAATAGAATTACTTAGATGGAATCACTGGGTATATCTTTGATAGAATTCCTCTTTTGTTCATTCCTCTATTTCGTGCTGCGTGTCCGACACCATGGCACTAACTGCTCGAGACGACCACTCCAAAACCATAATCACTCCCAAAGTCGACATATTTCCCACTTCACATCCTAGACCATCAATCCGTAACATCGAATCTTAAAATAGGAAGTCGAAAATGGCGATATCATGATCGAAAGTTTCTCCAAAACGATCCTAGAGGAATTGAGCCGAAATTCTAGTCTCAAGTCTATGTACGTATTATTAGTTTCGCCTCTTTATTAGAATGTTATGCCAGGTATTTGTAAATTCAAAACTTACTGTGTAATTCTAGCTTTGAGGGCAGAATTCTTCTCCTTCAACTTGATGATCTTCTTCTTTGCCTCTTCAAGATCTGCTTTCATATCACCTCTATTCGCGAATGCTCTGATGGTTGTATGAAGGTTATGCATAAACCAAACGTCGTTCATGATCTCCACTATTTTTTTGAAGATGGTATTGTCCGCGACGGACTTGTGCGCGATGGAATCGTTCGAGTCGGGCATGGTGGCTAGATAATGATGGTGATGTGTTATGCGACGAAATTAAAGTCAAGAAGACAGAGTGAGATTGTAGATGAATAGTCGGAAGTTGTTATGGCGAAGATAATTCAGGGTTGTAATCATGAAAGCGTAGTGGCTTTTAAGCAATTGGAAAACTGGCTTATTAATTGATACAGCTCTCAATATTCTAGCAACGTGGTTTTGGATATACAATTACTATAGTGAATAATTCAGACACGGTTTTCAAAAGGTTTTTGATAGGACACTTTGGATCTCTATTGGACTCTGTGTACTGTCATGTTGCCGTAATCTAATAATAAATTTTCGATTTGGGTTGTTTCGTTTGCTTAGATGTATACAGATATGATAAGTTGACAGTACCTACTAATAGCATTGAATTTCCAGAGTCAATATATTATTCTTTCGATCTTTTCTTCTTTTGACTACTCCTTTGGGTTATCTTTCTTTCTGTTATATCTTCTTTTCTCATTTTCTTTTAATTTTGGTCTTCGCTCACTCTTCTCCTCTTTTGAAAAGTCGGAACATTTAGGAATTTTCTTCTTTCTAATCTTACTGTTTGATATTAGAAAGATGTTTATTGAATTTTCTTTAGAGAATAGCTTACTGAGTTTATTAATCAAAACTAGGTATCTACTATCTTTGACTTGATATTTAGAATTTCACATTTTTATTCACTTGATCGTTAACACTATTAATTACATAGTAGTAATAAACCTTTTCCAATTATATCATGTCTTCAATTGTTAGAGACTTCTATACCAAGTATATTAAGTATCGGATATGTTATTGTTGGTACGAGAAGGATACTGAAGACGTAGCACCCACGAACTGCGTAGGTCCTGTATGTCTTATTGTATTCTGTCTAAAGAGCTAGCTATGTATTGAAAGTAGTAAGTCTTATAAAGACTTACTGAAAGAGCTAGTCTCTTTCGCATTCGCTTAGGGCTTTACTACAGTAGCTATATTACAGTGGTAATTGAATTGAAGTCATTCACTTCGTTCACACAGTTATACATAAATTATCGTAAATTATAAAACGTTCCTCTCATTCTCGATGAATGTTCCTAGCCCTAAATAAAGTTCCTAGAGACCTCATAAAAACCCCAACTTTTCATCCTCATCATCTTCTAATCCACCTTACTAACATCAAATCTACTATCTCCTAAGCTTCTATCAAAACGGTTCTTGGAGCGAGCATTCCGAAGTTCCCGGTTTCCGAGATCCTGTTCCAACTCCTCGCCGAGATTCATAGCATGCTGTAATCTCCTATTTTCAATTTCGATACACGCATCTACTATCAATGTTGAGGTATCGAGTGAAACCTTGATAAAAATCAGAAGGACAACCAATATTGCGATCATAAGCCAAATAGTGCATATTGACATTTCGATGAATGGATTAGATTATCGAAGATAATGTAACAGTAGAGCTTAGAATTTGCGTGATAGAAACTAGTTCTATTGCGATCCTTTATTGTTGAAGATTGATAATGGTGGAGAGAGATAATGAGGAGTGATTGAATGGTTTCTGTAACCTTTTTATAAATGATGAGCTAGAAGCTCTTTTGTATTCTACTTGTACTACTGTACCGCTAACTTCTAGGCTGCTCTCGCTTGTTCCTGGAGAACACCAAATCGACACTTCGTGAATCGCAAAGACCGTACTGTTTATAGGCCATAGAGGTCGTACACGGGGTAAAAACTAGTTGTTGGTAGCTTATAGATGCTTGGCGTCTGAATTGATAATGAGGATTTCATACTTACCAAGGTACTAGGGTGAAGCTTGTCATAAGCATACTAGAGATGTGCAAGGTAAAACTTCAAGACTTCCTCGTTAATATTCGCGTCTGAAACACTAGTTTAGTACCCGCGGGACACAAAATGAACCCCATATATTAGTATCGACTGATGGGGGCTATTTCATACTTACTAGGTCAGGGTATGTAATAGAAGTCCTAAAGATGTGCAACACAAAGCTTTTGGGGACTCTAATTGGCATTCCCTATGAGAGACTAATTTAGTGTCGCGCGACGAATAAAATAAGTCGCATGCCAAGACTAAACCTTATACTAATAGCATCGAGACCCCCAAGGTGCATAGACTTGTTCTAGATTGAATTGAATGCGAGGTATATCATGGTGGCTAAACGTACTGGATTTGATGCGGGTCATTTCGTTTATGGTAGAGGTAGACGTGGCTATTGGACTTCGTCCCCATGTGGATAAGCTGGGATCTATGGAGGAAATTAAGCACCGGCTAGTAGTTCCCCCATTATCGCATCTTTTCACGCTCAGTTATAATTCGTGTTCTAGAGAAGAAGTTTGCAACATTGGGCAAGTAACTTTGTCTACTTAATTAACAACTTTGATATGGTACCAGCTAACAACACTGATAGATCTGAAAGTTATCCTCCATATCTGCGAGAGACTTCGTGTTCTGCCAACTCATGAAAATTCTTCATAATCTTCCTCCGGATACGAAGTTCTCTAATATACCTAGTAAGTGTGTCCCTGTGGCTCTTTGTCTCAAAGTCGTCAAATTATTGAATCATGATAGGAAAGCTATCCAGCAAGCACAAAATATTCGTGGAATAATTCGGAGAAAGATAATTTAACGATGATATCTCTTCATTCGCGAAGCACATGTTCTGTTTTTATCCGGTCCCCTGCAATTCAAGTTAGTATTTGGCTTCGTTTCATTCTCAAACGAAGAAAGTATCTTACTTGTCCGACTCGTCCGACACATCCAACTCATCCGACACATCCAACTCATCCAACTCATCCAACTCATCCAACTCATCTAACTCATCTAACTCATCCAACTCATCCAACATTCGTTTGAGATATCTGGACTTTGAGACGGGATTCATAGGCTTATTACTATTCAAGTGCTCATAGTCATCCTCTCCCGCCTTAAAAGCCTCTTCCCAAGCAGGCAGCTGTGTTGGAGGGCCAGGTGCTTTGGGGTTCTCCCGATAGAATTTCTTCAACAAGTATGGCGATGTTTTAAAATCGGAAATGGGATACCATTCGGGATCATTGCGATAGCCAACCCAAGACGCCCTAGCATATAAACTCTTCCATCTCTTCTTTACTTCGAGAATTTCTTTGACCTCCCATTCTTTCTTTCGGTCATCTTTGGTTGGTGCTCGTGCGCTGGCAGATTGCATGCGAGCTTCCGCTGTGGAATTATCGACTGCTTGGGATCGTGCCATTGCGACAATAGTGATAATTCGAGAAGGGAAATGGTTCGCTGCCGGTAAAATCGTGAAAGTGATTGGAGAAGGGCAGCGTTGTGTAGAGGTAGGTAATCATAAGTGGTCGAAAAGAGGATGATGGCTGCCCCGAGAAATTCGCAGATGAAAGCGGAGGGAATTAATTTGTTGGTGTGGTGAATATTATAAGGTAAATGTCAAGAGGAAGGCTACATTGTAGCCTTACTAGTGCCCTCTCGCTACTAAAATAAAAGGCGAATGGCCATTTGAACTTCATGATATAAACGTGTGTGTTGTGTAGGCAATGAAGTATCATTCTCATCCGGTACCTGCAAGTATATCTATGCTAGAGTTGTTTAATCGAGCAGATCAGATGAGAGTATATCAAGTCATGATGATGACATCTGAAAGGTCCAAGCTGTCAAATAGTCATGCAAGATACAATTCGACACTGAAAAACCAAGGCCAAAAGAGACAGGGCCGGCCCACCAACCGCAGAACACACCACATGACCCCCACGGACATGGCCGAAGATAGTCTGCAAACACTCCCAGAGAACACGAAGAAGAAGAAGAAGAAGAAGAAGTATCCTAGGCAACGTATTTCTAGAATTGATATGCACTTACACAACAACTACAGGTAGGCTTTGATGAGGAACAGGTATGTCTGATATCATAGTAAGATGTTGAACAGTGCGGTTTATCAATCACAAGAGAGGGAAAGTCAAACATTCACACGAGAATGTTCTTTAACAGTCTTTGTGTAAGGTTTGGATTGTCTAAATATGTGCTATCTTGAAATATATTACATTGCATCAAGCCTCCATCAGCCCTTCACAGCCAAAACAGGTCGAATCTCACGAATCGAAGGCGAGTTGGCTATGAATCCAGGTGTCAAGTATTGAGCGACATCCTTAGACAGAAGGTAAAGCTCCTCATCTTCATTTTCTCTGCTCTCCTTTAGTTGAAGGGACGACCCATCGCTGTCTGAAAGGAAAACCCATGATGGCAAGTTCTCACGCTCCCCGACTGCACATTCGAGCCATCATCAACAGAACACAAGCCCAGTGGCGTATTCATAACAACATACATTTCTTCAATTCTATAATAATCAGATAATTCGTTGAAGGTGTCCATGGCGAAGAAAACTCCAAGCATCGATTTTGGCACAGCAAGACGCTTAACTTCATTGAATATTCTATGATTCAGACCAATCATGTCATCCTTAATAGATCGTTGATAAGGTTCATCGAAAAGATCATCCCACCGATTAGCAGATACATAGAGTATATCTCGAATGGGGTTGAAAGGAAGAGATAAACGTGGGAACAGCGTATCTCCGCATGTTTCGATACCACGATTGCGTGCCCAGGTGAGGGTGATCTTCCGAGCCTCATGATTCACAAATAAAAGAGGCATCCGAACGGTGATATTATCAAGAAGATCGTGGCGAAATTCAAGTTTTCTGTTCAGATCTTCTGTGCTGACATTTTCGCTGACTTTGTCGCTGTAACCTGGATCAGATTTGGTGAAAATTCGGGGATGCCAACATCCTTCTTTGTAGAAGTAGAGTGCCGGAGGGAATTCGGAGGGAAGAGATTCTTCCAATATCTTGGTGCGTAATTCAAAAGCGAGACTGGAGAATAAGGGAAACGTTGAAGGTGAGATTGTTGTTGCTGTCATGATTGGGTATTGTGATTCTATGATGGGCGCTGAGGTGAGTGATGTGAAAGCTCCTGAGAGTCTGTGAGACTAATGGAATGAGAGATATAAATGGTTGCTGGACTTCGAATGTTCTAAATGCCGTTGGTTTCCTGCGATTGCGTTTGACCCTAGTTCTGAAGTTTCGTTTGCTGCTTATTGTGGCGCAGCTTTCAGACTTTGTATTTATGTTGTTTTCGTATTCTTTTCGTCTGTACCAGGCATAGATTCTTGTGAAAAGTACCTGTTGACGTGTGGGATCACAATGAATATAGTGGATTAAAAATCGGGATACTGGGGAGTTCTCAAAATCGTTTTGTGTTCATTGTGTAAAGAACTAGAATGATGTTGAATTTGAACCTTCTTAGCAGGCCCTTGCGTGGTAGGGAAACAACGCCAATCCTGATTAAGCTCTAGTTTAATGTGCCATGGCTCTAACTGCTTTGAACACACAACTAACCTTCCTGTAAGATTGCTTTATATAGTACCGTAGCAACTAGAAGCTTTTAAAAAAAAGAGTAATTCACTCCCTTTGCTGCAGTATGCTTATAGTACCTCCGCTCGCCTCAATAAAAAACAGTGCTAATTTGGGACGCTTGCGCTACTGACGAAAGATAACGACAGTTAATGAGAATCAATGTAGATGTAATTGGAAATTTACGGAATATATACATGAAAGTAGAGATATTACCGTTTTATGCTTCGTACCTATTTGTAATGTGTTGTGCATATGTTATGAATTCGAAAATTCGACGACATCTTTAGTCAAGTGAATAGAGTTACAAACCTAGTGAAGGAGAAGAAATGGATTAGCAGCCATGTTTTAAGCGTGAAGTGAGAAAAAGGGACACTGATGAACTCCGCAGAGGGTGGAGACACTAAAGTACGCAAGTTGCATTTGTTTCTTCGAGAATTCTTAGAAAGGTCTGTATCAATTTCAATTGCTGTAGTGCCAGAGTGCTATGATTGTGTAGTTTTAGACGAATTTCATCCGAGGGGATGTTTTCACCAAACCCCAGTAGTATTATACGTTAGTATGAGGATCAAATAACATCGGTATTTTATCTCATTGAGAACGTCACTCTGCTAAACTTCAAGACATCGGAAGTCGAGGAACTTGAAGGGACGGATTGATAGGGACTTTCGACGTTGGTTGTTTAGACAATGGGTAGAGATGAAATTTTTATCAACCAAGTTGTAGGGTTGAGAATCTGATTCAAGGAGGGGTTTGAATCCATCCTCTTGTCCGCTAGTCTGACGATATCATCCAGCCTTCTCTTCACAACAAGTTATCTTGCAAGTCTAGTGGAAAATTTTACATTGCTGAAGATTGCTACATCATCTGGGCCAATATCGTATGAAAGAAATCCTGGATGGCCATAGCTGCACCCTCATTTGAACTACAACGGAGAGTTTAGTCTACGGTAAATTTATAAAAATTGCGGTCAATAGCTATCTCATTTTGACATGATGCTCTTCGTCAGAATCAACCGTAAAGTGTCTATAGCATGTCCTACCTAGGTTATGGTCAGAATTTGTGTTGCAGAAAGGCCCGCTTCGAGATAACTTTCTCTACTTTGTTTGGTTTCATAGACTTGCGTGAGCAGCGGAATCTTACAAATCAGTACACGCCTAACATAATGTGTGCGAATACCCAGTACCTATATGAGGATATAATAGTCTTGTGGGACCCAACGCAAGAAGATTCTTCAAATCTTTTACAAGAACATCACTGAACCAAAGTCCATTGCCAAAGCTCATTGACAACATACTAAACCACTTCGACAAATCTTAGAAACACTCTCAAGCCTAACTACCCTTTGTCACTCATCGTTCAACCTCCACCAAAAAAAAAACTCCAAGAACCACTCGTTCAACACCTTAGCCATGCGTCTAAACTACAGCGCCAAATACGAAAACGGCAAAGTTACAACCTACACATCCAAGAACGCTGGAGCCATCAGCAATGCAGTCGGAGATAAACTCATTGCCAATATGAACATATGGTCTGGCGGTAAATACACCGCTGCTAGGAGTATAGTAAAAAATCTGATCACGGTCAAAAACGTAGTTCCGGCGGCGACCAAGGGGATAGGAAGTGATGAAGTTAACGAAATGCAGAGAATTGTCAATAATAATATCAACTAGAGGGACTGAGTGGTGACTTCCTAAAATTATAGGTAGTCATTTGATGGAATTTACTAATGAATCCATTTGAGATCTCGCCTGCACAGCAATATTCTCACGGGTATTTTGAGCGCATCTATTGGAGGGACTTCAACTCCATATGAACGAAATGATGTTATCCTTAAATTGGGAGTTCGGGATGAGAACAGTCTGCTTGTGCAGAAGAACACTGTTTGGTATCTCAAACTTCAAATCCTCCTGCACAAAAACAGTATTTGCTTTCCATTGAAAAATTGTGGAAGCTATACTTATGGGCATATATCCGCGAGATTGGCCTGATATACTGGATTGGTGTGTTCACACATCTTTTTATATCGTAGCAGTGAATCAAGATTGAACGCGAGGAGTAGTACGAAAAAAGGAGGTTAGGCGAGAAAATGAGGTAGATACAAATGGAAGTAGTCTATATACAAATGAAATAACAAAATAACAAAGTGACTATTGCATACTCAATCCATTAGAGTAGCTGTTGTGAGACTGTATGCTCATTTTCCTCTAGCAGTGATTTCTATCATTTCGTCAAAGCCTCCATTTCAGTAACTGATATTCTCTCCCCTTTTACAACACGAGCCCTCTTAATGAATTTCCCCGGATGAACAATCAGGAATATTAAAACCACCAGAAACATTGGCGCAGCATCGAAAATATAAAGAAACGCTTCTTTATCTCCAATTGTCTCGGTACGATCTCCGGCATAAGTGAGAGTTCCATCATCGTTCCTTGTAGCATATGAAAATCCTCCACCGCTCGACTGCTGTCCATACTCAATCGCCCGCACCAAGTTTCTAATGATAAGTAGTATGCTGACTGCGTATAAAGCTCGGAAGTATTTTTTCCACCCGTTTTCGAGTTCCGGATATCGAAGGCTACTCGGATGATTTTCTTGACTTTGTTCAAAACGGGCTCCGATACGCCAAGCCATGTATAGAAAGAAGCAAAATGATATTATTTGGAATATGAGACCCCCGAGAATGACTTTATTTCCAATGGATATGACTGTTGCATCACCGGAAGCTTGAACTCCTGCTCCAGCAAATTGACTGAAAAAGCATATGACATCGATGAGAACATATATCTTTGTTAACCATCGTGGACTGATCATCGAATGCTCTTCTGCCCCTAAGGACACAGTAAGTCGCGCGAGTGTCATATAGACAGTAGCTGCAAGAAAGGTTGGTGCGCCGAGAATGAGGATCATTTGCAGGATCCAAGGACCCAGAGAACTGATATTATCATGGCATTTACTCCGTCCATAGTACCCAAAAGTTTCGCCTGTGGCTGTTAGCTTATCGAATAGGAATATCTAACAGTGGGTAAAGACACTCAAAATGTCGGCGTTTCTAGAGTTCAGTACTTACATATTCCACCTAGGATAAAACTGATAAAGTACCATGACCGCAATGGGAACATGTAGATTATATGTGCCAGAGTAAGTAGTGCAAAAAGTGCCAGAAACCCGTAGGCAGCGGGCTGGGATGGATTGTAAGTAAAATATACAGCGCCAGTGATGTTTCCTTCTGGAGACTGGATGAGTGTGATATCCATGATATGATATGTTATTATCTAACTTGGTCTTGTTGAAAGCAGGCTAGAATTAATAGATAGAAGGCAGTATGTCGTGAAAATAAAGTGAGATGTGTGGAATTGGGGAAATGGTAAGCAAGGTGAAAGTTGAGAGAGGAAAAGAAAAACAGAAGGTGGTGGAGCAAAGATAAGTATCTTTCTATTAAGTATAGTATTAGATTAGTGACAGATTTTACCATTGTGGTCAGTCCATACGCAGTACGACGGTCGGTAGTTCATCTATACCTTGATATCTAAAACGGGTACTCTAGCCCTATCAATATGGAGTGCCTTGGGGTTATAGCCGACCAGGGGTCCTGGCTAGCAAGTATTATCTCCTTGGGATGACGACCATCATGAAGACCTAGCGGCGCCTATTTTAGGAGCTTTTGTTGTTTTTTGCTCATGGGCAGGCTGCAATGACAGATTGGCGGTCGTTAAGGTACCCTCTCATGCAAGGAGTGGGCCAAATTGAGATGATTCGAAGGGAAGGTTGTGACAACTGCCACTAAACAGAAGCCAGAGGAGAGAAATTCTAAAGCTACTCCAAAGATGCAACATGAAGAGATTGCCAGCTTGGCCCCCCCTTTCTCGGAAAGATAATTTTCTGACACAGAAGCAAGCTGTCTAACCTAAAACGGCCAAGTCTGCGATGGCTACTCCATATTAGGAAGTCATGTACGAGTACGATCGCACAGACCCTGATAAACGCCAAACAAACAAACTCGCCTCCTCGCCAAGAAATGCTGCATAGCGCATGATGTGGGGCAATCTTCAACCCCATTTCTCGTATCACGTTTCCGAAAGCAGCCATATATACGTGTGTCCGCTCCAAGATTCGACAAGAACTTATCAAACAAACTGGGAGAGTACGACATACAGGAAGAAAAGCCGCATTAGCTTCGGCATTCCACATTTGCCATTGATCGTATTCAAGACCTAAATAGTACTTGATAAACGAAGGGCGATTTCACTATTTTTGCTGTACCGTTTTCCGCATAGCGACGACTTTTCTACGCATCTCTCTATTGGTTCATTGCCTGTGATCGAGGTCCAGTCGTGTCTACACTTTCCTCAAGTCTGGGGTACGACTACACAATTCAACCAGGCCCGATGATCCGAAGACCTCATAAGAAATCGCGGCACGGATGTCATGGTTGCAAAAAGAGGCGAATTAAGGTATGTTTCTAGCATTCTTTAACAATTCATTGTCCTCTCCTGTTTCCCTCTAAGATTTGAACACAATTTCAAAATCAAGCATGTCGATTTTCTCTACTCTACGCCAATCACTGACATTGTTTTGTTTCTCCTCGAAGTGTGACGAGGAAAAGCCCCGCTGCCAGAGATGTGTCACACGTGACGTCACATGTACCTACCCCCGATTACAATCTCTAGTCTGGGTTGATGACCCATCTACGCCAGAAACAAACAGCGAAGCATCAAAAGACAGTGGCCCTTCACCTCCAGCTTACAGCTCGACCCCTCGAAATGAGGAAGCTTTGACGTCGGGCACGAAAACTCCGTCCCTCAATCTCGAAAACATAGATCTGATAATCCATTGGTTCACAAAAACCGTGTACACAGTAAATCCACCCAATAATCTCGCTGCCATCAAAACATCACAGACTCTCATTCTAAACGAAGCAATGGAACACCATTTTCTTCTCCATGGACTCCTTGCTCTATCAGCTCTTCACTATGCAGAATCCCACCCAGACCATCAGAAATATATCGAGATCGCCACGGCACATCACACTCGAGGGCTTAATCTTTACCACTCCATCCTTTCGAATATTAGCAGAGAGAATGATACTGCCAGTATTGCTTTCTCGAGTATTACTGCCATGTTTGCTTTTGGTCTTGCGAGGCCAGACCCAAATAAAGAGCCTCCAGTGGAATTGATTGACGACTTTGTTCAAGCTATTTTTCTATCTAAAGGTTGGCATACTATCATGAATGTGACACGGGGACTAAAGTCTTCTCCCCCAGAAAAAGATAAGATCACTCTGTCACCGGATGCAGAAGCTGCTTTTGCTCGATTATGTGCTTTAAACGAAGGCCAAAACGTAACACTCTATACAGAAGCAATCACTTCTCTAAAGTTTAGTTTTAAGAAGACTGAAGAAGGACAAAATGACAATCCACATCTATCTGTTGAATGGGGAAGCTCGTTGCAAGAAGATTTCTTAAAATTGATCATAGCTAGAGATACTTTTGCTCTAGTTATTATGGCATTTTCTTGTGTGATGTTTGAAAAGGTTCCGCAGGTATGGTGGTTTAAGGGTTGGTCTAAGGGACTATTGGGGGTTATTTGGAGGGAAGTTGGACATGATTATCATGAGGTTCTGGAATGGCCGAAGAGGATTGTTGGGTTTGAAGCGTAGTCGCGTGTTTGTTGGAATTGCGAATTCTAGAATTTAAAATTATTGATAAATTGAAATAACAGCTGAATATTCAGAGACATCAAATAGATCTGACGGCTGCAAGAACCCACAGCCGGCGATGATGAAACACGATAAAATCTTTCGGTGTAAATAGAAGGAACCTTTAATTTACATAACCAGATATATTACAACAATTTTGAAATTCCCAGGTTTGTTTCCAAAGACTTCCAATAATCTTTTGCTCCAGTCGGGCTCAAAGAGTCAGGTGTGGAGATTTAGTCAACCGTTCAGAGCCCTTCTATACTCTTATGGTCTTGTTTGATCGTTCAGTCTATTCTTGGCTCGAAAAGTTTTTGTTCAAAGTAGGCCTTTGCATTATTGAATAAGTCATAGCCGAAACAAAACAACAATTAGATATTATGAAAAGTAAATGAATAACAATAATACTATAGTACTGGCTTCAAACTCAAATTCGAAATCAAGAAATCTTATTAGTGTAATTACAAAATTAATTGTATAAAGAAATCCAAATTCCAATTGAAAAGCTATTTTGAACTATATGTTTATAAAAAATGAAATTGATAATTTCAAAACGTATTTATATATTCTTTCATCTCAATTCATAGCTCAATTCGCTATGCCTCATAGTACGTCGCCCAGAGTGAGAGGCCTCGACAATCCCTGGAATTCTTACCATCGCCAAGGTCGTTGTCCCCCACCTCTCTCCACAAGAAAATTAGGAATCAAAAAAATCAAAAAGAAACATACAACAGTGGGGATTCGCTGGTGGTCACCCACCCAACTACTAATCCACCGATCTGAAGCTTGTGTATGGCAGAGCGGACGGGATGCCCAATTCTCTTCAGTCTATGGTCGTATGTGTCTAATTCGCAGGCGAACAAAAATATATTGTCAGAGATCATGTGGTAACCTAGATGGATGATTTCTGAAAAGGTCTGACGATATATATATAAAACCACACCAGAAATTCTGATTTCATTATGACACCTTAACATAATCCGACATTCAAAACACTATCTAATCATGGTATTAAAATTAACCCAAATCTTCTTTAAATTTGATAAAGACAACCTGATCTTTTTAATATCTGTTATCTTTTCGTCCTTTTTGGCGATTGTGCACTAATCTCTAGTCTCTGGCTACTGAAGTTACAGCTTGGTTTGTTTATCATACCACTAGTAAGGACACAGTATTACTATCATGATAGATTACCTCTTTTCTCTTACCCCGGCTAAAATACATGGCCTTATCGCTATTTTCCTATCCATAGCTCCGGGATACTTCCCCGGATCCACCAGTTCGTGACGAAGATGGATCAGTTTTAGCAGCTGGCTTTTTACTTTTTCTACTTGATTCCTTTGCAGGCAACTTTGCTTCTGCTTTCTTGCCGTTGTCCGATTTCTTTGCTGGCGCTCTTGCTTCTACTGTGTTCCTCTTACTCTCTTGTCGCTGTTGTTCAAGACTCTCACTTCTTGTTAGTGAGCTTCTACGATTTCGATTATCTCGTGGTGGGTTTTGATTATTTTCTTGTCGATGTCTATCCCGACTTCTCTCTCTTTCTTCTTTCTCTGCTCCCGTCTTCTTTCGTGAAACGTTTGACAAGGATCTGGATCTGCTTTCAATTCCCTTAGTGGGCACATATCCAAGTCCATAATGTCTAACTGCGCGTGTGGCCACTCTGGTTCGAATCTCTTAAGAGTCATTGGCCAAATTGCAATGATCTCTGAAGTTCTTCCCCACCAGCATCTTATTTTAATGTAGAATGCTGCCAACCGAGTTTCCAGGGCTCCAGAACCTCCCATACTTGAACCACCAGCCCGCATGAGAGAACTCGCGAAAATCACTCGCATCAGTATTCAGCATCGCATCACGCTGAGCGTCAAAATCAACAAGAATGACTTTCCGCTGTTTTGCAAGCTCTTCTTTGGTCAAAAGCCCATCGTAATTCGTGTAACCGTCGTCAACGCTGCCGTAGTTCTTCAGAACACTACGTGTAACATCTACAGTCGTCTTGCGAAATTTCATGTTGCGTGCCCACAGTCTGTCGAAGTGTGCCTCGGCCCGTGCCAGCACATCGGCTTGCCCTTGCTCTAGAAATGCGAGGTTAACTAGTCCTGGGTAAAAGATTACAAATTGCAGTCGCGAATATGCGCAAAACCGCTGGCTTTCATATGCTTTGCTGTTTCGGTCCCATAGGCGTCTGTCGGGAGGGCAAATGTTGACAGTATTCCAGGCGCGATATGTCAGCCCAGTGTCGGGATCTTTCCATGTCATTTTATCAACGCAGTGCATGAACCCGCGCCGGAATATATCAATTGCGCCCCGCACTGTGGGCCATCGCGCCCCAAACTTACATTTATCCACAAGTTTCCTTTCGGCAGATGTGAAGGAACTTTCTTCATTAGGGTCATATGGCCACTCAGAGGGTTCTGCATCGGTACGCATCTGAGATGTGAGATAGCGTTGAGTTCGCAATCCTCGTTTTACAAAGAAGTAGACAGCATCTAATGCATTTTGTACCTCCTTGGGATCTTGATTGACTGTCTCATTTAGAAACTTGATAATGTCGGTCCGCCCAAGCGAGATGAAGAGTCGCAGGACCCTGAGAACTTCGGGATCGGTAATGAGTTTCTCCACATCTGGAGACAATGAGCTTGAGCCGACCATGCTGCTTTGGTGCTTAATTATTCGCGCTAAAAGTATACCTTGACAATATATTCGGTAGACATGAATACGCTTCGAAGGTATTAGAGAATAGTCTGAATTGATTGATGAAATATATCCCAAGAACGCTGGAAGTTGTTGAATGGAAACTGAGTGATTTGATAAAACTAGCATCATACCAAGTGCAATAGCTATATTTATACGTTCCGCCCATGTTAATCTACAAATCCAACAAAATTATAACAATATACACTATTGTCTATGAGCCTAGAGAAGAATTTTGCAGCCATGATGCCAGTATGGCCTTCATCCCAACATGTTCTTCATCCAAAAGATCTATTTTAAAAAACATCCTCTTATATGCACAGACAGTTTGAAAATCCGACCAATTTTAAAGGGGGTTTATCAACAAACCCCGTTTATTGACCCCCCTTCTCCAAATACTGACCTCTCTGTGATCAAGAAGCAATGATACAAGAAGCCAGATGCCCACTGATCCACCTTTGTTGGAACAATTTTTTGAATACATGTCATTGTGAGCATGATGGTGTGAAGACACAGGCCAAAACCCTTCGGTCTATGGCTGTGTGTTATGGACCATAGTCGAGGAAAGGGAAAAGGGCTTAGAAGCAACTTGACGTCAAACAAAGTCTTTCAGATCTGTACACCGACCAGCGACAGGCCAATCTTACCCGCAAGTATTGATCTAGTCGAGTAAACAAGATATTTTGATTAATACAGCCTCTTTACCTGAAATATGGAAGATTACAGCTTGACTGAGAATATACTCGAGATGAAATGAAACGAGATGGGGGGCTTCCACTATCTCAAATGCGTCCCAAATAGACTCAATCGATCTCATTTTTAATTCAACAGACAAATCACAAAATCACAAAGTACACTGACCAGAAAGTAGTGCATCATAATAGATTCGACAAAACAAATACCACCAATAACAAAGCCCCTCAAAACAACAAAAGCAATAAACCCAAAAAAAACAACCAATATATCAACACAAACATCGTTCCGGTCTTCGAGAGACCGGGTCTCAATTCCTACGGGCCAGTCCTGAATTTAGCGCCTCGTCTAAAAACGACGCTAGACCCGGCCCTTGAGAATCAATACAGAATTCCAAGCGATCAGGGTTTAGTGATGCGCATCACATAAACAAAACTTTTAACTGAAATATACAAGAACTTTACACGTCAGAAAGATACTCCACCTTTGAGATTGCCAGCACATCTACTTGAATATTATAGCGATTTTAATACAAAGTTTCAAAGAGCATCTATCGATTTTCCCTCGTCGCCTCCACACTCATAATAGAAAACCTTAATTCTAATACACTACAGGAAAATAACAATACGATCTGGTTATAATGTATATACCAATCGACTCGCAAGCAAACACGAGATAATCAAACGTTTAAAGCAAAACGAGACGTTATCAAGGAGAATTGAAGAATTGTTTGCGCTCGCAAACCTAGTTATGAGTATTTTATTATTGATAGGTTGTCATATAAAATCAGAGGTGCGTCATCCCAGTACAAAGCATATGCAGTAAGGTATCGTAAATGCCAAAACGCCGAAATCCGCATCCAAGTCCCAAGTACTGGACCAAAACCCAAGGTATCAATGCTGTTCCAAACGCCATGCCTCGCTAGTCGCATCTCATTCTTCACATCTTTCTCCCGCAGGCTACTCCTTCAGTTCTCTCCTTTCCACTTCCATCTTCTCTTTCCTCGTCTCCTCCAGCTCCCTCTCTAACGTCTTTTGCAACCTTTCCAGTACCCATTCACTCTCCTCCTTATTCCCCATCAACGGACTTCTATGTCCTACCCAGCTCCACTTCTCCTCTCTATCATCGATTTCACCCTTTGAGCCACCTAGCCTTTTCCCTTTCTTTGGTTTCACAATTGCCTTTCTATGGGTTTCAGCCACGCTCTCATCATCTCCCGTCAATTTAAGATACCATGCCCATTCATCAAATGTGTATTCTCTTGGCGGAGAGCTTTTAAGGTGTTTCATCACTTCTCCAATCTCCTTAATAAGGATGCAATGATAATGATGTCGATCTTCCGGCAATTTATCATTCTCCTCTTTTTGTTCGTCACCACGTCGATTTTGGATATTTTCGCGTTCATGTTGCGCAGCGCCAAGATCAGTACCCTTTCTAGAATCGCTTGAAGCTGCAGTACCTTGAGCATCTGGAGGTAGTTTTGATATTTTGAATAATTTTCCAAACGTCATCTTGTTTGTTGTTTCTTTGAGAGAATGTCTTACTCCTCTCTCGCCAGGTAAGATGGTAGAATTTCCGATCCAAAGAGTAACATCACGAATGCCCTTAACGATTGTGTCTCCCATGTTACTAGTAAGGATTGTGAGGGAGGGGACAGCAAGCAGAGACCAAAAAACGAAAAATGGTTTGCCTGAATTGGATTGTGGGTAATAATCCCCATATCCAATGGTTAAGAGCGAGGTGTAGGAAAAGTAAAGAGACTCAAAGTAACTCCAGCTTTGTGTGTACTCTGTAACCCGAAATATTGCCGCCCCGACAAACCAAAGTAAAAGCCATGTAGTCCCGGAAACTATCAGAGAAGTCCAACGACGCTTAGTGGCCGCCTTTTCTTGAATAAGTCTCATCAATTCGAACTCTTGTTGGCGTCTTTCTCTTTCTGTTAAGCCGTCATCATTGACACGTGTATTGTTTGATTCCAGAGATGACTCTCCAGTTGCGATAGGTTTCAATACTTCAACATTCTTCCTTTGGGTTTTCCTCAAGATACGCCTTCGTTCTTTTTCGACCATTCTCGCCCCTAGTTTAACTTTTCCACGTTCTAAGACCAATGATCGAATCGAACCAATAACGAGACCTAGAATGATTATTCCGCCAATAGCGAATGGGAATAATAAACTCCTTCCCAAATGTGTCATCGGTGCATAGTCTCCGATACCAACTGTTAAAAGTGTAAAATCACACCAATAAAGAGCATCAAGATATTGCCATGACTCAACATGGGAAAACACTGCGGCTCCAGCAAGTAGATATACCAGGAAACTGATTGTTTGCAACATCAGAGTTCTTTGACTCATAGTCAATTTAAACTCTTTCGGGTAATGCCCTTTATGTGCTCCGTATACCGTAATCACCATCAAACTAGCCACCAGGAAGTATAGGCCAGCAGAAAATAGAGCATAGTAGAATGCTTGCGTATAAGCATGGTCCGGTGGAGATGGAAGTGTCAAAGGCCCAGATGCACAAGCCGTTAATCCAATTAATGCTAAAGAAGACAGGTACCAGCCGATAATCGTGATAGGTTGGGCGATCGAGAACCGAACTCTTTCTGCCATATTTAATAGTAGGAATAAATTCGAAATGAGGGCTATTGCTAATTGTGCAGCATTTACCCCGATCAACCTATTCAAGTGCGTCAACATAACGTCACCCCAATGATTCTTGAAGCGCGTACCATTTCGGATCATCAATATATATTCCATGCTCCTCCACTCCACCGGGTGGTATCGAGACCCTCCAATGTACAACTAATGCGCAAATACTGAATGCTGATGCCATGGGGCCAAAGGTGCCGGCGACGAGGGGAAATGCAGTACTAGCAAACCACCAACGACTGAAGAGATTGTTTGTTAGCAGAGTTTTCGGTTTGAAGGCCGCGATATAAGCAGTATCTCCCCTCTTACGTACCTTGGGTCGAGGAACGCTTCCTCATCTTCCTTAGTTTCATCCCTCTCATCGCATTGTTGATTCTCTACATCATCAGCGTCGTGGGAGATGGGCTCATCAAGACCCGGATCGTTCATCGTGAAGAAGATAAGACAAGACCAACAAATTGGCAGAAATGAAATGATAGATGAAATTCTCAAATCAGAACATATTGAAGAAATGATACTTGGCTGCGATTCGATAAATGTGTTTGTTCATTTATTGAGTGTATCAAAAAAGTTCTATTGTGCTACTGAAAATCATATTAATTTTTACAAAACAGAAAATCTGGTGTCAATCTGCCGTTGTCTTGCAGATGGCCAGGCCCGTCTACAGTATGACGTCGGTCAAAATCATGGTTTGCAAGGACGGAAAGAATCAACCCCTGCTTGAAGAATCAAGAACTGGATTGACGAACCAAGGAAAGAAACTGAAGAGATATCAGCTGGGTAATGCTTGACCGAAACTATGAGGATTCATTGGCGATTTCGAAGTCAAATGAGATCAAATGTCGAGTCTGTTTGGATTGTTGTGGAGAAGGACGCTATTGTGATCTTAGTTCCCTCCGCATTTGGGCTCTTGGCTCTTGGCTTTTGAGATCAATAAGGGGATTTGGCGGGGGATTGCTGTCGCTCACTGGTGCTACATATTCGGAAGTATATCTTCAGCTCGGCGGTGATGGGATTCCAAAGTCTGCAGTCGTCTGGAACAAGCTCACCGGGAATGAATTGTACTTGGCATATTCCTGTCAGCGAGGACAAGAAATTGTCGCGTCGCATATTCTGTGACTAACCGAATTGAGCTAGCGTGCAATTCTCATCGTGGCTGAGGAACCTTGCACCTGGTATACGTACCACATGTTTGCTTTCTTCAATCAAAGCAATTGCGCATCTAAATTGGCGATTTTCCATTGAAACATCACATTCGTGAGAGCGACGACGTTTTGTTGCAAATCTCATGTGGGAAAGAACCACCGCACTTTTGTTGCACATCTGATTTGGGAATTTCCCTCAGATGTGCGGGAAATCTCCTCCGGATGTTTGGTTTGGACACCTCTGGCTCAGACTAGTAGTTGAACCTCCTTTTGATTCTGGTATTGCTCCAGGACCTTTCACTCGCACCTTGCTTTCTTGCGCCGTCACATACCTATGTCGAGGTCAACGTAGTATGTATCTTTACTGCATTATTCATGCAGGTGACACGGAATATTACATACAGGCCCTGAAAGTAGGCTCACGCAAAGTGCCAAACCAGCGCTTAATTCGGCGGGAAGGATAGGATGGAGTGCTGCCAAGAAAACAATTCTCCCATCTCATTTGTCACTTCGATTGGATTCTTTTTTTTGCATTTCGTCAATTGAAAATACCACCCCGGCCGTATTTTGGGGTACTGATTTTCTATTCGTTATGCCCTGGCAATAGGATTGCTGCGCCATATGCATGGCCACCACAGCACTTTTCTTACCACTCCCCAGCCTGTATTCAAATCTAAGGTAGCTATAATATGACATTCACTTGCTTTGTTGAATTGGCTTTTCATCTTCGCAAATGAAATCGTTCAATACATAGATCAGCATTTCTGGCAGCATGTCGTCAGGTGATGAGCAAGCCGAAGGATGGAACTGTACATCCTACCCGGCCTTGGTAGCAAACCCTGATATTGGAGGTATTGGAGTATGATCAAGTGAATTTCTTTGATCATCACCTGGTCTATCAATCAATTCGCTAACAAATCTTGCAGACAATATTGACATTTGTTATTTCGGTGTACCTCACTCTAATATGCTGTGTGGCCAAAGCTAGAATCGACCATCTCCGTTCTCCAGATAAAAATACACCCAAACTGGATATTTGGTCATTTGCCCTTGGAAATGTGATTCTAAATTTCAGCGACCAACAGGTCGTTTTAGGAATCGCGGTTCTCATAGCAGGAGTATCTCAATTATCTTCGGGACTCGATTCTTATACTGGTCAACGGTATTAAACCTTGCTTGGTTTTCAAGCTTTACACATATATTGACTCTTACCGGTAAGACTGACATGAGTCGTCAGATCTCAATGTGTCCGAACTAACTTTGATAGCTTTAAGGGAAGAAAACCGCTCTAATAATAAGATCAAAGTCATTCGTGTAGTTGCTATGGGCGTTCTAGCTGTTATACTAATGTGTATGGTGTATACTGCTGGATGGGTCAGTGGAACTGTGATAGGTGCATCTTCAAATGATTCCAAATATAGTCCTCCAATGAGCTTCCCAGCATGGTGTCTTTTTCGGCCAGATATTCCATGGATATGGCAAGATCATCTACTCGATATCCAGTACAACGGAACTTACGTTGTACTCGCATTTCTCATCCTAGTTTTCAGTTACTCAACTAGGGCATTGTTGTTATACTATGAAAGTATTGGTCAAGTAGTGACCTTGGCGGCCAAATTTCTATATTTTGACAAGTTAGCCGGCCTCTTTGGGATCAAAAATATGAAATCAATAGAATCAAGATTGAATGGGATGGGAAGACGAAAGTGGAGCTATAGAATTCTACGGTCTCTCTACGCAATATTTGTTGCTTGTAGGCAGACCTTTGACTCAACTATATGGGAGGTACGAAACACTCAATACTTATTGACGGCACTTTACTAAAATACTCAGCTGGGATGGCTCTCTTTTGCTCTTGTTTGGGGTACAGTTCGTATCTTTACTATTCGAAATCTCCCCAATTCTCGAGACAATCTTGATTCGTCTGAAATGATGTCGGCCGTACTTTCGGAAGAGAATGATTGGGGATTTGGACAAGTACTTAGCTTAACGCTTATGATCTTACCACTCTTGAGTTTTTATGGCAAGTTTACAATCATGCCAATACTCAGAAACGAGCTAATACCTTATAAGAAGCATACTCGTCCCCTCCAGATGCGATGTCTCTACGAAAGAAGTTTCTCACCGATGCACAAACATCTCCTGACACCTCTAGTGATTACAACATATTGCCGTCATCTATTGATCTGTCTCAGACATACACCTCAACCTCGACCAATGCACAGAAGGGTCAAGTCAAGATTGAGATCGAAAATGAAGTTTGGTTCAAAAAACTAATTTACATCATTTATTTCCTCTCCGTAATCACTGGAGGAATCACCATATTTTTAGGCCTATTTGAACCGCCATCTTTTCTAGGCTTGGGAATCGCGATAGTATATCTCGAATGGATATTTGTCGATCTTTTCGTATTGTGGTTTGCGACATTAATATTCATAGATCATGATATTCAAAGGTTTTGGGTGAGCAGTTGGATGGGGAAAGTAGCCAAGAAGACGCCGAGGCTTTGGTGGTGCTTTGTGGTGCTTTGCTTGGTTATAATTTGTTTTGTAGCTTGGCTTGGGAGTATTTTCTTGCTAGTAAAAGGACTGGAAATAATTCTGAATAAGCGTTAGGAGTCTTCTTCAAGGAAACTGAGGGGATCTAAAACAATTAGTATAAGAATGTATAAGACATTTATGTGAAAGACCAAATCTATAAAATGTTGTATTCTGAATTGGTCGCTGTAAGAACGCCTTGACTTCCATACTATGCTTTGAATTGTATTTTGCTTAAATGAAATTTAGCATAATATATACATATCCATTCACTATACACAAAACGACAGGCGGGAAAGTCAAATCCGTATCTTATATCCATCGTAGTAGCGGAGAACGAGGTCTAATAAAGGTGAATTGAGAAACTGCCAGCGGGATGCCACATTCGAGATGTACTTTTTAAACCGAGAAAGAAACAACAATGCATTAACATCATCTCACGAACCGTAGATACAATTGATTTTCAGAGTGGTTTATAGTACTCGGCTGCTCCAGACTTTGCTGCCCCATTGATTTCCAAATCAATGAATTCTCATAGGGCAGCTAACATTTCAGCAACCTATTCGATGCGTAACCGAAACCCCTAATTTTCAATCCATGGGTACTTGATCAATCTAAAAATGTCCCCTATCAAAATGTGTACATATACACAAAAATCGTGCGCATATTCATCAAACAAGCACAACAAGCAGCTTTGGCCGAGCGGTCTAAGGCGATGGTCTTAAGTTTCTTAAGCACACCATTATCGAGAGATGCGTGGGTTCGAACCCCACAGGCTGCAAGTGTTATTTTTTGAACTTTTGGAGAAGGAGATGTTTTCATGGCGAGGTTAGGTTGTCTGAGAGGGGAGGAGGCGTTTGGGGGAGATCCTTTTTGGGGGTTTCTTTGTTGGTTTGTTTACCCCCACGAGAGGTATCCGCTTGTGGTGGGGTATTAGTGAGGTAATGTGGGGGGGGGTGGTGGCTTGTGGTGTGGGTGTTTGTTTATACCCCTGGAGTTTTAACGAGTGGATTTTGGCTCGAGTATGGAGTTTATTATTGATAGCAGCAGATACCTACATTGCCGTTTTTTGTTGTGTGGTGAAACATCTGATGCAGTTTTAGCTTGGTATATCTGATTGGCTATGATCGGGGATTTGGGATTCATGTTATCGTTCGATAGGTAGGGGTGAACACTTTTCTGAACTATCGTCTAATAATTAATGACTATAATTACAAAACCGGATGATATATAGCAACTCCATCTTGTCTGATACTTTGTTTCGAAAGATAGAAACCAAAAGGCTTATTTGCAAATCATTGAAGTACGTACGTAATCATTGACAATAAATGGAAGAACAATTGTACTAGGAAAGATCATCACCCAGTGTTTTGAACAATTCTGCTTTCTCCTCAACCAGGCTATTCTTCGCTAAACTTGACTGGCAGAGTTAGGTTTCGTCTGATCCAAATGACATCGTGGTAGAAATGACAGTAAATGTATCTTTCAGCGTGGTCCAAATAATGACAGTGAAATATATGTTTACAAAGATAAGATTTTCTTCCCCGCCCAAGATACTTTCTAGAAAATGTACTGTGGTACGTTGTGGAAATAGACATTTTCTCCACGCTGATCCTCTCTTTTCTTTTGAGATCTATCTTTTCTCTAGGCTTCATAATCCCGTTTAGAAGCACAAAGGGAAAAAGCTCCATGTTGACGAAAGTGAATGCGTCTGTCACTAAGCTTATGCATTAGCCACGAGACCATATGTCTTCGCCCGAGAAGATAGCAGACTATGATGCTAGCCTCTGCACTAGTCAGGATTTTCTCTTTATTTGTACAAGACTCCCCTTGTAAGCAATCTACCACTATCGGAGTCCGAGTACAAGGGATTTGTTATGACTAGCCGGTAATAAGCTACAGTAAAGAAATTGAAGACCACTCTCAATCTATCTTGTGAAGTCCAGGTATGGTACGGAACATCACATCTTCGTATTCTCGATTGCCGCATTGGGTTTCGTCCGATCGTGAAGATGAAAGAAATTGGCAACAATGAATTGAAATTGATTGAACGACGGAACAAGCAATGACGGAGCTATGTGGCAATGAATCTTAAAAGCTCAGGAGATGATTGTGGACTGGAATTTGTAAATATACTTATTAACCTCTAAGTAGAAACTAGAAACTTAACACCTTTTCAGCATAGAAAACTTCCTGGTTCATCTAACTTCCACCATTGCCTGAAGGCTCTTGAATCGGCTTGCAATTTTGGTATTATGTGTTGGGTGGACAGGCACCCTGTGGAGAAGTGTAAAGATGCTAGCTTCGGACGAGAATCCTTCGGCATGAGTGTACCAAGTCTGTGTAATACGTGTGCTCTCGAGTCCAATGTGACTCTGCCTCGATGGATCACTGGAGGGGCTATTGACCTAACATTTGTAATATCATAGTAGACAAGTTATCGCGGGATTCTGATGCCGCCATTGCTGAAGAATGGGACAAAATAAAGGCTATATAAATCGCTCGAGCATATGAACGAAATGCTATCGCTATAGTCTGTTACCTGTCTACCATACCATACCTTCACCTGTTCAGATAAAGATCAGACATCTCGTTGGAACAAATAACGAATATTTATACACTTAACTTTGTTCACTACTTGAATCTATCTAATATCTACCATACCTTCATTTGTTCGATTGATGTTCTTTATACATTGGCATAATCATGCATCTGTTCCCAAGAACTGCACGGAAAGTGTCAATGATATCATCATCATGCAATACGATACGCCTAACAATATAGTAAATACGATTTGGATTACGCTACCGGATCTCTCCTTTCTGCCAAGACCAACTGTGTGTCATGATTTTACCAGGCTTACCTATTTATGACATTCCAAGCCCGCGAACCAAAACACCATTGCCTAGCTAGACCCATCCACTCTATTATAAAAAATCATATTCGTTCAATGGTATTAATCGTGAGCGTGTCGAATGCAAAAGGGGAAGTCGAAGAATTATGCCGGTCGACCTTGGATCCATCCAACGAATTCCACCCGTTCCTAATACCTTCGAATATACCCAAGGCAGCTCTCTCCCGCCATCACCTTCTACTGATTCTAATAATGCCAGATCTTCATCGGAAGCTCTTGTGCTTTACTCCTAACATGCCTTTATAAGCGTTGCTCGGTACAAACCATATGCATTGCTGAGTATTGAAAAACTTTAGACGTCAGCGCCCCCAAAGTGCGATGTTGTGTTGATTGCTGAGGACTCAAACTTCATGCTTAGTCTCTGCTCTCCAGTGAGGACTCATGAAGATCTGTTCAATTTGAATTCTTCTGTTGCGCGTTGATCTTCAGGCCGTTTCCATCTCTTCGTTCATAACTCTGTTCTGTGCGCATTTGCAAATAGCTTTACACGATCTCCACCCAGCACCAAGAGCTGGTGGTTTGTAGAAGATCTAGCGTATGGAAGCTTATCTTTCGCTCTGCTTGTGCAAGAGACCGACTCAGCTCTCTCCATACATATTTGCTGATCCTTTCTCTGCGTTTCATTATTTGGTCAATCACTATTTAGAATTATGGTTACCGTCTCATTTTGTAAAATTCTCAAACAAAGCCACAGGAGTCGGCCACAAAAAGTCGGCCACCCCACCTCTTGAATATCCCACGGCGTGTTTGATAACCAGAACTACATTTGTTGCACAACTCCATTCACAAATTGTTCAATACCATGTTGCGGAATTTTGTTATCCACAAGGATAATTTTGACTGCATTCATACATGCTTCTGTCAAGATCAAACAATATCCAAAGCCGAACATCAAATATAAATTCACAAAAAACATGTTGAGAATTTGGAAAAGGTTAAGAAGAGTGCCAATATCTTTAGGGAGTCGAACAATATAGGGATTGAGCCGCCTGAGTTCTCAAATGTAGAGAACGCGACAAATGACTTCCAACAAAAAGATGTGGAAGGTCATGACGATGTTTTGAAAGCTCCGAAGACTCGCCAGAAAGCTGAGAGTGATGTAATACGCTATGCAAAATCTGACCATATCCCCAGATATATCGTGTGCTGTGAGACCGGAAAAGAGCGGATAGAAGATCTAAAGAAAAGACTAGAAGCTGCTCTGAGTAAATGATCATTATGCGAGGGCCAAGACCATAGAACATGCCGATTTAAACGAATCAAGCCAGAAGAAATTACAATACGAAATTTTTCATCCGAGCAAGCGAGGGGCCAAACATTGCATGAAAGGATCCTGATATGGAACTAGATAGAAAATGATAAGATTATGAGATCGAGAAGCAAATCGAATGTGAGAATCCTGGTGCAATGTTTTTAGAAATCTTCCACATTACGATTATTCGACTGTAGATACATATTGCTATTGAGGACAAAGATTAGGATCGTGTGATGAGTACAGCGTCGCTATGTTAAGCTGTAGTGAATAGTTTCGCACTGCATAGGGTCTGGTATTGAAGAACCACCTAACTTTTATAGCCTCCTGGCAAACAAGAATTTCTTTTCCAGATGAGACGACAATTGAAAATGAATACGCTTAGACAAACAAACATTTATAAAATCTCACTGGAGATATTTATTCACAGTAATAATAAGCGGTCCTTGGTCGTTCTTGAATATTACAATTGATGTTATGCTATACTTGAGTATGTAACTCCAAAGGTCCAAACCATTTGGATCCGTGTACCTGCCTACCCGTTCCAAACACCATACCCAATACCGCCCGACCCAGCCCAGACCAACCTCATCCGATTCATGTATCATTTATCCCATCATTCACTTTTGTCCTTTTACTCTTAAGGTATGCTCTCCAGAACATCACTCTCCTTTGGTCTCTGTAGAAAATCAGATGGTCCACCGGCAGGCAATTGTCTATCCTCTGCCCATTGTCTTATGGCATCGAAGTCTTTGCATTGATGCTCGGTGTTGAAATCTACGAATGCTTGTGGCTTTGATTTATCCCACCATACTTGGCCGAGGACGCCGGTGTCGACTTGGCACATAAGTTGCTGGCGGATGATATCTAGACAGTGGGCTGGAGGTTGTTAGTACAGCTTTGGATTGATATATGGAGATGAATTGGAATGGATTGTAATGAAATAGGATATTTGGAATAAACTTACAGACGTGGTATTGAACGATATTATCCTCATTCACAAATGCTCCTTTTCCTTGATCGTGATAATAGTCGTAATTGTAGTATAGAGATTGTCTCACAAGGTTAAGACAATGTAAATGATGGAGGCCTTCTAAATTGACTGGGAATCCTCCCCCGTATTTTTCGTTGATTTGGACATGAGCAGATGTCAATCCGGATTTCTCTGCTTCACTCGCCGGTAATGCGAAACTTCGGTCTATGGGCAATTAGCTTGGGTCGAGGCAATTGATACATATATACAATGGTACGTACAATGTACTCCTAAGCTTCCCCATGCTGCATCCACCTCCGGGCCTGCTTTTAATCGGAACGCATTTTCTTTCATGAATGATCCGTTGAACATCACTGGCTGATATGATGTGTCGATATCATTCAGAATCGGAGCTATTTTCATATTAGAATAAGAGGTGAAAGAATCGAATGGTAGGTCATACAATAGTGTTGCACATAGCTGGGGCATAATTTTGCGGGATCTGCTACAAATCGAGAACCGATCCATATCCCCAATCCAACTGACAACAATGATACTACCGGGAGTGATAATATATACCAAATGATGCCATTTCGTCTGGACGCTGGCTTATACGTTGGCTCGGGATTCGCGAGTAAATGCTCGCCATCTTCTGATTGAGGCACTTGATTGTACTTGTCTGAAAATGGAGAATAAGACATGTTGATGTTGACAAATGGATCTGGTGGGGTACAATTCAACGTTCAAGATGAAGGAAATTTTGGACAACAGTCAACCATTCGACAATATAAAGTATCCAGTATCCGACGATATCAGAGGAAAATACAGATGGACTCTGAGGTAAGAAGAGGAGATGAGCGAAGTGAGGTTAGGAAAAGGTTTTGTTCGTTCGACTTGATCAGCGACTTCGCCATCCAAGTATCCATCTAGGTCGTTCAAATATTTTTAGCACCAATTGTCTAGTCAAAGTCAATCGAAGGCTAGACTATCGAATGGAAGCAATGATCCGATTTGATAAGAAGAAACATGACACCAGATTGGAAAGACTCATGACGCATGTTCCCAGACTTATTAATGGATTCAACTTGTGCTGTGCTGTGCTGTGCTGTGCTGTACGAGGCCGGCTCGGTGGTTGCGTGAAACTAATGTGTGTGTGTGGGAAGAACCGACGAAGGCTTGGAAGTACCGGTATGGGTGAGATCTATCTGGGTGAGATATGGCGAGATAAGAGGAGAGGGGGGGGAGAGGGGAGGAAAGAGGAGAGAGGTACGAGGTAGAATGAAGTAAGCACGTTGAGAACCTTGAGGTGACCCTCCGACCCCCCGGTAAATTGATCGACAAATCACTATTTAGTGGAGAAACATGCGGAATGCGGGTATCTTTCAGGGATCCTGTTTGTTCCCAGGTAGGGCGTCCGTCGCTTACACATTTAGTGTCGGATCTGCTGGGAAAAAGGGAAAAACGGGAAAAAAGGGAAAATAGGGTCCGACAGCTAATCCTCTTTACACTGTGTTGTCAATTTTACTTGGCGTCGTTGTTTCTTGTTTCTAAATATACCTTTCTGCTTCTGCTTCTGCTTCTGCACTTCACTTCCAAGCTTGATGGCTAGCAGCAGCTAACCCGTCAAACGAGAAACGAGCGTTCACCCATTCGCACAAGTTTTCACGTCAACATAAGGTTTCTTCGACAACACCCTTTTTCGTATTCTTCACCCTAGGAGCACCCTCAACTAGATGCCCCCAATACCCTCCAAACTCTCCATGCCATGCCTCCATGAGAACACAGGATAATAAGCATTTCACTATAACTGATCTTATTTTTTTCTTTCTCCACAACTGAAAACTTATCCAATTATCCTGTCGTTCCAGAACGCCAAGATCAGAAAGAATGGATCTTCGTGCGTTCTCGTATCAATCACCTGAACGTAGATCGTCAAAGATACGAGCCACCCAACACGAGTTTAAACTGTCAGACCCCCGCAATTGCCATGCAACCTTGGTCTATTACACCATATTCCAACCTCACATAAGCCTTTCACTGATGACATATTATGAATGTTCGCTGCGGCGATATTATATTTCCGCAACACCCAAATGTACACTTAGCCAAGTGGCTATGCAGATACGAATTAAGCGATGCCGCGATAGTAATACGTAGGTATTCAGAAGCTGAGTTGGTGAGCCGATGTTCCCCATACCATACGTACAATGTGCGGGATGAGATGTATCTACTTGGTCTCGTACTCCTTACTTCCGAGTTCTATCACGTCTTTAGGTTGCTATAGCACTGAATAGTTATCAACTTCAATGTCGGTGTGTTAGCCCGAGTGGGAATTCCGCAATTATTATGACGTGGGAGTAATAGGATACCTATCAAGAAAGTTGCACCTTGACCGATTGAATGACACGTTGCCAAGAATAGATACATTTGATACTTTTCTTGCGTGGGTGAAAGTATCGCCCGTTTCGGTAAGATGTATCTAGATAGACACTTTTGACAATGCATTGAGGCGGATGTCTAGACTCAGACGGATGGTGGTATCCTGAAGTTATTTAAGATCTATCAACCCACGATACTTGACCATTATTCTCATCAATCATCTTCTCTCTTCTCCTGTTACTCATATCTATCTCCACTCTTACCATTTCACCTACTACAAACAAATTACATTCAATATGCTTTTCTCAAGAGACTTTATTATGCTTTTGGCATTCGCCGCCGTTGGCGCTGTCGCTGCACCTGTTGCAGAGCCTCAACCAGAAGCCAAAGCTGATGCTTCTCCAGCGGACTATGGCGACTACGGTGACTGTAAGGCTACCTCCATGACGGCCTGCGAGTAGAGTACTGATGCATATTTCTAGATGGCGATTACGGAAACTATGGAACATACGAGAAATACCCATCCTCTTCCTCCGTTACACCTACACCAACACCAACACCAACTGGATATGGTAGCTATGCCAGCTGTAAGTAGATACATTAATCATATCTTCTAAGTTCACATGGCTAATGATTCTCATAGACGGTACCTACAAGAACAAGAAAGTTAGAGAAGCCGCCCCAGAGCCTGCTCCAGTAGCAAAGCGTGATGATTATGGAAACTATGGAGACTGTAAGTCACTTAATCCAATACATTTCATAGGTTTCATATTCAAATCAATTTATTCTCTGGAATCTTGGATTTATGACCATGAAATGCTGACCCAACCTCCTGTAGATGGTGACTACGGAAACTGTTCGTACATCGGGAGCTATTCTAATACATTACTAACACCGTGATTCTAGACGGCAACTACGAGAACTACCCTTCCGCTACCTCTTCTGCTACCTCTTCTGCCACCCCTTCAAGCTCCTCGTCAAGCTCTTCATCAGCTACACCAACTCCAACTCCAACCGGTTACGGTTCATACGCAAGCTGTAAGTAGCACGCATAATGCACAGTACCATCGGCTAATCATTACTCTTAGACGGAGCATACAAGAACAAGAAAGCACGTGCTCCAGAAGCCAACCCAGAAGACTATGGAAACTACGGTGACTACGGTGATTGTAAGTCTACTTTCCATCTCTCTTTCTTTAAGCCATGCTCGCATTCTCATATGTCCTCAATTGTCTCATGGCTTCGCCTGAGCAATGCTGACTTTGCGCTCTGTTCATTCAGATGGTGATTACGGCAACTGTCCGTGAACTTCCTCGCTGCATCATTATCCCATCCCTCTCGCCCACTACATAACTAACCATCCCTTCTCAAAACAGACGGCAACTACGAGAACTACACCCCTGCCTCCACCTCCTCCACATCCACATCCACCGTCACCCCAACTCCCACTCCTACCCCAACCGGCTACACAAACTACGGCTCCTACGGTACCTACGACAACTACAAGCGCGAAGCCGATAACGTTCAAGCTTAAGCCGATGAACTATTTGACGAGTTTTATTTTGTAATTACTACGTGAGTTGCATTCCCGCACCCCTCCTCCACGCATTAGTCAAAATCGCATACTAATTGCAGAAATAGACTCCTTTATGACTGAATGATATACGCCCCTTTTAAATAAATAATGATTATTATAATGATACGATATGGTATGAAACTGCTCCTACAGCAAGCATGGATTTGGGAAAGAGAAATGGGAATAAGAGAAGATGGGAGGAAGGATCGGATATCATAGTTTGAGCAATCGAAAGAAACTTTTATCCTTGACCTATACTTTACTTTATTTTATTTTTAATTTTTCCATGGCCAGAAGGTGGTGATTACTGTGAATACTTCACTTACGTACATGTCGTTCACAACATTTTCTTCCTACCTACCTACCTACCTACCTACCTACCTCATATTTTACCCCGACCAAGAGGGCGTGCACCAAGTAATTTTCCAATTCACACCCCGCCCACCACACAGAACTCACTAACACACCACCACACTAACCTCAAACCCCTCTAGCGCACTTTCCAATTTTTCCAGCACATATTTATTTCTTCCAAGCTCAAGCTTCCTTTCTGCGCAACCTTTTTTCTTCACCATCTATACCCGCCTACCCAATCATGGCGACGAAGCAGTTTGCGCTTCATTGCATCGATTGTTCGATCAATTATCAATGGTTAACGGGCAATGGATGGTGAATGGGGAATGGTTCATGCATACGATTGATTGATCGAGAGCTCAACCAAGCCGGGCGGGCGTACTTGATTGAGTACAGCGCAAAATCCATGGCACCCTTCTACATCCACGAAGCGCAGCAGATAAGGCTCGAGATACTATACAACTAAACTAACCACAGCTTCATCTCGAAGAACCAGCCGCCATCGCAATCACATCCGTACGTTCCCTCTTTCCTCTCCTTCCCCCCCCCCTCCCATTCATTCCCCCGCACCCAAAAATAAAATGATGATCAACACATACGTTATACCCAGCTCACTCAGAGACACAAGTTGTCATTGCTGAGAACGCGTTCAGCTTCTGATTTATTTTTCACTCTTTTCTTTCAATTCGATGTTTTCATGAATGATTTGGAAGGGTATTGAGACTAATTTGGTTTCTATAGGATAACATTTTTCTATACGATGTTGTTGGCTTGGGTAAGAGATTGGTATGGAGATGGAGGATTGGGGAGAGGATTATAATGTGCGGGAGTGAGCGGTATAGATGGTGTTCTGTCAGGAGTTTGCTGGAGCTGTTGGCAGATTATCTGGCTCACAACATATTATCTCCGCACACTCAGCACCTTTTAGCAGGTAGGTCCGACAAGATAGCTCAATCAATATGTGTTTTAATTCTTCGTCTATCTACTTGTCTATCATTCCAGTCCGTTTCTGTCTATTATCTATCATACGCATGCAATTGATGAGTCCCAGAAAATACTTACATATCTATACATGAATCATCCATCCATCATATCTTTCAACTCCACACCAAATGCTATGCGATATCCCAATACCAAAATGCTCGATGTAACTAACGCCTAATGCCCTCACCCAATACCACTCTTTTTCATAACCTTGACCTTGCTGTGTGTATTTTCCTCACAGATCTCACAAAGTCATTAGAGAACGAAAGATCTCCATCCCTCAAACTCGAATTATTCCCCGAAATCGACTCCAACCCGTCACCACAACTCCCTCTTTTCTCTCATTCCCAGCATATTCTCTCTCTCCCTGTCTTTCCACCTCAATCTCACTCATACTTCTCTCCTCATCCCCATTTCTCTCCGCCATCCCATCCAAACCATCCGCCCCCCTTCCCTCTTCCACGTCCCTCTTCTCCTTCTCCCTCATCAAAACCCCCTGTCGTCTATACAAACCCACAAAATTCCACGTCCCCCACAACTGCGCCGCCATAAACACCACATGCAACAAGGGCGTTGAGATTTTGAACGCTAGTGTCCATCGATTCCACAAACTCCCAAAGAGAAACATGGTGACGATTGTTTCGCCGATTGTGCCGGCGAAGGTGGTGATGGCTGCGATGCGGAAGATTTTGCGGAGGAAGGCGTGGGAGGTGGGGTTGCAGCGGTAGAGAATGATGGTGAGGTGGGGGAGGAATTCGGAGATGATGTCGAAGGCTCCTTTGAGGGGGAGAGGTTATGTTAGTGGGTTGAGGGAACGGGGGAGGGGTACTGGAGGGAGAAGGAGATGGGGATGTGTTAAAGAGAAAAACATACCCCAAACCGTACACAAAATAAACTCAATCGTGGCATCCCTCTCCTTCACCAAATCCAAACTTATCGCAATAGCACTCTGACCAATCAAAATGGTTCCAACATGATGTCCCACGCTCACCGGACTAATTTTCGGTCGGTACAGTAACTCGAATATATACATTGCGATCAACATTTGCGCGGCAATGATGAGCACATCTCCCATTGTGGTTTCGCTTCCTGGTGCGAAGGGACTGTGTAGGGAGCTGGTGAGGAAAGTGACGGAGATGAAGGGATAGGCTGCGAGGATTAGGATGAGCAGTTTTGTGAGGCCCGCGATGTGGTGGTTGATGAAGCCGCAGCGGAGGGCGGAGCCTGAGGGCATGGTCGTGAATGTGGAACCGTAGAGATAGGGGAGGAGGAGGGGTTCGAAGAGGTAGTAGCGGATGAGGAAGTAGAGGATTAGGATTATGGAGAGGATGAGGCCGGAGAAGGGAGAGAGTTTGGAGATGGTTTCGAGGGGGACTTTGGTGATGTGAGGGGAGGTGGTGTAGGGGGCGGTCATTTTTGGGGTAGGGAGGGGAGGTGATGATTGGTTATTGAAAGGTAGAATGGGTAAGATGTGGTTGTTAGACGGAGTGATTTGAGTTGAGATGTGACTCAAACCGTGTTGTTCTGTCAAAAGACCGGGAGGTAGATCGAAGATGTTACGGTTGGGTATATTGACTGGATGTTAGAAGATGGGTTTATTGATCTAGCAGAATCCTCGAATAAACCCGGGGTAAAGAGCAGTAAAAGAAGAGAACAAACAGTCACACTGGGCCCCGAACTGAAGTAGATGGAGAGAATGTTGGAATTGACAAAAGACCGAGTGAATATGAGAAGGAGGAAAGTAGAGTAAGTAAGAGTAGTAAATAGTACCTATGTCACACAGAAAAGAAACCTCAATCAGAACAGATCCCAGACAAAAATATAATGCAGGCCATCCTCAGTATTATATATGAATAAATAACGAGTACAAATCCGATTCGATTCATTCAAATAAGAATCTAAAGCTGGATACTTTCTCAGCCCTAGCTTAGACTTCGTACAGAGGTACCTGGTATAGTGGATGAGAGATTCCGTTTCTCACAAAATGAAACGAGGCTTATGGCTGTGCTTTCTAGGTAGGGACCCCAAAGGACCCTTACTTTTTGAAATTGGAATCTTACGTGAATGTCTAGATATGTCTGTGCAAGTCAATGATTGGGTGGAGATTGGGGCTAGAGAGGAGAGGAGGAAGGTACGATGCATTTCAGGGTTTGAATGAGGCTCGAGCAATTTCATTTCGCGGCGAAGTTGCGGGGTGGTGCATGATATGATTAGCTGAATGTATATTAGTTAGACAGACTGAGGGTTTGAAGAATTGGATCTCCTGTGTGGTGGGTAGGTAGGTTGGCAGTCATGATTGGTGTTTGAAGATGTGATATTAGTGGCAGAGGACGATGGACGAATGGAACACTTAATGGAGTAAGGTCGGTACTGATGTTAGATTGAGACGTTCCTTCGTTGGTATCACTTACCGAGTCGGTACGTTAGTTTTGTGTAAGTGCCTAGCTATACACGTCTCAATTTGTTCTACCTACCTATACAGACTACACGGGATCGAAAACTGGCAGTAGCTGTACATCGCTTGGATAGGAAGGCATGTCATGTTCCAACAAGACCCAATCCAACAAAATCGCCTACTCCTGATTTGTTCGTACTTGCATCCTGAGAAATATATCAAGACTTTGCTTCTAGAATCGATCGGTAATAAACCCCTATCTCATACCCCGACCTTAGCATCCCTGAGTAACCCAACCATTGATCAATTTTGATGTGTCAAAGTAACTCCCGGCTTGGCGATAAAGCTTGGTATAGAAGCTTAAATCATACTCTATTTTCTCACTATCGTTTGGTGTTTCTTCCAATAGATCCACGGTTCGTATTTTTTTTCACGCTTTTGGCGTTTCCTGGTAATGGTCTAACGGTATGCGAAACAGCGCTCGAGAGGTAGTATTTTGCCGCGATTGGAGTTCTAGAACTGCTCGTATACATAAAATTTCAAGGATCAAAATGCCGCATATATAGGAGTCGATTTAGTTCTTTGGGGTTTGCGAGGAACTATCTTCCTTCGGCTGTGAATACGTTTGGGCCTTCTCCGTCTTATGAGAGCCATCCCAGCCCTCTCAAACTACCCGACTTGCTTTTCCACCTACACAGAGAAGCACAAGAACAGGAATAGGAACAGTCGTGGAACGATGCAGACTTTAAACCGTCTCTGGTGTGGTCCGTTATACGATGGAACCTCAGATCTCAGCACAAACCGATATCTGTTCTTCGGGAAATTCTCTTGGTGAGAAATGACACCCCGATGTTCAGCCTTCAAGGTTATGTTCCATCCCTCAATTTACGAGTCCTCAAAGATTTTGGCGGCTTCAAAGAGCCTTTCCTCGATGCGTCCAATTAATCCAGCTATGTTTTCCTGTCGGATGCGATGTCTAGATTATCTACCTGCAAGCGGAAAAGAGACAATCCTGGGATGGCTCAGCATGGCATGGAGAGCGAATGGGCCAACGCGTGCTTTCAGAAATGTTCATTACATTGGCATCCCATTGACTGGGGGCTACCTACTTTCATGACTTGTCGATGAACAAGTTTCGAAGTCACTCTCTATCTCGCTCTAGTGCCACGTGAATGCTGCAAAGTTGTCACCCAGATCACGTGTGAAAGATGCCAAGTCGGAGAGTTAGTGCTCCACATCAGCGCATGTTCATTGGACAATTTGCAGGTACCTGTGGATCTTGCTAGGCTGTGTTTATCCTACGCCAGCGCAACGGTTCTCATTACTCTCCATATTTACGTGAAACCCAATTATTATCATCCTTCACCCGTTCATTATCCTGGGTGACGAATTCCTCAGATGTCAGATGGGCGTTGATTATGCACAAGCCGCTGGGGTTTTGGTCAGGCTATCGTGTCAATTGGATCGTTTATTATGGTGAAAGTAATGTCTTACCGATTCTTCATGACATGGCGGCTCTCATGTAGCCAGAACTTCATGGCGGAGTTGAAATTGAGTTTGTCCTAAAAATACTCCATGATATTATCCTTTGGATGTTGTTTCAAAATGCCGACTATATAAAAGGCTCACGGCCTTGTTGGGTCCCGTTATCGTCCATATCCATATCCAATCTCAATTACAGTATACCGGCTGTGCATATCTCTAACAGTCATGTCTGCTACGACGACCATAGCCAACAGTGTCTCCACCAGTGCATCTGCAGAATCATCATGTATCAACGTCACACCAGATAAAAATGGTTATGTGCCCGAATGGGCTTGCAGTATGTGCTCGCTTTGTCACCAGAAATCAAAAGCTAATAATGGTAGATGCCAACTACAATTTTAATCCATCGTTTGCCGCAGCAGTTATCTTCACGTTACTTTTCTTCGTCGTTACAATAGTCCATATCTTCCAGGCATTTTACCACAAGAAGCTAAGACTATGTTGGGTATTGATTATGGGGTGTATGTGGGAATTTACGAGTTTTGCGATACGCTCAGCTAGTACAAAAATGCAACAAAATGTTGCTCTGGTCACTGTCTCTCAAATTTTGGTTCTACTTGCCCCTATGTGGGTCAATGCCTTTATATATATGGTTCTGGGTCGAATGATTTACTTCTTCGTTCCAGGTCAGAAAGTTTGGGGTATCAAAGGTATTCAGATAGCCAAGATCTTTGTATGGCTTGATGTGCTATCTTTCATAACACAACGTAAGATGCTTCCATTCACCAACGGAGCTCTTTTCTAACTCATTGCATAGTTGTGGGTGGTGTACTAATATCTCCCGACGCGGATCCAACTATCTTAATGGCCGGTATCCATATCTACATGGGCGGTATTGGATTCCAAGAATTTTGCATTCTGATTTTCACAGCCATCGCCATCAAATTTATGTTCATCATGCAACAACGTGAAAGATCTATGGGAGTTAGTGCCAATCAAATACTAGATCAGAGACATCGAGGTTGGAGACCTCTTTTGTATACCATGTTTATGTCTCTCGCACTAATAACTACCCGAATTATCTACCGCTTGGTAGAATTTTCAGCTGGTCTCGATCCAAGCAAGAATCCAATACCATATCATGAATGGTATTTCATGGTCCTTGATGCTTTGCCTATGTTGATTGCAGTTGCATTAATGAACGTTGTTCATCCTGGTAGAATATTGGTCGGTGAAGGAAGTGAGTTTCCTCGATTGTCAAGAAGAGAAAAGAAGGAAATGAAAAGGCTGCAGAAGATGGAGAAGGAAGCTGCAAGAAATGAAAAGAAAGCAATTAAGATGGGGAAGAAAGACAATATTATCTATATCGGTTTGGACGAACCGGCGAGTACTCCTCCTGGTTATTCCGAATATACCAGCTATCCAGGTTATAATCATGGGTATCGATAGTGGGAATTTTGGAAGAGATGATTCTGTAAATATGAAAATTATTAGCTGTTGCACACTGGAGTGGTCGCCTCCTCCCGTGAAAAGTTGAAAGTGTCGGTGGTCTTGTGTTTGGAGACAACACGTGTATATTCATCGGCAAAGTTCCGATGATTCCACGACATAAATCATGAATCTATCTTTTGGGGCTGCAACGACAGTCAAAAATATTACTTGAATCTACTTATTAAATTGCATTCAGTTGTATGGTCTGGTTTTTCTTTATCTTTTTCACTTCTTTTTGCGACCTGTAAGTTGCATATTAGTCTATTTAAGGAATTCTTCATCCCTTACCTCACGCGTAATTCTCGGGGGCTTGGTAACACAATGGCTTTGTTGAACGCAAGTATCCGAATCCAATGTTTCACAACACAATTTCGCACTTTCTTTTGCTGGGTTTTGTCAGTATCTTGTAGAGACAGATAATCCAAATTCATGTTGCTCATTGTCACTTGTTGACTTTCTAGACCTGTAGAACTTTCTTCGGTGTTACTTGCATTCCTTGTTTCCACAAGGGCATCTTGCTTTCCTCGGTTCAACATGCCTCATTCTGCATGCCGTGGGGTTTTCTATCCCTTTTGTTTGTTCAACATCAAGCCATGGCACTCATGATGCAAGCCAAGGTTTGGTCTAAATGCATTGGATTCGCCGAATGGAGCCATCATGTCTTTCCTCGAACGAACTTAGGATTACACAATAAATCGACCCGGAAGATAACCAAATGTGGAAATCGGATAACAGCTCAACATACCCGGAGATGAATGGTTATTTGACATATGGAAACTTCTCCAATGTACATCGTCTTTTACGGATATTCCTCTCTCACTCGCTATTGTTATGTATTTCGATTGAGATTTGACATTGAAGATGGGAGTCCTTATGGAGCGAATGGCGGAGGCATCCACAAATGAACCTAGAGCTGGAAAGGTTTTCTCAATTATTCTGTCTATGATCTCAATGGCAGCTTTAGCAATTTGTATGAGTAAGTTTGTCCGCCTGATAGAATAACCTACACGTCGCAAGATACTAAGACTCTCATGCAGCTCGTCGCGTTCAAAATGTACAGGACTGGTCTCGATACCCTCTTGTTTGTTGGTGTAAGTTCTGAGGGATTATCTACCAGGCTTTTGTTACTAGAGCTTCGTAACTGATGTATGAATTGAACAGTGGTTATTTTGATATATTTTGATTCCCTGGTATTTGTTCTTGGGTCTGCAGTTGTTTCGGCGGGGTTCGGTGTCAATTATTCAAAGCATATGTGCTCCAATGCTATTATATTATGTTTGTCTTGTTATATGACGACCAAAGTGAGTGCTGAAATCAGGAAATCAGATATGTTTTTTTCTGGTTGGTTTCGACCCATCGATTCCCAATAATACATCCAGTCAGCTGTACTTACGTGGTATCTTAGGTAGTAGGTTTTTTTTCTTCACTACGAGCGACCGCAACATTCACTAAAACCAGAAGTTTATCTACTATTTTCTCGTTGAAAGAGTTGTACGTTTGCTCATATGTATTTTTACTGTTTTATTTGCTAAAATAACAGTATATCATCCGCAGATCCTCAAAACCACGCTTCAAAGATCCTCTTTACCTCTTCAATTCGATTGGAATGCTGAGTTAGTCGCCTGATTTCTATGCACCAATTCAAGCATTAATTCATTTTAGTTCCTTACTGCGCAGTAATCGCGTTGAATTTTATCTTGTGAGTGTAGCTCCGAGTTTTTGTCGGAAAGGAGCTCTTGTTGATTTAAAATCCAAAGCCGATTCGCCAATTATGAGAACGGTGAATGCCGGATCGGAATGAAGCAGGTCGCGATGATACCTCTTATTGTAGGTGGTTTATCGCCTATTCTTCTAATAAATCCTTCGAGATATGTTCGAGGGGCACGTTTATTAACATTCGGTAGGCTTTCGATATATTGGTCAATGTGAGTCCATGATATTCACTGCAATCAGATGCCGGCCTAACATCTCTAGGTCTATTTAACCTTCTTATTTCTCGTTCCACTACAAGGTGATTTCATATCGAAATTTTCTTTCCAATCTCAACTAAACCTCATAGGTCTGTATTCTTACAAGAATAATCCGAACTCTCAAACGCGTGCCGTCGCACTCCGTACTTTTGTTGGAAGTTGTTGTGCGCTTACTTCTAGTGTCGTGTAAGTCACATCTCTTGACTTTTAGGATGATATCTGATATTATCCCTAGTAACTTGACGTTATTGTTGGTACTGAAAGGTGAACCAGGCTGGATATGTCTTATGTCTTGTAATCTTGATAGTAAGCGTCCATTACACCTTCTCTTTTTCAGAGAATCTTCAAAAGGCTCATATATACACCTAGTACTCTTTAGCGTTCTGGTTCTCCATTGGATAACTTCCAAAGACAATGCTTCCACTTTCCTCCCGCATCGTTCTCGCTCACATACCCATTCACGTACTTGTTCCTACCCTACTATTCGCACTAGCGCTCTCCCTTCTCCTATTTCTCCCCGACCACTTATTTCCAGTCCTCGTTCGATTTCTGGGGACTTTGGGTTTTCGAATAGAGATAATTTGTTTACGGATACGAACGCTGTGCATGGTGCAACACCAGATGATTATAGCTATGCCAGGGATGCTATTGATTTACCAACGGTTACGACGACTGTGACTGCGGGAGTAGGAATGGGAGATATGATGGATGAAGAAGAGGGAGGGAAGAATAGAGGGCTTGAGAATGGAAATAGAGAGACGGGGCTCAGGAGACCGAAAATGGCGATCACGGTAGAGAGGGATCATGTGAGGGAGGTGATTGAGACGGGAATTAGAATCGTGAATGATCGTGATCATGAGAGGTTGATTTTAACGCTGCCGAGGGGTATTAGTGGAGGTGGAGGTAGTATTGGGATTGAAATTGGGGGCGAGGAGAGAGAGGGGGGCGATGTAAAGATGGGGGAGGGCGATGATACGGATATTTCTTTTTGAGATGAGGGTATAGTGTTAATGAATATATACACACATTACCGGATAGGTTTAATTCATACCCCGCATTTTCACCTCAGGATCGTCGAGTGGCGGTTACACAAACTAAGCAGACGGCTGATGCATCTCCTCAGACTGTTAAGCAGGCCACATACTATAGCTTATAAAAGATATCGGGAAGGTAACGCATTCAGATCCACGATAGCTGAGGTTAGATTTATGATTGTTGGTAATTGTCTTGAGTTCTGTTCTCATACGAAACTGTAGGAGGTGCAAATAATGGGAGAAGGTTTGTACACACTGCCAGAAAGACTGACTAGATGGCGACAGGAACAATGACAAGTGAGGATTGATAGTCGGGCTTTGAAAATGATAGCGTGAGATTTGGTTCTATCATAAAACTAAATTTCCGAATTATATTCCCATTGAAGTCCAATTTTGAAGTCCGAAATTGCTTTGATTTTTCCACTGTCAGTTGGCGGCACCACCATGAGATTTCTCCAGTTAAATCTCTGCTGATCAATTCAGAAGCCCTAAAGAAATCTCTTATATAGAACGCACATCGAGAGACATCAATTCTGATAACTCACTACCCCGCATGCGCACTTCCTCCATTTCCCTCTCTCCAGGATGTATTTCTCCCTTATCCCGTATTAATGTTTAGTTCGCTACGTACTCTTCACACCTCCCTATATATCTCCCATATCAAACATTCCCACCACGACCAAAATAGAGTATGAAAGAAAGAAAAGCCAAACCAATGAACGAGGTAGTTGCTCAACTGACATGGTATTCTTATAAAAAAAATCTACGAAACTCTTGACAAATTTTGAAGCACATTTTTACCCTTCTACTGTCATTATATAGACTACAGTTGATTTTCATTATCTTGCCTGCTAATTATTTCAGACGACTACCATTCCCATCCCCTGATCATCCTCCAAATACAGCAGATCCCGAAGCCATCAAAGCATCCTCAACTTCAGCAATGGTTTGGAACCGCACACACGAAAAGATCTCCTGAACTATCTTTTGGCATTTGCTTTCAGGTTTCATGATACTAGCATCAGCATTGAGTAGTTCTTATATAGTCAATAAATGAGATGCTGTGTAGCCCTAAAAAATCCTGACAGTATCACTAGCCAGCAAGGAGTAAATGATTCACGTTCTACTCATATTCCCTAGTTTTGATACTCCCGCTACCCCTCTTTAGTTCACTCGCAATCCATCACTTATATTCCACCGACCCTACCTTAAAACTTACCCAGTCCATAAAAGGCACTATGTTGATGAACGAAGACACCAAATTCTCTGCACCTCGGGTGTGGAATAGATTCTATGAGCGTGTATTAATATCTCTTTCTTGTCAGAGTGTGGCAGAAATGAAATAGATAAAGAGAATAAGTCTAACTCAGCAAAAACGCGCGAAGAAACGAGATCTGATTTGAGTGAAAATTGGGAGAATGAGCGAATTCCAAAATGGCAACCACTGGAGGCAAATGAAGAAAAAGAAATTGGATTGACAACAATAATGTACCAAACTCACGTCCAAATAATCGTGACTTCTATACCTCTCGGATAGCTGTCCATTTACGCTTTCACACATTCACTCCAGAACCTGACGATTGACTTCTTCTCCGTACTTGCAGGTTACGGAAAAAAACTAAATGTATTTGCCATGGCATCACCACCTATCTTGACTGACTAAAATCAAGGAGAAAAGTAGTTTCTTTTAATGTCGAGGTCATATGCGATATGTGAGTAGTAGATTTAATGGATTCATAATAATCAGGACGATATGGAGCGAGAGAAATGAATGCATACATCATACACTCAGACAACATCCTATTCACCTGCATATCTCGCTTATCCAGCTTAACGAACTCAACATTATTACTACAAAAACTCTCCCACACTCCGGAGAAGAAACTCCAAGAATAAAATAAACTGATCGCAATCATCCACACAAGCCTGTGGGAATAAATGTACCACTTCTCAGGGAGGCTTTTTTTTTTTTCAGATCAATCATTACTGATATTCTCTAGTATCTAGCTATCCTGAGATGGGAATAGATTCCGAACGAAACATATGACAGTACATGTCATCGAATACAACGAAGATAACTGGAGAATATGACAATGGCTAAATATCAAGAGAATGTAGTTCATGACATTAAGAACAGAGATACCAACTACCAACTGATTTCCTACACCTGATCATATATTCCAATCCACATAACTGAATGACGGTGGGTATTGTGTGGTGGTGATGAAAATAGTGTCTAGGTACATGATATGATTATATAATTTCAAAAAAAAAAAAAAAAAAAAAAAAACAGCAGTGATGAGATATCCATAAAAAACTCTACCATATGAAAGCATAGGAGGGCCAGAAAATTTGTTCAAGAGAATCTACATCCGGGACTACCTGATATTTCCCCTCCAAGTCAGAGCATAATGACGCTAATATAAATCGTCTCCTCTTGCCTCTTGTCAAAACAATCACGTCGTTTTCCGAAAAAGATACTGCTCATAATATCATATATTTGTATTTACACGTCTCCAGATGAAGGGGTATTCTAAATTTTCAACGACCTTGGTACCCTAGTACTCAACACAATATGTATTCCGATCCCTCGCGCCAAAACTCCCAAGAATATACAGTCCAACTCATAACCATCTCTTTATCCACAAACCCCTCTCAAATCTCACCATCTACCTCTGTTTATGTCTATACATCCCCCTCAGCCCCACGAATGCGATGACTCGATACGCCGCCCCCAACGCAAGCAGCATAAGCATATCCTCGGTAAAGCGACCCAAATTATATCCGACCGCATTCTTCGCCGTTTCAATATCATATAGATAATCCATCGGACTGATATTCTGCGTGAAATATCCCTCCGCTAACCACGTGCCCGGAGTTGCTCTCCAGAGCCATACCAGATGCCAGCCTCGTACTTTTTTAAGAGAAGGCGACATACCATTAAGCACACCAACGATAAGGGATGACATGACTGCAAGAAGAGGTCCGTCTTCGCGACGGGTAACCATGGAGACGCAGGATGCGAGACCATATATGCACCAGAAATAGAGGAGATTAGCGGCGAACATATCAATCCAGCTAATTATCGGTGTAGTCATAAGCGCAAAAAACACTGTGAAGTGGAAATTTGCAAGAATCATTCTTGGGATAGTTGAGATAACTTTTCCGACGTAATACGCGAAGCGATTGTGTCCCGCTGCAGCTTCTCTCCAATAAACCAATTTCTCCTCACCAAAGACCTTTACTCCTGGCGCTGAAGCAGTGAGACCAATAGCTAGACCAACGAGAAGTGCCATTTGAGGAACAGAGCTGTAATCGATTGATGAAGAGAGCATTTCATATGGTTCGTTGAAAATACCGCGGAAATTTGCACCCTTTTGATTGAGTTCCGCGAGACCGATTAAGAATCCTGAAACGGCACCGACGCCTAACTCGAAGTAAAACGACTCCTTCATACGATATTGTTGAACGAGAGAGCGTTGGAAACAAAACCAAATTTGTCGATACCAGTATGTACCACGAGTTTTGATGGTTGAGGCGAGAGCATTTGACTCGGCGATTGAAACACCAGGACGTTTTACATCTTCGAATGAGTTATTTGGGTGATTTTGCCAATGTTCTATGAGAGGTTGGATACTAGCATCTCCAGTACGTTTGTAGAGACGACCTTCTCCGGCAATGATATCACCCATAATATCGGAAGGATTGCCATGGTCGGGGAATTTGAAACCAAGACGTTCGAAATGAGGTTTTACACCTACTTGAGGTCCTAAGTAGATCATTCGACCTGCACCGAGAAGTACTAGACTATCGAGAGATTCGAAAATTTCTTGTCGCGGTTGATGAATAATAGTCACGATTGTCATACCAAGACGAGAGAGAGCCTTGAGAGTTTTCATGATAGAATTTGCGGCTGTTGCATCTAGACCAGAAGTGGGCTCATCAAGAAAAAGGGCCCTGGTAATAATGTGAGTTAAGAAATAAGAAAGTTTGAGCTGAAAACTTACATAGGTGCAGCCGCTAATTCCATACCAATACTAACTCTTTTTCTTTGACCACCTGAAATGACTGGAGCAGCAGTACTACCTACTAATGAATCCTTTACGTGAGAAAGTTGAAGACAAGCAAGTAAAACATCAACATGATGTTGGATCTCGTCCTCCTTCCATGTGCATGGTAACCTGATTCTAGCAGAATGAAGAATATTTTCCCGAACAGTAAGTTCTGGTAGAACAATATCGTCTTGGGGTACATATCCAATGATTTTTTTGTACCTGTAATTGTTATTAGTTGCTGTTGCATACCATCGGCTGGAGAACTTACTTCGAGATATCACCCGCGACGCCATTAACTTTAGTAACCCCACCAGTATTTTTCGTTTTACCCATGAGAACATTTACAAAAGTAGCTATTACCCGTTAGCCTCGAATTCGGATAGAAGAGCATTGATGAAAATTACATTTTCCAGCTCCTGAAGCACCCATTACTCCCCATAAACTTCCAGCGTCAATCAAACCCGAAACTTGTGAAAGAATAGGCTTCGGAGCCTTTGGTGGGTGGAATTTTAGATCCTCGAATTCGAATGATAATCCGAATTTACTTCCTCCGAAGCATCTCGACAAAGATTGAACAAACAATTGTAGATCAGTATTCATAACTTGCTCCTCCCCCGCGTTTTGACCATCATATAAGAATTCCTCATCCAGATTACCCAATTCCTCAAATCCGGTAGGTCTTCGCTGAAGGTTCATAATTCTCTCTTCCATGGCAATATCGCTTTGCTCTCGGGCCACCTGTAGTTGCTCATCATGGATTTGAGAATACTCTCTTCCTCGAAACATTCCTGGCTTTGTGTAAGTCTTCCTATTCGATCGCTTCTCTTTCGAATGATTCCGAGCTCTATTGCTGAATTTTCGTTTCAAAGTTATGCCCAGTGCTCCAATTAACATCGCCACATCCACAATTATCAATATAGCCAATGGGATAAGATTCATATCTCTAACACTTTTTTCCGGGCATCTCGAGCTAATTGCACATTTCGTTGGCAAAGTTGATCCTGCGCGACAATAAGATCCCGCTGGACATGGATTTTGTAGCTTTCCTGGCTCCGGACAAAAATATCCGGCTGGACAAAGCGAAGGTTCGTAAGTTCCCATTGTTGGTATACATGCTCCTCCTGAGAACCTCAATATTTGACACAGAGGAGTTGGAGGACAGTATTGTGGTAGATTTGTAAGAGTATTGTTTGGACCTGCGAAAGAGAATTATATTAGTTTCTTCTGGTGCCAATTGAACACCCAGAATTGTTCTTTTACTCACAGTAAAAGCCCTTTGAGCATCCAGTAGTATTCCACGAAGCTGCATCTTGAATAATTACTGGTTGTCCACCGGATACACAGGTGGAATTCGTCGTCGCCGTTGACCCCTCCATTATTATTATATTACACAAACTTTGAAAGAATAATCAAAGTAAAATTGAAACGAAATCAACAAGATAATAAGAAAAGCTCACATTTTATGGACGCAACAGAGGATTATACTTATTGTCTGCGCCTGTCCCCTGCTCCCTTCAACATACCTTTACGTGAACAGGTGAGATTGAAGGCTGTGGGTACTAGGCAAGGCTCCGTATTGGCTTCTTGGGCCTTTAAGCCTTATTTGCATACATCTCTGCGCCGCATATCCACAGTTAGATCCATATCTATCAGGGTATCTATTCCGTTATATCGTTCTATCCAGGTCGGCTGAATGAATAAAGTTGAGGAAGATTACTACATTAATGACAACACTATTGTAACCGAATATAGATCCGTACACAATCATACTGTAAGACCTAGATACGTCCAAGCGATTGTTGATTAATTGGGCTGTGAGTTCTTCCATACGAATGGACGTATGGGAGTGTTTTCCCTAGGTAAGCTCTAGCTACTGCTGGAGTTACCTGCACCTTGAGATTTGAGCCAACGGCCAACCAACATTTGAACAAACAAACAAGCATCCACCATTCCAACCACCGAAATAAAACGTTGGTGATTGGTTTCTGACACACGATCTCTCCACTAACAGACACCTGGCGCATGGTGGTCCTCGAGGTTCAGTGAGCTTGTTTGCCAGCTTGCTCATGTTGCTTATGTTGGTTGCTGTTAGATAGCAGATAGAATTACAGATTACCTAGGGACCGACTGGTAAAAGTTTAAATGACGGAGCACGTGACCCACTTAAATTTTATGGGACCTCTACGCTTTCCACTACAATCCCATTTTCTCAGAGAATTCACAATTCATCCAGTTGAAGCTTAAGATGTCGACGTATCGAGTCCCGAATCACCTCTTCCTCCGTTTCAATATCATGACTGTATGTTCCTCCCGAATTCGAGCTGGCTGGTTCATTTCATGTGTTCATAGATTTTGTACAGGAAGGTCCATCTAATGCAATCAAATATCCCCCTTGCTAGCGATGCTTATCATGTAAGGCAATCCACGTTGTCCTAGCCAAGCCCCATAAGGCTTAACTTTTTTAAGCAATTTTCGAATCCTCCAACTAGGGTACAACAACAACACAGCCTTCTTAAAATTCGAGAACTCTGGACAGAAAGCAAGGTGCAATAAAAAGAATACAGTCAGCAAAAAGAGTTATGGTTTCATGACCAAGTACTATCCTGATGTCTTACCCGAGACGATGATCCTCAAATCCTTCGAAGATCGTACAGTACCCCATCATATTAAAACTCCATTTCTCGAAACTTTACTGATCCCACTCTCCAGCTCCAAATCAGCCTTGAAAAATCTGCCTAGTCTCTGGGTACGCTACATCGCTACTCCACTAGCTGTATGTCAAAAGCATAGCTGTTCCCGCAGGACCGTTTTAAATCTGGGATGCTGCCAGTGAAAAAAGTTCAAAAAAATATCTTGTTGAGTTTTATACATACACCGCTAGTGCATGCATCTTAGCAGTGCAAGAATGCGCAATTGTTTGTTCGTGAGGTCAGTGACCTGCAACATCGACATTATTGTTTAATGATCATCTGATGCTTCTATTCAGTATCTCTCGAGTCTCGATCGAATTTTCTGTGGTCAATTCGAGAGGGACCCTTCGAGAGTCGCTGCTGTTATACTGAAATTGCTTGGTACACCCGTTCAAGGGACATTTGTGTAGCAACGTTATATAGCAGTAGCATAGACACGATTTGCTTTGCTAAGCAGTACAGCTTCTCATTGAAAATGTTTGTAGTAAAAATTTTAACAGCAAAGTATTACACATTTTTTCATTTGATCATCCCACTCCTATTTCAATATCGTCATTGTCTTTTTCTTCGCGTTGCAGGCAGCAGCAAAATGTGCTATAAACATATTTTAGCCAAGAAAAATTAGATAAGAGACCCGATGTAAATAATTTGACACCTCGAGGCAGGACAAACCAGTTCGACTCCACTTCATCAACTAAAGATAGTGTCTACTTCGTAGAATAACATTAGCACCAGTGTTTGACCCACTTAAGCGATCCGATCTTTACCCCCCGCATTATAGCCTGTATAATTTCTTTGGGTACAAAACTTGTCAAGCCTAGACAGTATGAATGAGGGTGCGGATGTTGTTTCACATGCAGATTTGATCCCTGGATTATTAGCCGCTTGGGATTCCACAGGTCTGGTACTGCTCCTTGGGCGTCTAAGTTGACCGGAAAAGTTGAGAAGAGATGCGAGCCAGCTTGAAAGAATGAAGTATTGCTACATTCGATGTTATCCACACCCCAAGGCTCAAATTTCATGCTGCTACTAAGGGGTGGCTTTCATGGAACTCAGTATATATTCGGTGGGAGCAACCAGATTCAGTCCTTATCTCCGTCGAGTAGCGACCGCACATTTCGAATCAGGCCTTCGTCTAAACACATGATCACATCATCAATTTCTGTGGCATACAATTTTAAAGGCGCAAGGCGACTAGCATAGAACTTGTTCTTTATGGTGAACATTCAAGGAAGCAGAATTACCATTCTAGAATCTGATAGCTTGGAAGTTGTGATCAGAGGAACTAAAATCTTTTGAAATCCAACACGTCACTCCTCTCATTCGGCCTACTTCATCCACATATTGTGATTTTCACTCTTGACACAAGATATCGCAACACTGTTGTCGCATATGCTAGGATATGTTGAAGTTAATCTACAACCACATGCGCATGTCAAAGTAATTGGCCTCCTTTGTAATTCAAAGCTCCATGGTCTATGCTCTACATTAGCAGGATCAAAATGGAGCGGCAATTCAACTGTCAAAAATGACGAGCTTCCTGCAACCCCTTCCTGCGACCCTTATCCGTCTCCACATATCGCTCCTTAGGCATCTTCTCATTCAATCCGAGAGTATCATATCTCGGCATCTCCTTAATCCTATCCGTCCATCTCCCAATTCACAGTATCCCCCTACCCACCCCGCACTATTCTACAAATAACGCAGCATCACTCATTACCTCAAAATCCTAAAGAAAAAGGCATCATCCACAATTACATAACTATCCAGCGCCATCTCACTCCCCTCCAAATCCTCTCTTTCAATCGTCCCGAAAAATAGATCAAACAAATCCAGCCACTCCTCCGACTTCTTCAGATTAACTGAACACGCATGATTAGTCCCGCAACCACCACAAAAAAAAAAAAAAAAATCAAAACTCAAAAAAAAAAATCGCGTGGGCCGGGTAGAAGATTCAAAGAATCGTATGGCATGATAGCACTCAGAAAGTCGAAAACCGCTCGATTTTCAGCTACGACGGGAATTCGGTCCTCTGCAGATTCTTCTTCAAAGGAAGATAGTTTTTGCTTGCTTATCACAAGAGAGCCGATGGGAAAACTAAGCGGTACATTCATGATTTGGTATATTTTGATTTTACTAGAGTTTTTGAAGAGATGGACAGTTTCTTCTTTCTGAACAAAAAAGTCCGTTGTTATACGCAGGGATGTAAGAGTTGCACAAGAGGATTCTATCGCAGCATTCAGAATAGTCAGAGAGAACAAGTTATTAGTACGTAATTGAATTTGGGCTAAAGAGAAAGATCAAAGCTCATTTCGAAAATGAGGGCGGCAGCATGCACGCGAGAGAAAGTAAGGAGTTAGAGCTGAGCTGAGCTGAGATGAGAACATCATGTTCCAGAGAGTGAGTGGCATTCATTTTATTGATTGTTTGCTAAAAGAGAGTAGAAAGAGGCAAAACCCTTATGAAATAACCCTCGAAACCCATCCTTTCTCATTTCAAAAGCCACCGGTGCTCTTCAGCGGCCTAAATATGACTTTGCAAATTGGTCCCTCATTTCGTGGCCCAAATTGCCGATACCAAATTCAACCATAAGTTGTGTCTGAACAAAAAAGCAATGATTTTCCTTCAAAGTGCACAACCACTAAAATGTAATTCGTCGTTGGCTGTGATTTCGACTTGACTGATCACTTGAGACGAATCTGCACGTACGCCCTTAATCCAGATATGCTTACTAAACAAAACGGTAGCATTTCTCGGCGGAATGTTAATCTTCTCAATTACTTCTGATTCTCTGAACTCCGTGAATGACGACGAACTGTTGTAGGTGAACTGGTAGTTGAGGTTGACGCTAAATTCGACAAGCCCAATGCCAGATGAAGCCGATACCTCAACACCGATGCTGTGTTCCATCGATTCGCTTTGTGTTTTGCTGACGCCGTATTTGATTGTCACCTGGCGGTCAAAGGGACCGTTAGTGTCATTCACCCAAGCAGCCTCACAATGCCATGCGATAGATCTGCTTATGACACAGAAGGGGTTCCTGATCAGGTCAAGGCTCCGTTCATCGTCGATAGGATAGAAAGCAGTAAAGGGTAATACGACTCTGCATTGCGCCTGCTGTGAAAATTGATCTCCAACTTCAGGGATTGTGGTCGGCGTAATGCTTGGCGCCCGGACGTCGAATTTCTGGAATTGATTTTCTACTTCCAACAAGGGAACGTAAGCAAGGCTAAGAGATGGCTTCACGTCGTATGCACCATGCGCACGGAATGTACCGGCAGAAATAGGAAGGTACTCATGACCGTTGAGGCCAGTAGATTCAGGGACGAGTTGCCAGAAGGATACATTCTTGGCAGCTCCAGATTTCTTGTCGTCCCAGAAATCACTTGCTGCGTAATTGGCGACGTGGGTTAGATCGACTCGCAAACACCATATTGCTGATGTGCTAGGTGGCACACTGTGACTACCACCAACAACATCACCAAGTGAAATGTAGCCAGACGGGGCATTAGGTCGCCAGATAGCACCATCATGTCGTCCACCACTCTTTGCGTCATTCCAAATTTGCGTATAGCTAGTTGGCCTTGCAAGTGCGGACCTTTCCCCGACGGTGGTGATTGATTCGGGTTCGGTCCGACGAGTATGGAAGCTTGCTTGCCGTTGATTTCATTGTAGTGGGTGACGCCAATGCTGCCCAAGGCACATAAATTACCCTGGGGCTTTGGGTTGAAGAAGGCAGCATTTCTTCTCGCACCGCTTTTGATGTCGCTATAGATCCAGTCATATTAAGATGTCAAGGTGACTCTGAGCTCACCGTAGTCGCGGGTCTGGTTTACCATTATTATGAGTGGTAAGAGGTTGAGGATAGCTCAAGTTAAAGGTGTGTGAACTATTGAAGTAGTTGCTTGGGAATAATTCTCTGACGTTTTTATATAAAGATAGCTGTAAAGGTTGGAATCTACATAGATGTACGTCGTCGAATAAGGAAGTTCTAAGTAGGGACTTTTCTTTATTCTATTGAGCTCGCATTGCAGGTCGCATTGCAGATCGCATTAATCTATCCAGCTCGTAAAATCGTCGTATAAACGCCCGTTTCCACTAATATAACAGCTCACTTGTCGAGGAAGCAGTGTATGAATTCATCGAACAGCCCAAAAATTGTGCCTCCGGGTCACTAAAGGCCGATGAGTGTTACATGACAGCTTGTCCACCCCACTAGAGACTATGTAACACGCGCTAGAGACATATATCAAAGTCGTATTTCTTAGATTCTTCTTGGTCTGACAACAACCTCTCCACTCAAGAAGATTCTCAAAGCAAAAAGATCCACAAGTGATAAATTCTAGTAGTGATATAAAAATAAGTAATACAACACTTATGAATATCATTATCCGAACTCAGAGCTCAGCTCGTATCATTGTGTGTGTGTATGCAATGTTGATCGTCTGGGGTTTAGTGCGAAAGGTCTTCTAACCAGGTTGATGGAGATCTACTAGCTTTACATCACATGTAATGTAACATGTATATCCTTTTAAAAGCAAAGTGCAGGAATTGGCTCAAAAGGAAAAAAGCCACACATCTTCATTAAATCTTGAGACGATTAGCATTTTTGAATCTTAGTGCTTTACAATAGGCCTTCAATTCCCAATTGGGACGAACAATACTAGGAGAGAAAGACCCTTAGTTTTCTTCTAACCAGGTTGACGGAAATCGACTTACTAGCTTTACATCGCATCGCATCAGACGCAATGCAATGCAATGCAACGCAATGCAACACATTCTCCTATTCAAAAACAAAGTGCAGACAACGATCCAAAAGGCAGAGAGGCAGCGGGAAGGAACTGTATCAAATCTCGAGGGGTTGTTGAAGTCTTTGTGCCTTGGACTAAAATAGCGGGGGTTTGTTCTTGGTGTGGAGAGTTGTACACTACCCCTCTTCACGTGAACGAAGAAAATTATTGAAAACTACCTATGCTTTAATAATATATAATATTATTCACAGATGGATATATATCATAAATCCCCAGTATTTAGACAATTGAATAGTTTCTCTTTGTTCGTTTTAATCCTCGCATTAAAAAAGTTGATAGATTGATTTGATATGTAATTTTGAAAGAGAATACTTTTTGGGTGTACAGTTTTTCTCGTTCTCGTGGAGCCCCCTCCTCCCCCCCTTCTTAGCCAATAATGTGTTCATATTCATAGGAAGGAAATATATCACAATCAATATCTATCCATTCATTCTTCATGCCATATATTAAGATCGATTAATCCTATGGAATACATACTACCTACTCAAGCAGATAAGGACTTCCTATGACACGACCTTCACATAGTTCACATAGACTCGGCTATTCCACCTGAGAGTCCTCACTCTGTCATCTTCTATCAATGACTGATCCATTCAACTTCCCCTCCCCCTCTCCCTTCCCAGCCGTATTTCCCTTCCAAATTCTACCCCGCCCATCAACCCCGTCCATCCACTCCCCCACACTTCCCCACCCTCCTAAAATTACAATAATCCAAAAAACTCCTATTATTAAAAAGATCCACACTCAATTGTAAGTACGCCTTCCATTCATCCAGATATCTCTCGCATGAAATCAAAATACAAAAACCATAAATCCCATCAGCCATCCCAATCCCATCCGTGTAATGTAGTGTCATTTGCTCATCAATCATTGCTCATCCATACTCCAAATGCGCTATCCCACCCATCCATCCATCCACTCTTCCATGTACTTCACCATAAACTCAAAGTTTCGTACCTCCCTCCCTATTATTATCGCTTAAACGTCTTCCAATGCTAGCACCACCAGAACTTGGTCCTGCACGACCATTATTATCATCAGGAGTACTGGCACCACCTCCACTACTACTACCAGCACCATTACCGAAGCTGCGTCGCTGACCTTCTCCTCTTCGAACATTCAAAAGCCAACGAACATACATATTGAGTGTGCTTATCGTATTGCGAAGTTCGACGATTTGATCTTTCAATGGAATGGTTTCATTCAAAAGCATAACACTTTGACGAGCTTCCATCTCGGCGATACTGGCAGTAAGCGCATTGATCCTGCTCTGTTGTGACTCAACGACCGAGAGAAGATAAGTATTAGGTGTTTCGTAGGAATCGTCCGTCATTGATAATCCTGCAAGAGAAGGGGCCGTTGCGTCGGCTCGATCGAAAGTTCCATTGTCACTAATACAATTCTCAAGATGTTTGATCTTACGCTCAAACCGATCAATCTTTTCACTCTTGACTTTATTATCGGCTTGCATTTTTGCCGCCCATGGACCCAATCTCTTAAGCTCGCACTTGCTTTTGTGATCATCAATGTTTTTTCTCTTACACTCATGATCACAGCCAAACTCTGACCATTGACATTTTACAATGCCTTCTGAACATTGATCGATATGTTCCGACTCCTTGATACGTAAGATCCTTTCACCACATTGACCGCAATTGGCACGACGGAAAGTGCATTTCGACTCGCAATGTTCTTCCATATCCTTCTGCAGCAAAGTCTCGTCACAGTACGGACAGAAAGAATCATAGTGAAGACAACCATTTGGTTGATGAAGTCTCTTGATGAGTTGCTTGCAATCAGGATCCAAACATGCGATTTCAACTTCCTTACAATGAATAGCGAGATGATTGCGAAGTTTTGATCTTTGGAGATGAGTTTTGCAACTTGGGCAAACAATCATCAAATCATTGACTTGTTGAACGATAATTCTGTTTGATTGACGAAGTGGATCATTGCGTGAAATTGGGTAACGGTCCATGGGACATTTCTCCGTAACAGCCAAAGCTTGAGTGATACAATCTCTACAGAAGGTATGATCGCAATAAATGGTGACTGGATCAACCAAAGGAACGCGACAAATTGGACAGATGAGGTTTTGGTCGGGAGGATTTACGTAGTCAACGGCCCGATAATCGAGAGTGTCCTCATCGCGTCGATCTCGTTCTTCTTCTCCGATGACTTCCATAATTCCTCGGTCGAGTAAAGTTGGACGACGAGAGCGTGAATGGTAGGAGTTTTCGGGCGAAGAATGAATACTGGAAGCTGGGGTATTATTTGGAACGTGAAGAACCGGCTGTGTAACTTCGGATTGAGGCGGATAGTAAGCAAAGCCAATGTGAGTTGTAGCAGGATCGTAACCTTCGAAAATGAAGATATTGTTGGGCGGAGTGTTTGGTCGAGAAATGTGTGAGACAGGTGTAGCAGCTCCATTTGTTGGAGTATTCGGTGGAGGCATGTTGACTCAGCTATGGAGACGACCAAATGGACGGATTAATTGATCGATTGATAATTCATCCAAATGCAATGCAAATCGCTACTAAACCTTAAAGTACGAGAACTGTGGATGCGACTTGAAGCCCGCAAGATTCTTAGGGGGAATTGAGAGCATCAAAAACAGTTGTCGTTGATCTGGTTGATGAAGATGGCAACAATATCGGACCACGTGAATTATTGGAACTGTCGCAGGTGTGGATTACAGAGAGGATTGTAGGTTACTTGTGAGAAAGGAACGAGGAGAAAAGAAGTCTTGCAGAGGCAAAGGTGTTTAGCATAAATCCTGATGGCGCTTCATGAATAGACGTGCGTGAAAGCGGCTGGCAAGAACCTCCCGCGTCTATCACCGTTCGCTCTTGTTGTGGTTGTGGTTATGGTTATGGTTATGGTTATGGTTATGGTTATGGCTGTGGTGGTGCTTGAGATGTCGGGATGTCTTGGGCGCCAGAAGATGCGAATTTGCGTCTCTGGTCTCAAGATCAACCCTACAGCCACCTCACGTGCGCATTATGGCAGCCTTTCGGATCGGATATACTGTCATGGGAAGGAAACCGTGGGCTGCCATCCATTGATAATGTTGATGAGTCCATAAGACTGGCCAAGTAATCCAATCCCATGAAACGGTTGGCTTCTTACAACTTATTAATAACCAGAGCATGTTCCCGTTACCAAGAATGATAATAACAATCGAATCGAATGAATCAACATAACCCTTCTTTTAATTTCAGCATTTGATACTTTCACTCCCACTGCATCCTCTTGATCCCGTCCTCACTCAATTCCTACCATCTGCGGCTTTCCGGAGCTCGTATATCTTGATACCATCTAGGCCGCGATCATGTCAACCAATCCCAATCAATACTTTCTGCTTGCGGATCATATAAAATTATCATTGCTGGAAAGACAGCGTGCCATTTCCTTGAACTTGGAACCGACATCTCAAGATGCCCATATTTCACGGTCGTTGGAATCGTTACGGGAAGGCTTGGAGAATATAACGAACGAAAGGATACGACTGGAAGAAGCCGGGGAGACATCGTATGTTAGATTTATCTCTTCCTTTCAGAGTGGCATAGGAGATAATTCCGGCAATTCCTTTCATACAATCGACCTTGGAGCGATGTCTGCGCATCACATATCTCTTGCGCAGTCTACTATACATCGTGATTTCGCACACAACTAACAGTCTGCTAGTCAATCCCTTACCCTCCAAGAAACCGAACACACCCTTCAAACACAATATGACGACCTAGCCTCTCAATTCCTCGGTCATCCCACCGCCAGCACCTCATCCACCCTCTCACACCCCAACGACCCCTCTCTCTCCAACGATTTCACCCGAGCAGCCGAGCGTCCCCGCGTAGGATCCTCCTCCTCCTTCCTCAAAAAATCTCTCCGCAATTCCGCCGTTGCCCCATCTCCAAAATCCGTTCGATTCAGCGACTCTCCCTCTATCCAAGAAGCATCCGATCCCGCCCGCGCCGCACTCTTTCCTTACCGCGATGACCCCTCCGGTCCCCCAGATCAAAGCCATCTCGACAACCAACAAATACACGCCTATCATTCTCAAGTGCTCGCCGAACAAGACGAGGCGCTTGATAGACTTGGCGAAAGTATTGGTCGACAGAGAGAACTGAGTATACAAATCGGTGATGAATTAGATGAACATGTACAGATGTTAGATGAAGTAGATCGTCATGTGGATCGTCATCAGAGTAGACTGGATAAAGCGCGAAAGAATCTGGGGACCGTGGCAAGAAAAGCGAAGGATAATATGCAGATGACCATTATTCTGATTTTGATCATTATATTAGTCTTGTTGATCATTATTTTAAAGTAGATTCCGAGTATGAATGACGGCAAGGCAGAGAGGAAGGACGGTCTCGGCACCGAATAAACTCCAGAATCTTGACAGACAGAATATAAGAGGCAACGTGAGGATTACCAAGGCGCAAGAATCGGAGTCAGGAGTACAGGGGAAAGCATGGGTGAATGGAATAAGAATGCGATGAAGAGGCCAAGTTTTCTATAGAAATCTTTACATGTCCCTCTTGAGATCTCATCAACAACTAGCTTAGCTTAGCTTGAATTGGATTGGATTGGCTGGCTACCAACCTACCTAACTACCTACCTACCTACACGAGAAGAAATAAATCTACATCTCAAGAAAATCTTGACCTGAAATTTCGGAGCTGCAGCGTTGGGTTGAATGATGGCTAGCCTAGCAAGATGTTGTTCAATATATACTATCTATACATTTACTTTACTCTACATCCATCTCAGAATTCAGATCTTCCCAATTCCATTTACTGAGACGTTCATATTGATATCTATACAAGTATACGTTACCTTAACTTACGTTTTGTTGTGTTATGTTTTGTTGTTATGTTTTGTTATATTATATTATGTTATGTGAGAATTTACAGAGAAATGTATATAAGAAATAAATAAATGAATAAAAGAATGAAAGAATGATATACAATACAATACAATACAATACAATACAATACAATACAATACAATACAATACAATACAATACAATACAATACAATACAATACAATACAATACAATACAATACAATACAATACAATACAATACAATACAATACAATACAATACAATACAATACAATACAATACAATACAATACAATACAATACAATACAATACAATAAATACAATACGACATAACTACCTAGCTAGCTTGTATAATAAAATATAACAAACCCCGCTTAGACACTTTTTACCCCTTTCTTCTCAATCTCAAATCTCTATTTTCTTCGTTCTACACATAGCAATTGTTGTGCATTTAGTTAGATCCGATCACCACGTCCCCTGCCTGAACCGGCTGTAACTCTTCCCAACAAACACGTATTCTTCTAATTCACAAAAACTCACTCACTCACTCACTCACTCACATCCATCCCCAACCCATATATATAAATACCCATCTCGATTCTCCAGTATCTCAGAACTTCCATCGTACACACATTGACGACACCACATCAAAAGATATTCCAGACCAGTTCACCATCACATCGCATCATCTCGTTCACACATACAAATCGCATGATATGCATAAGATTCTCCAGTCTCAATTTCTCCACAAATGACTACATACATCTGTAATGTATTGAGTTGTGTACCATTACCGTGGTGCAACACTCTAACTCAATATGCACAAATCTAGGACTCTGTTCTAATATCCCCCTTGCCCCTTTCTCTCCGTCCACCTCCATGCGCATGCAGAACTAGTATACCACATCTAGTTTGCAATGTATGCAAACATATCATTTACCCTACCATCCATAGGTATATCTCCATATCTCCATTCCCTAAAACGCCGAGTTGTGGGTGACAAATGAGAAAAATGTAAATGTAAACGCCAGTTTCATGCAGATCTGTTCTCTTAACGCTGATAAAGGAAAAAAAAGTGGTATGTTTCTAAAGATGCTGCCCGACAACAGTGGTATCAAATGGTGGAAGGTGGAAAGGCCGTTAGGGTACTGGTGTGTAGGACACAAAAACCGAAACATAAAAACGATTTGCGGATTTTAACTTGTTGTTATTTTGGTACAGACCTGAGCCTGGATGATATAATCGATTATTGCTTTCGGTCATTTTTAGATAACAGGATATTGTTACTGTGGAACCGATCCCTTGCTAGAACCCCTTCAACTGAATCCTGCGGGATGTAATATGTGAAACTCAAAATTCGACACAGAAACATAAATTAGGGTGTCGAGTAGGCCGAGTAAGTCGAGTTCTTTTAATTTAAGGCCATAGTCTTTTTGGCTTGTTCGTAGACGACGTATGTGATACTGACAGCAGGTACGACCTTGAATAAATTTGGCGCAAGACCCTTGTACAAACCACGAAATCCTTCATTTTTAAGAGTTTTCTGTGCAACATCCATAATGCCAGTATAAGTTGGAGGGTGTAGGACTGTGCCTTGAGCTTGTAATCGAGTACGGAGGAGATTGATTGGGTAGACAATGCTTGCGCCGAATGCTCCCGAAAATGCGCCAATGGCGCCTGTAACAAATGGCCCTGGCATGGCTTCGGCTTCACTACATCCAAAGCGCTTCATAGTTCGACGTGCCATGTATCCCTTCAAAGTTTCAAACGTAGCAAGGTCAATAGCGGAATAGGGGAACATGCCAACCAACCCCATTGTCAAACCTCTGTATGCGAACGGAATTCCACCTTGTTTATACATTTGTTTCGCAGTGGCGACAATAAGAGCATTTCCACGAAGGCCACCGGCAACAGTCTCGCATTGCATTCTAGACACAAATAAGTTCAATATTCAGGTTATGGGGGTGGGAAGGATATCTCACCGGAACTTTAAGGTATCGATCGGATAGACAACCAATCTGGGATCAAGGATTAGTCGCTAGTTCATGTGACTTGAATATAAGTACTTACTGAGACATTATTCCAGCGAAACCACCAGCAACAAACTTTGAATAAGGGTTAATCTTCTTAGAATTACCATGTCCCTCCAATTGAGCCAGGTGTTTTTTCGCAGCTTCAAAGGAACCAAATTTGATCGCACTTTCAGGCATAACTTTAATGACATTCAAGCCATTGCCTGTTCGGTCGTCAGTTTGTGCTAAGAGTAGAATCCAAGATAAACATACCAGCGAATAAACTACGCATACCGCCCACTTTCCAAAGCTCCTTGATGGCAAGGACTATGGGTTGTCCGGCCATTTTAACAGCTGCAGCTGGGTTTCCCTGCTTCGCAGCTTCGAGAGGTGCGCTTTTTGCAGAGACATTGGCGATGAGGTAAACCTTCAATCGATCTATGGGAGCTGTTGCTGTACGAGAGAAAATTCCGGCGATAGCACCCGCCGCGAAGTAGCCTGGATCAGGTAATATCTCCGTCAGTCTTGATCTCTCTGATGACTCTAACTTTTTAGGAACTTCGTGGGTCAGCTCTGGCCGACGTCTCATAACATTGGCCATGGTTTCAGTACGTGGATGAAGTGGGTCGACAATGTGGTCATATACATCACCAACAGAGTCAATAGAATTGATCGCTTGTACATTTGTAATGGCCATGTTTGCGGTTTCGTTGTGAGAAGAAGTAGGTGAAGGTGCTTCTTCAATTTGTATTGTAGGAGTTCGGCCACGATGCGATTCTGCGATACTAATGACTGCCCCAAAAAGAAGCTTAAGAAAATTTGTTTTGGTACCTAAGCCTTCGAGTGTGTCTTCTCGAATTGAAGTATCGCCCTCGGCGTTCACAGCTACTGCAGACTGATAATATGACAGTACGGCCTTCAAAGGTTGGGTAGAAGCTGTAGTGGGTAAAAATAATAAGAAGTTTCTAAAATACACATTAATTAGGACAGATTGATTTTCAGACGAGTCAATGATTTGTGAAGTTTAGGAACTATGTGGTTGTAGTATGGCTACCAGCACTAGGTAGTTTCAACGGTTCGCCGGGGTTTTTAGCGGCTGCATAGCAACCATACAGAATGAAAGCTTGGAAAGAGATCAACATCATCTGATATGTTTCATTCACTCGATGTAAAAGAAGTGAAAGTACTGACCTCCATTCATCGAATGTTATAAATCCCTTGAAGTGAAGTTAGAGAGTGGTCCATGACAGATACGGGAGATGGTGATTTTGGTACGAACATCATGATTCATATCAACGTCTTCGAAGAATAGGTCTAATTTAGATTTCGAAATAGCGAGTCCAGCTTTCTTGAATGCAACTTGCAATTCGTCTTTATCCAATCTATTGTCATTATCCCTATCAATGCCTTGGAAGAGGACGAATAACTCTTTTTCGGTTTTCTCGACGAACGTTCGAAATTCTGGAGGGAAAAAAAGAATTAGTAAGGATATATGAAGCTGCAAGCCGACGGAGTGATATTGGGTATAGATTTTCTTCACAGTCCATACCATCATATTGAATAACTTTATCCCCATTTTTATCCATGGCCGTTACTGCATCTCTTAGCATATCACCGGCATTCTTCAATGGATGATCGATCCTCCGCAGCCCCTTTTGAAGCTCTTGCAAATTAATCTCCCCTTTCTGATTTGTATCTAAATTTCTCCATAACTGCTCAACCCTCTCGTCGCGAGCATTCTGCGTTTCTGCTACCGCGGCTCCTTTTGATAGCTTCATGATATCTTTGTTTAGTTGCGGCCGTGGGGTTATGATTTCGCAATCATATCGTATAGTAATTGATCAATGAACTGATCAAAATTTGAGGATATATGGTTATCATCGATGCGAACGAGCGAACATGCTTTTCTCCGACTTTCATACCATATCAAAGCTTGAATGCGAAGTGAGGCAGCGTAGAAGTGAAGTTTCAATAATTCAGAGCGCAAACTTCCAAGATTCAGTCAAAAGATTAAGCTTGACCAATGATAAATGCTTGATTGGTTGTATTACGCTCCCGTAGTGGGGGCCAGGGTTCCCGATGTAGATCCCTCATCATTGACAGCCAGCCTTGTCAGCCTTGGAGCTATCGTAAGTCTCGGCCTCGTGAGAGTTGTATACTCATCCTCATTCATATCTGGAAGTCCAGCGAACGCGCGATTTTTCACTCTACATCCACCAAGCTATATCCTTGAAGGAGCATCTTTACAAGAGGCGAACGCGTTGAGATTTCTGTGGAGTTGATTGAACTTTGGGATAGGTCAACGCCTCTTCGTTGACTCTTTTGGAGACATCAAGTTCGGAGTATCAGCAGATAAATCGCTTTGCTTTCGAAGCTATCTGCGATGGCTGCCAACTACTGGGAGGCAAGTCGAATATGATGAAGAATTGTTCTTGGGATAAAAGCTAATCTTTCAACAGTCAAGTCAACGAAAACACTGGCAGTTCACACGAGAACAATTGGAAGATTTACGATCCAAGCTTGAGGATGAGGATCAAGCTCTCGTACAGGCATATCCTCTGCCACAACTCAGGCACTTGAGCATATATTTTAATCAACGTATGAACTGTTGCAGTCTCCGTTTGGAAGGATAGATGGCTGATGTTTCTATGCAGAAATGACTCGTCTTGGAAAACGTCTCGGTGTGCGACAGCAAGCAATGGCCACGGCACAATTATATATTCGTCGGTTTTACTCAAAGGTCGAAATTCGAAAAACGAATCCGTATTTGGTTCTAGCAACTGCAGTATATTTGGCGTGTAAAATGGAAGAATGCCCACATCATATCAGACTTGTGGTTAGTGAAGGTAGAGGATTATGGCCCGGTATGTGCTTTAGTGCCTTTAACCGTGGACATTACGATCACCGAACTCGCTAACGACGATGATAGAATATTTTAGTAATGATACGTCGAGGCTTGGAGAATGTGAATTCTTTTTAATCTCCGAAATGAGTTCACAAATGATTGTCCATCATCCCTACAGAAGTTTGACTGCTCTTCAAGGGACTTTTTCCCTAACAGCAGAAGAATCCAATCTTGCTTGGTCTATTGTAAATGATCATTACATGACGGATTTACCTCTATTTTATGCACCACATACAATTGCTATTATGGCTATTCTTCTAGCGCTTGTACTTCGTCCAAATGCAACTGGAATTCAATCTGCTAGTGGTTCTTCGGCTAGCAATATTGCAAGTGCGGCACAAGCTGCATTAACGTCCGCTGGTCAAGCGAAAGGCGGAACTCCCGAGAGGCAAGGAGGAAGAACGAAAGTACAGAAATTAGCAAGTTGGCTTGCTGAAAGTACTATTGATGTCGAAGCGATCGTTGATTGCACGCAAGAAATGATATCATTTTATGAAGCTCAAGAACACTACAATGAAAAGCTTACAAGGGAACAGATAAATCGATTTATCAAAGCTCGAGGTTTGGATAAATGAACTTGGGTTGATGAGATAGGATGAGAAATCTATGGGATTTGAAAGAAATCCAGTCGCATGCATTCGAAATATTCGATTCGATAAAACAAAGGAAAAGGGGAGTGGATGTTACACATAGTCCAAAATATGAGGCCTCTCTGGTATTCGAGCTAGAACAACACAAATTTCCTTCTTGTTAGGAGCATGGAAATTGAAGAATGTGGACTCTCATCTCGAAAATTATCCAAACAACCTTCGAAGAGGTCATGCCCGATAGACATGACGGAAAGAATCGTGGCCAAAACTACCCGCTATGAGGGCTAGAAAGACCCATCATCAATTTTAGAGACAAGCTGGATTTATCCACATTGCATGCATAGCATATAAATCAAAGGTACTCTAGCATCATTCAGAATTCTCTTCAATTTCCACTTGACCAATTTGGGTACTGGATATTGAGCAGTTTACTGGTTACCTTGTTGGATGGATCTCCGCATCGTTGGATTTGCATGTAGCAAATATCACATTTGATCACATTATCGACACGTGTCTCGGAATTTGGGGGAAGGATGTATTTCACTAGGATTCGATTTGGATGTTTTTGAAGACATTCACAATGTGTTTTGTATGACGTGGCGGGCATAGCAGATGATTGGTCTAAGGTACTGAAGACAGCGGAGACCAGAGACATAGGACAAGATAGAAAATACAATACAATATTTACGAAATACTTGGAAAAATATTTCTTGTTCTTAATTATTTATTGTACGTGTATGTATGTTTGTATAGCATTGTGAGAATTCCGTCAAGCGAGAATAGACTGGAGTATCGCATTGTTGAAGCATCTTCATCCCGCAATGTAATGCTCGTTTATATTTTACTCCTTACTTATAACTAAGGTTACTGTAATAACTCCTTTTCTATCTCGCTTTTGTGATTTTCTTGTTAGGTTAGTTGAGGTTTTTGGATTTACTGGTTCTAGATTGATTTAGGTACCTAGGTATCTATCTATCTGTATTTGAGATGAAATATCATATTTTATTATATTTTATCATACCATATCATATCACGCACACATCATAAATCTAAATTCTAGATTCTAGATTCTACCCGTCTATATCTGATTCTCCTGCGTGGGTAGCTGCTGTGTACCTACCTACCTGTATTTGGAATCTTGTGAGTTAGGTTAGCTGTAGATAGATCGGGAGGGCTATTATTGTATTACTATCTAGCTTTGTTTTGTTTGTAATATCTGTGGTGTGTGTGTGTGTGTGTGTGTGTGTATATGTGCATTTGATTTGATATTTGTTTTTATTTTGGGTTGGGTTGGGTTATTTTGTAATTGTGGATTTGGATTTGGATTTGGATTTGGGAATCAAATATGCGTTCTGGTTTATTAGTATAGTAGGGGCATATTATAGTGAATGTGGTTGAGGGGTTGGGTAGTTGGGTATCTATATAGGTATCTATGTATCTGTCTGTCTGTCGGTTTGTTTGTTTGTCTATCTGGTGGGAATGCTAATTAGCTGGGTAAGTCAATGAGTAAGTAGGTAGGTAGGTAGGTAGGTTCGCTATGGATGAGCTTGAGGAATTATGGGATTGGTTCTGATTCTGGCTCTGGTTCTGGTTCTGGTGTTTTTTAACCTTACTGGGATTGGAGATTTTGGGATTGGAGGTTTGAAATGGGGTTTGTTTGGCTTCAGTGTTGGTATACTAGTATACTATTATATATATATAAAGTATACCCTGTACTCTTTACTCGTAAACTCATATCTGGATATAATATTCATTTTCATAAATACTCCTCTCCTCTCGCCTCCCCTATCCAATCCTACCCCCTCTCTCTTCCCCTTTCCTTTCCTTCCCTCTAAAAACGTAATGAAACGCAACGAAACGGAACGAAACGAAACGGAGATAAATGAATGAATGAATAATAAGTAACAAATGTGAGAAACAAATAAATAAATGATGATGAATCGGTGATGAATCCTTGAGTAATAAGTAGCGGGGTCGGTAGATAGATAAATACTAAATAAATCTGTTTATGCATTCTTTATTATACTGTACTATACTATACTATACTGTGCTATGCTATAGATCTCTCTCTATATATTATAGATAGATATACCGACATTTCCTCAGACTAAATATCACCACCACACAAGCTGAAATCGAGTATCCATCACCTAGCTATCAATCACTCTTTCCATCCCCAAACCCCTCAAAAACAGTGTGTGTTTATACGATCTCTCGCCTCCCCCTCTCTCACCCAAAATCCCCAATCCCGCAAACATAACAAGGGAAGAGAAAGGAAAGGAAAGGAAGCCCCATCCATGTTAAGGTATTGCGCATAGATCAATTCTACATTATATTATATTGTACTATACTATATTATATCGCATTGCGTTGCATTGCGTTGCGTTGCATAAACATCAAGGAAGTACCTACCGGTACCTACAAACAAGCGCATATAAACACAGCCTTCTTTGCTTCTTTCCTTCGCTCTTCCTTCCGGATGCGAACAAAGTCCGGAACTCGAATCTCTTACATTGGAATCCTACTAATAACTAGGTAGTGTGTGGAGGAACGGGCGTGTTTGAATGAGGAGGGGGATGTTAGGGTGGTTAGTGGTGTTACTAGTGTGTGAGGGGTGTGGTTAATTATTATTAGTAGGCTTGGATGTTTGGTGATTCGATTAGAGGGTATCATATCGGTGACTAGCGAGCCTAGGTAGGTAGTAGATCCGGAGAAGAGAATCGAGCGTGTCGTATTGCAGCTTGGTATACGGTATAGTAAGTGCACTGTGGTTTATTGAATGAACGAACGATTGATGGATGGATGGGTGGTATAGCTTGGTGATTATATTATTTTTAGTTATGGTGTTGTTTGAATAGCTAGGTATGTGAATACTTGGGATGATGAATATCTATTAGATTATCATTATCTATCTACCTAGGTAGATGCCTCTTATTACTCGTAGACAGTAAATATTGATATGCCTACTTCATCTTATTACAACTTCACTCGAGGAGTAGAATAATAAAGCATTTATATATATATTCACATATATATACACACACACACACACACACATATATATATATATATATCTCTCTCTCTGCCTGTAGTATTATTAATTACGCGTAGTTAAAGGTTTCTTTATTTCTTTATTTTTTGTATATTGAATTATTTAAACATGTAGATATATAGATATATAGTATATATCTATCTCCATCGCCAAACAAAAGAAATCACACATATACAAATATGTACATATATATATATATATATATATATATATATGTACGTCCGGTACATAAAACGGATATTCGCGCCTCCGCAAGAAGAAATGAAGTGAGAGCGTAAACGCGAGTGCGAGTGCGAGTACGAGGACATTTCATCTCGTATGATAGGTCCTCCTCTTGCAAGCTTGCAATACGATACTGAACGGAATAGAGGGTGTAGTAAAGAATTGTGATCTTCAGGGTATCTTACTCGTGTTTCAATGGGATGGCATATAGGAGTCGCATAGTAATATATACATACATACATGCGTGCGGAGTGCATGTATCGTAGTATACCTAGGTATGTATGATAGATTATTTATTAGAGTATTATCGCACGAGCATATTGAATGAATGAATGAATAGTTAGATAAGCAAAAAAAAAAAACAAAAAACGAATGAATAATCAATCCAATTCAACCCAAGACCAAAGAAAGAACTAACTCCTAATAAGTGTCTGAGAGAGAGGGGGGGTGTCCCAATCCCAATCCCAATCAAGCCCACCCCATCAGTTCGATTCACCAGTCCAGTTCGCTCTCCAATCCAGATGTGTATGCACAGTGGTGGACGAAACGCGAAACGTGAAACGTGCCGTGTATGATGTGAGATAACATGAAGCAGACGTACTGGGATGTGACGGGACGGGATACCGGGCGATATCTACAAAGGAGAGGTGCGTTTGTTTCAGGAGGAAGAGACGAGAGGAAAGTTTATGAAGAGAATGTAGTAGGTAGGGTGGGTGGGTGTACTTTCTCAGTCCCGGTTCCGTGGTAATCTACATAGGTACGTACGTTTGCATTGCTGCTGGTATTGGGATTTTGGTACGATGGATTGGCACTTACTTGCATTTGCATTTGCATTAACGCTGCTGCGCTGACGGCGGTTATGATTTCTTATTTTGGGGATGGGATGATTGATTGATTGATACCCAATCAGTCCATCCATCCATGATCTGAATTTTGATGGTGAGGGGATGGGTGAAGTACCTAGTAATCAATGTCGCTTGGATTGGGATTGGGATTGGATGGGTTTGGTAGTATCATGATTTGATTTGATTTGATTTGATTTGATTTGATTTGTGCTACTTACCTAGAACCACCATGGAGAACGGGAGAGGGGGCGGACCGACAGGACCTAGGTATGATTGACTGATTGATGGATGGATGGATGGACGGATTGATCCTAGAGTGTTCCAGATTTCAAGCATGCAGCTCAACACACCATCCCTCCTTTTCTGCTGGAGAGGTGAGACTGTGATTTTATGGGATGGTGAATGAATGGATGGATGGATGGATGGATGTATTGAGCTGAAGTGAGTGAGTGAGTGTGGACAGATGGATGGATGGACGGGGTAAGCAGGGGGGAGAGAGGGAAGGAAAGTAAGATAAAGTAAAGGATAGAGAAATAAAGTATCGTCCACTCATCTCATCTCATCTCATCTCGATTCATTTCATTTCATTTCATCTCGAAGAGCAGAGAGCATGGGGTGCCATCGGTTCGGAGTGTGAGGTATGAAGGGCAGACAGAGTGAGGACATGCATGTGGGCTTGCTTAATGAAGAAGCGAGATGGAGTTGTAGAATATACACTCACTCACTCACTCACTCACTCCGGCAGATTGGGGTTTTTTTTCTTTTCGTTTCTTTTGTACAGAGGTGGGAAATAGTCGGTCGTTAGACAGTTGGACAGTGAGATAGTTGGACAGTGAGATAGTCGGTCGTTAGACAGTTGGATAGTTAGACAATTGGACAGTGAGATAGTTCGACAGTGAGATAGTTGGACAGTGAGATAGTTTGACAGTGAGATAGTTCGACAATGAGATAGTTCGATACCTACACGGTACACAATCATCTAGATATCTCACAAACCATCACAATTCCATCCAAGCCATTAATGATCCATCTCAGAAGCGTGCTCAATTAATAGAGGACTCATCTCACATCCGTCGTCATCCTCTCCCACATCAAAATCGCTAAAGATCGTTAATAAATCAATTCCCACTCCGCGACTACACAGCCATAGCCATAGCCATAGCCATACCAGACCTCATTTCTCCCATCACATCAATCATATCCGTCTCTTCCCAATGCAATCCAAATCGCATGAAACAAAATGAGATGTCCATAGAATTCCCATATTTATTTAATACGCAATAACCCACTGATCCATAATCGTCCATAGTCCATCGTTCATCGTCCATCGTCCATCCACATTTCCCGTCGATATTCCATATTCCGCCGTCCACACATACTCCATCCCTCCTACACTCACACATATCAACCAACCTACCCAACCCATTATCCGAATGCCCCGAAGCAGATCTCAAGTAGAAGAAAACTCCATTCATACCTCTCCCTCCCTCCATCTCATCTCATCTCATCTCCATATCTCCACAGTACGTTTAATCATTTAATCATCTAATAACTATTCATTGCACATTGCACATTACACATTACCCGGCATTTACTCCATAAGGTTAATTAATATCCGATATCCGAATCGGCATCCCAATTCGACATCCAAAAATAGACAGACACACAAACAGGACAGATGAATGATGAATGGAGAAATAATTAAATATCTTCGGAACTCTCGATGCAGCACTGCGTGACGAACTGACGGCCGGACTGTTGGTAGATCGGTAGGTAGGTAGGTAGGTAGGTAGGTCAGTTGTGGAGTTTTCTATCGAGATACCTAGGTAGGTAACGGTGTATACGCGGGTTATTTGGTGAGTAATTATGTCGAGATTATTTGGATTTTGCATTTTGTATTTTGCATTTTGCATTTTGTTTGGAACTGTCTAAATATCAGTCAATCGGTCAATCACGACTCTGGTGACTGTTTATGTTTATAGTGGTGGTGAGGTAGGTAGATAGGGAGGGAGGGAGGGAGGGAGGAATACTATTTATTAAAGAAAATCCTCTGTATCAAATGAGTCTGCTGTGTGAAATAATCACTCTATCATTTATGAGTTTGTATCAACTAATGAGTCTGTAGCAACTAATGGCTCTGTATCAACTAATGACTCTCTATCAATAATGACTCTCAACAATGACTCTATCAATAATAACTCTCTATCAACAATGACTCTCTATCAATAATAACTCTCACTTATTACTCTCGCACTCAAAAAAATAGATATCCCTTTGGTCCCATGAACAGATGAGAAAGGGCAAGACTCCTTTAAGGTTCCCATCTCATTTCTATTCGCGGACGCTTCTACGATTCCCTTTTCAAACTCTCCGTTGCGTTTCACTCTATCCGACTGTGGTAATAATGTGGGAAAGTCAGCAATAAGTGTCGGTCGTTAGGGCTTGTTGTGTTGTTGTGATTGCTGTTGATCTAGTCCTTTTGAGATATGTTTTCATGCAAACTTGTCATGCAGGCGCTTGGATTGGTGCTGGAATGGGTGCCATGTGAATGGATGGTGGAGAGAAGCTTTGGTCGGGAGAGTGTAGAGGGGAGAGTTAGAGACTTGGACTCAGAGTGGTCTTGGGTGTGTGTGGTGTGAGGTGTGTGGTGTGTGGTGTGTGGTGTGTGTGGCCCTTGCTAGATGTTGTGGCAGAGTGGCAGAGTCCCAGACACCCGATGGCAGAGTGGCAGAGTGGCAGAGTGGCAGAGTCCCAGTCCACCAAGATGATATGGCCATCCATGAATGACAATGCAATGACAATGACCATGCAATGACAACCTTGTGGCATGATATGCTCGGAAGAAAAGTTGAGTCTCGAAAGGGTTAAGCCGCGCAGACTATCAGTACGGAGACCTTTCTCGCTCCCTACGGCTTAAACCGCCATTACACCAATTCCTGCGCGGCGCTAGGACCAAAGGAGCTAATGATGGCCACCTCTCGCTTCTGCAGCCAATCACGCCCGCAAACCCTCATCTCACAGCAGCAGTCCTAAGCACCTTTCGGCCTAGCGCTGTCCATTAGCGTGACTTCCCATTTCAATTTCGCCACTAAGTCACTAAGGTCCTGCTTCTTTCCCCTCCCCAGCCATCATGTAAACCTACTTGTTCTCCCACATTTTACATTTTGCATTTTCCATTTTCCATTCTCGTTCTCATTTCTATCGGCAATTCCATTCCCAAATCCTTTCTGACCCTTCTTCCACACTCTTCACGCGGAACAAGTCCAAGTCTCAATCGACTAAAATATTAATATCCATCCATAAACCCTTGATCACATCTTCCAATACATCTCATCGCTCCCTTTCATCGGCTTTTGTCTTTCTTCCTCCAGCCATCCCATTATAGACGTCAACCCTCCCCCCGCCCAACAAAATCCTGTCAAATTCCTTTGTTGCTCATCACAAACAAAGCCTTGCCGGCCGGGTCACTTCCACTCCCAGCATAACACAACACAGCACAGCACAGCACAATCACAACACACACAACGCACTCACCCACTCTTACATTATCCGCCTCCAACATACATGAGCCGATAATGTCTTCCTACTATCAACACTTCAACGCTCATCAACAGCACACGATTCCGTCCAATGCTCAAAATGGCTCGGTGCACAATCGAAGGAACCGAAATACCCGCCAACCCCCAAATTCCATCCAGCAAACGAAACAACACCAGAAGATGGCGAAACGTGAAGAGGAGGCTGCCGTGTTGATGAGCTACCGTCGAACATTCGAGTACGCAAGATCTTTCGATTTAGAAGACGACGCCGAGTTCTGTCCCAACCTCTTGACGGAAGAAGACATGGTATCAATCAATGGTGGCTCGGATCGTTCTTCGCTAGCAAGTGGTTCACCTACAAACTCTCCACCGTCGACACAAGTATCGATAAACCTGTCTCCCGACACAAATTTCTCTCTAAACTCCAACTCGCATTCATTTGTTCAATCCGGTTTCAATGTTTCAGCATTAAAGATTCATCAGCCTTCGGCTACACGTATTGGGAGAAACGCCATTCCCATCGTGAATCCAAATGACGGAGGATTAATGTCGAGCCCACCTTCTTCGGTATCACCCGCCAGAATGCAACAGCATCAACAATCAACCAGAGTTCCCGTTCGATTTTACTAGACCTTTCACTGCTTCTGTCTTCACCCATTAGCAACTTGGTTTTCTTGACTTCGCTTTAATCTGTGTTATGCATTCTTAATCAATATCTTCCTTCTGGTGGGTTACCCTCTCTCTTCGACATCGATCTTCCCGATGGATGACGGCACATAACAAATAACAACCTCAACGAATCCTCTTGTATATTCATCCGACACTTTCCCCTCTTCATATATTCCTTGAGATGGTTTAATGGGCGCTCTACATCAAGATCTCGATACCTTTGTTTAAATAAGGAGATGGTGTTTTCCCACTGTAATGGGGGGTTTTGATTTGGGAGCGTGCATGCATACTTTTTGCGACGGTGTTTCTGGGATAAGCATTTTATTTAATGGGTGGGAAACATGAAGCGGCGACTTCATATGGTCTACGAAAACAAAAAGATACATCTTTCAAAGTTACATAGAACGATTTCCTTTTTTCTTGTCAATCATGGAGAAAGGCATACCGGTGTTTGAAATTTCGGTGGGTAACATGGGTCGGACAAAGATTTCATCTCAATCTCTTTGGTATTATGGATCCATGGTGTTGGTTGGGAGTGTTGAACAAAGTCGAGCGCGCTATCTCTTTGTATGGGTGAGCGTATCGTGTAGCTGGTGTTGGGTATCTTGGGCTTGTGTTTTTGGAGCGATTTTAAAGTACATGATGGATATATGCGGGTTTTTTTGCATATTTTTACATTGCGTTCTTGATGTAATTCGATCCAATGTCATTATCATATACTTTTGGCTGGGGCGAGGCGATTTTTGTGTGTACTTGGGATGATATCAAGAAACTTGGGTATTTCTAGGTCTTTGGTTGGGGTGATTAGGAGGTACAAATGTCATTGTTAGCTTTTAAAGCTTTAGGAAATTTATATTTATATTTTATTATTATATGTTTAGACTTTGTATGTGTTTTGTCTGCTGTGTTTGTAGATTGAGGATGTTTTTATGATTGTAGTGTTGTAGTGTTGTAGTGTAGTATATTTTGTTGTGTATAGATAGTATGGTTATGAGGTTTGGATTTAGATGATATATGATATGATATGGTGTATAATGAATAGAGATAGAGATAGAGGTGGAATCAAAATGGAAATAGAGATATTAGTGTTGATAGTATTGTTAATGATTGATGATTAATGATTGATGTATAAGTAATGAAGAAATAAGTAGATTGCTGATTTTGTTTATAGATTGTAGATTGTAGGTGGTAGGTAGGTGGTAGGTTGTATTTTTGTGTGAGGGGGAGGGGGGAGGGGAGATTGTATAAGAGGGGGGAGGGAAAGGGAGAGGGAGAGGAAGGAGGAGGGAGGTTACGAGTTGTGTTGGAGAGTTGGAGATAAAAGGGTAGAAGAGAAAAGGGTAGGAGGGGAGGAGAGAGGGGAAAGGGCGGATGTAAGATGTAAGATGTAAATTATATGGAGTTGGATTTTTTGTTTATTAGTTTTATTAGTTTTGTTGGGTTTGTTGGGTTTGTAGATTGGGTTTGTAGATAGGTATTATTAGTAGTTACTTTGTAAATAAATATAGATAAATATATATCAAAAAAAGAAAATTGGATGAGGTAGGATAGGATAGGATGGGATAGGATGGGATGGAATGGAATAAAATAAAATAAAATAAGATAGGGGCGTGGTAGATTAGTAGATTAGTAGATAGATAGATAGATTGATGGATTGAGAGGTATTTATTAGGATTGGAAAATAATAAAAATTGGTAAGGAGTAAGTAGTAAGTAGTGAGTAGTGAGTGAGTGAGTGAGTGAGTGTATAAAGGGAGAGAAAGAGAGAAATCTGGAATTGGAATTGGTATTGGTATTGGTATTTGATGAGTATGTAGATATGTATGTATGTATTTGTTTAGGTGTGGAAGATGGAACGAAAGATGGATGGATGGATGGATGGATAAAGGGGAAACAAGGGAATGTGATTTCGATAGGGTTTGGGGTTTGGGGTTTGGGGTGTGAGTAGGCTGGCTGACTGGCTGGTGAGTATGAGTATGAGTATAGGTTTGAGTGTGAGTGAGTGTGAATATACAAGGAGTTAGTTTTAAAAATGATTGAATAGATAAATGAATAGATAGATAGATAGATAGATGGGAATTGTATATATGTATATATAGATAAGTATAACTATATATAAGTCGGTAGCTAGGTAGGTAGGTATTTGCATATGAAACATAGATGGAATAAATACACAAACACAAATAATGATGTTTTGGAAGAGTAGAAGAAGCCCAGCTAATAACATATTATTTGACGTTAATGCATTTCCTTGCCAAACTCAAGCGAAACGTTCACCTACTTGTGGATTTTGATCTTGATTCGATTTTACATATGACGATCTTGAGATTTTGGGGGGTGGGAATAGGATTAGGATTAGGAAGAGGAGTTTGAATATTTTAATTTTATGTTGGGAATTGAGAAATCTTATATGTGGTTGGGAGTTTGGGTGTGGGTGTGGTTGTTGATGTTGATGTTTATATCATTGGGCTTCTTTTTAGGGGGGGGTGTTGTGGAAGGTTGTGGTGTGGGTAGGTGGCTCACTCGGGAGAGAAGTATCGGGACATTGAAAAATAGTATCGTCTTTAATATTCTTTTTTTTTTTTTTAAATCAAGAAATGACTATTTTTGATTTTGATTTTGAATTCAATGTAAAATACCCGAAGCTTGTAATTGATAATATGGTTCTGCTTTGTTCGGTTTATGATATCTTTTTTCCAATTTTGATTCGATTTTGATATGATAGTTAGTGTTGTGAAAAGAGTCTTGATTTTGGCGGGTTTGGTGTCCCGGGTCTTCCGTTCAGTGAGGGTTAGGGTAGATGGATGGATGGGTCTGTTTTGTCTAGTTGTGTGTGGGATGTGGGATGGGGATATTGTAGACAGGTAGACAGATAGGTACATGTGTAATAACAAAATGTAATACTGGTACGCACACATCACAAGTCTTCTTTTATGAATCAAGAAATCCGAGAATCGCAACCCGTGAACGAAAGATTTGGGATCTTGATCTTGGGATTAGAGGGTCGAGGGTTTGGATGTTGGAACTCTGGAGCCCCTGAATTGAATTACGAATCAAATGGAGTTTTGTAGTGTCGTATATCCATCCGTATTGCATGACTCGAGAGTGTCGAGAATTAGTTGGGTTTTGACTAGTTCGAGAGAGAGAGAGCTAGGTAGGCACTAATAAGCGGACATGTGTATGTACCGACCGGTATGTATGTATGTATGGATATTTGGGCCTCGATATCCAGGCGAAAATATAGGATCGGTTGAAGTGCGGTTATGAAGATACCGAGGATAGAGGAAATAATATATCCATGGTGACCGTAGATGGATTTGTGTAATCATGATCATATTATGATGCTGATCTGAGTATTGTATTGTATCGTATTGTATTATATTGCATAATTTTATACTCCATACTCATAAGTATACTTTATATAACTACCTGCGAGTCCATGTACATATATCATTGACGTCATCATATCCCACATCTTCCACTTCCCCACCCACCACCAACCACCAAGCTTCGAATGCGAATGAGTGAATGTCTAGGAGCAGGTTTTCAAGATCTAGATCGAGAATTCTGGAGTTGAGGGTATGAGAGAGACCAATTGAGTGAGTGATATTGGGTATGATGGTATGATGATATGAGGTATGATGATTTTGGGACTAGTGGAATGGGGAGCTAGAGAGGGGACTCAATATTATTGCTGCTGTCTCTTCCTTTCCTTCCTGTTGACAATTCTTGAGAAACTTACTTGTACTTTTGTGTGTATTTATATTTTCAATTGAAATTCGAGAGTTGAGATTTGTTAGGAAGAATAATTACATAGTAAGTTGTCTAGCTCAATGAGATGAATTGATCTCCCAGCTGTCTTTTTGGCTGGTTCCTCAATTATATTGTATAATAGTAGTAGAAGAAGAAGAAGAAGAAGAAGAGAAGAATCAATTAACTAATCTCTCTCTGTTAGAAATAAAGCAACCACATTCACATTCACATTCACATTCCCCTCAACCAACATCAACACAATCCACAAAAATGTCTTTCATCCTCCGTCAATCCATCCGAGCTGCTCGTCCAGTCTCCATCGCCCTCCCCACCACACGTACATTTGCCGTCTCGAGCATGCGAGCTTTGAAAGAGAGCGATAGACGTGAGTTATCTTCTTCCTTTTCTTCTTTGGAATTCGATTAGAATGGGATGGTTTGAGGAATTGTCTGGGAGTTACTTCTGCCATGTATCTGGACTTCATATGTCAGGAGTGGTTGGATGAAATAATTTAAATCCGAGATATGAGTACGAGACATGAGGGTGCGGATGTTTGGTTTCTGAGATGGATTTGCCGTTCTTCTCAATTCTTTATGCCTTTTTCTGAGGAGGATGTTTTTACACACCTTTCCATCTCCGCCCGAATTCATCGAATCGATTTAGAAATTAAGAAATACTAATTCAATACATAAAATATTTAGATACCCCAGAAAAAGCTGCGGATTATGAACATCACAAGCAAGATCAATTGGCCAAGCAAAAGGAGGGAAAGAATCACTGGAAACCAGAGTTGGCTAGTGATAGTGAAGAAGCTGTAGGTTGATTCTTGGTTCTATATCCTCCGAATTTTCCTGCGATTGTACGGCTCGACTTCTATATGTGCAAAGAGAAGGTATCTCTAGAGAAGTCTCGCATATATGGAGGTCATATGGAATTTAATCTTTTCATCCGAACTGAGGATCAATCAATTGGTGTTTGAAATATTCAAGATAAAAAATATCTTGGCTACGAAACCAAGGGTTGTGAAGGAAGAGAATAAGAAGATGGTCTCAAAGAAATAGATACCAATGAGTGGAGATACACCATATGGAATTTCTCTTTCATCTAGTGAGTTGGAGACTTTGAGGAAGAAGAGAACGTGGGAGGAGAATGTGATTACTTTTGTAAAGGTGGGAGAAGGGGGGGGTGGAGACAGGGAGGGGAACCCCTCGAAAAGGGAGAGATTAATAAGTGGAGATTGGGGGATTGGGTAGTTTCACCTGTCTTGCCTTTCTTCCTCGATTTGAGATTCATCTGGATTTTTAACTGAAGTCTTCTTATGTCTTTCTTTTTATACTTAATTCCACCTCGCATGAACTCATCATAACGAAATAAAATTTGCTAATACAATGACATATAGGTAGCAGCAGATCGCCACGAACATAATGATCATTCCGCAGAGGGAATTAAGGAATTACAAAAGAAGACCAAGGGACATGCCGAGGAGAAACATAAGTGAGATGGTCCTTTGTAGTGAGCGAGTTTTTAAATATTGTTTATGTGAGATGATTTTTTTTGGTAGTTGTGGGATTTAGAGATGTTGGAGTGAATGGTTTGCTGATTATAGTGTTTAGGAAGGGAACGAGTCAGGATAGTGGATTGTAGATTTGGGGTTGATGATTGAGAATTGAGATGGAGTGAGGGAAGGTTACGTCTTTTTAAAGATGGGATGGGGGAGTGGAAAAGGAGAAAGGAGAAGGGGAGAAAATGGATTGCAATAAGATGAATGTATGATATGGGTTTAATGACAGTACCATTAACAGAGCTACCGATCTATGATTGTGATTTCAGAGTTTTTGGTATGAATGAATCGAATCGAATGGGATGGAGGGAGAAGGCAACTGATTGAAGATTTGGAATTTCGATTGGAGTTCGCAGATTTCGTCTTTTATGATATGTACTATATATATATAGTATATGTATGATACATGTATATGGTATACATGCATAGTATATATATCTAATTATCAACTCTGTATCAACATCGCTATCGCAATCACTATCACTATCAGATCTTCTAACTTATAACTTGTATCTTCCAAGTTAAAACTTAAGGATGAAGTAAAGTAAAATAAAGTAAACTAACTTTCTGAATAATGCATTCATTTATTTACTATTGGTATGGTATATATATATATGAGAAGATGAATAGATATCTAGATATTTTAGGTTTGTTTGGTATAGTATATATAATATAATACAAGAAGATGGATATCTAGATATATTAAGTATATAGGGAGATTGGGATTTCTTGAAATTTTTTCAGGATGGGAAGAGCGGAGGAGAGGATGTTGGATTGGATTGGATTGGATTGGATTGGGGAGGAGTTGGCTGGAGGAGAGTTATATAATTAGGGATTTGGATGGAAGGTGGAAGAGGGAGGAGAGTAAGACGAGAGGTACACACACACACACACACAGAGAGAGAGAGAGAGAGAGAGAGAGAGGTTGATTAGTCTGGTCTGTGTATTTATCTGTTTGTGGATATATATAGATACTATTATAGATGATATTATGAATATGAAAGAGATATATTTTAGAATCTGAAAGTGGAAAGTGGGATTGTTTTGTGGGGGTGAGAGTAGGGAGTAAAAAGTAAGAAAGAAGAAGTAAAAAGTAAGGAGTTAGGGGTTTAGGTGAAAAGAGGGGTTGAGAGGAGGAGCGGAGGTAAAGGAAGAGGTGATATAGAAATGAAGAGAGTTGAGCTGAGTTGAGCTGAGCTGATTAATGAGGTTTGTGTATATATATATATATATAATATTATCCATCATATAAAGATACATTCTAGAGTGTGGAAGTGAGAAATTGAATTGTTTTGAAGAGTTTGATGTTGTATTCTGTATTTTTGTTTATGTTTACACTTATACTTTGTGAGAGAAACAAGAAATGAATAATAAGAAATTGAAAGATTAGATGAAAGATGGAAGGGAAGCGAGGTAGAGAGAGAGGAGAGAGGTGAGGAGCAAGAAGTAAATGATTTTCCCTCATCTGATTAGATTACATATTCTATATATTCTATATATATCACGTAAGTATACATGTCATATATAGGTACGCATTTACAATTCTTAAATGTTAATATTAGACAGTGTTGGTATCAACTTGGTGGATAAGTGTAAAGTACTTGAGTCTATAATGATTGTAATTGTTCGTATTTATTTATACTATGTAAAGCTATATACATTTATAGATAGATAGAAGCTAGCGCCTGCGCTAGTCAATACAGCTCCCTCTGTATGATCACATGATCGATATCCCGACAGACAGATCTAGTAGAGTATGAATGAAGCATTTTTTAATATATTTTTTCGTTAATACTTTTAGGTATATGTATAGGTTGAGAGGGTTTAAAATAATTTATCTACTATACTATACTATATAGTCTATTCTATTTTACATGTTCATTGTGTTTTAACGCTGAAAACTCTAGGAAATGATAGTTTGATATTTTGATGTGTTGATTATTTGATAGTGTTTGGTTTTAGAGGTTCCTACTATCAACTAATCCGGTCTAGAAAACTGAAATGGGAAGCTGGATTGGGAAAGCTGGGTATGAATGTATTCATTCTTGTATATGGTATCTTCGAAAATTTTCTGTTGTTTTTAGTGTTTCTGGTGTTTTGCTTGCTTTTCTACCATGTATTGTCTGGGTTTCTTAATGCTTTCTTCTTTTACTGTGATCGATGTGTGAATATTTGTAGTAGAATGATTCGGCTCTACAACCATAGTCAAATTGACCTAGGTTGAATCTGCATATGCTTAATGGCAGGTTTTTTTTATTTTCCATCTCCAGAGGTTTTGGCAGGGCGATTGGAGCTGCCTCTTGTATCTCTTACAAAGATTCACAGAGGCTCTTTTTGGTAAATTTGCCTCGGTCTTTTTGGCATTTTTAGTAGCCTCTTTGCTGCTGCCCTTTTGTGTCCTCTTACGTATAGCTCGTGCTATCTTCTGGTCATCAGAATCTATATGATTATCTCTTGGAGCATTAGCTAATTTCGTTATTTTGACTTTTCTTTCCTTTATTATATTGTTTACCTAGTTCAAAAGCGACTAGTATCAAAACGTACGTGTCATAAGGGCCTATTTAGCGACCAGTTTATACGAGATTGAATACTGCCTAATCTCAGAAAAGTGAGTAGACCTTCAGGATACTATCTGAAGATCATAAATTTCTAGGCAGCACAGAAAGGTGTTGGTTTTGTTTGGAATCCAGCGAAATCCTATGATAGAGATGTTAAACTTTTATACTCGCTTAACTGTCAAGAATAAAGGAGCCCTGCCTGTAAGTTCAATGTTTGGAAATCTATATCGTTCAAAAACTGATTAGTTAGAGTCTGATATTTCAAAAATCTTAAGTATTAGTTTTAATTTAATTTAATTATCTATAAGTCTCAAAAGAAAACCAAGCGAATTTGTTCCTATACACTCAAGCCAATGTGGAGATTAGGATATTTTTATTTTATTCAAAAAGAGATACTCGATAGGGAGCTATATAGAAGTCTTTCGTATTATTTTTAAGAAAGCTTATATCTTTTAAGTCGATTCATTAATCATACTAGGCCTTTAATAGTTTTTGATACTAAATCTTCAAAATTTAGGAAATTATAAAAATATTGAAAAGTATAATTATTCTCTAGCTCTTTATTTTATTACGAACTAAATAAGAATAAAGAAATAGACGTATTAATCTATGATATTCTTGTAAGTTTCAATTACTATTATACTTTATTTTCAATTACTCTTATTTTACTATCATTAAAATTTTTCTTTATTTCTTTTAATACGCTCTTATATTTATAATTAATATAACATTACGATTATCTACTAAAGCAAGTCAATAGAGGTCAAATAACTAGAATAAAAAAGCTAAAGAGAAAGGAGATCTCTAAGATTTAAACGCTCATTCAATTTGAATAATTAAGATTTATAAGATAGTAATCTTCTAGTCTTTATAATTCTTAATTGGTTTTATTTGCTTTCGATAGAGCTTTCTTATGCTTATCCGATTTATGATGTCTAGTGAGATGATCTTTGCGTTTGGAATCGAATTTACATTCTTCCAATTCACATGTAAACATGTCTGGATTTTCCGCATGACGCGCGTTGCGATGTCGCTTTAAGTCCTTCATGGAAAATTTTCTTGAACTCTCACAGCCTGGTTCTTGGCATTTGTAAAGTCTTTTCTTGTCCTTTTCGTTTTCGATGACATTCGGTTGGGATCCTGTTCCGATAGTGGAATTCGAAGGGTCTGCAACAATGGGGTTAGAGTTGATAGGCTTGAAGGAAGTAGAACCAGAAGTAGAAGATAGGGGAGGATTAGAAGAGCTGGTAGTGTGACGTCTTGCAATCAACCGATTTTCATGTTAACATATTCTTCCAAAAACTTTCAAAATTTTCGCTTAAGTTGGTATTGGACGGCGGAGATAATGAGATGAATTTTGATTGTCGCGAAAACTGAATGCTGTCATCAAGATTAGTTTTTATAAGAACCTATCGCTGTCGTCGTTATTCTTGATGAATTTTTCAACCCTCCTCCTTGATGATATAATATAGCACTTCTCTTTCCTGCACCTCATATATGTATGTGCAATATTGTCTTCGTATTTAACCGCTATCTATGAGATCTAGTGTTGGAGAGCTTTTAATGTCTATAGAGAGATAATAAACGATTTCAAAGCAGCTGGATCTAGAGAGTAGCACACAAGGAATCTAAAAAAAAAAAATCCCCACAAGTTGTTTCTATGAGGATGATGTGGGAGACGGGAAGCCAGAATGAAGAATCGGCATTCACCACTACGCACATACTTAGAGTTGAATATCCATTTTCTTATTCCCTGTATCTGTACATGCATATAGTACATACCAAGACGACTGACCCAGTGAATCCTGAAAATAAGAGGTAATACCCCCGCGTATTTTCTCCATGGAAGACTCATGTTGTAATCGCCAGACCATTATATAACTCTGCCCAATAATCCCTTCAAAAAATTCTCCAAATCATGCCCCTATCCCAGAGTCTACTTTACTTAAGAGCGAAAAAGCACGGGTCTGAAATCGAGAAGGGAAAAAAAGCAAGAGATTGGGTGAGATGTGATTATGAGATGATGTATACCAGATATGTGTGTGCAGTTTCGTTAGTAACTTTATCAGCCGTCCCATCTCATTTCCACTGTCTTTCAACATCTCTTACTGTCGGTCTCTAGTGCTCATTCTGTTTCTAGCATAAACTCCCAGTCCCTGATTTTGAGCCCGAAATTCAAATGCCGATATCTAGAGTATCTGTACTTCGATATTTTATTCACACGCTTGACAGCACTGCATAAACCAGTCTTCCAACTGTTCTGCTTTTGAATCAATGATTCCATCTCGGAATACACCCTAACGAGCTTTTATAAAGGGAGATTTGGGAAATCGAAAGGAGTGGCCTGGATTTCTAGTCTACGAAAGGCAAAGATTTGATTCAATGACAGTGAATATTTGCACAAGCAGAGCCTGCGAGTGAATTACAAAGGTAAGAAGAGGAGTCCGCTCGCCTAAGAGGGGTGTCGAAGCTGTTTCAATTATTGATTTCTTTATTCAGGTCACCAACTTGTGATATCTACTATTCTCCCCATCAAAATACCTCGAGAAATGAAAACTAGATGTCGCTTAAAGCATAGGAAGAGCTGAAGTGTCACCTCGTTCCGCAGACTACTAAGAACTATTCCTCCAGAATAAAATTGCATAGCAAAGAAGCATCATTCTCCCCTACCAATCACAAGCCTCCCCCGTCGCCGCATCCAAGAAACTTCCCGACTGTTCTTTCTTCACCCCATCAAACAACCTCACCAACTGCTCAATACAATCCTCAAACCCCGTAGGCGCTTCTCCCAGCCCCACTCCCCTCGCCGCCTCATTCCCCATATCCGTCTGCACCCACCCCGGATTAAACACCACACTCGTCACCTCCGGAACTTCAAACGAAAGCTTCCTCACCATATAGTTCACCGCCGCTTTACTGATCCCATAAGAAGCAAAAGGTACCCTAATCTGCTGACACTCAGCAATCGAACCCAGCAACGAAGAAATGGTAAAGAAACGCGGATTCGCAGAAGCGAGAAGAAGAGGATGGAAGGCTTGAAAAAGTAACATGGGTGCAATAGTATTGACATCAATATGTCTCCTAATCGATTCCGGCGAGGATTCTAGAACTGGGGTGATGGCATCAGACTCCATCAATCCGGCGTTGGAGATGAGGAAATCGAGTTTGCTGATTCCGTGTGTGGATTTGAGCTCGGAGACGGCGGTGAATGGGTCGGTTTCGGAGGTGGAATCGATTGTAATGGGTATGATTTTGCTGTTTTGGCCGAGGGGGATGCTGGAGAAGATTGAGAGGGAGGAGGAGAGGGTGCGCACGGCGGCAACGACGGTGGTGTTTGGGCGGGAGACGAGCGTAGTGAGGAGACCTTTGCCAATTCCGCGGTTGGCACCGGTGATGAGGTAGGTGGTTTCGGACATGACGAGAAGATTGATGTGATGAAGTGTGGACTCGAATGAGAGAATTGGTCGAAGCTTGACTAAACAGCTATATCGCTTGAATATTGCTTAATTATCTGAAGGATACCAATGAAGTAATTTCAAAGTACTAAAAGCTGGACAACTTATATCCAAAGTGAATTCAAAAACACCAACTCCATCCATCCCTGTTATGTACCAAAATCTCACAGGATCAAAATCAGACTTCCCCCACTGTTGCACCCACCCATCCATACCGATTTTTATACCGATGATTCACACCGATGATTCACACCATGAAAAGTTCCGTCAACACCGCAAATCAGGGCGATGTGCTTGAAATGATGCCTTGTAGACGAAGCCAGATAGGTATCATGTAGAGCCAGCTCAGTTCCTTTTCAGGGAACAAAAATTCTTAAATCAGGCGATCGTGCTCTGGAATCGCCATTGTATCGGTGTTTGTATCAAGCAATTCAAGTAATCTTTTCTCCTTTCTTCTTTTACTATTTACTACTCAGTAAACAGCTCTTCCCAACATTAATATGACATTCCCCACAGTCCGTCAACGAGTGAAAGCTAGACCGGCTCGCCCGGATGTTCAATTGAACATAACATAGATACCCCTACCCCCCCACCTTACCTCGCAGAGCTATCACGCTTGACAATAGCACATCAGGAGACAACCCCTTTCTACATCGCATTCGTATGTAGTATGACAAAATTCGCTTGCGACAACAATACATTGGTCTACTTCGATGTTTCTGTCAATATCCGCAGATGCTTGCTCAGTTTCTTTATTTAAATGTGTATGTATTACTTTGACAACATAATGAAACATCACGACGAAGTCCACAAAAATCATAATAGTTTAGTCATATACACACACAAACATTCTACAAAGAAGATTTAACGAATCATCTCTATTTCAACAATACAAAGAATGAAGACTATATAACGACAGCATTTTCGCATATACCAAGTACAAATGTACCTTGAACAATTCAATTCATCATTGTTGTCAAAAAACTATTGTACCAATCATTCATTCATGTAAACGATATCTGCATCACCCCCATCCAAAGCCTTCAACCGGTCGCATATAAACATTGCTCCTTTTCATTTTCCGCATCGAGCTTTCCAACTATATAACCAACGCCTGCTCTAGATACACCCACATTGATTTGAGCCCCTCCCATGACGCCAAAATTTGTAAACCATGACTCCATCGCTAAAAGTAGCCAATCGACGTAGGTATCAAGCAGCGCCTTGACGACGGTATAGGATCATAACAGTTCGATAGCTTTGTGTATCAGCAAACGTTTTACCTGGTATCACTTTACTATCGTTAAACTCGTGCCAATTGTCGGTCCACCTGTTATTCGCATCTACCCTACGGACCAACGTCCAATAATGTCCAGAATCCATTGATCCACTGTGTTGTACAACGGCATAACAATCGTATAGAAATGGTGGTCTCTGATGCGGAAGAACTCGATCTGAATATCCGTCTTTCTGTGATAGCCATGTGTACTCTGCCATATCAAGAACCAGCGGAAAGTTTACTTGAACATTTACGCGATGGCCCGGTCTGCGATCAGCTATTTGGGCTATCTTGAAAGGAAAGATGAGATAGTCCGGGAGATTAGAAAAGAGCTGTCGTTGGATTTTGGTGCGCATTTGTTTGACACCACATCCATCATCGCAATCCAGTCCTGTTCTCTCTTCGGTCAGACAATACGTCCGAAGCAGAGAGTGCAAATTTTGATTTAACCCTTCACTCGGATTAACCCCTAGATATATTAAAGGAGAGAACATCTCTGAGGTCACACTAGTGTCCTTACAAGTCTGACAAACTATTTCATACATCTTTTGGTTACAGACAAGTTTTGCAAGGGGTGAATTCAACGTTTCAAGGGCCCTTTCATATCCTTCGCGACAATTTTGAGTTCTTGGCAATTCACTTTTCTCCTTTGTAGAAAAAGTTGAGACATCACCTAAGAGCCCAGTCCTGTCACGATGGATATTCTGCTCATCCATGATGACATCAAAGAGCCATGCTAAAAACTCGTTGGCATCATGCTGTCTAGAAGTTCCAAAAGTTGTATCGGGTCTGTGGTCACGTTCACCCATGCGAGTCTGATCAACGCCTATATAACCTTCATGGCCAACGGCGGTTGCATGAACGTATTGCTATAAATTGTTAGCCGGTAAAATTCTGGGATTTTAGAAAGCTTACTTGAAACATTCTTGGAACAATCTCGTCGTACTTTCCACACCACATATGCTGCAGCAAACTGCGCAGAGCACGAGTCATCAACAGCATCGGGGGGCTATCTTCGCCCGGCTTTTTCGGAATTTCCGGAATGCAAGGATACTGGAACTTAATAAACATGTTCCTTATTGCTGGCGAGGAACCAATGGCCTGAACAACGGCATTCATGTAACAGAGACCACCTGTGATGTTTCTCAAACCACATAGACCAGGGTCTATTGAGGGTGGGGCGCTGGAATTTCCCCCTGTCATGGCATAATTCTTATATGGTGTCTGTTCGAAAATGCCATTAGATCTCTGTCTTGGTAGAGCTGGTGGTGGACGAGTTGGCGGGGCTGAAATTTTTGATCCATCATAGAGAGGCAATGACCTCGGCATTGATGGCGAGGCCATGGATTGCTTGACTGATGGAAGCTCTGGGTATCTCCTCATAAAGTCATCAGTAGTTCTGGCATAATAAGATTCGTCCATAGCAGAATCCTGAGCAGGTGACTCATCATCAGAATTTTGTTTTAAAGCTTGATCCCATTTCTCTTCCTCTGCCGCTGATAAATTTCGTAATCTGGGTGTTGTTCTCTTCGCGGCTAAGCCTCTTCGAGCTTCACGTGTAATAGAAACTCGACCCAAACCTTGATGGTCATGTTTCTTGTTTCTGACCAGAGATTTATTGCCAGGGATTTCGCTCTTTAATACATTCGGCCCAAAGAGGTCTATCCAAGAGTCTAGACCACCAACGAGTAACATCGGTCGTCGCTTTAATCGATGATCGTAAGCATGATCGTAGATAATTTTACTGAAATGTTGCAAATGATTAAGAGGTTCGCCTGGAGCATGTTCTGTGTTTATTGGCATCGACGATTGATCGTAATAGACTATCAAGTCAAATATATGCCTCTGATCGTACAACCTTTGTTCGGATTCAGGAGATAAAACAATTCCCTCCCCAAGATCTTCTGCGGACATATCTTTTCGTAGAGCTATAGGTTCAATGCAGATAATTGATGAGGCCATGATATGCCCCTCATTGAATTCTTCTCTGCTTCGAATATCCACAATTAAGATACTCAAAGTTTTAGAGCCCATTTTGAGAAAACCATGAAGCTGCTCGGCAGTAATGGTTGTGGTGTTGGGTATTGATGGCTTGTCAATCCGGGTTTCAGGTTCAGGATGACCATGATCAAATGTGTAATTATTGACCTCAGAGTTTGAGAAATAATCGGTTGCATCGTCAACCACGATTCGATTGCGAGTAACTTTCGTGACCGAACTAGAATGCTCTCTTTTTCCGTTAAAGTAGGAAGACCCTCGAGACAACATTGGCGGTTGACTGTTAGTCGAAACCACGTCTGTACTGCGTGCTGGACTATAGATTGCATCCGGCATTCTTGGCATCATGGGAACACTAGTATCCATGTCAAGGATTGGCTTTTCTGTCTTGAGAGTTGCTGGACTCATTGGCATTTCTCTTGGGCCCAGAGGCCGCAATATACTCGCATTTTGCTTGTACTGCGATGTCGAATTGGTTGGTTTTTGATCTATTGTGGTTTCATCTGGAATAGTAATTTGTTGGGTTCTAATCCTAGGATCTTGAGTAAGATTTATAGCATTTGGACTCCTCAAACGGGCAAATCTTGCGGCCAAGTCACTCTCGGATGAGTTGGGCAGACTGGACGATATGCCATTTGCTGTTTGTATCGAATTGCCATGAAGTCCTTGTGGTTTCGGTTGTATCACTGGCTTTTGACGGGTTTCAATCTTTCTATTGCTTGCGTTGCTATTAACATCGGATATGGCTGGCTTTAATGCAATGCTATTGGTATTCCCAGGAACAGATTCTCCATTGTATGGAAGTAAACTAGACGGGCTGACTCCAGTTCTTGTATTATCCTCCTTGATTATTTTCTTGACTTCCTCGAATCTATTATGTTGTGTATTGAGTCGTTTCTGCAAGCCAGCGTATAATCGGGTGTAATCCGACCTACTCCTTAGATCTGGATAATGCGGACTCTGAGGAATGTATTCCACGGCTATTGTAAAGGCTATGATGTACTGTTGAAGAGCTAAGTCCAGGCGTTTAAAGTCTAGGTATGTTTCCGCATGTTTTGCAGCTTCTTCGCCAGCTTCCAGCAATTTTCGTAACGAGGACTGTCTATCGACAAGTGGTTTCGCATTCACCAAATCGTCTAGATGTGGCAGTACTCGACCACTGCCACTCAAAGTTCCCATGCCATTAACGCCATCTTTCTTTATATTGTTTATTGGCCCAGTTCCATTGATTGAAGTGGTTCGCAGGTGGGGGCCACCGACGGCCGCTGGACTCATGGTTATAGATGTTCAAAATGCCGCTGGAGCATTCTGTTCTATGATGGAGGAGCTAGATGTCGAATTAAATTAAATCGTATTCTTTTAAGTGCTGGGTGGTTGAAAGGGAGACGGGAAACGACAAGAAATGTTCTGGGACCCGATATACGTGAACGGGGAATGTTCAAAGAAAGTTGTATAAAGAAGATCAAAGAACAGATCGATCCGAAGACAGAGATGCGTTTATCGAAGGTATTGTCGTTACTTTTTGTCTTTATTGTTGCTTTGCGCCACATACATTCTTCGATGGCTTGAATTCCTTATGCATCAAGTATGGCGGAGATCCGTGGACATTAGAGGATGTATGGTTGTATTTCGTCGGTACCTACGTAGTAGGTGTGTATAGTGTAATCTTTATCGATAGTGGGCGGTGAGTGGCATTTGTTACTAAGTATAGTCCGTTTATTGGGATGGGATTGCCGGTGTTTCCACGACTTACGAATTATACATCGATATCGCAGAAATGAAGGGGACTTTTGCCCATGAAGTCCGTGAAGCTCTCCTGGTGGTTAGAACGAAGTCAATGTTTCTATCGCGGTGTCGAGAGAGAAAGGGAGAGAGTGCCGTGTGTGTGTATGTGTATCTAGGACTGTATCTATATGACGAATCACGTGGACGACTTGAACTGTGCAATGAATGATATGATGTCTACCTATCCAAAGGTACTAGGTAGCCCCTAGTAAGTGTGCATTTGCCGCATTGAAATTGAATCATAACCAAGGTGAGAGTATCAACACCCAATAAACTCACCCTCATGATGCTCAGCACGTGCCATTGAATGCCCATCCCGAGCCATCGTAGGTATTTCTTGTGCATCGTACATACAAGAGCTGTCTAGCTTCATTAGTCATTTGTTTTAGAGCCACCCCACCCCCATTGATTCAACCGTCACATTTACGACCAGTTCCGCATAACATGAACTTTACAATCTACCTCAACACTCCGTACAAACATCTTCTTTACTGCAAACCCCTAGCTACATACTAGGCATCGACCTACTACATGAGGATTAATTTAATCTCATTCCGCATCAAACATTAGAGTGTTCTATCGGAGAAGGCTGAGCCATCACACAACCATTTACGACTTCGTCCTTCCGAAGCAGCCTTTTCTAGAAATCACGAATACCTGACCATCAAATCTATAACACCTGTCTCTGTCTGAAAGCCAAGCTTCGGGCATAGTAACAGTTTCTTTCGAAGTCGCCAAGATGATGGCAGGATGGTTCGCATCCAACTCTGCTTTGGATGAGCAGATTGAAAAGGCTACCAACTCTTCCTTGTTAGTCCCGAATTTCATCAAGAAGAGGGGGAACACTGCTAACATCAATCAGAGAAGATATCGCACTCAACCTCGAGATTTCCGATGTCATCCGTTCCAAAACTGTACGCGCAAATGAAGCTATGCGATCGCTGAAAAGGCGCATAGGCAACAAGAATCCCAACTTTCAACTGAGTGCACTAAATGTACAAACAATCAGGCTCCATTTATTGATGAATCTTTACTAATCATGGTTACAGCTCACGGATACCTGCGTCAAGAATGGCGGTTCGCACTTCCTTGTCGAAATTGCATCGCGAGAGTTTATGGATAATTTGGTTTCACTTCTCAAGGCATATGGCGGGGCTGCAGTTAATGACGACGTCAAGAACAAAATACTGGAGCTGATTCAGAGCTGGGCTACAGCAACCGAGGGTCGCAGCGAACTGTCTTACATTGGAGAGACCTATAGAGCGCTACAAAGAGAGGGGTTCCGATTTCCTCCCAAGACTGATGTCGCAAGTAGTATGCTGGATAGTAGTGCTGTGAGTAGATCATTCCTCCCCCGTAGACTTTTATTGACCTGTTACAAGCCACCAGAATGGATAGATTCGGATGTCTGTATGCGATGTCGAACATCATTTAGCTTCACAAATCGAAAGCACCATTGCCGAAATTGTGGCAATGTTTTCGATCAACAATGCTCAAGCAAAACCCTACCCCTTCCCCATCTTGGCATTCTACAACCTGTTAGAGTAGATGACGGTTGTTACATAAAACTTACCGACAAATCTTCCAAGGGTCCTACATTTACCAATGAACGATCCCCTACGCACGCATCCCACCACAAACACAAATCGCATGCATCCATGCAACCTCGAGACGCCCGGGTAGATGACGGTTTTGATGAAGATCTCAAGCGAGCTTTGGCAATGAGTCTGGAGGAGGTCAATGGTCACTCTGGGGCTGGCTATGTTCCACAATCGAAACTTCAGCCTGTACCAGAATCCCGCGAACCCCCAAGTAAAGGAGTTGTAACAGACGCAGGCAAGTCTGGAGAGGAAGAAGATGACGATCTAAAAGCGGCGATTGCAGCATCACTGGCCGATATGGAAGAACAGAAGAAAAAGCATACAGCTACCATCAAGGAGCAGTCCACTATTAATCCGAACAACTCTTCTACAGGCCATCTCAGTCTCCCAAAGAACGATTACGAACTCACCCCTGTTGAGGCAGAAAACATCAATCTCTTCTCCACCCTCGTAGATAGACTACAGACCCAACCGCCAGGGACAATTCTACGAGAGCCTCAAATCCAAGAGCTTTATGATAGCATCGGTACACTTCGTCCAAAATTGGCCCGCACCTACGGAGAAACAATGAGCAAGCATGGTTTGTGATTATATAGTATTTTATGTACTCTAGCTAACATTTCGTAGATGCTCTACTTGATTTACACGCCAAGCTTTCCACTGTTGTGCGGTATTATGATCGTATGCTTGAGGAACGTTTGTCAAACACGTATAACCAACACAGCATTGGGGGTTATAATCTTCCCCAGCAGGCTGCTGGACCTAGCATGTATCCTTCTATTTCTTCTAATGTACCCAATGGAAGTGGAGGGGCAGAAAGCTTTTATACGGGCAATTCTCAACGAGAACCTTATGCACCGCCCCAATCCACATACTCCTACCCTACTGGTCAACAACAACACCCTGCATACAACAAAAGGTCTTCTGTTTCCGATATCAATTATCCTACACTGGATCAGCGTAACGAGAACTATCCCCAACAAGGTCATCAAATTCAACACCAACATACTGGTAACTGGCAAACGAATGAGATTGCTCCTCAATACTCGGCTCCGTCGGCCCCCTTTTCGCCCCAACAGCAACACCAGCCCCCTGCCCAGGCTCAAACACCTCAAGGTGTTCCATCTCAACCTCCTACAAATTTTGCACCATCGGAGCCAACTAATATAACATCTACAGACCCTAATGCGGCGACTTACTATGGTGCTCCAGTTTCTCATCAAACCCAGCCAGCACAGGATCAATCACAATCACAGTATTCAGTCCAATCACCTTCTCAGTACCCGCATGCACCATCACCTCAACAATTTAACCATCAACCACCAAACGCCCAGGAGCCATCGTATCCTGCTCCTCAACAGCAACCTCCATACTGGCAATCACAACAACAGGCTCCAGCGCCTCAACAATCATGGCCTGCGCCTCCTGTATCAAGTTATAATGGATACTCTCAAGAATCGTTCCCCTCTGCGCCACAAAATGTCCCGCAGGCTAAGGTAGTGGAAGAGAGTCTCATAGATCTTTGAGTTCATTCAAAGAAGCGAAGCGTTTTTTGGGCCGAGTCACGTCTATAAATTTCTCAGTATCTCAGTCGGCGGAGTTCATTTCGAGGCTGGAGTTAAAAGATATCATGGAATCGAATGAATTTACGGACATCATATTCCCGGGGGAAATTGTATACTTACATTGATAGTGTAATGAGAACTGTCTTTAATTTGTGATTAGAAACATCGTCTAATTCGCTTGAAAATACTTGATATTTTCATCACATTGAAAGCAAATAACTATGTAGACGTTCCTCTTAGCGCGACAGTAAAATCTCTGACTTTTCTGAGATCATCGTCTTTGACTATATAGGGTTCATTGCTAATAAGCAGATCTATATGTCCGTCTACTATTACTATTATGTGCTAAGCTTTCCTGGTACCTGTCTACCCTACCCAGTAACTATCTAGCTGTGTGTACACCACTCTATGGTCTATCTTGAACTTTGTAATAATACACGCCATCCATCCATACATTGCTAACTCATTTTCACGACGCTATCTTGATTAGTATCAGGAAGATTCTGGCAGGTATCTACGCACTAATGAACATTCGAAACATGATACTAGTACAAGTAGACATTCCCTCCTTGCCTATTTCGGACGATAATAGTTCAGAGCCCGAGCTTTGTTTCTTGATCTAGAGGTGACTAATCAAGCCCCTCGCGCACTGCTAGTACTAGCTTCATCAATGACGATATCGAACCCCACGGCCATTGGAAACCTTTACCATAATTTATTTTCCATCTCATACATAAAAACTCACTCACCACGCACTTTTCTCTCAAACTCTTCTTAATAACTTTCGATTTCTCACCGATAAGCAAATCTTTGATCACATTTACAATCATACAGGTCGCATACATATAATTCTCGATATCCAATACAAGATGTCTCGCCACAAGTTTGTCAAAGCAATGGCGCTCGATTATGATGACGCAGATGACATTTACGAAGAAGATTACGGTGAGGAGGAAGCTGGTCAAGGTATGAATGAGATCTTTGCACATTTCTGACTGCCTTTTCGCAGACATTGGCTAATGCGCATTATAAGAACTGAGCGAAGAAGATCAAGAGCAAATGCGAGAAGGAGCAATCAAAGTACGCGAAATCTTACCGGCCGACTCGACCAATTTCACGGATAAGCAAATACAAGAAGCCTTATGGCATTATTATTACGACATAGAAAAGTCAGTCACATACTTGCTCGGTACTTTAACGCCTAAAGTTACCAAGAAAGCTGCTGGAAAGAAAAGTTCTGGTGAGTTAATTTCATTACGCCTTGAAAGTTTTTCGGTGTTTTTTTTTTTTTTTTTGCGTTTGGTCTTTTTTTTGTCGCATAAAAACACATACATTACATGGACCGGAGGTGGGTTCCTCGTCTTACCCTTTGCTGCCCCCTTTTTTAATGTGACTCTTAGCTAACACTAATTATAGATATCTACAATGGAGATTATTCTTCCCTAGCACATACTACAATCTCGTCTGCCAAAAACTTCTTTGCCGATACGCCATGGCTCAATATACCTCCTGAACGTCTTGCAAAATTCACACCTCCACCACAATATCCAGGCGGGCTTTTGGGAGGTTCTTCTGGAGGTGCTCCAAAGATGTCAAAGTTACAGGCATTAGCGGCGGCACGGAAAAAGAAGGCACAAGAACAGCAGAGTTCGGCCTTGGAGGTCGAAAAGCCTATGGCCAATCTCTCTCTAGACCAAACTGGTGGTGGAAGTGGAAGTGGAAGCGCAACGGAACCGCACGATGACAAACCTACACTAAGTAGCAGCGACTCTTTATCCAAAGATGCGAAACATGGAGGATTTCCATTGAGGAAACGCAAAGATTCCAACCCTCACGAAAAGGTTCTCAAGCCACAACCAACATCCAGGGGCCATAAGACAGAGATTGAGCCCGCAGTTGAAGAATCCTCTCCTGTCTACCAGGCTAGCCCATCTGCTTTCGCTAGCACCATGTTTCAAACTGCAAGCGCAAGTCCGAGACGCCCGCTGGAGAACAATTTTACCATGCCATATACTTCAGAAGTCCTGATCATGCCAGCTAACCCCTTTTCAGGACCTAGTCCAGACGACGTTGTCATAGCAGCGCAGTCGAAAGGTTCGGTACTTTCTGCGACATCAAAGAAATGAAACTAATCATATAGTAGCCGCTGGTAAAGGAAAAAAGGGACCGTCAAAAGGACCAGCAAAAGTAGAGGGGTCAACTGAAGTTGAAACACATAAGATAAAGAGCAAAGATTTAGATGTTTTAGCAGAATTCGAGAAAGCCAAAAGTAAAAATGCTGCGAACTTTGTAGTTATAGGTATATCAATATTATCAAGTCTTTACTCCGATTTCTAACCTTGACAGGTCATGTTGACGCCGGAAAAAGCACTTTGATGGGTCGTCTGCTTTACGATTTAAAAGTTGTAGATCAAAGAACAGTAGACCGTTATCGTAAAGAGGCAGAGGCAATGGGCAAATCTTCATTCGCTCTTGCCTGGGTTCTGGACCAAGGAACGGAGGAAAGAAGCAGGGGAGTAACAATCGATATTGCGATGAACAAGTTCGAAACCGAAAAGACAACATTTACAATTCTCGATGCCCCTGGTCACCGCGATTTCATTCCGAATATGATTGCTGGAGCAAGTCAAGCAGACTTTGCTGTGTTAGTAATTGACGCCAGTGTTGGATCTTTTGAATCGGGATTGAAGGGACAGACTAAAGAACATGCATTATTGGCTCGAAGTATGGGTGTTCAACGGATCATTATAGCAGTCAACAAATTAGATACCGTCGGTTGGTCACAAGAACGTTTTGATGAAATCTCACAACAAGTTTCTGCTTTCCTTACAGCAGCTGGATTCCAAGAACAGAACATCAAGTTCATACCGTGTTCTGGCCTTCATGGTGATAACATCGCAAGAAAATCAACAGAACAAGCAGCGGCATGGTATACAGGACCAACTCTCGTGGAGGAACTCGATCATTCTGAGCCAGTTACCAGAGCACTGACCAAACCCCTTCGCTTAACCATCGGCGATATCTTCCGCGGCGGCGTCCAAAATCCATTAAGTATATCCGGACGTATCGACGCCGGCTCTCTTCAAGTTGGCGATCAATTATTAGCGCAACCTAGCAACGAAAAATGTTTCATTAAAGGCCTCGAAATCGATAACGAACCGGTAGACTGGGCAGTCGCGGGCCAAATTATCACAATCCATCTTAGCGATATCGACCAAGCGCATCTCAAAATCGGCGATGTGCTTTGCACACCTAGTCAACCGATCAGTAACATCAAAACTTTCACAGCCAAGGTTCTGGCATTTGAATTCTTGACGCCAATGCAAGTTGATGTTCATAGGGGTCGCATGCATACTGCGGGTAAGATTAAGGAGTTAGTGGCGGTGTTAGATAAGGGCACGGGGAAGACGATGGGGAAGAAGAAACCGAGGATTGTTAAGCCAGCGCAGGTGGCAAGGGTGATTGTGGAGTTGGAGGTCCCGGTGCCGTTGGAGGCGCCTGAGAGGGTTATTTTGAGATGTGATGGGGTGACGGTTGCGGCGGGATTGTTGGAGTAGATGGATGGTGGGAGGAAGGATGGAGGGTGAGTATAGGCAAAGGGGGGAAGGGCGAGAGATTTATAGATTGAGGATTAGGTTCGCTATATATGTTTCTTGTGTGAGGAAGGAAATTAATATAAATGCTTTCTATATAGAATCTTGGGAATATACACGAGAATGACATAATAAAATACATATTCCATATTTCGTCTTTATTACCAAAAATATACTGAGCTTGGCATGTTATCCCTTTGTTTCATCTTATTGTCCATGATTATATCTGTGATTATCTAGCATCCCCCTTTTCGACATCAGTTTCTATTCGCGAATGAGCCATACACTTCACTTCCTCGCGACAAATTTCACACATGCTATAGGATTCTACAATTTTCGATGTCATCACATCGAATCTAATCCAACCATACCCGCTCAGAATAATAATTCTAGAGCTCTCACCCCCTAGACTTGTGCTTTGGTATCGTAGATGGTGTTGAAAGTTTGGACGAGGTTATGTGCCTATATCACAAGGCTTTTAATTCAGCCAATCACACTCATTCCAAAAATCGAATTCACGTGAAAGGAGCATAGAAATGTTTTGTTGCATATCTGATTATCAGCGACCACAGGGGGACAAAATTGGCGAATATTGAATCTTGATGATACAATTGGTCAACTTAAGATGGCTAGACTAACGATAATTCTCCGTACCTAGCTTTAAGGCGGTGCAATTACAATCCTTCAAAACGTCAACCTCTTCTCCCCCTTTTGTTATTTTCAACGGAAAACATTCTTCGGTGCCCATTCTTGGTGCATCTTCTTTGGATTATAAAATGCATTATGGCTGATCGTATATCGACTGAACCTCTTCCCCCCAAAGCAAAGAGGTCTCGGTCTAAATTCAAAAAATCTAGAGGTGCATGCCTCACTTGCAAGTATGTATTTTACACATTACATTACGTTGCATTTGCTGTCTTTCTCAACGCCATACTTTCCCCCCCGTTGATTATCATGATGAGCAACATTGGTCCGTGTTACTGAGCGGCCTCAAGAACCGCATCATGGCGACTACCAATTGCACTTTGTGTACCTCTGATCTCTAATTCTCCCACGTTGGCAGTTGCAAGCCCCCAAGCACAATTTCAAGGAAAAGTCGGCTAACTCCAACTCAAGAATCCGACATATAAAATGTGACGAAGGGAAACCAAAATGCATAAGATGCAGCAGCACCGGTCGAATCTGCGAATATCACAATCCTCAAGATGAAGCCATTGTGCTTTCGCAAAACCACGCACAGAGTCGCGTCACCATTCTTCCAGGACTCGGTTCGACTCGCAGCAGTAAAGAACATCGATACTTTGATCAATTTCGTCATAGAACAATGTATGGATTGATGGGTGTCAATCAAGATTCCGAATTCTGGCGTCGAATGATATTACAACTCAGTGAAGCTTACCCTGCGGTTCTTCATGCTGTGATTGCCATTTCGGCGTTGCATGAACATTTGTCTAGACCTTCTGCTGCCACCGAGCGAGTGTATCTTCAACAATATAATAAATCGATCCGATATATTCGTTCCCTTGAATCTGATGACAAAATACAAGTAACATTAGCTTGTTGCATAATATTCGTCTGTTTGGAAAATGCACAAGGCAATCATGAAAGGGCACTGGAACATCTGGAGAATGGGTTGCGGGTATACAATGTATGGGCACTACAAGATGTTCGACCAGCGGTAAAACAGGCCCAAGAAAATATTTTAGAAATAGTCACTCGGTTCGATGTCCAAGCGACTTCATTCTGGGATTCTCGCAAGCCACTCTTAGTTCCCAATGACAATTCCAACGAGCCAGAATGTGGAGATCGATTCCCTAGTCTCCACGCCGCAAGCATCGCACAGCAATACTACGAACTACGCGTTTTTTACGTTCTCACAGCCGTTTCTCCAAAGACATCTCGTCACGAGCGGCCTGCTAATTTCGAAGCCATGTTTCCACATCGTACTAAACTTCTCCACTCCTTTAATATCGGTATGTTAAATTGGAAACGCGCTTTCGATGGCCTATGCCACGCGGACGCTCATAAGTGGAACTCTTCTGAAATCCATCGAGGTCTTCTCCTCAAACTCCATTACCAATCGCTCTCTCTCGTCGTCGATCTCCGCGCCAATTCAAGAGTAGAAACAGATCTGTTACCTGCATCTGAAACCCAACGCTTTCAGGCTATTATCGATATTTCTCGCTCTGTGATCCTACATGCAACATCAATGTATAATGATGACTTCCTAACAGCAGATGGAGGAGTTATTGCTTCATTATATTTTATAGCCATGTCGGCTCCAAATCCCCATTTATATGAACAGGCGATAGAGCTTCTGAAAATGGTGAAGAAAAAAGAGGGATTTTGGCAAGCGTCGGCCGTGTTAAAAGTTGCAGAGAAGGTGGCTGAAAGGAGGAGAGAGGGGACGGGGGACCACTTACATGGGGGTGTATTGAAATTGGCAGAGTTGGCGGACGTTAAATTTCGGACTGAGTTGTTTCCGGAGAATGAGGAGCTGACGGAGAGGGAAGCGGGGCTGGCTTATAGGTTGGAGAGCGACCGGGGATTCGAGGATAGCGGGCTGGCTGGTTCTGGGGTTGTTCAGGAGATCGCAAAGGAGGTTGGAATGCCGACGGTAAGTTTTGAAGAAATCCCGTTTGGAAATGATGTATCTTGGGAAGCTCTCTCATAGATCTTGTAGTCCCTAGGAAAAGAAAGACGGACTATATGGCGCATTTCATATAAGTGAGTAGTCCGCACTAAGAGAATGCGAGTTACTCATTTTAGATAGGTAATGTATGTCAGATAATAAAATCTCTAGATCCATACTCTCTCCCTCTACCTCACGACTCAAGGTTTGACACCCAAACTTGACTTGCTTGAAGTCAACTAACAAGTGGCACAATACGATGTCAGATTGCAATATCATCAAGATCAAGATGATATCAAAATAATGGTGGAAGAACAGCAAATCACGTGAGAGAGAAAGCACACACACACAAGGTCAAAATTTCAAAATACTCAATTCTTTTTGTATGAATGACGCCCCCAATGGATTACAGTGCATAGCTCTAAAGCCTTTTTTGCCTACATGTACCTTCCCTTTAACATAGGTCCATCCATCCGAACCAATCAAAGAAAAAAATCATCACAAAGTGCAGTGTATCAATTCCGTATCTAGACCTTAACTAACTACAACTCATCGTGGCCCTCTGGCTCATCATCACCACCTGGTCCACCAGCTCCGCTGTACAATTTGCTGGTGATAGGATAGGCGACATTGGAGAGTTTCTCCTTCTGTTCTTCGAAATCCTCGGCGTTTGCTGTGGCAGCGTTCTCCTCGAGCCATTCAGTGGCTTCCTTGACGGCATCCAAAATCTAAGGGTATGATTAGCTTGAAATAAATTGATAGTGAAGTAATGGATAACTTACGGTCTCCTTGTCATCCTCATCAATCTTGCCACCAAGACCCTCATCGTCGTTGACTTGGTTCTTCAAGCTGAAAGCGTAGTTCTCAAGACCGTTACGGGCCTCGATGCGCTCCTTGGTAGCCTTGTCCTCATCGGCGTACTTCTCAGCTTCTTGGACCATACGGTCAATTTCTTCTTGAGTAAGACGTCCCTTGTCGTTGGTGATGGTGATAGACTCAGACTTTCCAGTACCCTTGTCACCAGCGGTAACCTTCAAGATTCCGTTGGCATCAAGCTCAAAGGAAACCTCGATTTGTGGGACACCACGTGGTGCTGGTGGAATACCAGTCAACTCGAATTTACCGAGGTTGTTGTTACTAAGAATCTCGTTAGAATCATATATTTCTGAAATGTATAGATGAGCTGAAACTTACTCCTTGGTCATGGTACGTTCTCCCTCATAGACTTGGATCAAAACGACTGGTTGGTTGTCGGCGGCAGTGGAGAAGATTTGAGATTTACGGGTTGGGATGACAGTGTTTCTTGGGATCAACTTGGTCATGACACCTCCAGTAGTCTCGATACCAAGGGTCAATGGGTTGACATCCATGAGAACAATCTCCTCAGTACCTTCCTCTCCGGACAAGACACCACCTTGAACGGCGGCACCGAAAGCAACAGCCTCATCAGGGTTAATACCCTTGCTGGCCTTCTTACCTCCGAAGTACTCCTCGATGAGTTCTTGGACCTTTGGAATACGGGTAGAACCTCCGACCAAAACGATGTCATCAACTTCACCCTTCTTGACCTTAGCGTCCTTAAGGACTTGTTCGACAGGCTTGAGGGTCTTCTTGAAAAGATCAATGTTGAGTTCCTCGAACTTAGCTCTGGTGAGAGTCTCGGAGAAGTCGTTGCCATTGTGGAAAGCTTCAATTTCGATACGGGTGGTCTTTTGGGAAGACAAAGTACGCTTAGCCTTCTCAGCCTCACGCTTAAGTTTACCCATGGTCTTGAGATCCTTGGTGATATCGACACTGTTCTCCTTGTTGTACTTCTTGGCGAAGTAGTTGATAACTCTTTGATCGAAATCTTCTCCTCCCAAGTGAGTGTCACCGGCAGTAGAAAGAACCTCGAAGACACCGTGGTCAATGGAGAGAAGGGAAACATCAAAAGTTCCTCCACCAAGATCGTAGACGATGATTTGACGTTCACCTCCAGTCTTGTCCAAACCGTAAGCAATAGCTGCGGCGGTAGGTTCATTGACAATACGGAGGACATTCAAGCCGGCAATGATACCAGCATCCTTAGTAGCTTGTCTTTGGTTGTCGTTGAAGTAGGCTGGAACAGTAACAACTGCGTGGGTAACAGTCTTTCCGAGGTAAGATTCGGCGACTTCCTTCATCTTTCCAAGAATCATGGCGGAAACCTCCTCAGGAGTGAAGGTCTTCTTTGCTCCTTGGTATTCAACTTGTACGGAAGGCTTGCCATCCTTTTGGACAACATCGAATGGGAAGTGCTTCATGTCACCTTGAACATCCTTGTCGTTAAACTTGCGACCGATCATACGTCTGAAAAGGACACCTGTCAGTGTTGAAAACTAGTGAATCAGATGCAATTGAGAACTTACTTGACATCGAAAACAGTGTTTTTTGGGTTGGCAGCAGCCTGGTTCTTGGCTGCATCTCCGACCAATCTTTCTTCATCGGTGAAGGCGACATATGAGGGTGTAATTCTGTGTCCTTGATCGTTTACCAAAATCTCAACTTTGCCCTTTTGCATCACACCAACGCAAGAGTAAGTAGTTCCGAGATCGATACCAATAACTAGATGGCAGAATTGTTAGTAAGAGAGATTCTTCCTGGGGGGGGGCAAAGTGTGGTAAAAGCTTACCTGTGCCATAAGATTCTTGCAGAGGGTCCTGATCGGACTGTGCATGTGCTGTTTGGAAGAAAGCGAGGGGAGAGAATAAAAGTACAAGGTAGAAGATTGCAGACAACCCTACAAAGAGGGAAGATCTGTTTCCACTGGCCATGATGATATGTTTACCAAGATGGTTTTTGGGAAAGATTGTGTGTTGTAGAAAGAAATCTATTCTTGAATGTAGAATGTAAAAAGGAAGAGAAAGGTGGGAAGAAGTCGACTTTATTAAAGCTTTCTTGATGAAATGGAAATCTGTCCCAAATGAACATTGGGGTGTGATGATTGGTTCGGTTAGGTGATAGGCACGGAAAATAGTTAATCCGAGTCACTTATCGCAGATAATGGAAGAAGCTTGTAGAAAAGGACACACTTGCAGCTTCTGAAGAATAACTTTAACGTTAAATATAAGAATCATTTATTATTCATCATGCACCCCAAATGGAGTGGATGAAAGGGATGTATATGGATCCAGAAGTGTATCAGCTACGACAAGGCATTGACATGGTGGAGATCTCCCCATCTCCTACTCATTGTTGAGGCATGAGGAGTAAGGAGAGATATATACACACACATATCCATATCTATACATGCCTATGTATATCGAGGCGAGGGCACTTTACATAGGTAGTTGAGGACACTGTACATCGGTAGTTAAGGACACCTCGCATAGATGCTTCACATTACCCGGTACAATACTACCAACATACACAATTAGATTCTCGAAAGCATAGTACATGGTGTATTTATATGACGACGTGTCATCACAGTAAGGTTTTCTTTTGGTGGTGTTTGCTTAGCAGTATCACTGGCATTAACATGGCATTGTTTGGTAGATGAAATCGAAGCTAGATCGATTGGCTTCGGCTTACATTTCCTCTTGTGTGAGACGCCCATTGATTATCTCTCATTAGTCGATTTCGAAAGGGCTATGGAATGGAATCAAGCAGTGCCATCTAGCAATTTCTACCAATGTCTCGAGTTGTTAAGCCATCTACAAAGTACGTCGTCGTGTATGGTGGATAGCTTCTCACAAGATATCACCCCTCACTATGACGCAAACCCCATATAATAAAGAAGAGCTGACCTACCGTACCCGTTCCGTTGACCCTTACAGATTCTACGGAGAGCGATGTGTATGTAATTACCTAGGTAACTTGGATTTCAAAGCGCTCGGTTCTTGTACCTATAATGGCTGATCTCTGCCTGACATGTGATCTGGTCACGTGTGTTGGCGCACGAGTTCGAATCACAATGATTCGTGACACTCACGTGCCATTCAATTGATCAATGGCAAGTCATCGGAGTCACAGGCGAACATTCCAGCGTCCTTTATATTACTCTGTGATTATGTAGAGAACTCAAACACCACCGTACATTGCCTCTCAAGTGTTGTTTTCACGTTTTCACCTCTTCCCCTCCTCATCGCCAAGATCCAATCTCACAAATGACACCTAGATCCCATCGGAAATCTTTCTATTTATTAATAAGTTGCATATAAATCTTAGACATGAAGTGTCAGCTCTCTACCTAAGTGATTGAGGTAAGCATTGCGAAGATCTGAGCTATCAAAATTTCGGAATACAACATACAAGATTTATGTAAGATCGCACTTGTATTGCTTTGTTATATTTACTTTTTCGTGCTTTCTTCATGTGCGGCGTGGAAGAGGAAAGATGTCAACAACGGTGTGTCTACACCAGTGGTAGTACAACCTTATTCAAATCCCTGTTTAGACACACCTGATACTCTAACATGTGTATGTAGCATTCTCACCTGGCTTCTTTTTCAAGCTTATTTCTTTAATTTTGCGACAGAGAGAAAAAGTAACTGATCAAAATCCTCAAGCTATTTCAGCCCTCCAACCCTCCAGCCCTCAAGCCATGTGTCAGGCGTTGATACAACAGATCTACACAATGTGTAATCTGCACATAATATCCTCACAATATGGCTTCGGTGGCTTTTCCCACTACTTGATTTCCCTGTTTAGCTCTAGTCCCCTACTTCAATCATGCTCTTCAGCAGAACTAATTTTCTACAGAGTACCCTGAAATTTGCGAATGAGACAAAGTGGTCTATCCATTGCAGCAATTGTGTGGAGAAAGTGGTGTGAGCAGCGAGGCGAAACGGTGTAGTTCCCCGTCAGTTTAGCTAGCATCCTTTTTTTATTTTTGAAGATACGGGCAGGAGCTGGTCCAGACTTCTCTCAAGGATACTGCTTCTCCACTGATTTCCCCCCCTTTCCCCCCCCCCCACTGCCCCCCCCGTATTCTTCATCTGAAATGACATTGCCATTGCCCGTGCACAAACTGCCTAACGCCGATAGAGTTAAAAGAATATTGTTTATGTCAGTTGTACCCACTTCTACTTGTGTTACCATACGATTTGTACAACTTTTACATCCGGCTCTTAGACCTAGTGGGCTCTTTCTCTTATCATATCTATTATTTACGTATGGAGCGGCTCCCGACTTACAACTTACGACGAGCTTTCCTTGTCGATAGAGGAAAAGCTGTTTACTGATATGAAGAGGTTATATCATATATGAGCTCCACACCGCTAGTCATTTTGGAGTCAAATACGACTACTTCGTTTAGCTGCATTGATCAAAAAGAATCATCCGAAAAATATACTCGGTGTCGGCGTCTCTCATCCGAAAAGTCGGCAAGGTCTTCAATTAGAAATATTCTAATTAATTAATTAGGAAATTAGATCCTTCCTTGCATAAATGATCATAAAAATCACTGTCAGGGGCTTGGGCTTTCCTTACATGCGCTTTGTTCCGCTTGGCGCTCGTGGGTCAAAAATCTTACTTTGAGTAAGGCTGGTTCTATTAGTGTTCTCTGTATATCGAATGGTTTAGCCTGTGTAACCTCTCCGCGGCTGTTTTTAACAGAATCCAAATATTGACAGCAACTCATTAAACTCATATCGCTTCAATCGCTTCAATATAGACTTGTGTTTTTTATCTCGTTGGATGATCTTCGGCCTTTCTGCCCTGCTCTCTGCCCTCGTTTATTCCGCTTACCCTGGCAAATTCGACAACGTTACACTCATACGAAACCCCTCAGCGCTTAAACCAGACTCTGGGGAATTTCTAGGATCTCTATTACAAGAACACACTATTTTGCATGAAACGGAGGCCGAATCAGTAAGTCTGACGACTAAGAATAAAATGAAATGATGCTAAATACATATCTTTACCTCACTCCGCCCGTTGGCAGTAGACTTCCGCTCTCTCTGCTAAACCCGGCCCCCAGTGTGTAAGGATCCTTCTGCCACCTGCGGGCATGCAAATATTGACCCGTAACGGATGAAATGAGCTTCCTAATATGTATAAGTGCGTGGAATCGTATGGTACTGTTCCATTTATGTTGGTGACTGGGGCCGAACCAGCATTTTGATTTGGTTCCAAACCCTCGGGTCTGAAAATCATCACATGATAGTCATCTGCGTTGGAGGGTGTTCCCTGCCGGCTCTGTAAGCATCTTAATTCACTTTAGAAAACCCAAGGAAGAAAATGAGGAAGTGTTGGAAGGAAGAAAGCAGTAGCAAGTGATTGTAAGATCAAAATATACGTTACGAATATAAGAGAACAGAATGCATCGATTCGAACGCGCGGCAGAGAAGCGATGGTGCGGTACTCTGTTAAAGGGTTCACAAGAAGGACAGTGTGGCGGCAAATTGTTTCTTCAATGAAGTAGAGGGGCGGTAAGTTCGGTGCGACTGTATGTCTGTGCTCTTCGATATCAATTTGCTAAACAAGTAGCAGTAGAGTGACATGGGGAGAATGTGACCAATCTTTTATCATAATCCTTGGCTGATGCCCCAGTACTTAGCAGGTTTCATTGGCTGTGGCTTTCATTAATTTCTTCAACGTATGTATGCAAGCTCCACTTCAACCTTTCAAGTGATGCGGGTTACATTTTCACATCATGATAAAAGAGGAGCATCGTTCGAGAATGGCTAGTTGCAGTCTAATACTTGCGTAGGGAATACTACCTGACCTAGCATGACGACTCATCAAATGCAAGATATCAGATAAAGCCCACCAATGGAAAAATGTCTGAAAATCACCACACATTCGCAAGGTTAAACTCAACGCCATACATAAATCAGTCTCAGGTAGCCAATAGTTCCCCTTATCACTTCTTCAAAAACCCAGAGCCATGGTACGTCGCTGCTATATTGCCAAAAGAAGTTTACCTTCGAATCTTTAAATTGCTTAGAAATAATTGTCTCGAAACTACAGGAACAAAATGAGAAAAAATCAAACACACGACTGCGGTATCCAGTCGGTACACATGAATTATAATGCATGTCCTTGTTGGAGAAATTTGCCTCGCCGCTTGATGCCGACATAGCACTGTCTCAGCAAAGCTATCTGGCATTTCTTCTTTTTCCAAGTTGGTTCTCTGTTGGGTTTCTCTCATAGAGCGTATATAAGGTTCTATGGCCCTTCCATAGTTGTGGACATTTATCCAGACCCTGAATTTGTTCATCACTATATTCAGAAACTTTATCTTCTCAGACTTATCCTACTTCTTCTTTTTATCGGCACACAAACAACTTGAGATTATTTAACATTTCCTAGAATACTTATCACAACTAAAATGACAACGAAAGTGGAGTTGTCATTCCAAGAATCCTCAACTGTCATGGGAATTAAATCTGTTGTTAATAACCTTGAACAAGCTATAACTCAGAAAATGGATATCCTTATGCTTTTGAACCCTCCGGATACTGAAGCAAAATCAGAGGAACACTCTGATACCGACATAACTGATTCGAAAATGGATATTGACATTCAACACCAGCCTTCGACCTATGTACAAGAGGTATTCAGCGAACATTCTTCAGAATATTTATTCCAATATCAAGCCAGGCTCGAAAGAACCGAAGCTCAAAATCATGCTTGTCTCAATACTACACGAAGTGGAAGAACACAACTTCCTCCGGCCCCTATTCATAGGCGTCCCATGTCCTTCAATCCGATCAACATCCCCCGGCAAAGATTCACGAACCCCTATCCTTTACCCCCAATCTATTCTCTTCCCGATGACAAATATTACTCTCAACCTTCAACTCATTGTCACCGTCATGACCGCCACCATCATGATCGCCATCAGCTCCCCCGTCGTCGTCACTCCCAGCCGGTCACTTTATCTGACAAGAAGAAGCCTCGGAGCAACAAGGCCTACTCGACTGAAGAGGTCGATTTCATTCGGTACCACAAAGAAGACTTGAACAAGCATTGGCCTGAGGTTCTACTGTGCTTCAGACAGCACTTCAGAGAATATCAAAGAGAGTCAGAGCAATGTCTTTCATCGAGATACTACAGGGATAACAACATCAAGATGTACGATGAAAGCGGCAGGGAAATGCGAGATGAGAATGGAAGGACTAGATATATCTCAGCCAAGGTTCGAAGAAGAGGAACCCCAGCAGGAAGATTAGAAGGAATACCATACACTCTTGTGCAAAAGCATCCAGAGAGAGCCATGAAATATTCTTGGGTCTCGGAACATCACAGGGTTGAAATGAAAAGATTAGCAGAAATTATGGCTGATCAAGACCGAGGTACGTGTTTTTCGCCTCCGCATCCTATTGATACCTGTATATATAGCTCGACATACAGCTAACAACTATTGCAGAAATATTTAACTCGTTGAGAGCTCAGCAGTTGAGAAAGGATGAATTAGAAGGTGGCGCGGTTGATACCACATCAGAATCCGTAGAAGAGTCCATGGATGAATTCAGTGGTTATGAAGGCTCACCGTCACCATCCACCACTAAATCTTCCCCTCGACATTCCCCTTGAGTCATTTTCTCGTTCAATCATCTGTTTTATATAAGCCTCTGGGGGATTTAAAAGCCAGCGGTGTGTTCTCGAAAAGGTTTTTGGGTTTTGGGTCATCTGCTTTTCACGATGTTGGTTCTTGTTTTGTCATTTATTACATCTGGTGTATTGGTATGCTTTACTGCGTGTTTAAAGTTGGGAACATGGATTGATTCCCACGCACATCATGGTATAATGTTAGATTTCTGCTATTTGGTACAAATTTATGACAACGAAATGACTTTAATGATTAGACACAGGCGTCTTTTACAAGCTTCTTGTTCTCCATGATTGTGGTTACTATTAGTGCACACAATGGTATCGTATTTTTGGCAACAAACAAATGGTGGAATCTGGACTGTGAGACAGTCGGAGTGGATTCTTTCATCCTTGTGTATTGTTTGCCATACACCTAACAATGCAAAATTTACAGTGCCTAGGCAATTTTCAATATTCGATAGCAACACAAATTCCTTTTCTGTACAAGGATTGCACAAAAAAGTTCGGCACCTTTCTTCCATGGCTATGAAATTGCATGATCCATATCACATCTCATCATGCAGCAATAACGGCTAGAAACTTTATCGCCGCCAATAGCAACAACCTCAGCACGCTAATTTGCTACCTGGCAAGCTCGAATTCTGTGCTCATAAAGATTGACCCCCATATACCAACTAACAGTGACCGGAGTTTCTAGTCCACCAATATGAAAGTCGGCGATGGCATGTGAATTTGTTCAAAGTTACAGAAATCTGTCCAATGCCCTGCAAGAACCCTGGGCTCATCTCGCGTTGGATCCTGTTTTGTGAACTTGCTGAACAAAATTCGTGGACCCGTTTAAGTCTATTGACCCGGGAAACCGGTTCAAATATTTGGAATTCATTGTAGTAATCAAACCAACAAGCGTCTCACCCTAATCTACTTGCAGTACCCCGGTCTTCGAGAAGATCAAGTTTATCCAGGACCAATTCATCAACTCTTTTCTTTGCTACCTTTGGAAGATCCGAATTGGTTTAGTTGCATATCAACATGTAACGTTCATCCCCAGATTAAGTTCCTTTAGCATCATTCAGTCCAAGCTTCCGGACCGTCGGTTGGATGCTTTCCGGATAAGCACTCAACTTGAAGACAATTTAGCATTCTCTTTACCAGGATCGCTGACAGTCAATATAACTTCTTCTCTTCCCAATTTTAAGTTAATTCACTTCTTTCACAAAGTCAAGTCACACACATAAATCACTCGGACCAACTTTGATCCAATAAGGAAGGTAGTTGGAACTACCGAATTCATATAAATCTGGAATTTGCCGCTTCAATTTCCCATACAGAGACATATACGAACCTCCTGAATAATCCACCATGACTTAACTAACATACTTCCAACTCCATCTGGAACCTCATTCGCCTTATGAAAACGGGATGAATTCACGCTTAAAAGTAGACCCGCTCTTTTAATCAACGACCATTGAATAAACCCACCTAATCTGTCAGAATTTCCAAGTGCATCATTTCTAGTCACCGAGTTGATTACCTCAATCATTTACCATAAACAATTATTATCACTCGTCCAAGTTCATTCTGACCAACAATTTCATGACCATATCTTAGAAGCGCCGCAATAAGCGTCTTTCCTCTAAACTTTGTAAGTCCCGGAAAATCTTACTGCATGGTCGACACACCCAAAATGCAAATGCCGTGCCTCAAGCTTCACATTAGCACCACCATGTAATTCCACCTCAGCCTTCAAACGGTGAGTAAAGAATAGGAAATGCAATTGCGAGGCGGGCTGTGCATCTCGAACAGCAAACACTTGCACAGACCTTTCGTGATCCGTTCCGTCGGGACTTACATCAGCACCACGACCACACTAAACTGTTCAATGCAACATTGCTATTTTACCTCATCTCTCTTGGGCATACTCAGGTTAGTATCGGATACCGGGTAAATGTATCTGCAAATGTAAGAGTGTCACTTTCTGTTAAAATGCAATGTCCAACAGACAAGCTTTCAATGTCCCGATCAAAATATGCATCTGTTCAGTTGGTTCTTTGTGATTGGCCATGAATAGGGGCTAGTAGTAGTGCTTATACAAACTTACCTGGTTCAAATATGCGTCTAAGCGAATGGTAGGGGGTCTCCGTGGCAGCGCAGCTGTTGTTGCTTCTCATGAAGTGAATGAGCATGGGTAGGGATAAGCCGCGTGAAGCTGATATTGTGATTTTGTATTTTTGGCGGGGCTTTGTTTTAGTCTTAAAATTATCATTCGGAGAGAAATTCTGGGAGCTGGGAGAGCAAGAGCGAAGTGTGAACTATCACACGTCTCGATTGTTCTTTCCCTCGTCCTCGGTCCGCTTTCGGGGATTCAGGGAAGTGAGATGAATGGTCTAAGTGCAAATATCCTTGGAGTAGACGATTAGACAAGCCTTTATTGAAGCCCGGCTCAATTGATTGTCTTCAAGCGAGCTTGTTGGTTTGTAAATTTAAGTGATTCAATGCATACCATTACCAGGGTCATTTTAGTTCGAAAAGAAGTTGGCTGTTGCCGTTTACCCCAAGAAGGTATCAAGTACCCCTTTCTTCTACATACTGTATCTGCCGAGTCTTTGATTTCAATCGCGCTAGGAAGGGTTTTAATGAGCTTGAACAACCCTAGCAAGCCCAGATCTTCATGTGGAATCTTCTAGACGCCCAGAAGAACACATCCATGCCAGACGGCGACAACATTTCACAGTCGCCGAATTCGCCGCCGAGGACCAACCTGTCGGAATTTGACCGCCACGCTCGGCTCGGCCACTCCGCTCCCTCATTGTGACACAAATTCGCGCCAGGTCTCCAACAACAGCCCATTGTAGGCTAACTTTACCTCAACTGGCTGAATCAATTCATGCGGCGTAGATTACTCGACAATACCATGCCAACATTCGCTATCAGCGGCTTTGAGAGCCGGCGCAGTAGGCGCTCAAATATTCGAGGGCTGGATATACAACTGTTGTAAGTTTTTGCATGCAGTAGACACGGTATGTTATCTTCGATCACGTTTTATGCCTGCAGACTTTGACAGCACTTGTCTCACATAGAAACCTGTACAACCAGATTGTGAGTTTGGTGATTTGGATGGGCAGTCAGGTAATTAGGGCCAAGGCAATTATCCTAGATGAGTTAGGATTTCGAGCAAGATCACATCCGCAATTGTGAATTGGAAATGAGGAAAATATGGTCATCGAGTTGCAAGGTTAAACCCGGGGTTGTGTGTACGGCGAGGGGCTGGTGATCAGTGATCACCGCGGTGAGAAGAAGATAATTTTGCTAGCAAGAATTCATGAAGATCAACCAAGGTCTTTGTGTCACCTTGAGTGGCCGTAGTGCCTCCGCGGAGTGAAACATCCCATGCTATGTGCTTTTAGTGCATGTTTTGATGGCTTAGTTCATATCAACATGTGTAACCTGAGCATTCTACCCCTCATGGTGTTTAGTTTTTGGGGGTCCGCATTCTATCACCACCTTGTGCCGTCACATACTTGTGCAACAGTTTTGGACTTTCATTGGATTCGTAAATTTCCCTTAAGGAAAGTTATAGGATATAGCAGTGATTTGTGACACTGTGAAGTCTGGACTCGCACAGAAATCAAAAAGCCACAAAAAAGAACTTTGTTGGATGCCTATTCTGAAACGGCCAGAGTATCATCTGATTGAGATAAGGTAGATCACTTGCGAGTCTATTGTCTTTTGGAATTTCAAGAATCATTACTCTTGTTAGACTTTCGTTGCCAGGACATTCGCTGTCGTAGAATACAGTTCAAGTGCGTGAATGCCATCAAGCTAAGTCTGCCTCTAATTGCCGTCCAGATACTCTGCTTACTTGCGTGTATTCTCCTCTAACTCAGCCAACCAAAATCATATCAAACATTAGAATCATGTTTATCATTCATCGAACGTAATAAGAAAGCAGTTAGCTGTCAATTCGACTCAGGTCTTAAGACTATCCTTCGCCCCGTCTCTCTCCAAACACTTCAACGTTACAAGCCAGCCTTATCCATTAAACACCTCAAATCCCTCAACGAACAATTTTCATAGTGAAAACTTTAAATATTATACCTAGGCCAAGGTAATTTTTGCACTATTCTTTGATGGCTCTTCCCATGCATACAATGGCACTCCGTCGTGTAGGAGGAGGTATCCCGATTATTATCGAGTCATCGCTGCGCAATAAAAGATATAAGAGGAATCTAAATACAAAAACACAGTAAGATTTCAATCAGGTTCAAGTAATGAGGTGTCAAACTGCTAGGGACACAGAGGCTCCTTCGTTAACGTCGATCAGACATACCCCGCATCACTATGACTTTGATTCTTTCACAGCTCTCAAACTACACTAGAATCCGTAGGAAACTATCCCTTTGACGAAAATTCACAAAACCTGTAGATGTAATACCATGACTTGTAAATATGAGCGAGATATCTTATTGCTGCATGTGGATCGCGGGGGAAGTGGCCGTCGTTGTTCGGTAGCAAAATTTAAGCTTCGTGATATCTAGCCCAAGTAGCATCAACGTCGTAAATCGTTAAAGTACTATGTGAAAGTGTTTTTAATTCGCATTCCAGCCACTGCCGTACTGAATTCTCTGTTAGTTCTTCTAATTTATTCAACTAAACTGCGCAGGTGCAACACACCAGCCTTCAACACGGCTAATTCACCCCGCTCATCGCATTGTATATTGTTAGATTAACACATTTCAATATATCTAAATACAAATCACTATGATTTTGCTACAAACATACAATAAGCTCATTATTTCACCCAGCTAAGGCTTTGTTAGCAGACTTCCTCTTGCTCGTTTATCGTGTAAACGTTCCAAGACAATTTGACTTGATATTTGACAATAACAAACTTCACATTCTTGTGTGATGAATCTACTTAGGTATATTTACCCAATTGAAAATTGCTCAGCACTTCAATGTATTTCATAGTCTTTAAGGTAGAATAGTCAAACAGATTCACTAGAACCATCATATAAGAATATAATCTATCAATAAATCATGACAAAGGAAGCTACCCAAAGACATTCCTAAACTCTCCATCCTTTAACCCTTAATCCTTAGTCTCATCAATCTTAATTCTTCTGAAACAATAGCCGTAACTATGGCAGCCTTCTCCAACTCCGCAATTTTCTTCTTAACCAGTTCTCCAAATCGAGCTCTTGACCACTCACTTGATCCATAAACCATGAGGATATCTAAATTAGCAATCTTTGACACCCGGGCTTTCATATCGAAGACATTGGTCAACGTTTTTCGGATCCACTTTGCTCCCTCCTCTGTCTTGAAGAATTTGTGCCACAGAGGTCTATTGTCACCTTCCTCGTGAGTCAACACTCTGCCCCTAAGGAGATCCTCGAGAACCGCCTTGCATCGCGCAACTTGCTTCTCGCATGTACCCATGATTTTCACCTCCATGAGTTTCTTGCCAGAATGATCAACACGGTATGAATCATCCAAATGTAGCTGGCAAGAGTTATGTCCGTATATTTGATGAAGAATTCCTTGATTCGTGCGACCGAGTGAATCGACGATGTATCGGGGTATCAAGTATTGCACTTCGATTTGATGACTAACTGTCACCGGAATACTCATGTATGCACCAACCGCGGTAATTAGATGACCATTCATTGCGGCGGCAGCAGCAGCAGCCTCGTGGCGGTGGCGAAATCTGATTTGGAGGGAATGCCAGGAGCCCATGTTGCGATGAATGGGCTGGAATACGGCAAGCTCTCCCCAGGTTGATGCGAGATGAACCAGAGTGTTGATCATGTCGATGGCTGGTACATCCCATTCTTGGGGCCATGTACATAAGATTTCAGTGTAGCTATTTTCAAAATGATGCGTTAGTATGGAGTATATGAAAGTGTGAATGAGATGTACGTACCTCATCTGACAGTCGTGCATGCCAGGTCCTGACAACAACTCAAGATTCGAGGTTTCCGATGCGACCGACCAGTCTACGACTACACGGGACAGCTTATCCATAGCTGATTGATATTCAGTAGGAACATGCTCCATTACAGAAATTTGATTTTCTTCCACGGGTGCAACTACGATCGTCTGGGCAGATTTGTTCGGCGATGAGACTCGGTTGGTATATTGAGCCACAGATGCTTGTTCGGGGTCAACAAAAGATTCTGTTGGTGCTATATATGATGAAGCAGTCGACGCTTCGATAGGAATGCTGGGTATCGTAATGTTGTTACCGCTATTGCCAGGTGCTCCATGAACTGGAGGATCAAGCAAGTGGCCTTGATGACCTTGATCAACAAGTTGAACTCCAGATGCTGGTTGATTACTTGCAAAGGCTGGTGCGTTAGACAATGGTGTGATTAGTTCATTTTCTAGAGCTTCGGACAATGTAGCGACGTTAGCGTTATCAGCTAGAGTTGATTCTGAGTCAAGTTGAATTAGCTTGGCTAAAGTAGATGATTCATCTGAGACGGTAGATATCGAAGTGTCATGCGAGTCATCTACGGGCGATGGGCTTCGAGTTGCAGATCGGACTAGCTCGGAATCATCGCTCATTGGAATGGTGTCGGTTGAAGACATATAGCCAATATCATCTGCGTTTCCAATGTTGGTCGAAGCAGGTGTGAGTACCTGGAAGGATGGAGATCCAGGGGGAGAGCCAGAGCTTTTTGATGGAGTTGTGACTGTGCCATCTAGCTGGTCGTAAGAAGAGCCAGTGCTGATAGCACCAGTATCACTCGTATCGTTTGAAAAAAATATACACTCTGTGGGTGGTAAAGTAATCTCAAGAGAACTTGGACCCATGAACGGAGCAGGAATCTTGCCAGCAGGGACCTCATAGGAAGAATCCACGTTGACAGCATCTTTGATGCTTGAAACAGTCGGTGTGATGGTGGCGACTCGAGATTTCTGTAGAAAAAGTCGAGCAGAGCGAAAGTTCCTCAAAGGAGCAACTGTTGTATCGGCAGGCTTTGCCTTAGCCGACTTGGCATTGGCAGTTCTTGCCGCCTTCAAAATCCCCGGCGTAGCCATGGTAAATTGAGATGTAGGAAGCGCTAGCGTGGCACTAGAAGCTCCCTTTTCTGTCGCAACTGGATGGTGGCTGTGACACTTCCATCCATACTGACATCCACGTCTTGAAAGGAAGTTCTTGCAAGCAGGACGAGTAGGTTCAGGGTTCTCTGCATGAATGCGAGCCGGGTGTCCGAATCGACAGTCCAGTCCCCACTTGCATTCGCCATAGAAGACGAAGTGCTTGCATGGGTATGGCTGGTAAGGACCTGTATGCTTGTCGTGACATTGGTCTCCAGCTACACAACGACCGATGGGGTAGTATACACAGATACCCATTTTGTCGACTTTTTTTGGTGGTATAACTGTGTGTGGATAAATTTTGATATTCGGAAACTTTGGGGTTTGGGGTACTTGTGAAAGCTTGAAAGGTAAAGTAAAGGGTCTTAGAATGCTCTTTGTATTTGTTCAAATCTGATCAGTTTCTAAAAGTGCTTTAAAGTCAAGTGCTGAAAGTTTATGTTTTAAGAAAGGTTGTGATCTTCTGAGTTGGAAGTTCCTTTTACAAGATTTTCCAAAGTTCAGGCCGTACTATGAAGGCTGATCGAGAATGGGGCTAGCTTGGTACTGCAGAAAGACAGCTACAGAAACATATACAGCGCAGTGATCTAGTCGATCAATTAGAACTAAGTGCGGCGACCAATCAAGTAACCACGAAAGCCACAGGACTAAGCGAAGGGGCATGGTCTTTTCCAGAATTTGGAAATTTTGTCTTTCGACAGATATTCACTAGCAGTAGTATATAAGATAGTCCGGTATATTGGAAACACTATTCGCCGCAAAACTCTTTTAAGACGTGTAGTATTGGTGAGATTGAGAACAGGGCATGAATTTTTTATGACATGCGTCAGTTGGTACCAAATTTATGAAGCAGATGTTAAACATGATAATTCTGGAAACTTATTATTGCTTCAACAGTAGAGATACAGAACCAAACTACTGTCAGTTTATAGGCGATAAAATCCTACTTGATACCATTGATAGCATATCGCTTCTTCATCGTCATCTGAGATGCCAGGATCTCTGACAAGAAAGAAGTAAGAAAAAAAACAAAAGGAGAAAGAGGAAAAATGGGAAGAAGAGTTACATATAAGACAGCGATCCAATAAACGAAACATACAAATGGCTCTACTTGATGGCTGAGAAATCTCACTCTCTGCTCTGCGCAATGTTTCCTGTGATTTCTCTAATTCGGTTTGAAAACTTTATTAACAACCCAAGCTTTGGAGAATATTACAAGAACGGATAAACGATAAGACGACGAACAAAATTTTGATTTTGATTCCCTCCATCTGTACGCCCAGCTTCAGCCCAACCAATTATATATATAGAGGAGTCAGACCCTCCTTCAAGATTATGATACATCTGATTTAGCATATCGTCTGCGATGCCATTCCAAGCTTTTAAGTGGTCAATGTTGACTTTAACAGAGCCAATATATATACATCAGAGTCTCTTTATCTGAATTTTCTGAGAACAGGCAGATTGATAGAACTCTACCCTTTCACCTCGATAGAGTTCAGTCAACGTTTTCCTCTCCAACAACCACGTCTCAGCACACAAGGGGTCGACACAATTAAGCGACCACACCAAAAACCCAACCATATCATCTCTAAAGACGCGACAAAAAATGCCCTCTATTTTCTCACAAATTTCGAAAGAGTGAAAAGTTAGGCAGGCATCTTGTATGATTCACACGATATGTTTTATTAATGCATATACAAACAGACCAATGAGCTAAATGGCAAGGGGCAGCCAGCAAACGCGTAAACTCTACTATCCTTCAATTGGAAACAAAAAAATTGTACATCCTTCGACCCGAGCTAAGACAAGGCTCACAACCAACCATGCTATTTCAAGTCGGGAATAAAGCAAAGCTATGTATCGGTGATACCTAAGTATTGCCAATACAAAGCCAGGAAGAGCTTTTACCGAGCTAGAAATTTGCAGATCCATATTAAATAGAATCTAGCAATACGTACACTCGAAGACAAGTATACGCCGGGCTTTATAGATATCGGTATAACGGGTGAAGCTTCTCTCGACACTCCTCCAGAAGTTGCGGCTCATGATACAATGAACATATGCCTAGCGAATGACTTACCAGTACTAAATTCTTTGCGTTATAAACTGCTTTAAAACAACGAATGTGTCAGTTACATGAGAAAGCAACATTTTAATAGCATCCAACTACTCACTCTACAATTCACCATCTCGTCCGGATTCAAGGCAGTCAGTGATATCAGCTGGTATGGTATCGCATATCTCTCAACACAGGTACCATACCGACCTATGCTGCGTTTGGGGAGATCTACATATACTTGCTTCGAGCGCAAAGTAACTTATCTCACTAGCATTCTGACTCAATTTTTTGTACTGCAGCCCCTGTCTCTTCATGGTTGATTTTAGCCGAACACTGAATGGACTCGCTACAGCTAGACTTCTCACGCAGGGCTTTTTAAAGGCCTACTGGATTTTAACAGGCTTGCATCCCCACTTGAAAGACCAGCAGCACCTGAGAAGATCGCAAAAGTGGCCGTGTTCTTATACAGCTCCCCTGTTGCATACATAAACAGCACTGGTAACACGCGAATCATCTAGAATCTCCATCTATGCCTACACCCTTTACCTCTCCATTCCTTATCTCCTCCAGACAATTCGCACGCATCAAAGCCAACCTCAGCTCAACTCGACAAACACGCCGCTCGTTGAAATATGTCAAGTTCAAGGTATCTGAATATTCGCGCACATCCTGTTGGATATCATAGCATATCATATCATACAATCTCGCTTTTCCCTTTCCGCCTTCAACACATTTGCGTTCAGTTCACTTTGCCATTTCCCAAGAATTCATCGAAACATTAGTCACTACCTTCCCCACCACTCACACACATTTCTTTTAAGCCAAACTCAATCTCTCCAATCTTCCCTTCGTAGCCTCCACCAAAGCCGTCTCGCGATCCAACAACTTCATGATCTGTCCCACCTTCTTCCTTCTCAATTCAGACGGAACCTGTACATTCTTCGCCGAGTCCCCATCCTTCTCATCGTGTTGCTCCTCATCTCCCTCCCTCTCCGCATCCTTCGCCAATTCATTGGCCTGGCTCAAAACCTCATCCTTTAGTTCCTTCACCTCCTCATACCTCTGCCAAGGATCCTTCGAGACCTTTACCATACTCTCCGTAGACCCGTCTAAATCTTCACCCAGTACCTTTCCACCGAGATTCCTCACCTCTTCTATCCACGCTTTCTCTTTATCACTTAATTCCCTCTGCGTATTCTTAGGAATCTTCTTCCTAATATTTTCGATTCTTTCGTTAAGAATCTTCTGTTTATCCTTTGCTTCCTTAATTCTTCGTTCCATGTTTTCATTTGGTGTCACTCGAGGCTTATCATCATCTTCGTCTACATCCTCGCCAATGACAGATTCCACACGAGTTGCGATTTCGTTAGCTTGTTTGATATGTTTTGAAAGCTCAATTTGAAGTTTGATGCATTTTCTGAACAGTTCCGCAGCTGCGGTACCAATGCGATGGGTTTCTTCACTGAGAACTTTGTGGGCATCTGTCATGACCGTAAGTGTAGCTGGCGATAATCGAATCTCTTCCTTCAACAAACGCTTGTATTTGCTATGCTTGATTTTTTCGTGAAGAGAGGGTAGATCGGATGGTTGTTCCAATGCGTAAGATGGTTGGTACACAGGTCGAGCATCAAATAAGACGAGAGGTTTATCATTATCAGTTTCGGAGTCGTAGGATTCTGAGCGACCGCGGCTACGGTTGAAATCCAATTGGTACTCGGGTGATTCAAAATTGATAGATATTGGGCCATGAGCATTTGCGGAGAGAAGGAAATAGCCAATATCGGGATCTTGAATAACTGTACTGGCAGCAAGAGGGGCATTCTTGTCAATCATTGTTGACGTGTAGACCCTTTGCCTTTCTGATGGGGTGCTAACAACTACACCAAGTCGGACATTAGACTCTGCGCCTTGGGATAATTCTTCCTCGAGCTTGAATACCCATGTAGAGAGTGACATGTATGTAATGTTCGAGTTGTTAGTAATGAAGAACGAATATCTTGATTCGACATCATGACTAAAAACTGGCCAACATCCTTCCCAAACCTCATTGGGTTTGGAAGTCTCCAAAACTTCATATGTCAACAAGACAGGTGGTTCCGGGTCGTCCAGAAATCGTAGCATCCTTGAATTCGATCTCGGTAGCCATTGAGCTTCAATTCCAACCAAGTCCAGGCAGATTGAAAGGCGCCCGGTAGTTGTAAGCAAACAAATCACGTTCATGGAACATCCCTCTTTGTCGACTTCATCCAATTCAAGCTCATCGTCCTCCTCTCCATCCATAAGCTCTTCGGCATCCAACTTGGGTCCAATGACATAAATATCACTGAAAAGTTCATCGTCCTCGTCATCCTCAACTTTAGGAGCCATCTCAAAATCGAATGGACCTTGTAATCTGGGTACTTTTCCAGGTCTAGAAGGCCTTGTGTAAACCTCAATTGGCGGCTCACCCAAAGATCCCTGGACCTGGGCTGGATCTTGATTATCGATATCCGTCATCCAATCCAATTGTTGTTGCGCAAGAAGTTTACTACCTTGAGTTACCGCTGGATCATCTTCGATAGCGGCGATATTTGACACAATCGATATCGAGAGCGAAGGAATCAGGGTAGGTGGTGGAGCCCATTTTTCAGGCAATAATGGACAAAGAGCATATATATCTCCTTCCCTCATTGCAAGCCAAAGGGTCATAGGCGACCAACCTCCAGATCCTTTACTTGCAAAACAAGCTGATGCTACCTCCATCTCAAAGGCATCCGGAGAAAATTTACTTGGTTGACCAACGACGGAAGCTCCAAAATCTTGATCAGCCGAAACTCCGTCCGCCAATTTCTTCAGATCGACCACAAGAGTTGGTTTGTCGAAAGACCAACGATCGGTGGTAGACAGTTCCCATACTCGAACAACGGCATCCTTTGTAATTGTGACCAAACATGTTCCATTAACGCCCAATGGATGCCACAGCGCAGTTGATATCCCAGATCGTGATGTAACATGTGTAGTCGGACCCAAGTGAAAAGTCTTAATCTTCATAGGGCCATTATCGGGGGCTGTGAGGTGCGAGGGTTCAGGTAAGATTGCGATATGTACAGTATGAGTTGTCAAGATCGCCATAAAATTCGAATTGGGAGAGATAATCAATTGTCGGATTTCATCTGCCACAGGAATTTTGAGTGTCTGCGGATGATTAGCACCCAAACCCAATGACACAAGCTTCAAAACTTACTCTATACCCGCGAGCAACATTCTCTTCAGCTTCAATTTCCTCTTCGACTCGTGATTTGCCTTTCAAGAAGCTTCTTTGGTTCTCTTGTTTATTTTCCCATGTCTCCTTCAAGTAAACAAGATCCGCCCATCGAATTTCCTTTCCAACAGCAATGAATACCTCAGTCCCTCTACGCGCAATCGTTCTCTTTGGTCCTACTTTATTCGTTTTCTTCTCATTCGGATTGTAAATAGCTCCAGAAGCTGTTTGGACGCCCGTCGGTTTCGCTGTAAATATCTCATGGCCTGGATTTGGCTTTGAAAGCCATGTAGGTGTGTAGCCAAGAACTTGAGGCATTTTCCAAACCCTGAGCTCGATGTTATTATTTTGAATAATCAGCACATTCGTAGAAGCTCGATATTGGAAAGTACTTGTATGTTGCGACGAAGAGAAGTGAATTGAGTCTGGAACTTTTTTTGAGGTTGGATGGGTTTAACATCAGGCTATGCTAGCGCGTCGCGAAAGCTTGGTGCATACGGGTAGGTAATTGGAAGCCTTCTGTGTTGTAAATGTTCCCCAGGAAACAAAGAAATCCATCAGCCTTGTTGAAAATTGGATTGTAAAGAAACAACAAATTTCCAAAAATGCCTGGATCAATTAGAAATACTGTCGATAGGCTTGATAAACCAAGCGCCTATTATCAAGGTAGAGTAAGTTGTGCAATTGTGATTCCACTCGGCGCAGAAGGAGCTCGACTAACAATTTGGTCTAGAATAAGAAGCGCAGATATGACAGAGATGGAGAGGACGAGAGGAGAGAACGAACTCCAGAGGAACCAGCAGATGATCCTTTAAAAGATGCGACAACACTCTATGTTGGAAATTTGTATGTGAAAATGCATTCAATGTTTTCAGTCAAGCTGTTTTCAATCAATCAATGGGCTGGGGCATAGTTTGCGGCATGAGCTAACAATTTGTCTACAGATCCTTCTACACAACTGAAGAGCAGATTCACGAATTATTTGCGAAATGTGGTGAAATCAAGAGATTGATCATGGGATTAGATAGGTTCAACAAGACACCTTGTGGATTTTGTTTCGTGGAATATTATACTCACCAAGATGCACTCGATTGCATGAAGTATATTGGTGGGACAAAGCTCGACGAGAGAATCATTAGAACAGATCTGGATCCAGGATTTCAAGAGGGAAGACAATATGGACGTGGAAAGTCTGGCGGCCAAGTGCGCGATGAGTACCGTGAGGAATATGATGAGGGGAGAGGAGGTCTAGGTAGAGCTATTCAAGCTGAAAGACAGAAAGAAGAAGAAGAATACGGCAAGGGTAGATAGTTTATTGGAGAGTTGGACGATTGTACGATATTTTGCAGTACGTGGGAAGGCGTATAAGGAACTGCGGTGATTCATTGATATCAGAATGGTGAGCTGCATTTGCATAGTAGGGAAATTCTTAGGATTCTAGCCATTCCAGAGCACTGAACTGATGCCCTTTCATTCCTTTTTTTTTCGTATACACATATCCCAAACGCCATCAATGCATATTGTACATCAATTCCTCCGATGGGAACCCTTTCCATTGAGTCCATCCAAATATATCCATATCAATAACCAGGAGGATTGAGTCGTTGTGATAATCTCGTCCATTTAGGCAGCTCTGCATTCATATCAGTAACCCGACTTCCTCTCTGATGGCACATCTGCCACACTTACTGTGAATTCCCTTTCTATACTTCTTCTCTTTCCGATCAAAGATTGTGTATTTATCTTTTGGTAACATCTCCTGCTCTGTAGGCATCTCCTCCTTCCACCTCTCCACAGCCTTCGTCGTAATTCCCTTAGCAGCCAAAGCTCTATCCACAGTAGCGACCACCGAATCAACAGCTCTTAAGCGTTTGCGCTGTCGTGCCTTTTGGAATTTCGAGAGTCGCCATGGGATCTTCCTAAACCGCACCACCATTAGCACATCTCCCCCCTCCAAAACATACCAGGAAAACAAATCAAAGCATACCAAAGAAGACCCCCAGACATCACATTCGTAGGTCTAAAAGCTCCAAACATTGCGTTGTTTCCTTCAATGTTCTTCTAATCGTACCTCCTCACCCCGTCAATCAATCCTCTTCAAAATTCAAGAATCGGTCGGCCCCTCCGCTCCGCGCCAAGCCTTAAATTCCGCGAACCAATCAGCTTTCGCTTCATGACCTCAACTCTCTAACCTCCATCACTGCATTCAACTGCGAATGCGCAACCCAAAATGTCGTATTATTTCGCAATCGTCGGAACGCAAGATAATCCTCTCTTCGAATATGAATTTGGAACTGCGAAACAGGGTGGTGATGGGATCGCCAGGTTTCCCGAGCAGGCCAGACATATGAATCAATTTATTGTTCATAGTAGTTTGGATATTGTCGAGGAGGTGCAATGGGGTGGTGGACAGATGTATGTGTTGATTCTTGAATGAGACGTGAATGGACCGGACACTAATAGTATATTTTGTAGGTATTTGAAATGCATCGATCGATTCTACAATAATTACGTATCGTGCTTCATGACGGGCGGAAGTAAGCTATTCTTTTGTTCTTCGAGATATGCATTGTGATGATGCTAATATGTATAGATGTTAAATTTATGCTCCTACATTCTCCCTCGCAACCTGCAAACCCAACAACTTCGAGAACCTCTACATCGATCGGAGCAAATCCCACTTCGCCTCAGACCGAAGAGGCCATTAAACAATTCTTTACGGAAGTTTACGAGAATTGGGTAAAGACGATCATGAGCCCGTTTTACCACGTCAATCAACCAGTTACGAGTTCGGTGTTCAGGGGACGGGTTGCGGCGGCAGGGAAGAAATATTTGTGAGGCGCGTTGAGAGAGAAGTATAGAGGGATTATTATAATTATTGCATCAAGGGGTATGGCTCTTCCTTGTGTATGTTTTGGTGCGACGCAGAGCATAAGAGCGAGAGATAAGTTCGGGATTCTTGGTATAAATAAAAACTAAAGTCTCGGGATGTCTTATATCACATGGAGGAAGATGTCACGGGCAGTAGTTCGTAGCACATTATGGAAGCCATCTACGCTACCGTGTTGCCGGCTGTGAACTTTCCCAGAGAGGTCATCACTTGAATCTCACAATCAGGAATCTCGTGGGAGGGTTCTCTGTGCGCAAATGAACCGGAGTATGGTAGCTGAAGGATATCTCAGGCCTTCGCTATACAACAGATGCCTTGGCCCGATTTGGATTCTCACACTGGAGACTACTCGAATCTTCCTTATCAAAATGGTAGTCGGAAGCATACTTTGGTTTGGAAACTTGGACTCATCACTATTTGGATCCACATACACGGGGCTTGTGGTTTACAAAACTGGAAGAAGTACGCACAATGGGAACGGTGGGAATTGGGGAGATAGCTCACGAAAATACTGAGCTGTTCGAGAAGAGTGGTAATAGATATGTATAATACAATATTCCAGAGCAAAAATCCTGTATGCATCTGAGCAAATTGGTAATGGAAATTGCTATGTTTTCAAAAATGTCTTGATAGGTTAATGAGTCACAAGATGGATGTGAATGTGAAAACTGGCGGTCAGGTAAGGAGAGAAAAGAAACATATCCTCGTAGTTATCTTTTCTCATTCGTTCCATACCGAACAATGAATCACCAACATCACCAACATCGATGTCTTCATCACCCAAGTCCTCGCTTATCGATGCACCCCTGGAACTAAGGTGCAGTCACGATCCGCCGCATTGTACGCTGATGATTGTGATGAATGGATGGAAAGATCGGGCCTCGGAACAAGTCATCTTCATGCTTTCTACGTGCTGTGGCTGGATTTGAATATAGCGAATAATGTTCAAAGGAGCCGTAATAAGGCCATATGCCCATATGTCTAGTTTGTATTCCAATCCAAGTACAGGATGTACATTTTCTTATATTTTCTTGCATTTTCTTGCATTTTCTTGTATTTTCTTATATTTTCTTATATTTTCCTCCATTTTCCTCCATTTTCCTCCATTTTCCTCGGCAATCACACCCCCAGTCTCTTTCTCACGCAAAATCCCCCCAAAGCCCCAAAACATTCGAAATGGTACAATTCCAATTCCACTGCCATTAATTTCTCAAAAGGGACTAGCGTCACCATTCCCATTTTCCAGATCACTTGTTTCCCGATCAAAAACCAACAAATTCCCTTCCCCCTCTCTGATTCCAATCTTTTATTTAACAACTTCATATTCCGCCCACTCCCACCTTTTTCTCCATCAATCCATCGTCTTTATTCCAGACGCCTTTTACCATCAACAATAATTCAATCCACTTTTTAATTCCTACTTCATCATGACTGGACGTAAGTGGCATTCCCTTTCCTTCTCTTCTGTTGACGTTGAGATGGTTGTTGTTGCTGTTGTTGTCGGTCGCGATATTTGTCCATGATGTTTTCGTGTTGGTGTTGTGATCACTCCACTTCATCTTCGATCAACGCGATAAGGTATCCACATCTTGATGATGTTGATGTACCTACCTACCTACAACAATAAACATCTTCAACAACAACAGCAACACACTATCATCAATCAAGTTTCAATGTACTAATTCTATTTCTCTGCAGGCGGAAAGGGCGGAAAGGGTCTCGGAAAGGGTGGCGCTAAGCGTCATCGTAAGATTTTGAGAGACAACATCCAAGGTATCACCAAGCCAGCTATCAGACGTCTTGCGCGTCGTGGTGGTGTCAAGCGTATTTCTGCCAGTAAGATTTCCCCATCCCATCGCGTCTTGAGTCTTCATGACTTGGGCGCCCTGCGAAATTTCCACAAAGTTTTATATACTGACGCGTCTTTCACTAGTGATCTACGAAGAAACCCGTGGTGTTTTGAAGACCTTCCTCGAGGGTGTCATTCGTGATGCCGTCACCTATACCGAACACGCCAAGCGTAAGACCGTCACCTCCCTCGATGTCGTCTACGCTTTGAAGAGACAAGGCCGTACCCTCTACGGTTTCGGTGGTTAAACATCTCTTCACCTCTACCATCTTTGTCATGACATCATCTCATACTCTTTCACATACGCGTCGACACATTACATTTTCGATTATGGTTCTCGGTGGAGTTTGGATGGGCTTATGTTACTTTTGATAGTCTTTTTTAGACGGTCTAGCATGCTGTTTACGGCAGGGTTTCGCTCTCCTGATTCTTTTTGGGAATCATTTATTTCGACTCTCGATTACGTTTTCTCCGTCTCATTCTGGTCTCGACGCGACGATACATTCCTCGAATTAAAAACTTTTTGATAGTCTATACCTCTGCTTTTGCTTGGGTGTGTGAGACAGTCTAGCATCCTGTTTACGGGAGGAGTTTTCCTGGAACGTTTATTGTTTTGTAGCGACAACTTTGATACCCCGCAGATTGAGATTTGTGAAGGAAGGATCTCATGATTATGGCATGCACGCACACACACATCACCTCTTTTTGTCTTTTTTGAGCAAACCTGTTTAGCTTGTTTAGCTGGTTGGCGTTCTATGGTTTATTTCACCCTGGTACTGGACGGGTTGTCTAGAGGGTTGAGGGATGGAATGGATTGGGGATGCATGGATGTATGTGGAATCACGATCGAGCAGTTGTGTTGAGACGCATACATAGCTTACGAGTGAAATTATATGGTCGTGGACCTGATTGATATTATTCTTGAAGATTTGAATGTGATGTGATGTGTTTGTAATGTGTTTGTGAATGTGACATGTGAAATGTTTGGAAAATGGGTAGTTTGATTTGGATGGAATTTTGTGCTGCTAGAGTCAATCAATTGTTGTTAGCTGGAGAGATGATTGATTGGTTGACTGTCGGGCAAGTGTTGGGCAAGTGTCGTCTGTTTGACTATCTATCTATCTTTTGTATTATATCTATACCTACATATAATATAATAAGTATAATAAGTATAGTATATTATTATATCGTATTACATTCATTGTATTTCATTCTCATTATATCTCGATAGATAATTGTGATGTATAGGATATAGGCTAGAATCGAGTGGATCGAGTGGATAGAGTCAGGTGGATGGATGGATGGATGGATATATATACATGTATATGAGTGGTAAGGTAAGGTAAGGTGTATTATACATACATTATGTAATATTGTTTCGAGGCTTATGGTGGTGATGGTGGTGGTGGTATGTGATGTAATGGGAGTAGTATTATTATAATAGTAGTACGGGGAAATGATTATAAGTGATGGATGGGATGATTAAGGGGGTGAATGAATGAGTCTTTGATCATCTGTAAGTTGTATGTATCTGTTATACTCTGCATAGGAAATAGGAAGTTGGATTTCTGAGGGGAATTCTGAATATGAGTTTTGTTGATGGATTGATGGATTGTCAGGATAAATATAATCTCTTTGTTTTTGCGCGGGGGATGGCTGTTCGATGGGTGAATTGTCGAGATTGGTGGTGAAGTGGAGTGGAGTGACTCGAAGCGAGGGGGCGGGCAAAGGGGGAGTGATCTTTAGAGTTTAGGATACTGGATGCAGATGTAGATGTGGATGTTCGGGGGAGATCTTTGAAGAAGTCATTTGAAAGGGGAGGATGAATGATTGATACTATTTCTATTTTGTATTTCATAAACATCGTGTGCATGTTTTGGGGAAAGAATTATATGAAGAAAAAAAAAGAAAGAAAAAAAAAGAATAGATGGATAGATGGATAGATAAATCGAGAGAGAGGAGAAATATCCTCAGCATTCATTCATATTGTATTTTGTTTTCTGTTCATTACAAATTGCAACTTGCAAATATATATCGATATCGATACATTGGTATTCGGAACTAGAAAAGTGCGAGTGCGGTCGGTATAACAGTGTATTCGATAGGCTCGAATTGATAATTAATGCTTTGATATAAGGGGGAAGATATGTTGGTATTAGTATTGGTGCTGATGGAATGTTTTGGATTGGCGAGAAAAAGGGGGAAGAGGGTAGACAGTTAGGGTATGAGAATGGAATAGAGTCTTGGAGACTTGTAGACGTCTGCCCCATATCTGCAGCCCTGTTGTGATGCGCTAGAAAAAGCAGGCTTGAGATTGCTTGAGTACGTAATCGGAAAGAGGAGTGAGGGTATGAGGTATGGAGATGGTATTGGATGGTTAGATCTGAATAATTGGATGGTTGTTAGTGCGCCTCCTTTCTCTTCCTTTCCTATCTCTGAGTCTTGAGTCAGAGATTTCAGTATCCATCTTATCCTTTTATAAATCTAAAAATACTAACCGAGGGAATCATGTGCATACTATAATATTAGACTTTGTCATTTCTTGCTTTCCTGAAAAGTAGATGTGAATGGATAAGAGGGGGAAGAAAGACAAGACTCCTTCTGCATTGATATTGTATCTTGTTTCTGTTGTTTCATAACAATGCAAAACAATTTAATTTCTCATCTATCTCAACTATCCACAAACCCAACTCAGCAACAAGCCTAAGAATACTAACCAAGGTAATATTGTAAAAACCACAACATCAGTCTTGATCAATTCTTCCTTGTCCTCAAAAATAAACATGCCCCATACGAGACAGAAAGCAAAAGGGATGATGAAATCATGAAGTTTTTCATGGAAGCCCCGTTTGTACAGCCGAAAAAGTAGAATGATGGGGAGGAGGAGTATGCTTGCGTTGATGAGATTCGAGAGGAAGGAGTTTTGGGGGTGAGTGAAGAAATTCAATGTTGGATTTCGGAGTGGTTGTGGCTGGGAGAGGTTAGTGTGTGTATTGGGTGGAGGTGAGAGGAAAGAGGAACTTGCGAGGATGTGAGGGTAGAAGCGGTGGACGTTGCGGTGGCTGGATATGAGGAGGGAGAAAAAGGTACTGAGGAATTCGAGTGATAGGGAGGGCATGGAGAGATGGTGATAAGCCGGTGATTTTGATTGAGATGAGCTGGTGAGCTGCATGAGTTGCGTGAGATGCTTGAGAGATGGAGATGAGAGCAAGGTGTGACTTGAATGAAATCGTAGATAGTGAGCGTATGAGATATCAAATCGCTGAATGCTGGTCTGGTGGTTATCAATAATGGAAAGTGTTCTCAAAGGTCTATTGGGGTTATGCGTGTATATATGTATGAGAATCTTAACTTGACAAATGAAATCTTGCAATATCACAACAACCAGTGCTGTATAAAGAGCTCACGCTTTTGTGTTGCAAAGGCATATGTGAGGAAAGGAGAAACTTCTAGAGCGATAGTTCAAATAAATCAGTGTCATGACTTGCATTGTATGGATGTTCATCCTTTATTGATGTGCATCAATGGTGATTCTTGGACAGGTTAAACTGAGTAAGTATTAGGTACCTAGCCATAGCATACGTGAAGTCTTTGATAGGTTTGCTTTTGTCTTTGCTTTGTAACTGTACCTATCGTACGATTTGTAGAACTGTTATGCAGCAGTGCATGTCTTCTAGTTGGGGCACTCTTTCTACCCCAGATTAAACTGACGTAAAGTTGAACGAACACACATTGCATACGAACACACATTGCATCAAACCAACTATCCAGATTGCGAAAATACTCGCTTGACTCTCCCCCAGGCTTCTGCAGGAGTCATAAACGCCGAATTTATACGGATTCCCAGATGCGGAAGGTACAGCAAACAAATTCCTCTTCCCAACAATACTCAGCAAGATTGAAAATTCACGGTCTGGTGAGAATCTTAAAATCCTTTCAAAAATGTATGAGGTATTTCATGTTAGAAGGAAGAATGTAATTTTTCTTATGTACAGTAAAATGAAGTTTTGTACGTTTTGATAATGGGATGGTTCAATTGGGACTGGGGGCTTACTTCGGTTAAAATCATTGGTCGGGGAATCTTCCAGGGGATTTTTTCCTGTTCTTCTATGAGGCATTTTTCAACATCCAATGCATTTTCCAACAACCGCCCAAAAAGTTTCATCGATAACTCAAAACTCTTAGGGAAATAAAATTGCGAATTTTAGTAAGAAAGTCGAGTGGCTGAGTCGCTCGCTGAGGTATGGGGAAACTGGGAACTTCACATTAGCAAGTGCAAATTGTAATATTCATAATGTAATGCGACAAACAGCGGGATAATTGGAAATTCCAATCAGGTTTCGTGCCAGTTCTTCGGTCTCCATACTTCGATGGATCATATGGGTATCAGCCGCTTTTTTGTTTTCTATGAAAGTGTTCAATTTGTTCTTCTGTGGGGTGTTAGTATGAGCGATTTATCGCGATGTGGTTTATCCATGACGCATAGCAAGTTTCTATCAAAAGACGGGATGCAAATGTGATAGGGGATAGTTCCTATTTTGGATGCATTCACGAGGTCTAGTTTCGAGTATCTTTCTAGCTTAGCTGTCTCAGCCCTCTCGAAATGAAAGTAGAGGATGGGATGAGATGAGATGAAATGGGGTCTTTGGGATTTTCCCATATGCATATATTGATCCCTTTGACTGATGTATAAGAATATGAATTCATGATTCTCTTAAAATCTTAGATATCGAGAGAGATTATCCTATTGTATGCGCTCAACGTCACTCAATCAAGTCGCTTTTCTCTTTCTCAACTTCTCATCGATTATCCACGCAAAAAACGACTTTTAGCACATAGAACCACTTTGGTGTGGCCAATTCGTGAAGATGATAGAAGATGGAGAGAAAGAACAATTCCATCGCCGTATTCATTACGCTGATGTGGAATCTGGAGTCAAAGTCTCGTCACCCCTAGAGCGCAGTAATTCTAGAGTCTCAGCCGATCATGATAGTTTAAGTATTCGACCTCACAGGCGCTCATCTATTGAGTTATCATCGGCACTTCCTATTCAATACAGAACGGTCTCGTTCCAAATTGCAGGATCCCAAGAAAAGAATGCCGCGGAAGTACAACTCGCTAAAAAGTCGGCAGCGAAGGGTTTGTGTTTCCATACTTGAGTTTATATCACGATACTGACATCTCTTAAGCACTTGCTGATCTAGATTGGCATTTAATTACACCGGACGAAGTTCTTAAACGCCTATCGACATCCACATCCCAAGGTCTTTCGAAAGAACAAGTAAACCGAAGACTATCACAATATGGAAAGAATTCACCATCTCATCCTCCAAATCATCTCTTTCAAACCTGGTTCGGTTACTTCTTCAAAGGATTTGGATCTATTCTCCTAGTCGGCGCTATTCTCGTGTTTGTCTCTTGGAAACCTCTCGGAGACCCGCCCTCACAAGCAAACTTAGCACTTGCTATCGTTCTCCTAGCCGTCTTTTTTATACAAGCAGCCTTCAATGCTTGGCAAGATTGGTCTTCATCCAGAGTCATGGCTTCAATTACTACTATGTTACCTGACAATTGTTTGTTATTGAGAGATGGAGCTCGCGTCACTGTTATTGCTAGCGACATTGTTCCCGGAGATGTTCTTTACATAAAAGCTGGTAATAAGCTTCCTGCCGATGTACGATTCATTGAAATGTCCTCGGATGCAAAGTTTGATCGTTCCATTCTGACCGGTATTTTCCCCAAATGCTTGCGCGCTTCCTGATACTAATTGGTAATTTAGGCGAATCGCTTCCACTTTCTGGAATGGTTGACAATACAGACGAAAATTACTTGGAGACAAGATGTATCGGACTTCAAGGAACTCATTGTATTTCCGGAAGTGGTATCGGTATCGTCGTTGCTACTGGAGATACAACTGTCTTTGGAAGGATTGCTCAACTTACCAACACCCCAAAAACTGGTATGACTACTCTTGAGCGAGAGGTTTTCAACTTTGTTCTTGTGATTGTTGCTTTCATGGTAACCATGATTGCTCTTGTAATCATTATATGGTACGTCTATCACATAATTTTTGGTACTTGCGGACTCCAAATACTGATTTATATGTAGGGCAGCGTACTTGAGAAAATCATACCCTGATTGGATCAATGTACCAACTCTGATTGTTGATTGCGTTTCTGTTGCTATTGCATTTATACCCGAAGGTCTCCCTATTGCTTTGACGGCTTCACTTACTATAACTGCAAATCTCATGCGTAAAAATAAAATTCTTTGCAAGTCATTGAAGACGGTGGAGACTCTAGGTGCAGTCAGTGTCATCTGTTCAGACAAGACAGGTACTTTGACAAAGGTATGTCTCTTTCTCGAATCAAACCAGTCCAGAAACTAAATAAAATTAGAATAAAATGTTTGTTACGGAATGTAGTATAGGAACACACAGCATGACTCCACAATCGGCCAGAGATGAGATGGCCTCAAGTGGTCGAAACAATACAGCGATCTCCCAAATGAGATTAATTGCTGGACTTTGCAACTCTGGAGAGTTTGATGCCAGTACAATGCACCTACCACTTTCCGAAAGGAAGATCAATGGTGATGCTACTGATCAAGCTGTGTTAAGATTTTCCGAGTCACTCGGTCCTGTCTCTGAACTTCGAAATATGTGGCGAAAAACTTTTGAACTGGCTTTCAATAGCAAGAATAAGTTCATGGTACGAACATTAGCACTGGCCGAGCCCGAAGGTCGTTCTTACGCCCTTCCTAGCGAAGAAGCGACAAGTTTTGCCTCGGATGATACGTAAGATACCACCATCCAGTGGGAGATTATGACTAACTTTGTTTGCCACAGTCTACTAACCATCAAAGGTGCACCGGACATCTTGATCGGTAGATGTTCAACGTACACCACGATTGATGGTAATTCGAAAGCTCTTGACGACGATGTACGTAAGAAAATCGAAGAAATCAAGAATGGCTGGTCAGCAGAAGGCAGGCGTGTCATTTTACTGGCACGAAAGATTGTTAAGAAAGACGAGTTAAAGATAACTCCAGATTCGAGTCGCTTTGAAAAAGAGATATCATCCCATGCACGATCCGGTCTTACATTAGTAGGCCTTGTCGGTATTGTGGATCCTCCTCGTGATGAAATACCCTCCGTCGTGTCTACTTTGAGACGAGCTGGAATCAGATTCTTTATGGTAGGAGTTACGTGTTCATCTGGTTCCATGAGATATGCTGACAAAATGAAAGGTTACTGGAGATTTTGCTCTAACTGCCCAGGCAATTGCCACAGAATGTGGAATCATCACCAATTTCCCGAATATGGTAAAAGATGTCTCTTCCCTATCACGAAACAAACTCGTTTCCGAATCAGCTTCTCAGTCCGAAAATGAAAGCAAAGACATTGCAATCACTCCGCATGTAACGTCCATCGTTTTAAGCGGACCAGAGATGATCACTCTCAATGACAGCCAATGGGATCAATTATGCAAATACGATGAAATCGTTTTTGCCCGTACAACACCCGAACAAAAACTACGAATTGTCCGCGAATTTCAAAAACGTGATGAGATCGTTGCAATGACTGGTGACGGCGTTAACGATGCCCCTTCTCTCAAGGCTGCTGATATTGGAATTGCTCTTGGCAGCGGTTCGGATATAGCGATTGAAGCTGCAGATATGGTTCTTCTCGAGTCTTTTAGTGCTGTTGTCGAGGCGGTCCAATACGGAAGAGTGGTCTTTGATAATTTGAAAAAGACAATTGCGTATCTATTGCCTGCGGGATCATTTTCGGAGTTTTGGCCGGTCATGACGAATGTGGCGTTTGGTTTGCCGCAGATATTGTCTTCGTTTCTGATGATTATCATCTGGTACGTATATCCTTTTTTTCATTACAGCTCGTATGTACTCTGTGGAAACAAGCATCGACTAACAATTCACCAAAGTTGTTTCACCGATTGCGCCGCGGCTACTGTCCTCGCTTATGAAGCCCCTGAAGCCGATGTTCTTCTCCGCAAACCGCGAAATACCAAAACAGACAGATTAGTCGATTGGCAACTTATTCTTCAAGCGTATGGATTCATTGGTGTTATCGAAACGGCATCTTCGTTCGCAATGTCGTATTGGTATTTACAGCGGAGTGGAATTCCATTTACCGATCTGTGGTTTAAATATGGAAGTTTGCCGGAGGGAATCGACCCGGATTACGCGAGCGCGAGATTGGCCGAGGCGTCGAGTATCTATTTTGTTAATTTGGTTGTTATGTATGTTTTCTCTCTCCTCTTTCATTGTCTTCATTTTCCATTCCTCATATCACGCACTAACACATTCACAGGCAATGGTTCAACCTCATGGCTCTACGCACCCGTCGTCTCAGTATTTTCCAGCATCCTCCAGCTTTCAACAAGGAAACTCAAAATCTGTATATTTTCCCGGCTATTCTGTTCGCATTGGTAATGGCGATTTTCTGGCTCTATATTCCGCAGTTGCAAAGTGTGCTGGACACGAGCCAGGTTCCGGTGGAACATTTCTTTTTGCCCGCGGCGTTTGGAGTGGGTATTTTGCTGCTGGATGAGGCGAGGAAGTGGGGGGTTAGGAGATGGCCGGAGAGTTGGATAGGAAGACTAGCTTGGTAATGAGGTGGAGTGCTTTGAATAATGTATCTTGGAGATGGGGTGAGATGATAGGATAGTAATTGGAAAGATGCCTGTCTTGTGTTATGGAATGGGCTGTTTATTTAGTAATGAAAAGTAATTAAACTCGTGCTCCTCAAATATTGTTGTCGTCTGTAAATTGTAAAAGTATAAAGTATAAAATTATAATCAAGTTTTAATATGCAGTGTCTCGACCAGTAGACTAGTATGTCTCAGCTAAATGTATCAGTAATACATACCCACAATTCTCCTCAGGCAAAATCATTCATATATATACATATATATTCAACACATCAACTACATACACAACAAAAATACAAGAAAACAAAATCTCGCATTTGAATAGCTAATTTACGAAATACTAATTGTTATCCCCTCACAAAGTCCGCGCCTAGACGGACTCTGTTCCGATCTATTGTGCCAATTTAATTGAAATCCGGAATCTGAAGATTTGTATGTATCTTTCTGCCCCGCGTCCTTCTTTGCTAATAATGCCGTAGAGTTTTCGAACTTGAGATTGTAGTGTATTTTAATAATGTGATGGAAATATAGGTAGGTAGGTAGGTAGGTAGGTAAAAGTAGAAAGATAAAGATAAAGGCGCCTTGCCTAGCAAATACATAAGTTGAAATAAAAATTCGCTCGACTCCTGACTCCCTATTGAACAACAAACACAATGCCAAGATTTATTTCCCCTCATCTCCTCAGAGCCACGAGTTCCCCTACCCTCTCTCACCCGGCACATACCCGAACCGTCTCGTAGCCTCCGCCCACACCCCCAACACACCCCTTCTTAATCCCTGCATTCCTTGTCTCAAAACCGGTACTCCATAGATCACACCACTCACAATACAAATCATGATTTTCTCCGAAATGACGATTAGGAATGTTAGCGCGACGGGGATCATGGATAGGGCTTTTGGTGTTATTTCTGCGATTTCGGCGGTGGAGAAGGAGGTAAGGAGGTGGAGGAGAGGAAATGCGAGGAGGATGGTGAGGAGGATGCAGGTGAGGAATTGTCTGGTGGGTTTGGGTGTTAGAGGGGTGGTTCGCGTGGTTGGGTAAGGTAAGGTAAGGTAAGATGTGTATGTAAGAAAGAGGAAGAAACTCACACATCCCGCAATTCTCTACATCTTCTACTTTCAGAACTAAGCGAAATCCAATGCCTCGCCTGCAAATATTGGAAAAAGAAGAGAGTCCAGAGGAACAATATTCTGTGATATGTTTTGTTAGTTATACATACATAGTATGTGCTTGATGGAGAAGAAGAAAATGGAGAACTCGCGCTAAGACAAAACACCCGCGAGATGTGTGATGTAGAGTAAGGATGTCAAATTGCGGGCTTGAGGGGCCGGAGATGGAGAGCGCGTAGATGAGGGAGAGGGTTACGAGGGGTTTGGAAGTTTGCAGGTGGAGGAGAAAGAGGAGGGGGGAGGCGAGGGTGTGGGCAAGGGTGAGATGAAGGGGTTGAGGTGTGGGCGGAGGGTGGTGGAGGGGAAGGATTTCGCTGGAGAGGGAGGGCATGGTTGTTTGGGAGTGGTGAGTTGGTGAGTTGGAGGAGAGTTAGTTGGTGGGTCAAGGGGTGTTGTTTGTTTAAATACCAGTGGTTTAGACCTCTGGATAGCTGGGTAGTTGTATGTTTGGACAGTGGAGAGGGGTGGCGGAGGCTCAACGATTTATGCGAAGAGGTAGTGAGAGTCAAGGAATGGTGTTCTGGCAGAACGAGGTTTCACTAGAATGAAGTTCCAGCAGCACACTCAGCCTTCCAACCCCAAGATCCAGACTCGCATGAACTATCCCGCAACTACTCCCTTTACAGCTTCGAAATAAAAACCAAGAAGATAGATCTAGTACCGAGATAAGAACCGCATATATCGCAAATTGAGTATGGAAAGAAAAGATAATGAAATAAACGTATGGGAAGGGAGCAAATCGACTTAAATGCGCCCGAGTTCTGGTGCCACTCAATTTCTCGAATTTCAGAAAATAATAATAATTGCAATGACTCCAAGGCTAGCTAGTATTGCCAAGCTCATTGCCAGGTACGACATATGCATAAGGCAGAATACCTGTGAACTACAAGTGGACTCGCGAGCCAATGATCTCTGTGTTTACACAACCTGACAAGGTGTAACGTGTGAATACATAACTCACCATTTCGCACTTCATGTCTGGTCTGATTTCTAGGTCAAGGATTTGTATTTTTTCTAAGAAACTTTCCTATCGACCACTGGTGAAAACATCTTCGAAATCGTCTGGTTGCTTTGCGCAAAGACATCTTCTATTGCAATTATGACGTTTTCAGATTTCTGGATTGCGGCCGGGTCGCTGATCGTTAGTACTCGTTGTACCGTGAGTCAATATGAAGAAGTAAGGCCACAGAACTCTTGTAGACAGTGAAAACCCAAAGCTAAACTTTTTTGGTAGTTCTTCGATACAACGAGTCTCTCCCACCCCCTCGCAAACGATACAATACTCGAGTTTCTATCCTCCAGCCTCGGCCCGGTATCAGAGCTTCCTACTGCCATTTTCGTCTGCATATCAATTGGCTTGATAGCATGGATTTACGATATTGGAAAACATGAGAAATTGCACGCTCCTATGGTCATTCTCGCCTTTGGCTTATCAGTTTTTTTCTGGATCGAGTTTGTTTCTCCGGTGGAAATCTATCTTTTCGTCATTTTTCCCTGGATGTTATTGGTGGGGCTATTGATTAGCAGAATACATAGTTTAGTATGGAGTATAGAGGGTCTATCGGCATCAGAGGGGAAAAGAGTTAATGATTGTATGCTTGGTTATAATGAAGGCTTGCGGTTCTGTGGGGAATTATGGGTGTAGCATGGTGGCGGATTCATGCCATCATGCTGGGGCAATCATTGGAACTGGTGGGGTTGTTTCTCATTTATTACGTCTAGTTCTTAAATGGAGACTCTGGTGGTAGTGGGAACTTTGGTCCATTTGTATTTCTTAAGAAGAAAGAAGAAAGGAGCTATCACATTTCATTTGTTTTTATATAGGGGGAAACTCCAGTCCAATGGGACAAACTATTCAGAAACAGAAGGATACTTTTCCATGTTCCTTTTCTTTTTTCTTCATCTTATGTATCCCTTTATTTATATCATTGAGGTTGGATTTTCTGGTGCGTTATTTTTCTTGTTCTTGGTTGAAATCATGTAACTATCAGGACAAAAGCCTAGGCTCTCGTTACTACCTTAAAGAAGTTTATTATGTAGGCGGGAGAGTGGATGGTGCGAAATACTCTAGCACAACACGGATGAAAGTATTGAGATGTGAATTATGCGGTTCGTCACAGATTCACCTTCTAGAAATGATTTCTAACAGTCGAGCAATTATATTGGATCCGCCTTGAGATCATTCAACATACAATCCCTATTTGAATATCACATCAAAGTAAAAACTATGGATGGCTTGAAAAGCTATGTTTGCGTTCAAGCCGACTAATAATCCGAACTATCGAGTCCCTTGCCTAAAAAGCCTCACGAATCCGCCTTGCGGGCATTTATGGTAGTACAACGACAGCTGCTCCTCCTAATTGCGATAATTTTCCGGTATGGCCTGATTCGAGCACTTATGATAGGGCAAAATTTGATATACCAAGTTGTATGAGCTGCGGCCACTCATGAATCAATGAATTCAATTCATTTATTCTGCTCGCTTGAAAATTCGTAACTAATAAACACTTGTCTAGTTTGCCCGCTCTTTTACTAGCAACATTACAGGGTGCTTCTCGCTGGTTACGGTGATACCGCTACAAAGGGGTTTCAAACATTCATTGATGATACTATTGAAACTATAGATGAAATTGACAAAAACCCACCATGAAGAGAATGAAAGAGAGTATACTCAACATCAACAAACTCCTCAAAAGCATACACTAGTATGATCTAAGATACACCGAACTCTATTTCATAATAATCCACAATGTCGACACATAGATGCATCTTTCAAAATCAATGATTCCTGTTATGGAAGTACATGATAATATTTTTTTTTACAATTTGCTTCCCTCGCTTTGTTGCTTCGCCCAGTTGTTACACCGAGCTACAATTCTTATACATTTACCAGTTTCAAAACTTTGCATTCAAATCAATTCTCAAATACCTTCGTCTCAAATTTGACATTGGCGGATTCAAGTCGATTGATGTATTTTTCGCCCAACATGGATGGAGTATAGATGCCACCTGACAATTTGTGATCATCTCGAAGTAATGAAATTGCACCCTGGGCAATCAATATACCAGTCACTACATCATATCAGTTACCCGAAAACATCCCGGAATATATAATTTCACTTACATCCATAGATCGAACCTTCATAGTATTCCCGACAAAAGATTCTTGGAGGATTTGCTTGCTCATTGTCGGGTTTAGCAATAGCGCGGAGCTCGACTCGATCAGACTTGGTTTCCTCTTTCGCGGCTCCGTCTCCTGGTTGATAAACATACTTCCTGGCCGTATGTCTGAAGAATGGGATTGCTAAGAATAGACCACCAAGAATGAGACCAAAATGTATCGCAATACCAGTGAGATAATTTCTTGCTTTCATGTATTCCTCGACCTTGAAATTAGGACCATAAAATCGCTTCTCACTAGACAATCCCCAACTTCGATGCATGATGGCTAAATTGGTTGACCCTGCAAGAGAAGTGGTAAGAATTCCTAAATCCGGTACGACTTTGATTCCGGTAAGTTTGGTGATGAGAGATTTAGATGGGCGAACTTTCGGTCCAGGTATCGGAGAAAGAGCGTATGGAGTAAATGCGTCTTTGAGTTGCTTAAGGCTGAATACTTCCAAGAGTGTGAAAACTGTTGCTAAGGTTCCCCCGGAAGGTTTGGCTCTGAAAGATATTAGTCCATTGGTTGTCCAGGTTAAGTGCAATAGCTTGCTTACTTAATCTCGTGTAAAGATACGATAACTTCACCAGTAGGTGCAGATAGCTTTTCCCGGACAGCATCAACAGCACATCGAGTAATCAAATCAGAAAGAGCAGACTCGATACCACATTGAGGAATGAGAACTGCACCACTAGCTTTAGCGGTGCCTTCGTATTTCTTGATCATCTCAGCTACCCATGGTACTTCTCCTGTGACGTCGAAATAATGTGTACCATTTTCGGCACATGCTTTGAAGCAACGTTCGCCGTGAAGAGCATAAGGACCAACTGTGGCCAAAACGACCTTTGCCTTTTTAGCCAATGCACTCAGCTCCGCGTCATCTAAGTTACAGATTTCAATAGCTATAATGAGTGAGGTGTTAGTTAATAACGAGAAAGATGATACCTTTGGAACACCTATCATGTATCGCACGTGATATCAAGGGGGGTTGGTAGGTACACAAACTGTTGGAATCGTAATTAGGAATCTCACACACCTGGTTGTACTCTATCTGGATTTAGAGACTTGCACTCGGCTGCAACAGCTTCCAATTTACTGCCAGAACGGCCTGCTAAAGCCCAACGAAGATCTGTAGGTAAATGTGTGGCAACATGTTCCGCAGTAAGTTTTCCTGTGTATCCTGTGGCTCCAAAGATGACCAATTCATACTCTCTTTCTCCTGACGACATTGTTTGTATATATAAGATGTAGAACACAAGAGAACAGTGAGATATTACTCGATTATAACATGTATTTGAACGAGACGGTCAATGGAATGAACACTCTTAGTCTATACAAGTACAATGTTTACTACCACATCAACAATATCCTGTTTCCAGACCCAAGATTGAGTTGATTCTACCTACGTAGGTATGTAGGCGGATATCATTTTTGCCGAGGTTTAACCAGGCTTTGCTGTTGAAATTCTTCCATTTGTAGATAGAGAGCATATCAGTTCGTAGTAGGAAACGCTCAAAATGGGTAGAACGTAGATATTATATAGAATAAGTATCGTAAACATGAGAACGTAAGAACTGTAAATCCTTATATGCACGTGTTCCATTATGATCTCTACAAGACTTCGTATGTAAGATTTTACAGAATGTGGAAATGGAAATAGAAGTGTAAAGATCATGTGACTGGCATCATTCTGAGAGTTTCCATTGCGGACTAGCGTGATGGGGCTATTAACCGAAGCCCACGACGAATTTGACCAAAATAATTCCCATCAAGTACACTGCGACAAATCTTCAATTTCTTCATCACCGTTCATCAACGCAAAATACCGCCAAGATGACAAAGAGAACCAAGAAGGTCGGAGTCACCGGTAAATACGGTACCAGGTATGCGATTATTCCAGCTCTACAATCTCTACACACCCAAATATCATCAGAAGGAAGAATTTGCGGCTTTTCAACACGTTGTTGAGTTGCAATGAGGATCGAGAAATTTTCAATAATGGAGGAGAATCAACAAACCAGTGCTGGCAGCAGATGGAGTCAAAACACAAATGAAACAAACCAACAAACAGCTGGCTAATTGCTTTCCCCCCCAAATAGATACGGTGCATCCCTCAGAAAGCAAGTCAAGAAGATGGAAATCACTCAACACGCAAGATACGTCTGCACCTTCTGTGGAAAGACTTCCGTCAAGAGACACTCCGTTGGTATCTGGGATTGCAAATCATGCAAGAAGACCGTTGCTGGAGGAGCTTACACCGTCACGTATGAGCCCACGATTCGAAATAAATGATTCCAACTTACTAACATACTCGACAACAGAACCCCCGCCGCCGCTGCTATGAGATCGACTCTCCGCAGATTGAGAGAAATCGCTGAGGTTTAAATGGCTTGGGATGGATGTTTGTTTCTACGGGTTATTTTTTTCTGCGGCACGGGATAGGTCTCACTTATGATACACAAGGGAAAAGCATGGCGCTGCATGATCGATGCCGAAATTCGATGAGACCGGATAAAGAAAAATGAAATCATACCCTGCCTCAACTTATGGTCCTACAACGATTGCGAATTTGGTGTGAATATGTGAAAATGGGTTCTAGAAGGATCAATCAAGATGCCGATCAACAATGATCATTAAGCGCCGAAGGAGGAACTTCCAAATTTCGTTGGATACATGTCAAAGTGAAGACGTCAATTGCTCAATACGACTTCAATCAAGCCCATTTCATGATCGACATGCCGATTTAATTTAACCTTATTTTCGGACCTTTCGTTAGCTGTCCTATTTGTCTTGATCATATTGCTATTTAAATGATTTGCTTTGGCAAGCGCTAAAGCATAATTGATACCGGAGTAGGTCGACCTGTCGATCAAATATTGGCCGCATTTATTTACACGATATTGACCAAAACTCTATCTTTACTACTTAGCCATCCAGACACATACCAAAATCAAACGCCTCAACTGCTGGATTAATTACATCGTTTCATTGCCACCCCCCTAACCACCATGACCGTGTTTAACGTGGCTAGAGCCTCAAAATTGGCCATCGTGTAAGTCTAACGTCATGTTTATAGGGGAACCAGGGTTTTGTCCACGGTCATCATATATAATGATGGTTTACATGTTTTTTGCCTTGGCTGTTTGTATTGAGCTCTGCTTTATTAGATATGAATGTTCCTACTAGTATTTTGCTCTCAGTATCTTCCATCTGGTGAGAACTATTTGTCTGTCTCATTTTTTATTATCAATAAGATTCGAATACTTCGTCCTATCATTTCACTTTAATATCTTAAAGCTCTGATATTATGGGTGGATACGAAAGTGACGCTGGTGAAAGGGATGACAGGAGTGTTAGTCATCGTAGTGATCATAGTAGAAGTAGTAGAAGTAGTAGAAGGGATGGTAATGGAAGTGACACTCATTTGAGCACTAAGCGTGTGCCGCGTACAAGGGGGGAAGGGCCACCGATCTCTATGAATACTAGATATCCTCGTTCTAATGGGGGTAAGTCGGTGGAAGTGCTGGGTAATAAAATTTGATGTGGCAATGCTGACAATAACAGGATCTTCCTCGCATGGTAGAAGCCAGAGCCACAACAGAGATGCAAGTGGAAGTGAACTTGCGTCAAACGCATCTGGTTCAACTCTTCGCCGTATGGTTTCCTCGAAACGGAGAATTGTTGTGATATGCTGACAATACCAAAAACAGCCTCGTCGCGCAGGGGCGAAAGCCGTCACAGAAGTGACGATATTGCTTCGCAAGCATCTGGTGCAACTCTTCGCTGTATGTTTTCCTCGAAACAAAGAATTGTTGTGGCATGTTGATATTAACAAAATTAGCCTTACAGAGCAGCAGAGTGGATACTGCGTCGCAGGGTGGAGGATCGTATGCTTCTAAGCCACGTACGTTTTACCCACATCTCAATGCATTGGTGAGAAGTACAGTATTGACGTGAAAGTAGATTCGGAAACTAGGAAGCGTTATAAGCCAGAACCAAATAGAGGAAGTGGGTATGAGCAGGACTGGAAGGACGGACGAAATGTATATCTAATCAGCGATGATGACGAGCCGAGAAACCCTAGAAAAAGCGTTCCTAGATCTGAAGCTTCAGGCCACACAGCCAGATCCGTACGCGAAATGGCAAAGCTGTCGGAGCAGACAAAACACCTGAACCTCGACCCCCAAGATGACCCCCGCGATAAAGTTGAAAAACTAAAAGAAGAACTTGTGGATGCAGAGTGGGAAGCGGAAGTAAAAAGCAAAACTAGCGAAGGCAGGCACAGACGGGATAGTAATCGCCCATCTGATTTAATTTCGATAGCTACTGGAGAAGATTATAGCGGAAAATCTCAGAGTATAACATCATACGACGGATCAACAACTAGTAACACCCGTTCTAAACATCCACATGGACGTCCTAGATCAAATGCTGACTATAGTCGCTCTCAAACTTCCAACTCATCGTACAATGCTCCTCCTCCCCGATCATTTGCTTCTGGCTATGCTCCCTCTAACACTCAATCACAACCGCGCGATGGTGCTCTTGAAGTATATCGTGGTTCCTATGCTCCCTCTACGAGCGGGTCACATGCATCGCACCATTCTTCTAGATCACATGCTAGGCAATACCCGGATCCACGCCGCTCTCCTCCACCCCGTCGAGGCCCGTACGTTGGTGGGCACCATAATGTCTTGGAACATGCGGAAACGAATATAAATATGACGTATATCGGGGCCCCAGATATGAGTTTTATGAATGAGCCAAGTAAGAAAGAAAGGAGACGACAGAAAGAACACGAGCTACACATGGAAATGGTGAGAAATAATATGAGACCACCTGTTAAAAAAACAATTTGGGATGATTGAGGAGGGATGACTGTGGTAGTGATTAGTTGGGCTTAGTGGAATTGGAGTGGGGCTAAGTACGAGTCGGAATCAGGAAAAGAAACCCGCGAGGAAGAATTGGAAAATGGGAATCGGGTGTGTTATTATATCTAGAAGGATTCTGGAAAGCATCGTGGGAATACCTCCACATGACGGGGGTTTGGGCTCGGAATTGTGAAGTCCTTGGTAGTGGGCGTCTTGGGTCGGGTTTGTTTCTCTTTGTTAGTTAGTGTCTCTCGGTTTATAGATTTGCTTTATCTAATTGGAGTTTGTTCTTGCTGTACAACGAGTTGTCATTTAATAGAACACAGATATGCGCTCTTGTCATTTTGGTTTTGATTTTGGTTTTGTTTTAATGTCGAGTAGGGATATTTTATACGTACATTTCATGATGAATCTTAGTTTATTATTATTATTTTTTCAAAAAAAAATCTCTAAATTTAAGTGAGTTTTATCCAATACCTTTTTTGGAGTTTTGATTTGTTTGAAAGTAAGCATCGGATCTAAAATGCAATACAGAGGTATCCTCTAATCTATATTTTTCAATTTCAAAACAGAGTAATTCTTAACTATCTAACTCCGCATCTATACTCACCTCATATTTTGATTTTTGAAGTTGTACACCGTGGAATAGAATTGGCGAATTAATATCCAATATCAATTCAGAAGATACAGAATACACAAAGAGATTTTCACTATCATAATACATAATACATGATACTACACCCTAACCTCGTTAACCCCTAGCGATCGATTCTCATACCTACAGATGGAATCGCCAAACGAATCTCCGTATCCCAATCTCGAGTTCCATCTCCGTATCCTTTTATCATTCTCACATCCATATACACAATCTCCCTGACAAAAATTTCGACTCTCCTCTCCTCTCCTCTCCCCTCCCAGCAAAATAGAATAATCACATCATTCCAAGCCCCGAATCAACTCAACCACTTCCTCCGCACACCCAATACTACTTTGATACCCTCCACTCGCATGGCCGTAATTATGAACAACATAGACACCCTCGATTTTTTTTGCTTTTCCTCCCTCTCCCCCACTATTTTCTTCCACGTCCATCCCCTCAATCTCAACTCTCGCACCACCTTTCCTCCCCGGTCGGAATCCCACATACGTATCTAGCACCTCTATCTCCCCGTTTGAATTCACCAAACCTTCCGCCCATCCTATATCTTTTAATCGGTGGATGATTCTTTGGGATAATTCGTAGTCTGGGTTGGAGTTCCAGGTGTTTGCCTGGGGGGTTAGATGTTGTTAGCATATGATTCTCTTTTTCCTCCTCCCGAAAGGAAGACATCCATCCCCACCCCCTCTTCCCCTCCCTCTCCCTCTCCCGTTTCCCGTAAATATACCAGGAACCAACTTTCCACCCCTTCACCCCCCCCCCCCCCCCCCCCCCCAAAAAAAGAAAGGAAGAAAAAAAATTCAAGAAATCAACCAACCTCCTTAACCCCCCCAACCACACTCTTCCCACTCCCCGGTCTCGGAATCACATAGAGCAACTCATCGCCCTTCTCCCCCAAATCGCCCACGAAAGTCTTACAAATCTTCGCTTCCCCCTTAACCAGTAAGACCTGCCCCCTAATCGGAAACAACTTTTCCGCCTCCTTCTCCTCCACAAACTTCGCCGCAGAAAGTCCCGCACAATTAACCAACACATCCAACCCCTCACCCCCAAGCACATCCCTACACCCACGCACCACACCTTCTAATCCCTCCCCCGTCCCGATTTCTCCACGTATAATCCTCCCCCCCAGCTCCTCTACCCTGCGAACCAAATACCCCAAATAAACATCTACATCCACACACACCGTTTCGAAGTGCACCGCTTTCCTGACTCCCACCCCCAGGATCCCCTCCAACTTATTTTCCGGCTCCAAAACATCCAATTCTCTATACCCCCCCACCACATCCTCAAACCACACGCCACTCTCGTCGATTTCCGCACCGTGGTACGTAGACCCTAGATAATAAATCGAAGGCGTAATCGCCATTCCCATCTCCTTTCCTTTTCCTTCTCCTTCTTTCCCATCCTCTCCAATCGAACTCTTCCACGCTCGATAAGTTTTTCCTTCCCATTTTCTGAGTCTCCTATCTTTATCTGTATCTACTTCCTCGCCACCCGCTGCAAGAGAAGGCTTCGAAGCATGGCTTCGCCAATCTGCTCCTGCCCATGGGGAACAATAATGTTCATTCTTGTCACCGGGGAGGTATTTCGCTAGGAGTGTGATTTTGTATTGGGGGGGTTGATTATTTTCATTATATCCGGAGGAGGTAAGCAGCGAAAGCGCAGTTTGTAGACCTGAAATCCCAGCGCCGAGGATAAGTATATTTTTGGTTTTGGTGGTGGTAGACGACATGGTGATAGTAATAGCGATATGATAATCCGTCTCAGCCTCACTTCGAACGTTGAGACGTACGTTTCGTCTCGATGCTGTATCTCGAACTTCCGTAAGAATCCTCGTGATATCGATGGAGATGGGCTGACTGACTGACTGACTGACCGAATGACTCCCTTCCAATCTTCTCACCAATTAATTGTATTGTAACTCACAATCTTATATGCACCTCGTTCCTGATTAGATAGATATGTAAGTATCAACCGATTCAAAGCGCAAAATCCAAAATTCAAGGATGATAGATAGATACTCGAGCTTCTGCTTTCTGGAGATGCAGGATGTGGGATGTAAGATATAAAAAGTAGAATGGAGTATTCAGTATATAGTTTATGGGATTTCAATATAGATAGACAGATAAATAAATAGGTAGATAAATGGGTAGATAAATAGTTATATACCTACATACACCAACACAATACAATAAATCCCTACCCCTCTACATCCCTCTGAACCGCCCCCCCCCCCCCCCCCTACCCCTCCCCCTCATTCCCTACCTAACTACACAATAACCACTCCTCCCAACCTCCAACCCAGAATCATTCACCCCCCTCTCCCCCTCTCCCCTCCCCCCATCCAAGTTCCAGACCCCTCCATCCCCTCAATCTTAATAATCCATCCATCCATCCACTCACTCACACACCCATATACACATCTAGAACCACCTCGAAATTATAAAGCAGAAAGCTTCTAGATTACAGCGACCACAGCAATTACAGCGATATCGGCTCCCATACATACATCCATCCATCCATCTATCTATCTATCTAATTGGACGCCACAACCACAACCACAACCACAACCACAATCCTTTTCCCCACGGGCGGAGACCCAAGTCCGTTATGCGTGCATGCGTATGTATGTATGTATATATGTATGTACCAGGATTGAGCGTTTGAGAATACACAATATCACATGTTGATATCCGTCATTCAAATATAATAACCAACAAAATAACCACCAAACATTATCACCACATCACCACCACATCATCCATCACATCATCATCACACACACACAGGCCCAACTATTTCCCAAAGCGTACGATACATATAAAAGGGATATTCTATTTTTTATTTTTTTTATTTATATATATATATATACTAGCCATCGGAGAAGAAGAATTTTTCAGACTATGAATTCATAGCAGCTTTTTTTCTTATTTTTTCTTCTTATTTTTGAGATAACTATATAAAATTTCAATTTTAATTTTAATTTTATTTCTTAAATCTTTATATGATGGGGGTGTTACGATGGATTAGTAACAGGCTGTAGAATCACCAACGTATAGGCTATAATGGTATTATAGGCCTCAGTGATTCAGCTGCAGTATACCGGGGGACACTAGGCACCCAAGGAAAGCCTCAGGCATGTATATAGTATTAGTCATAGGATATCCTAGAATCTTAGGATACAGTTCCTAGGACAATAGGTCCTAGGAAACACCGAGCATAACTTTGCAAACTTTTCGCGAAGTTATATTAGTAAGATCCCAGGGGGTTGGCCCCAGGACAAAAGAATAAGCTAGGACACCAAGAGTCACGGGATTAGTGTCCCGTGATGGACAGCTCAGGAACGACAGCGCTCCAGGAGCGACCGGCTGTCCCAGCTGTCCAAGTGAGACGAAGATCTATATAAGGGAAGGGGTTTCATTATAATGTAGAGCTTCGTGCTCAAGACAACAATCATTAGTTTCATTACTATAGTTACGAGAATTGCAACCAGTTACAACCTTATCGAATTCCTACTTGAAGTCTAGTCTAAACCACCTCGAGAGATCTCTAGACACTTCCACGTGACCCTAGAGGCAGCTCCCGTAACACTTTGAGCACCCTTTCTGCTTCAAGTACCGATTCGATAACCAACCGCTAATATGGCATCCAGAGCTACCGCCACAGGTCAGTCTACCGGAGATACCAACGACATCGAGATGACCGATGCCCCAAAGGAGATCACTATCAACGAAACACTTAAGATCGCCTTACCAGACAAGTACCAAGGTAGTCGACAAGAGCTCGATACTTTCCTCTTACAACTTGAGATCTACTTCCGATTCAATGAGGACAAGTTCACTACCAAGGAATCCAAGAGCATATGGGCTGCATCATACCTCCGAGGTGAAGCAACCAAATGGATTCAACCATATTTGCGCGACTATTTCGAGCATGACGATAAGGATCGCATGCAACCCACCCGAACAATCTTCAATAGTTTTGAAGGATTTAAGACAGAGATTCGTAGAATCTTCGGAAATTCCAACGAGTTAGAGGTAGCGGAAGATAAGATCTTCAACCTCAAGCAGACAGGATCAGCATTGAAATATGCTACGGAATTTCGAAGATATGCTGGAACAACCAAGTGGGACGAAATCGCTATCATGAGTCACTATCGTAAGGGACTCAAACCAGAAGTCAGACTGGAATTAGAAAGATCTGCCGAGAGTACAGATCTGAACGATCTAATTCAGGACTCCATCGAATCAGATGATCGTCTCTACAGATATCGACAAAGCCAGAGATCATACAAACCCCAAGGAAATCAGAAGCAAGGGCGTTACCGCAAAAATGAGGGTAGACCACGTTACAATCCACAGAGATACGGAGACCCCATGGAACTAGACGCCACGCACTACACAAACGGGAACGATGACTCGGAAAAGAGACGAAGACGAGAAAACAACTTATGCTTTGAATGTGGAAAAGCAGGGCACCGAGCAGCAGACTGCCGAAGCAAGAAGACAGGAGGAAAAAGGGGCAACTTCAAACCTAAGTTCGGCAAAGGCCAACTTAACGCTACCTTTACAATCCCAGAAAATCCAACTAAATCCGAAAATACTGAGACTTTCACCGTTGAGGAATTCCAGCAATTACTAAAGGAATTACCACGAAATCAAGAGGGCATGAATGCAATAGACTTATGGGAGCAAGAGTATTACAGAACCCCAACACCCTCTGTGACAGAAGAAAGTCATCAGGACGAGGCAGAAGCAGACCACGCCACGATGAGCTGGACAGCTTGCTATGATGAATTCTGCGGAATCCATCGATCAGATAAAGAAGCAACCGGATGGTTCCCTAAGAAGAGAAAGACGAAGAACCATCAGAATAATGTAACATGCGAGGATTTAACTCCCAATATAACTTCGCAAGAAGTTCGCAAAGTTACCCAGCAGTTAAATGCTACGGGACAGGCAGGACAGATATACTGCAAGGTTCAGATAAATGGACACATACAATCAGCCATGATAGATTCAGGGGCTACAGGAAATTTTATTGCACCGGAAGCTGTAAAGTACTTGGGAATACCACTTCAAACGAAACAACACCCCTATCGATTGCAGTTAGTTGATGGACAGCTAGCAGGGTCTGACGGAAAGATTTCGCAGGAGACAATCCCAATACGAATGGGCATAACCCAACATACAGAGGTTATACAGCTTGACGTTGTGCCATTGGGCCAACAACAGATCATCTTAGGAATGCCATGGTTAAAGGCACATAATCCGAAAATAGATTGGGCACAAGGAGTTGTGACATTTGATCAGTGCAAAAGCGGTCACAGGGACACGCTAGAGGCGTCCGCGAGACGTAACACGCGCCAAGGAGAGTTGAACGCGAACAACACCGGCGACGTAGGACACCCAGTCCAGGGTCCTCCATTAAGAGCGAAGGCCAGTACACCTCCTCTACAAATGCAGAAGCCAACGACACGGCACGAAATCGCAATCGAGGCAAAAGAAAGGCCTACGATACCAGAACAGTACAAGAAATATGAACATGTTTTCAAAGAACCAGGGATCCATGAGGCTTTACCGGAACACAAGCCATGGGATCATGAGATAATATTGGAGGAAGGCAAGATGCCTGTGCACACCCCAATTTATTCAATGTCAGCCGATGAGTTAAAAAGGCTCAGAGAATACATCGACGACAATTTAGCCAAGGGATGGATCAGGGAATCCGCGTCCCAAGTGGCCAGTCCAACTATGTGGGTACCCAAGAAGGATGGACCCGATAGACTAGTTGTAGACTATAGAAAGCTTAACACACTCACTAAGAAGGATCGATATCCACTTCCATTAGCTACGGAATTAAGAGATCGGTTAGGCGGAGCTACGATATTTACCAAGATGGACCTACGTAATGGTTACCACTTGATCAGAATGAAGGAAGGCGAAGAATGGAAGACCGCTTTCAAAACAAGATACGGGCTATACGAGTACCAAGTTATGCCGTTCGGGCTAACCAACGCACCAGCTACTTTCATGAGGCTTATGAACAATGTGTTGTCACAATACTTGGATACTTGCTGTATATGCTACTTGGACGACATCCTAGTATATTCAAACAACAAGGTTCAACACATTAAGGACGTTAGCAACATCCTCGAAAGCCTATCCAAGGCAGACTTGCTGTGCAAACCAAGCAAATGCGAATTCCATGTCACAGAGACAGAATTCTTGGGATTCACCGTATCAAGCCAAGGGCTCAAGATGAGCAAAGACAAGGTTAAGGCAGTGCTCGAATGGAAGCAGCCAACCACAATCAAGGAAGTACAATCCTTTCTAGGGTTCGTCAACTTCTACAGAAGATTTATCAAGGGTTATTCAGGGATTACTACACCCTTGACCACGTTAACCAGAAAAGATCAAGGAAGCTTCGAATGGACTGCCAAAGCACAGGAGTCATTCGATACGCTCAAACAAGCAGTGGCAGAAGAGCCAATACTATTGACTTTTGACCCAGAGAAAGAAATCATAGTGGAGACGGACTCCTCGGATTTCGCTATAGGAGCAGTTCTGAGCCAACCGGGCCAGAATGGAAAATACCAGCCAATCGCATTCTATTCCCGAAAACTATCACCAGCTGAGTTGAATTACGAGATATATGACAAAGAATTGCTGGCGATAGTCGATGCATTTAGAGAATGGCGAGTATATTTGGAAGGATCGAAATACACAGTACAGGTGTATACAGATCATAAGAACTTGGTTTACTTCACCACAACGAAGCAGTTAAACAGACGACAGGTCAGATGGTCGGAGACCATGGCCAACTACAATTTCAGAATTTCATATGTCAAAGGATCAGAAAACGCTAGAGCCGACGCTCTTAGCCGAAAACCAGAATATCAAGAAAACAAAACGTACGAGTCATACGCTATATTCAAGAAAGACGGCGAATCACTGGTTTACAATGCACCACAGCTTGCAGCAACACACCTGTTGGAAGACAACTACCTTAGGAAACAGATCCAATCACACTACGACAAGGATGCTACTGCCACACGCATACGTAAGACAATAGAACCAGGATTCACTATAGAAAATGATACCATATACTTTCATGGAAAAGTATACATTCCGAGTCAAATGACCAAGGAATTTGTGACGGAACAACACGGATTGCCGGCACATGGACACCAAGGAATTGCAAGGACATTTGCAAGAATACGGGAAATCAGTTACTTCCCACGAATGAGAACGATAGTTGAAGAAGTTGTTGGAAATTGTGACACCTGCATACGAAACAAGTCATCACGACATGCTCCGTATGGTCAGCTCCAGACCCCAGACATGCCTTCTCAGCCATGGAAGTCCATCACATGGGACTTTGTGGTCAAACTACCACTCTCAAAGGATCCTACTACAGGAATTGAGTACGACGCGATACTCAATATAGTAGACAGGCTAACGAAATTTGCATATATGATACCATTCAAGGAAACATGGGATGCTGAGCAACTAGCATATGTGTTCCTTAGGATCATAGTAAGCATACACGGAGTACCAGATGAGATAATCTCGGATCGAGACAAGCTCTTTACCTCGAAATTCTGGACTACCTTATTAGCACTTATGGGTATCAAGAGAAAGCTATCGACATCTTTCCACCCACAAACAGATGGTCAAACAGAGAGGACCAATCAGACAATGGAAGCATATCTTAGATGCTATGTAAATTATCGACAAGACAATTGGGTAGAACTATTACCCATGGCACAGTTCGCATACAATACATCGGAAACGGAAACCACGAAAATCACACCAGCACGAGCTAATTTTGGGTTTAATCCACAAGCGTATAAAATCCCGATACCACAAGAAGTTAATGCCGAATCAGCGATAGTACAAGTCGAACAGTTGAAAGATCTCCAAGAGCAACTGGCTCTTGATCTAAGATTCATATCTTCCAGAACAGCAGCGTACTACAATACGAAACGTAGTATGGAACCTACGCTTAAAGAGGGGGATAAAGTTTATTTGCTACGACGAAACATCGAAACCAAGAGACCAAGCAATAAACTCGACCACAGGAAACTAGGACCATTCAAGATTGATAAGGTAATAGGAACGGTTAATTATCAATTGAAATTACCAGACACAATGAATATCCACCCAGTATTCCACATATCCTTGCTCGAACCAGCACCACCAGGAGCGCCAAATGCGCCATTTACAGAAATTGAACCAGTCAACCCAAACGCCATATACGATGTCGAAACAATACTAGACTGCAAATACGTCAGAGACAAGGTCAAGTATTTGATCAAATGGTTAGACTACCCACATTCAGAAAACACATGGGAACTCAAGGAAGATCTCAGCTGCCCTGAGAAACTACGGGCATTCCACCTGAAGTACCCACATCTGCCAACAAAGCCTCAAGCTCCGCATCAGACAACAAAGGCAACGAGGGGTCGAAGAAACCAAAAGAAGAACCACTAGGAGTAGACGTAGTAACAGCGGTTGCTGTCTCTTTCTCCGCACGCTCCTTTTCCAATTTTTCCTTTTCCAACCTTTCATTCTCCTCAGCTAGATCAAGCTCTTCTAGCGTACGAAGATCTCGACGAATCATCTCCTTTTCACGCTTGCGAAGAAATTCTTGTTGACGACGCAAACGAAGAATTCGAGCCGTCAATTCTTGGGACTTAGCGGAAAGAACTTGCGATTCGGCAAAAGCCTTTTCCTCTTCCAAGCGAAGCTGCTCCTGCTGTCGCTCCAGAGATTCATATTGAGAAGGCATCGCAAACCCAGGGTGACAGCGACCCTTCTTGAAACGAATACACGCGGAACAGCGTTTTGACAATTCTTCGTCCACCAAACAATCACGACCTGTTTGAAAACACAAAGCACAAGGCTCACGTTTACTACCAGAACGGGCGACACGAGCGGATAAGAATGCGGGATCATGAACAGAAGTTGTTCGGACAGGAGGCATAATGAAAAGAAAATATCACACTCACTTACATTAAATACAGAAGGGAAGACGTACTAATATAAACGCTTGGGACAAGCGCTAGGCTAAGAAGGGGATAGTGTTACGACGGATTAGTAACAGGCTGTAGAATCACCAACGTATAGGCTATAATGGTATTATAGGCCTCAGTGATTCAGCTGCAGTATACCGGGGGACACTAGGCACCCAAGGAAAGCCTCAGGCATGTATATAGTATTAGTCATAGGATATCCTAGAACGTAGGATACAGTTCCTAGGACAATAGGTTCTAGGAAACGCCGAACATAACTTTGCAAACTTTTCGCGAAGTTATATTAGTAATACCCCAGGGGATTAGCCCCAGGACAAAAGGACAAACTAGGACAATAAGAGTCACAGGACAAGTGTCATGTGACTACAAAGCCGACTCGACTTGCCGACTCGACTTGTCGATTCGACTTCAGGACGAAGGTCTATATATGGAATGGGTTTCATTACAATGTAGAGCTTCGTGCTCAAGAACAATCATTAGTTTCATTACTATAGTTACGAGAATTGCAACCAGTTACAACCTTATTGAATTCCTACTTGAAGTCTAGTCTAAACCACCTCGAGAGATCTCTAGACACTTCCACGTGACCCTAGAGGCAGCTCCCGTAACAATCACATCAAATCACATCAAACCCCAAACTCGAAACCCCTCCTCGAAAAGTTTCATTCATTCATTCATTCATTCATTTATTATTCTAATAATAATAATAATTTTATCAACATAAAAAAATACACACACACATATACACACACACACAAGTTTATGAGTATAACATTTTACAAACTCCCTCCTCAAAAGTATAACTAATAATAAATATAAAAATATATAATCATTACTAAGATCATATAATTCGCTCAATCTTATAAGTTAGTATGTGTGTATGCCCTAGTATATGTGTATGGTAGCCTTATATTCATATCCATAAAGTATTCATAGAGCAAGTGTAAGAGTAAAAGTATATCTGATATAAATTTCAATTGAAGCCTAGAAGATTAGACCACCACTTCCATTGTATTTGATAAAAACCTCAAACCTCAAAAACCTCATTAAAAAAAAAACTCTAGAATACATTTTCTTTTCTTTTCTTTTCCTCAGCTCTGCTATGCTATTCTACAATATAATATAATATTCATCTTCTACTCCATCTTCTCCATTTTCTCTTTCTTTCGTATGAATAAAATCTTTCGCATAAGATTTCATCATCCATCTCTCATCCCTATTTCCATTCCCATTCCCATTTCCATTCCCATCCATTTCAATACCCCTACCGATACAGATATTCTTCCATTGGGACAAACAGACCCAAATATTCTTCATCCACACCTCTCTTTACCTACCCCCCAACATCCCACCCACCTGACTCCAAAACCTCTTCGTAACCAACTCCTCAATCTCCTTCCTCGTCAACCACATGAAATCTTCCTTTCCAAATGCATTCCCCTTAAGATCCGCTTGTCCCGCCATAATTCTTCCTTTCATATAAAATACCTTTTCTGCTTCTCTTCCAAACTTCTTTGAGGGTTTGATGGTGAGGCTACCAATTGGGATATGTCCTACTATCCATGTGTTCATATTTTCGCCTGCTGTTTGGGCAAGAATTCTTTGAGCTGCCTTTGAGGGTATTAGTTTATGTATCAGAATAATATCGTCGGGTACGAAGAGACGGAAGCAAGGGAGCCAGAAGACACATAGAAAAGAGGAGGAAAAGAAACCAACGAACCGTATGCAAAACCTCATTCCCCACCATATCCCCCCTCGGAAACTCCCAAACATCCACCTTTACCTCCTTGCCCTCCCTATCCAGCGTCTTCTCCTTCCCCTTCACAACCAAGTAAACCGTCTCATCCATCTTCCTCGCCAAACTCCTCTTATCCGCCTCTCCCTCTCTACTCTCCAACTTCACCTTTTCCAAATCCTCTCCCATCCCCTCTTCCACCAACTTCCCCGCAATATTATCCCACTCCGCCACTTTTTCCTCTTGTCCCCCAATCAACACTTCATCATTCCAGCCCTCTTCCCCATAAGCCCTATACCCTCCAATATCTCTCGCCGCAACCCCATTCCTCTCCTTAACCTTCGCCTTCCATTCCAGATCCGCCGGTTGATCTTTCTTGTGATAAAAGTATCTCGTGAATGGCAAGACCAATCTCTCATTCAACCGTTTCTGGTAGAGATAAAATGCTTTTTCGAAAGGCGTGGCGGTTTCCGTGAGGAGCGGAGGCCGACTGAGGATAATCCCGGTCGAAATTTTATACGTCGTTGCTCCCGGGGAAGGGGAGACAGGAGGCATGGAGGAAACATGTGGGAGGTGAGAGGAAGGCCCATCGAGAGGTTTAAAAGTCGAAGCAGCGACCGCATAACTTCGCGAGCCGGGTGCTGGTATACATGGTGTGCGGGTACGGAGAGGCGTTCGAGGAACGAAGGCTGGTCTTGAGGAATCTGAGATGGAATTTGTTAGTCGATGATTTCAACATCGATACGAATATCAATCTTTCACAATCCCGCCATCCTCCTGCCAAACATACACACTCAAACACCAGCCATTGAGCCATTGAGCCATTGAGCATATAAACAACGCCTCCGCACCGAGTTTTCCCAAATCCCGCAAGCTCTCTCGACCAAGCAAGCGCATGACAGACAAATCATCGACACCACTCCACCATTTCCCCTCGAGGCAAACCGAAAGAAAGAAGATACATACATAATAATCTCTGCGCAGTTCGACTGCATCCCCTACTACTCGACGTCATATTTGCGTGCAGAAGTTAAGGTAGGGTAAGGCAAGGTACGTGCAACAAACAAACAAACAAACAAACTTCTCTTCTTCTGCGCACTCACCACACGGCACCACACAAGCACAGCAAGCAACCCACCATCCAAAAAATAAATTCCACGCTGCTGACTAATAATCCCCCATCCATCCCACCAATAATAAGCAATCAATCCTCTCCCTCCCAAAAATCCTCCCACGCCACCAGCCCCATCCAGACTAGCCCCTCACGTGCCCACCACACAGCATAAAAAGGCATCTCCTCCTTGGACCTTCTCGCTCCCGCAATCCACGGCATCAATCCTTATCATCAAGACCCGATTCACCCCAGAACGTCCTGACCATTTATCGATGCCTAGATTGAACATCTCAGGCTTTTTTCGCTAGCGGTACCCTCGTCTGTACCTACGGGAACTGTTAGATAGCGACTGTTTACATTTCTTTTCTGCGTGCGCATTTTGCGGGAGGCGGTGGTGGGAAGAAGGGAGGGATGATGGGCGAGCGAGGAGACGAGATATCTCTTTCTGGCTGGATCATCGTTGGAACATATACATATACATATACAAATACATATTCACACACGTTCACAGCTGGAAAAAGATGAAAACCCATAATCCCCAAGCAATTTCTCAATTTCTCACTTTCCCCCAGTTGAAAAATTTCGCGTGTAGAATTTTTTCCACGTGCACGATTGATAGTGAACACAATGGATGAATGACCTAGGTTGGTAGGCATTACTGGGTTGGGTACATACATACTAGATACTCATTTGCATACAATACAATCCACATCATCCTATCCTCACATCACATGACATGACATCCACCTACCTAGGAATACTGAGATGGAAATGTCTATCATCTACACCACCGCCATTCATCCTCTCTTCACATTCTTCCCATTCTATCTCGAGTATATTTTTCATACACTTCATACACTTCATACATTTGACATCCAATATCTCCATCGATAGATTTATCAAAACTTTCTCAAAATTTCTTATTTCATTTCTTAACAACTCCTTCTATCACCACCACCTCCACCACCTCCACCACCTCCACCACCTCATCACCTCCATCACCTCCATCACCATCAACCATTTCTTTCCCCTTAACTCTCATTCGTATATCTATCATTCCCATTCCTCTCACCCTTCGTCCTTGCTCCTTTCCCCACTCCTTTCCCCACTCCTTTCCTGACCTCCCACCTCTCACCTCTCAAATCTCAATATACAACCCCCTCTTCCTCCTCTCTCCCCTCTCCAAATAATCCTCCCAGCAAAACAACCCCATGTATATCTCTCTCTCCATCCCCCATCTCAAAATATTACAATACAAGCACTCAAATCACAAATCACCAATCCCCATTCTCTAGTCTCCATTTTTCCAATTTTCCGAATCCGAAAACCAGAGTTCCCTCCCATCTGTACACTCTCCCATTCTCCCATTCTCCCATTGCTCCAGCGCAAAAAATATATTAATGGTATCATAAATAGCAATTCACATTATGCATACCAATGCCTTGTAATGAACCACACCATTTCCATTCCATTCCATATAACACCAAATTACATTTTTTTCCTTGTAACATAAGAAGAAGAAAAAAAAAAAGGTAATTCCATTCGCTAATAGTAAGTTGTGACTCCTGTTTCAATATGCCCTCGAGCAACCTCCAGAAAATGTCCCGAAGATGTTTTCGCCGTCCGTTTGTTCGTGATATGCGTTTCGTAACAATTAAATTCCATTCCAAATCCATTTCATGAAATTTGATTTCCCAAAGATTGAACCGCCTTACCAACTTCCGTTGTAGCAATCTTTTCCCATGAACTTTTATCTCCATCTGTATGATTTTTGTCCGCAATAAGTTCATAAAGTTTCCTCGAAACATTTCGATTGATATCAGCATATTGTTCTTCGGATATCTTTTGAGATTTCCAATGAGGTCCTAGAGCTGTTTTAACTATTTTGTTGATGCTTTGTTTCTCTTCAATTGACATTGTATTTCGTAATGGGGATGTATTTTCGGATCGAGATGTTGATGAATGTACAACATCTGTTCGTACAGGCGAAGAATCTTGAGATCTTGCTCGTGATATTTTTTGTCGACGAGGTTGAGGTTGTCGAATTTCCGGTGTAGGTGATCCATCTCTCTTTCTCTTGTTATGACTCCCGGCTGCTTGACTTGGTGAATCGACGGTTGGTGATCGATTTGGTGAATAGTGAACAGCAGAAAAATCAGGCATAACAGTTGAACTCAACGGAGGAGAACGAGATTGTCGACCTCTTGGTGGGGGTGTGGTTGATATTGCGCGACTGCGAAAAGATGCGGGAGATGCTGGTGAAGTAGCAGGAGATGAATAATCAAATGATGGGCTTGTAGCACCATTTGCTCGATTAGATGTAACATCCAATCCAAACCTTATCGAATCATCATCGGAAGATGGTGCCATCTCGACTTCTCGAAGAAGTGAAGAAAGAAATGTAGGTTCTGCGTTGGTGTTTATGTTCGTATTTATAGCATCTGAAGGTCTTGGTGATTGTCTTGGTGAACCATTACTCCTGCTAGATGAAGGCCGAGGTTGAGGGTGTGTACTGGATGATGCGACAGATGATGATCCATTTTGAACAATTCTTGTTCTTGGTCGTTTCTGCTTACGTTCAGGTTCTTCCGGTGTTGAGCCACCACGACTAGCTGGTGATGCAGTGGATCTTCTGCGCTTCCTCGCATTCGATGCATCATCAAGATGCTGAGCTCTCTCCATAGCTCCCCATGCCTGTCTTTCCTCACGAGTTTCAATGACAGGTGCCGGTGGTTGGATGCGCTCTCGAACAACTTGCGGTGCTGCGGCTCGAAATATTTGACCTGCACCTTGTCGTCTGGCAATATGTAATCGCTGTTCCCATCTATTAAATTCCGTGGCAGAAAATTGTTGAAGGTCCCTATAGCCTCTCAACTCCTGATCATCCTCGGCAAAGTCAAGATCAACACCAGCGACATTCCGAATCACGCTGCTCAATTGTCCCCAAGCATTAATCCATCTATCTTGTCTGCCATTCCTACGAGCACGTCGAACGCTCGCCTGAGTTCTGCTGATCCGCTGTCCTGAAAAGGGGATTGCTCTCGCCGGTCCTTGCGATTCATCATGTTCACCAAAAGCACCGCTTTCCACACATTCCATACAATACCAGTGACCACCTGGAACATTGTCTAGGCCGATACAATGTGTATGGTAAGGAGCATCGCATCCGTCGCATAATAAGAGCACATCCTCCTGATCTGACTGGTCGCAGATTGGACACGATCTCCCTTCTTCCTCGTCTTCATAATCTTCTGGGTTATCTTCTTGCCACGCAGCTAAATCGAACTCGGCCGTTTGTTTTCGATCTTCGACGGTATATTCTGATTGTACCGTTCCTGCAAAGTTAAGTTAGCTATTGATCCAAATAATTGTATGACTCGTAACGTCGTAGGCCGCCCTCAAATTCTGGCTGAAAGTCGCAAAGAGGATATAACTTTCAAACCTCCAAAGAAAGAGAAATTACATCATCGCCAAAGGCATCTACCAGACATAAAACCAACCAAAAACTCAAAAATGACATCTCTTCGTCGCAATACAATAATCCACCCAATCTCTCCCTCGAAGGCAAAATAAAAAAATTAAAAAAGCACTCAGCTTACCTCCAACTCCATCCAGCACCAGCACCAAATTGAAGCTTGCCCGACAAATGGGACAGCTATTGGCCTTCTGACTCCATTCCCTCAAACAATGATCATGCAAAACATGATCACACGGTTTAATCTGAGCCACGCATAAAGCATTGTTGCCGTTACCATTGGCAGCACCTTTCCCGGAAGAAATACATTGACGACGCAGCGACTGCTCGAACTCAGGCTCTTTGCCGGCGGTGCCCCTCTCGAGCTCTCGAGGCGCTGGGGAATGGGTTTGGGGGTCTTGCACCACTAGAATGGGTGCTGGGACGGGAGCCGGAACCCCAACTTTTTCTTCTTCTTCCTGCTGTTGGACCGCGGCCACCTCCAGGTCTTCTAAACATACAATGCATGCGTCTGTCATTTCGCCTCATGTACTTTGCAGATGGGGTGGAAATGGGAGAAATTCATGAAATTAATAGAGTCAATTGATGAAACAAAAAAACAAAAAAACAAAAAAAATCAAAAGTAGATTGGCCAGTTGGGAATTGTTCTTTTTGGGTGAAATTATATTGGAGAGAGTTGTGGCGGTGGTAGTAGTGGTGGTGGTAGTGGTAGTTTTGAGTGAAGTGAGAAATTGTCGGTCGGGGGGTCGTAAGTGAGTGAGCGAGTGAGTGGGTGGATAGATAGACAGGTAGGTCGATTGGTTGGTTGGTTGATCGATCGATTGATTGATTGATTGTACGGTGCAGTCTGGTGGTGGGAGAAGCGTTGTGATTAGAAGGGGTTTGGGGGTTTTGGGTTTGGACGGATGAAAGATGATAAATTAATAAACTTGACAGCCTTCTTTCTAGCTTTCTCCTTCTGGTGGGTAAGTAAGTAAGTAAGTAGGTAGGTACACTTAATAATAATAATAATCAAGGCAAGAGGAGAGGAGACGAGAAGGAAGAGGCTAACTCGGTCTGGTGGGAGCATGAATTAAGCGATCCAATATCTATGGAATGAGATAAAGAAGCCTTGGGAGGAGGAGGAGGAAGAGGTGGTGGTGGTGGTAGAGGTGGTGATTATAAGAAATGATTCGGTGTTTGGAGTGTGCAGTATGGATGGATGGATGGATGGATGGATGGAGAGATGATGGTACGGTATGCGAACGTGATCTGAATCAATAAAGTGGATGGGATGGCTGGACAGACTTGACTGTATACACACACCTACTATGTACAGAGCAGAAGAAAGGGTTATTTGCATCGGATACGAATGCCGGATATGAGGAAAAGAAGGTTTGAACTATATCCTCCCATCGCATCTCATCTCATCTCACATCGCAGCATCATTCAGGGGAACTTGTCTCCTTCGTGCAGAGTCACAGCATGGCATAACCTCCCTCGGTCCTGCACTCATGGCCTTTTGCAGGACTGGGTAGCGTGAGATGGGACGGACAGACAGACAGACAGACAGACAGACAGACAGACATGCAATATGTAATTTGTGGCTGGATTAGAGATTCAAAGCTTCATTACGCCCCACCAATGGATCACCAGAGAGAAGGGCGAGAGGGCGAGAGGGTAAGAGGGCGAGAGAGGCTCAGAGCAGAGAGTAATATCTACGAGGCAAAAAGTGACGTTGATACATCCTTCCTAAATGTGCCACATGATTCAATGATTCATGTTTCTTACATTCCTTACCCAGACACTTCTCGTTCAATCCCTGTTAATAAGTCTTGAGTCTTCCTACTTATTATTACTCCCTCTTACATACATACCCACCTAGATCGACCGAGACCTAGATGCTACTCATATATTTCTATTCCCTCACTCATTCATTCATTCATCCATCCGTCCATCCACCCATTCACTCATCCACACACTCACTACCCCTCTACCCTCAAACCAACCCTACCTAGACACCCACTCATGGGAAAAGCATGTCATGTCATTCCACCACGGCCAGTCCTCAAGGTGTACAGAGTACACCCCAAACCCCCAAAGCCATACATACATACATACATACACAAAAGTAACCTGACCTAACCTAACCTAACCCGACCTCCCACCTCACCCGTATCACTCACCAGTCAGTCCCCAACATGGATATCCCATCTACAATCTGCTTCGTGTATCAAAACGACGCATCTAGTCGTTTCCCTCTTCACTCTTTCCAACCAGTGTGCGGTTAGCTTAGGTTCGTAACGGAGCACCTTCTTAGCAGGCAGAAAAGGTTTCAAATCCGACGGAACGGTGAGCGAGCACACGTAAATAAGTCTACCTACCACACTGTACTCGCATGGTATATGGATGTATGTATGTGTGTGTGTGTGCATTTATTGTATTGTATTCCGCGATAAACGCTGGCATCGCGGTACGTTGAGAATTTAAAAGTACTTGCGCAGGTATGACATATCACCTGATATATGTAGAGCCATTTGATTTTGATAGAGGTGAAAAATCGGGGTGGGCGGGATAGAAACGCTGATTTGTTAGGTTTTCGGATGATGATTAGAGCCCCTTCATTTCACTGCGAGATTCTTCGTCTGGCAGTGCTGGGAAGGAAGCTGGGAAGCTTGGACCATGTATATAATAAATACCTACCTAGGTAGGTATCGCAAGTAAGAACTGGCGCAGAGTGAAAGCAAAATGGTATCTTTACTACTTAGTGCTCTAACTGGTAATCTCTATTTTTATTTCAATCTTTCCCATCTTCATTTAAAGATGGCTCTGTCCTCCGACAACCTTTGTCAAAAAATCCTTGATATAAGCATTAACCTCCTCTGGCTTCTCCCACAGAGCCCAATGACTTGCATCGACCTCCTCTTTTCTCAACTTTCCTTCTCCAAACCATTGCTGCATATTCTCTGCCATAGAAGGTGGTAACGCTGCATCTCTTGATCCACCAATAAACATGGTAGGAATTTCAACTTTATAACCATTCTCCTTGTGGAATTCCTCCGCCAACTCCTTCTCATCTTCAAAATTCAACTCGCCGGTTCGATACCAGTTCAATGGGCCTCTCATTCCATTAATCGCATATTGTTCTGCGTAGTGATCTAATTCCTCCGTGGACAAAAGCGGAGATGGACCAAGTTTCTCTAAATTCTGGAAGAGAACACCCTCGGTGACATTAAATCCAAGCTCTTTCTCTGCCGATCGGCCACCATAAAGCGCATTCAACATCAATCTCAGTTTCTCCTTACCTTGGATTTCCCTCTCAACATCCGGACCCTTAAGTTGTAATTGATATTTGAAATTTGGTAGGACGGTCATCGGAGTATATTTTAGTGCGGGAGGGAAGAAAGGTGTGCAGACGCTGAAGACTGCAGAGATGAGTTTAGGATAGTGAAGCGCAATACGGTAGACAATAGCTCCACCCCAATCGTGGCCTCCGAGGACAATAGATGTGGCACCGATGGCCTTTGCAAGAGCGGCAACATCGTCGGCGGCAGTTTTGTAAGTGAAGGCGCTGAGTTCTTGGGGAGAGGAAGAGGAGGAATAGCCTTGCATGTTGGGGACTACGACGCGGAAGTTGAGGGCTTGGAGAGCGGGGATTTGATATCTCCAGCCGAATGCCATGTCAGGCCACTAGAAGAAAGTTAGTATATGATTGCAACATAATGATTCAAGCTTTGCGAAGCTTCTTGAAAATGTGACCCTCGGTTGAATGTTGGAGCAGTATAACAACTCAGAAAGGAAATCAAATGCTTACTCCGTGAATCAAGAAAATAGTTGCAACTGGTTCAGCACCATTTTGAGGTTCGCCAAGAATATAGGAGTAGGTTCTTCCATTCAAATCTGCCGACTTATATTGGACTCGAGAGTCTTGAACTGCAAGTTTATCAACCATTTTGATGTATGTTTGAAGTGAAATACAATGAATACAAATCAAAAATGAAAGGATATCAAACAAGGCTGATGTGGGAGATGTCGGCCCTTTAAACAACGAGGCTGCCCCACCAATCGCCGTGCCTCGGTTCAAATCGATAAAAATTGGGTAACACCAAAATCTCATAGTGACAATTCGCTTTCCGAGGACATTCGCTTTCCCCAATTAGGAAGTAGTCGGCCGTTTGAAGAGCCGACTATTAACAAACAACTGATTAGTCGTTGGCAACGCATAACATCTCATCACAAAATCATTTGATCATGGCGTCGCATTTCCATTTGGTCCCACATCCGGTGTCTCCGAATATCATCTTGTGCCTAGGCAATGAGTTTCGTAGGCGGCTTGGCGGCCGGTGCTTGCATAGTCTCCCCTTAAATCGGTTGATTGTGAGTAACGGTGAAGAGAAAAGAAACATTTTAATAAAGCCAGGTCTAAAGTACAACGTAGCTCGGGATATCATTGACCTCCTAAAGACACCATACCATCACCCAAATTCCATTTGAGCATTTTCCGGCAAGCTAAACTCCTTGGACCCATTCATGTAGAGCAATCAGTAAATAACAGTATCCTCCTCTGCTTCTACTACTACCTCACCATTGTGCTCTTCCAAATTATCTTTCTCAGTCTTGACCTGTGAGGACTGAGCAGCAAGTGTAGAGAATGGATTAGTAGTATCAATGTTAGAATTAGATGGAGACTCAATATGAGGCTCACTCATCATCACATCAGACGTCACCTTTGCTTCAGATTCCCCATCAGCCTTTGGACCTTGTTCTGGATGTTTACTCGCCCACTGGGACTTTTCTTCTTCAATCAACATCTCTACTTCTTTGATTTGGGTCTCGATTCTGGCTTCGTTATTGGGTGATAATTGCCATGGTTTGTAATACTTGACGGATCAGTAGGCATAACTAGAATGAGTAGAAGTGTAGTTCTTACCAATTTTGGCTCTGCTTCTGTAGAAAGGAACTGGGCCATAGCTAGCATATTCGAATGCCGGATTCGCATCTTTACAAAAACCTATCAGTCTTGTCTTGTCTCCTTCCTCTTTCAAGTACTACTAACCGATTCTTCCTGAAACTTCACTTGCTCAACCACTCGTACCGCTTTAAGACTCGCTGCCTTCTCTATCTTCCTATCTTCTGCTTCAGCTTTTCGTTGCGCGGCTCTCTCCTTTTGTCGTGCCTCAATCTCTTGTCGCCTTTTCTGTTGTCCATTCGGTGTACTTTGATTAAGAGTATTCAGCAAGCCTCCAAATAATCTTTGACCGCGCTTGCGTTCCTCTTGAACACTACTTCTTCTTCTTTCGGGACGACCATTTCTCGAGGTTTCTGGCGAAACCGCACGAGGTTGATTCTTTCCAGGTGATTCAAGCTTCGTAGAATCTAAAGCTTGTGGAGAGGAATGTAGAGTGGATGTAGAGATGGCACTGTCTTCGGTGGAGATTCGGAGACGTTTAGAAGCATCTTCGGACACGGATGATTGTCGACGCTTCCTGCGGGGACTTTTAACGTTTGGCGCATCTTGTCTAGGAACGACAACTGCAGATGCCACGGGTCTATCTTTTATTAGTAAGCTTTCATGATATGACTAGAGTTTTTCACTCACGCTGGTGTGTCTGTCATATTTGTTACCATCACCTTGAGTACATTAGTAGATCCTTTCAAAATGATGTCGACCAGATAAGTAGAAAATAAATGTAATTGTTCAAAGCATTCAATCACGTCCATTTGATTCACATGCGATACTGGACTGGATATGCGATGAATCGAGAGATCCCTGTCGGTACTAGCGTGGTGGTCAGTGCTTAGAAATCAAAGAACGAAAGCTCGATATTTTGGTGGCGGTGATATCAATAACCAAAATCTTGAGCTCTTCAAAGAACCACCTCTTCTCCAGCTACGTCAATTTTCAAAATAGAAGTACATCTGCTTTTGAGGACCGTTCAAGAGGATAATCTACAGCTTCATATCTGAAGAGATACGTAAACATGTCTCGCCATCATCCGTATGTACAAATCTTCTCTGCTTTGAGACTACAGCTACTAACCTCCCTCTAGAGATCTCGTAATGTGCAGAAAGCAATCCGGTATTGCTATCGGACGTCTCTGCGATAAATGCGATGGAAAGTGTCCTGTATGCGATTCCTACGTCCGTCCCACAACCCTCGTACGCATCTGCGAAGAGTGCAGTTTCGGAAACTATCAAAACAAATGTGTCGTGTGTGGAGGTGAAGGTATTTCAGACGCTTTCTATTGCTTTGAATGTACAAGATTGGAGAAGGACCGCGATGGATGTCCGAAGATTATCAATCTGGGTAGTAGTAGGACGGATTTATTCTATCAGTAAGTTTCCCCTGTCCCAAGATGCGGTCAAATAAATATTAACGTCTTTGGTGCAGAAAAAAGAATTTTCGGAATCATTAGTAAAGCTGTGGATCGGGGGATCGTGTATTACCTATGTATTTGCATTATGGTTTGGAGTTTGGGGGAAAGGGTTCTGGATTTCGATTCTTCCAGCTATGCAGGCAAAAATGAAGCCTCATATATCATTGCAAGTGGTGCATTGGATGGCACTGGAAGATAAATTACATTCACAAGAAGCGCTACTGAGATCATGATAACTTCTATTGTATCGAAGTTGATTCTGTTCTTGTTATGGGCCTCTCAACCTCCAAACCCCGAAATCCGGGGACTAGGAGGTCGGTACTTTCTTAGTGAGCACTACGGCAATGGATGGAACAAAATGATATCATTCATTCTCGTGAACAAAACATTTCTGCCTTTGCTTGTGAACCAAAACCTTAAGTAGGGTTTAACAAGGCATAACAAATGAACTCTTTCTCATTCTTCCACTTTCATGCTTTCTGGGAGCATCAGGTCTCATTTTTCATACTATGACCTATTAATGTCTTTATAACACATCAACAACTGAGCTGGCATCACGGTCTGCCACGATACATCGATCAAAATTGGAAATTCCAACCCTACAAACAAATGATATCACAATAAACCAAGACCAGGATTGAGTTAATACAAGATAGCTAAAGTTACAACTAGTCGAGCCATAGTCACCAGAAACTACAACTATACCAATAAACTACCACAAAGTAACAAGCCAACATGTCGAATCCCAAACCACCCCCAGCTCCATTAATCTTACCCATCGCCTCTGACAAACCCAATCTTCCTTCTGCACCAATCGGTAGAAAGCGCTCATCAATCTTCTTCCATCAACCGATATCGAAATGCGGCTCCTCTTCCAGCGTGAACCGCGACAACGATACAAATTTCCATGCCTCCATCGAGCATGGCATGCTTTTGGGTCTTCGCGGTCTTCCATATACTTCGAACAAACGTCACAAGCAACAAGCGCAACTCCTCGAAGTCGAAGAAATCCCTGAATTTTGTCTTCCTGGGCCTGCCAATGCTAGAAGTGTGGAGGGATCAAACGCCTTCAACACTTCGACCAAGCGTAAAGCTGGTGAGAGTATTGCTAAGGACACGGATTCTGGATATCTTGCTAGAAACAATGGTGGTGAAACATTCGGATCAATGACAATGAAGAGGAGAGCTTCAGATGCTTTTAAGATGGCTCTTTGTGCTGCCGAGGAGAGCAAGATTGTGTCATTTGGGGAGACTAGCGTTATTCCTACTAGGGGTCTAGAGGAGCTTAAGCTTGATGATGATTCTGTCAATGGAGATGGATCGAAGGCTGGAGGGGGAAAATGAAGGTCTATTGGAGGAGATGTTTAGCTGTATCTGGATACTGATTTGGTTAGGAATGTTGGACTCTAAGTGTTAATACTTTGTGTCGATGCTTATTAGGCATCTGAAATCTTAATGGATAGATTTCAATGTTTTGGTTGATATAAATGTCCTAGTTGGTCTGAATATCTCAACTTGTCTAAATGTATCAAGATGGTTCCAATGTCTCAAATGATTTCAACATCCCAACGCGGTATGAATGTCCAAACTGTTTTGAATATACCAAGTGGTGGGAATGTGCCAAATAATTTCAATGTTCCAAAGTGGTATGGTTGTCCAAACTGCGTTGAATGCCCCCCATATGGTTTGAATGTCCCAAGTTGTATCAATCCACCAAATATTTTGAATATCTAGGTGTGTTCACATCAATATCTCCTAGGATACACAATCCTACACAAGAATCTTGCACAGATATCACTGAGCAAATAATTTTATGAATACTCGCAGGCAGTGCGGAGAATAATCAACTCAGATGAATGTTTTTGCAAACTTTGATGCGGCGCTCTAGGTTTTACACAAGCACATGATAATTTAGAAGGCATCAGATAGTCTAGTATGAGGTTCTCATCATATATATATAGTGTATGTTTCATCCATCTTCTTCAAAGTGGATCTAGATACTCAAACCCACAATACAATTTTAGCTGGGTATCATCGGCTCAAAGTCGGGATTTGCATACCAGGATATATGTTGAGCATCATTCGCCATACCTGCGTCAAATTCGCATTGAATGTACATCTGAAAATGGATTGCTGCTTTATTTCGTGCTATCACGCAATTTTTCAATGTAGGTGATTTTGTAGCATATATAAAAGCAATGTTCGTATTCTATACAAAAGCAGCTTTGTGGCCAAGTGAGATTCGCGACGAGAAGGGAAGCTGGATAGTGATTCCGACAATATTAACATGGCTATTGAAAAATCTGTATGTGATGAGGTAATATTCAATATTGGTTCAGTGGTAACCTACTGGGCTAGATGTTGGTGTAGAGATATATATCCTTCCATCCATCTACAATGTTGGCATCCGATATCCCTCTCCCTCAGTAATATCTCCAAACTCGTCCTTGTCTGCAGGTTGTAGCAACTATGTCTCCCTTAGATCAACCACCGTCGGAACAGCAGCCAGAAAAAAAGCTATGGTACCGTTCATCCCTCTTCAATGCCTTCGTAATCGGCGCGGTAGGCTTTTTGGCCCCGGGAATGTGGAATGCGATGTCTTCTCTAGGTGCTGGAGGTGCGGAATCGCCGTTTTTGGTTAATGCTGCTAATGCGTTAGTTTTTGGCTTGAGTATGTTCCTGTTCTATGTTTCTTCAGGTCTTAGTTGATCTTAGAGTACGGTCTTGGAGGATGAGAATGGGCCTTTGAAAGCTTGCTAATATTGGACATGAAGTGGGAATATTTTGTGTACTGGGAGGTCCAATTGCGAATCGGATAGGATTGAAGTATACGTTGACGCTTGGAGCGGTGGGATATCCAGTCTATTCGTATGGTTTCTCCTTTGCTTGTGGGTCTAAGAAGAAGAGGTTCTAATGAAGCATAGGGCTGGTCTATATACAAATAATAGATATGGAACTGTCTGGCTAGTTCTCGTTGGAGCTGTCACTTGTGGAATTTCGTAAGTCGAGGGAAGACTAGCTTGGTATGACATAGATGAACTGACATGATATGATGATCAGTGCAGGATTGTTCTGGGCTTCAGAGGGTGCAGTTGCGTTGGGATATCCGGAACCGGCGAAAAGAGGAAAATATATGAAGTGCGTGCAATCTGTTGTCTCGATATGTATGAGGGACAATGAGCTAATGGAATTAGTATCTGGTTGTGGTTCCGTACAGGAGGACCGCTTGTTGGTGGTGCGATTGTATTGGGTCTTAATCAGTGCGTGATGTCTGGATATCTCATACTTTGTGGCTCTTATTGACGAGACATTAGTGCGAGCGACCAAAAGAAAAAGGGAAAGGTCGGGTATGGTCAGTAATCCCTAATGTCCTCTTTGAAATTTTCTTGCAATTTATTTGCTGGAAAAGTACTCATGTGCCATACAGCTGTATACATTATCTTCATCACCCTTCAATGCCTAGCTGCTTTCATAGCTCTTGCACTCTCTCCTCCAGATAAGGTCGGTTAATACTAAACATTGTCCAAAAACAACTTGCTGACTTTACCAGGCCCAAAGATCGGATGGATCAAAAATCAAGATTGTGCATGAAAAGTCTTTCAAGGCGGAAATCAGAGCGCTCATTAAAACGTGTGCAAGACGTGATGTATACTTACCTGACAAACCCTCTTTCATGGACTACACTAACTCCATTGAAGATTCTACTACTACTGCTTGTCTTTTGGGCCGCATACTTTAATCAATACTCTGGCAGTAAGTCCTTGAGCCCCTATCTTTGACTTCGAGAATCTATAATTGACATTCTTTAGATTATGAGGTTTATTACTTCGGAGTTCGTGCTAGAGCTCTAATTGGTTTCGTCGGTATGCTCCCCTAATACCTAAGTAGTTGCACTTTTACTCCTTTCGCAATCCTAATGACGAATAGGTAATTTTGCAAACCTATTCGCATCCCAAATCATGAGTATGCTACTTGATTACAAGAAAATCCCGGTCAAGCAACGTCTCAATATCGGGTATGTATTCTCCTCAACCTCTCTACTTTCTACAAAGCACTTCTTTTAGATCCATTATATTCCATCCACTAACAAAGATACAAAGTTTCTACTATGTGATTTTCTGGCATCTCGTAGCCTGGATATACGCCTGGGTTGTCAATGAGCAATTTGGTAGCGAACAACCTGATCTTGATTGGACCGATGGAGAATTTACAAAGGGGTTTTTCGTCATCTTATTATGGTGTATGTAACCTTCTCTTCAAATCCCTCCGCGTGCAACACTATATGATCAGGAAGAACTACCTGCTAACAATAAATGCTTTGCGCAGCTTTCTCACAACAATCGCTACAAAATTGGCTCTACTATCTTGTATCCACCAAGACAGATAACATTTCCGAATTATGTATGTTAAGATTTCGTCCCGAGCTACTTTCTCAGAAACTTGAGTTTGAATGTCTCGATATGATACTAACAGTTACGAAGCACGTTTCACAGGAATCCTTCGTGGCCAAGAAAGTTTCGCCCAAGCTGTCTCTTTCGGTATTAACACGAGAGATTGGTATAGAGGTCGTGTTCCAATGGTTGTGAATACTATCTTACTTGGTGCGTTTTGTATCCCCCTCCTTGTTTTATCAGATTTATCCTTCTGGAATCTACCTTTCGCGTCCCCATTCTACTATTTACACTCTTGCCATTCCCTCCGCTATTCTCTCAATCCCTCTCCTTACTCCGATACCTTCCCCCACTAACATGATACCAGTAATCTGTCTTCCGACAACCTATCTCGCTCTCCGTGAACATGTACCCGTCGAAATACCCAAGGATTACGGATCCGAGCCATCTAAACCAGCCGAGCCTGCTCTAGAACCGGGATATGAAACTACTCACTCTGATGATAAGCAGGTTTTGAAATTGGCTGTTGGACAGACAGTTGAGTCGGGAATGTGAAGTATGCTGTGATTGTAAGTTTCATGGCATGTGCGGAGTTGAAGATTTGTGATAAAATGAGGGAAGGATGTGAGGAGAGATACTGAGATGGGGGGTCTGGTCTCAGAGTGAGAACTTGAATTCGAGAGTATTGATTTAGAAATGATAGAGATATTATATCGTCGCGTAGTAACCTCTTTTTGCATTCAGTTGAGGTTAACAATACGATAGATCGACTTATTTAGAGGTCGTTCGTCAACTTGCATATCTATACTTTCTTCTCTCTCTCTCAAAAACGTAGCACGATTTCGATCGATTAAGTAGGATCAGATTGTATGTATTATTTCTAAGTTTCATATCAGTAATTCTCTATCTTGCTGGAATGACATATGTAGCTAATTCTATAAGTTTTGGCACAATGAGAATCTGTAAATTATGTATGAACAGACGAATATGGACTGGCTGAATATTGAAGTATCACAAGAAGAAAATATTAGAATCTTAGTAGAAGAATGATGGGTAGTATATGGGATGGAATTGATTATGAGAAACTCGAAAGTATCCATATCTCGAAACCCGACGATTTGGAAGTCGATACTTGAATAGCTGAAATGATAAGATGCAGGGAGTTTGTCATAGAGAACTTTAAGGAGGTCAATTGTGGTTTTTGTGTTTTTGCGTCGGAGGTGCCGATTTGAAACTTCTAGTTTATGTGTATACTATTATTTTTCAAGTCCACATTATTTAGAGAAAGCTCTGTCTGGACTTCTAAGTTGTATAACAATATATCAGGCTCGATGTAATTACCTGATCCGACCCAGAATTCGAAAATTTATCCGCGGCCACTGGTCATGATTTTTGGACCTGAGGAAACTTTATAGGATCACCATGTAAGATTGATTGTATGATTAGGCAATGTTGACAGCGTAGAATCCCAAAGCATGTGAAGCATGTACTTTTAATACTTTGTGATAATACAACAGCAATTACTCTGGTTTGGAACTCTTGATATCTTACCATTCAAACATTATCACTCAACAATGATATTTATCTACCCCACTTTAGCGTTCCACAAGCAAGGAGATCCCTAAAAACGCAGCAAGGTTTGGATTTTACAATATATAATCAAAACTGAACAACAGCTACAACAAAAACAACATCTTTGATGGTCTAACGGTCATGATTTCCGCTTGTCATCATATGACAAAGCGCGGGAGACCGGGGTTCGACTCCCCGTCAGAGAGTTTCTGATCTCATGCGAGCATTCTTTTTGGACTTCTCTTGTTCTGGAAGTAGGGTCGTTTTTTTCATGCACTTACTTACTTATTTGATCGTGCAAATTTTGTTTTATAGGATCGCGGGAAATTGAATAGGGTTAGTAAATATAAGCAATGTGTTTGATAAGTCAAAAAAATTACATGCATGTGGAGAAGCTAAAACGATCACTGAATTTCTTCAAGTGGTGTTGTTGTTTGAGTGTGTGACGCTAGAATAAGCGGGGCGTAGCGGCAGGTGTAGCGAATTATTAGCGGCTCGGGCTGGTGCGTCTACCCCACCTAATCAATATGCATGTATTCCTCCCATAAACAAATCAAATGCCGAGTTGTACCCACCATTTTTTGAGATGACCTGACTCTGTTTATGAGCTGAAAAGCATTGTGATAAAAAACAAAAAGTCCTTTTATCATGACCAATACCTCGGCCAGCCTAGGCAAGATCTATTATGTCCGAGGCAAAATATGCAAAAGAAATACTGAGGATTTGTTATGGATTGCCCGTTCTAGGAATCGAACCTAGGATCTCATCATTACTAGTGATGCGCTTTACCGCTAAGCCAAACGGGCGTTGTTTGTTGAAGGACCGCTAAAATTTTGGGTATTTATTAATGCTGAGAATAGAAATGAGATCTGAGATTTGAGTGGGGTTGGTGGGGGTGCACATCACCACATTCTTTACATCATCTTATTTATCTCATATATTCTTTGGATTTTTAATGATCACGGAATTTCCTATTATCAAAAGTGGTAGAATTGGCGTTTAATATCAGTACACGAAGATATCCTAATGTTCTATTGTGCAATGAATGCGAGATAGATTTCCTCTTGCAATGAGATGAGGAGATCTTTAACAATTCTGGGTATTCCTATCCAATACTTCCCTCAACACATTGATCTACCATTTTCAAGGACTCTACTTCAGGTTTGTGTTCCTAATGAAGATTGCGTCTTTACTTCTTCCACCATATTCAAAACTTTCCGTAATCTGAATTACGATGAAAGTATTAGTGTATTATTCTCATTGCTTTATCCAATTCCCATTACAACTACCCCCAAGGAAATAGAAATAACTCACCTATCCATACCAAATCTCAAATCTTTCTCATCCATAGCAAAAGTAATACGATACCAACCCGGCTCTTCGGATGCAAAGGCTTCACCTGTAGCGAGCCAAATCCCATGTTTCAACATCTTCCAAGAGAGTATACGTTCTGCCTCGATGGTTGGGGATGTAAGATATGAACGAAGATCTATCCAAATGAAGGGACCGCAAGATCTGTGTTTCGTGATTCTTATCAGCGAATCTCCCCGTGATGAGAACTGAAAAGGAAGTGTGTACTTACGCGGGAATATAAGAAATGTTGAATTCTTTCAATCGCCTGGTGCAGAGCTCATACGCATTTCTCATTTTTTGAGCAAGAGTTGAGAAATAATAATCTAAAAACTCTTGATCATTCAACATTAATGTCCATACATGATCAGATAACGAAGATGCCCAAGCGAATTTTGATATTGCTCCAAGAGTACGATGAAGGGTGGGATTATGTTGTGAGATGATACATCCAATACGTAGGCCATTTGAGCAGAAATCCTATGTTAATATATATTAGCATTGAAATTTTCTTAAGTGGCTAGAGTGGAAGTAAATACATACCTTGCTCATACCATAGACCACCAAAACCAAAGCCGGATCACAAAACTTCCCAATGTCTAATGAAAGTATCGAGGTAAAAGACATTGGATCCGGTATATCCTGATTTGAAAAAACAGCCATTGCATACACTTCATCACTTATGAGGTGAATATTGTATTTTGAGCAGAGAGAAAGATACGCTTCTAGGACTTCTGGTGCATAACATCTTCCAAGAGGATTATGAGGATTACAGAGCATGAGTCCCCGGATCTTAATACCCTTTTCTCTCGAGGCAATAAGTGCTTCTTCATGTTTCTTGACTCCAGTCATGGTAGTCACATCTTCGAGTGAACCGATCGGCACAGGAGCCACTTTGACTCTTTATTTTTGAGTGAGCATGAAAACATCAGTAGGTGGGCAAAACGACAAACCTAGCACGATCCTCAAAATCTCCAACGAATCCAACATAGAAAGGTTGAGCAACTAAAATTGCTTCATCTTTTTCGGCGATACAATAACTTAATGCATCGAGAATAGAAGAACCTCCTCCCATAACTGTTACATGATCCCTGGATACAGATTCTTTTGGTGAAAAATTTGAGTTCCAGAATGCGGCCAGAGCAGCACGCAATTCAAAAGAACCAGTTGGTCCATCTCCATATGTGAGCACTAGGTTCTGTTAGAATTTGTTAATTTTTAACATGGGAAAGAAAGAGGATCTGGAACAAGGTACTTTTTGGGGTTACTCGGAAATTCGAGTTTATATAGTTTGCAATTTCATCATGCCTATATTTTCACATCTATCAACCATACAGCTAGGATAGAAAACACATTCTTAGTGTAGGATCAAACATACATAAGTCTATTCTCTGCAATGCCCATTGGGAAGATACCATCTGGATTACATTCAGACCAAGGATTTCCAAATACCGTACCCATGAAATTTCGAATCTCTTCCGACGAGATGTTTTGAAGACATCGGGAAGAGAGGTTTTCCATCTTGGAGAATGGGAATAAGAATCAGAACTTCTTTAATACCAGCGTGGAGGAATTATTTGCATATGAAATGCCGTATGTTCGGATCAAAAATGTGTACGTTAACTCCAGTTTTAATTTTTTGTGGAGTGAAAGAACACGCCGGCTATTTGCAGGAGAAAAAGCAGGCCAGAATTGACCACTGGTGAAACTGTTCAACAATAATCTAATCGTTCCATTTTAATTCAAAGAACCGAAAATTTAAGTAGTATTATAACTGAAGGCTACCCAAGGATTTTATAATACCATAAGTTCTCATTATTTCATTATAGAATTTATTGGGGTGGCCAATTTTGGTTTTTCTCATGCGTATAAGTCGGATGCACGGGATCCGGGATCCGAGCAAATTGGTACTTATATGTTTGCTCCCGACAACTAATAAGAATTGAAAGATGTTAAATGCAATTATTTTTTGTCTGTTGTTTGAAGTCTCGATTTGAATAGTCCAGCTCTTGAAGAAAAAGACGAAATGTGTTATGACCTCTGGCAAAATACACGTCAGTTACTCATGTGTCCTAAACTTCCGAGAACGAGCGGGCATCCACGAATGAACTCAACCAATTTAAATGAGATATCGAATTCGACCCTCAAGATGTTGGTCACAATGCAGTGTTCTGGTTTTGAAGAGCAGGAAGCTATTCGTGTAATTTGCGAAGTCGAAGTCTGCCTGTAATGGCAAGTCATTGTCATTAGTTGTCAGTGGAAACGTCTAGACATTTGGGAAATGAAGTAAGGCATTCCCCCACCTCCACCTAGAAAGGCATTGGCATTTGATAAACAGAAAATACTCTCTCACATGTATCTTCATACATGTTATTAGGATTCCAAGTGGAAATCTGACAAGCCTCAATTGAGATACAAAATTGTTATAGTTAACAATCTTCACTCACTTGTTATACTTTTTGTTTCGACGGTTAAGTCTAAGCTGGCTCTGACCCAAAAGTGTTGTTCAATTATTCGTGGTGGATAACAAAGCCCAAGAGGCCCCCTCCCTCTCATCCCACACAAACACCTAAACTTCATTACACCACCACACATTCAATTCTCAACTAATGATGACTATTTTTGTATCAAAAGAAAGCTCTTGATTAACTTCAACAATTAAATCTCGAAAAATACTCACTAGTACAACAAAACTTATTTGCGTCACCGAAACTTCAGCCTTCCTTAACTTCCTCAAATCTCAACTATTTCTTACAATTCCAACTTCAAATCATGCTCCCAGAGCCCCAGACTTGCAAAAATTATGAGCTACACAGGGATCGAACCTGTAATCTTTTGATGGAGAGAACTGTTATTTCTAACAGAAGTCGAAGTCAAACGCGTTGCCATTGCGCCAGCAGCCCCGTTATTTATATGGTACAAGGAACGTTTTTTGATTTATATACTACTCAGAAAATAGTAGAAAACCTCTAGATTTGGTGAACTTTTGGACGATCAAGTGGGGTATCAAGTGATGCGCTGGTACGAATGGTGTGGTTGGATTTTTCATCTAGGCGCTTAAACATAAAAAGCGATTAGCTAAACTAGCGAGTTTACAATTTTAGTCCTTGTGTACGATGAATGCTATTCAATAAGGCAGTGACATATGGAGTAATGATTGCGCAATTAATTAATTTTGTTTGATCAATACGGTGTGATAGCAAATTCATTTTTAAGAAAAGCTTCTACGGAAATTCCAACGCATAATTGATAGTCCGCGATAATGCACTACCGCGAGTACGAGCAAGGATTCACAAGCTAATGCTAATTAGGCTTAACAGTGACGGGCCACGGAGATCGCGGGCTTTCTAGGTTTTCCGTTGCCAAGATTACTTTTTGGGCGGCGCTGAAGAACGAAAGGGGTTAATCGATATTTAGGGGCTGAGTGGACCCATTGTTAATATTCTCATAGAAACGGAGATAAATATTATTGGGGAGACGGATATAAGTGAATTGGAGCACATTGATTCGTGGATTACCAACGGGGCGGGAGTAAGGCAGACAGCGAACGGCATATTAGTAAAGTTCGGACGGAAAATGATGAGATGAGTATGGATTCGGGCGAGTGCAGCATTTCTAATCAATGTAAAGCTAATCCAATTCCTAGCTACGATTGATGGAATTAAAAAATGAATGGTCAATATTATGTCAAAAACAGGTGGCTTTTGAGAAACAAAGGTAAGACAATCGAGAGTTTTGACGGCTTTGACAAACTGCGATCTACTCAGAAAATAATCTTGACCTCATAGATCTCATTTTGCAGCTTGGCTCTAGATTTCAAGATGCCAGCCTATATTCGATGAGCATAATAGTTCATTTTGATTTGACAGATCACGGTAGGGCTGTTAAGTATTTAAAATGATGGAGCAATGCAGCAACCAACATTGAAACGAGGTCTCGCTCGGACTCCTGCGGACAATTCGTGAAAGAACTGAGAATTTAGTCTCGAGTACAACGGCGAGAACAGCTACTTTTTGTTTGATGGGAAGGGTTATCTCTTTGTTGAATCTTTTAAGCGTCGGAATTCGGTTTTAAGAAGTCTTTATTTGCAATCATTTTCATGTGAGTTTCTACTTTACTACCCAGTACTTCGCACGTCGTACCTCGTACCTACTATCCACGGAATGTATTTGCCTGTATCCCTCCGTACTCCTTTGATAGGTAAAGTTTAAACCATCTAATGTGAGATTTATCATCCAACTAATTAATGGAAAAGTTTCCGTTTCAAAATAAGTTGAATGTCGTTATCATATGTGTCGGTCTGGGGTTAGCGCGTGCTGGACGCACTGTCGGTATTCTAGTTGTCCGAGAGGATTGTGGAAAAGGAAATTTCAACGGGTGGCATATTGCATTTTGGCGTAGATACTTCGTATACTTCGAATAGCAGCTCGTAGTATCGGTATTTTAATTCTTGTTCGTTGGTTTTTGTGGGTTTGATTTCTGTAATATATACATCAAGGGGTTTCCGGTTTGATATTATAGAATACTACTTAATCATTCACTGCTCCTTTGTTTGAAGGTATCTAATAAGCCTCTTACATATTAATTCTTGGTAACTTCTTTTTGAGGAGCTTTCTTTTCGAGATTATTTCTACACAGCTTTTGTTTCCTTAATTCATTATTTTATACCAATTAGTAGTCGGACATCAATACTTCAATTGCCATCATGGCAGCCATTGAGCCTGAAGGTTTCTCCTCGATTGTTCGACCACATGAAGAACATGGAAATGCACTCACAAGAGCACTCTCATCATCATCCGCCTTCTCAGATCGAAAACGACAGAGAGCTTACGATAGTTCCGATGAAGATAATAAGAAAGAGAAAAGTATGGCTGCAGATTGGAGCTTGATGCCTGAGCTTCAAGCTATGCAACAGCAGAGTGACAAAGATCAAGCCAAACGAAGAGATCTTGGTGTTACTTGGAAGAACTTAACGGTCAAGGGTATTGGAGCCGACGCTGCTATTAATGAAAATGTTGGATCGCAATTCAACATTCCGAAACTCATCAAGGAAGGACGAACAAAGCCACCTCTAAGAACTCTCGTCGACAATTCTCATGGATGTGTTAAACCTGGAGAAATGTTATTGGTTCTCGGAAGACCTGGAGCTGGATGCACGACTCTACTCAAGATGCTTGCAAACACTCGAGGGGGATATGCAGAGGTCACGGGTGATGTACACTTCGGATCATTGAACCATACTGAAGCACACCAATACCGAGGACAAATCGTTATGAATACCGAAGAAGAACTTTTCTTCCCTACCCTTACAGTTGGACAAACCATTGATTTCGCAACGAGGATGAAGGTTCCATTTCACCGACCTTCAAACAGCGGTTCTCCTGAAGAATATCAACAAGCAAATCGCGATTTCCTGCTCAAGAGTATGGGTATCTCGCATACCCATGAAACCAAAGTGGGAAATGAGTATGTGAGAGGTGTTTCTGGTGGTGAGCGTAAGCGTGTTTCGATCATAGAGATGCTTGCTTCTAGAGGAAGTGTGATGTGTTGGGATAATTCGACGAGAGGTTTGGATGCTAGTTCGGCTTTGGATTATACGAAAGCTATTAGGGCAATGACAGATATATTTGGGATGGCTAGTATCGTTACGCTTTATCAAGCTGGTAACGGTATCTATAATCTTTTTGATAAAGTCTTGGTTTTGGATGAGGGCAAGCAGATTTATTATGGTCCGATGAAACAGGCAAGACCTTTTATGGAGGAGTTGGGTTTCATCTGTGATGATTCTGCTAACGTTGCTGATTTCTTGACCGGTGTTACGGTATGTTCTTCCTCTCATAATTGCAGTCAATTCACACTAATCACATCTTACTCCAGGTCCCAACTGAGCGAAAAATCAGAGATGAATTTCAAAATCGATTCCCCCGAACCGCCGGCGAGATCCTCGCTGCATACAACAGACACTCCATCAAGAACGAAATGGAAAAAGAATACGATTACCCTACCACCGCCATCGCTAAAGAACGAACCGAGGATTTCCGCACATCTGTACAACACGAAAAGAATCCTAAACTCGGCAAGGACTCTCCACTCACCACAAGTTTTATGACCCAAGTCAAAGCTTGCGTTATTCGTCAATATCAAATCATCTGGGGAGACAAAGCAACCTTCATCATCAAACAACTTTCTACTCTCGCTCAAGCTCTCATCGCTGGTTCTCTATTTTACAACGCCCCTGCAAATTCCAGCGGTCTCTTCGTCAAATCCGGTGCTCTTTTCCTCTCTCTCCTCTTCAATGCTCTCCTCGCCATGTCCGAAGTCACCGATTCATTCTCTGGTCGTCCTGTCCTCGCTAAACATAAAGCATTTGCATTCTACCATCCAGCCGCCTTCTGTATCGCTCAAATCGCCGCCGACATACCTGTTCTGCTCGTGCAAGTCTCGCATTTCTCACTCGTCATGTATTTTATGGTTGGATTGCGACAAGATGCCGGTGCATTCTTCACTTATTGGATTCTTATTTTCGCAGCGACCATGTGTATGACTGCACTTTTCCGCGCTGTCGGCGCTGGATTTTCCACATTCGACGCCGCGAGTAAAGTGTCTGGGTTCTTGGTCAGTGCTCTGATTATGTATACGGGGTATATGATTCAGAAACCAGACATGCATCCTTGGTTTGTGTGGATTTATTGGATCGATCCTCTTGCCTATGGCTTTTCGGCTATTTTGGCGAACGAATTTAAGGGTCAGATTATTCCTTGTGTTGCGAATAATTTGGTGCCTAATGGACCGGGATACGCAGATTTGGCGTTCCAAGCTTGTGCTGGTGTGGGAGGAGCACTACCTGGAGCTACCAGTGTCACTGGAGAACAATATCTTAATTCACTTTCTTACTCTTCGAGCAATATCTGGAGAAACTTTGGTATCCTCTGGGCTTTCTGGGTTTTGTTTGTTGTTCTAACTATCTATTATACGAGCAACTGGAGCGCGAATGGAGGTAAATCAGGAATCTTGTTGATCCCAAGAGAGAAAGCCAAGAAAAATACTGCTATTCTCAAGGCTGCCAATGCAGGTGATGAGGAATCCCAAGCTATTGAAGAAAAACGTCAAGTGCAATCTCGTCCCGCATCTCAAGATACCAAAGTGGCAGAAGAATCTGATGATCAATTGATGCGCAACACCTCTGTTTTCACCTGGAAGAACCTTACCTATACCGTCAAAACTCCATCCGGCGATCGTGTTCTCCTAGACAATGTACAAGGGTGGGTTAAGCCGGGTATGTTAGGTGCACTAATGGGATCATCTGGAGCCGGAAAAACGACACTTCTCGACGTACTTGCGCAACGTAAAACAGATGGTACTATCAAGGGTTCTATCCTAGTAGATGGCCGACCTCTCAATGTTTCCTTTCAACGTTCGGCCGGCTATTGCGAGCAATTGGATGTACACGAACCACTTGCCACCGTACGCGAAGCATTAGAATTCTCTGCACTTCTCAGACAATCAAGAACCGTCCCCGACGCCGAGAAATTGAGATACGTCGATACTATTATTGATCTTTTGGAAATGCATGATATGGAGAATACATTGATTGGTAACACCGGAGCAGGATTGAGTGTCGAGCAAAGAAAACGTTTGACAATTGGTGTGGAACTAGTTTCTAAGCCCTCTATTCTTATTTTCTTGGATGAGCCAACTTCTGGTTTGGATGGTCAAGCTGCTTTTAATACGGTGCGCTTCTTGAGAAAGTTGGCGGATGTTGGTCAAGCTATCTTGGTTACTATCCATCAACCTTCCGCTCAACTCTTCGCCCAATTCGATTCTCTCTTGCTACTCGCTAAGGGAGGTAAAACCGTCTACTTCGGCGACATTGGCGAGGATTCTAAAACCATCAAGGAATACTTCGCTCGTTACGATGCCCCTTGCCCTGAATCTTCTAACCCCGCTGAACACATGATTGACGTTGTTTCCGGTACCTTGAGTAAAGGAAAAGATTGGAATCAAGTCTGGCTCAACTCTCCCGAATATGAATACACGGTTAAGGAACTCGATCGAATAATCGAAACTGCTGCCGCCGCACCCCCCGGAACAGTCGACGATGGCTTTGAATTCGCAACCCCTCTCTGGCAACAAATCAAGCTCGTGACTAATCGTATGAACGTAGCCATTTACCGCAATACAGATTACATCAACAACAAATTCGCATTGCACATTGGATCTGCTCTCTTCAACGGGTTCAGTTTCTGGATGATCAAACATTCAGTCGGCGGTCTGCAATTACGTCTCTTCACGGTTTTCAACTTTATCTTCGTCGCACCGGGTGTCATGGCTCAACTGCAACCTCTCTTCCTCGAACGAAGAGATATCTATGAAACGCGAGAGAAAAAATCAAAAATGTATTCCTGGTGGGCCTTCGCTACAGGAAACGTCGTTTCTGAACTCCCCTACCTTGTTATTTGCGCTGTCCTCTATTTCGTCTGTTGGTACTACACCGTTGGATTCCCATCCGATTCCAGCAAAGCAGGCTCCGTTCTTTTCGTCATGATCTGTTATGAATTCATCTACACTGGTATTGGACAATTCGTCGCCGCCTACGCACCAAACGTCGTATTCGCCTCGCTGGTTAACCCTCTCGTTATCGGAACCTTGGTGTCTTTCTGCGGTGTCCTCGTGCCATATGCGCAAATTACCGAGTTCTGGAGATACTGGATGTATTACCTCAACCCCTTCAACTATCTCATGGGCTCTCTCCTCGTCTTCACCAGTTGGGATACCCCCGTCAACTGTCACGAATCTGAGTTCGCCATCTTCAACCCTGCAAATGGCACTTGTGGCGAGTATCTATCTTCGTACCTACAGGGCATGGGAGCAGCGGCGAATTTGATAAATCCAGACGCGACTGAGGGATGCAGAGTTTGCGAGTATACCGTCGGAAATGATTACTTGAAGGGCTTGAATTTGAAAACGTATAGCTATGGATGGAGGGATGCAGGAATTTGCGCACTGTTTGTTTTCAGTGGATATGGGTTGGTGTTTTTGTTGATGAAGTTGAGAACTAAGAAGACCAAGGGGGCTGAATAAGGAGCTGAATAGGGAGCTGAATGAGGGGTAATGAGTTTTAACGTGTCAAGATTCTCTCTTGACATTTCACGTTTATAGAATTAGATGGATAGGAAGATGTTTGATGAGATTATACGGGAAAAGGAGTAAGGTCGTTTATATCATTCTTGTTTTTATAGAATGATTGGGTTTGTGTTGGTGTAGACTTATTTTTATGACAGTAGATAATTAGATTTATACCACTTGGGTACTCGAAGTACCTGCGTTTACATTTACATTCTAGAGAGGCTGAATATACTTATATCTCCTCCACTTCTATTTGCCTTTCCACGTATCATCCAACGTCTCTCCATCGAGAAACCAAAAAAACAATACAATTATTCCTTATTCCTTATCCCTCCTCACCCAAGTAAACATACAACAATAATAGATAGCAGTAGTGATATCGATACCAATATTCACCAGCACACCCGCATCACCAGAGCATCTAACCAAACATAACAACAATGATAAATATCAATATCCTCCTCCACCACCACAAACACATAGAACACATCGGCAAATCCCCAAGAGACCATCCATTCATTCACCCCTACCTACCTACCTACCTACCTACCAAACCCACCAAGTATTACCAATTCATACCTTAACTACATAACCACACACCCTCATAACCTCACACTCTTATACCCTTATTATAGCCACAGAGCCACAAAACCGCCTTACCATTACCCCACAACTTAATCCAAAATCCAAAATCCAACATACCTCCAAAATCACACAACACAACACAGTAGTATACTTTGATCAAATTTATTCAAAGCAATACTATGCTGCTGCACTACTAAACTACTACACAACACCACACCTATCACCCAAGTATAATCTATCCAATCCTAAATTCCAAGTTCCAAATCTTAAAACCTTACTTTGCCCTTCGGTAATTTGTTAATGTGATATGATATGATATGATATGATATGATATGATATGATATGATATGATATGATATGATATGATATGATATGATATGATATGATATGATGCGATTTCATCTCATTGTATTACATTTTATTCCAGAAGATAACAAGTTCCAAAACACTCTTCCTCTTCCTCTTCCCCTTTCCCCTCCCCATCCCCTCCCCATCCCCTCCCCTCCTCCTAACCGAGTCTCAAAAAGCACGGCAAAACAAGACAAGACAAGACAAGTCAAGCCAAGCCAAACCAAATGAGTAATAAAAATAAACAAATATCGAGATTACAGCACCACCGTAATAAATAGAGATTTCGTTTCATCTAATAATTCCTCTCTTTCTTTCTTTCTTTCCTTCTCTATATATCTACCTACCTACCTACCCAAATATCAAAATAAGAAAATCTCACATTCACATTCATCCTTATACTCACACTCTCAACCTTTACAGCCAAGCCAATCTTTATAATTATTCAATCAAAAAACCAACTACACATCACGAACCACGAACCACAAATTACGAATAATTTATCCACAGGACAGGACAGAATAGAATGATACAATAATAAGGTATAGGCATAACGTAACAAGCAAGTATATAAGAACCTTCCCCCTCCCCCCCCCCAAAAACGTATCTTTAACAGGAAGATGAATGAATGAAGTAGATATATACGGAAAATAGATATCAGACATGAATACCAATTCACATGTTGTGTATGAATACTGTAACATGATATTCTTTCGTTTTTTCTTTCTTTCTCTCTTTCTTTCTACACTACTTCCTAATCCCTTGCACTTGCACTTGCACTACATACTCTAATCTTCATTTCCATTCCGTTTCGGGTTGACTCTGAATTTCCGTCCCAGAAAGCCCTTCATCCCATACTATATTATACAATTCCACCTCCCTCCTCTTCCATCACCACATACCTCACAAATACTTCTTGTGTCCTCCATTCTTCCTTTTCTTATACAACACATACGCGATAATCAATCCGGCCTGACTACCCACCACCACGAGCGCCAATCCCGCGTATCCAATCCCTGATCTATGGTTTTTCAATCCTTCTCCCACCGTTCCAAGTACACTACCATGACTTTCCGCCACTCTCTGTTTTAAACTTAATACATGCGCATCCAACGCCTCGTGTAATTCTTTCTTCGTGCTCTTAACATCACTTGCGACATCTCTTAGATTTCTTTCAAGACCGGAAACCGAATCGAGTTTTGAGAGCGAGGATTCGAGTCTAGAGATTGTGGAGGAGAGAGCATTGATATTTCCGTTGAGAGATTCGAGACGGGAAATAGAATTGGCTTGGTATTGAGCGAAATCGCGATTGAGAGCCGTGATATGTTTCATCATTGCTTGGAGACGATTGTGGAGGTCTGCGAATTGCGCATCCGAGGATTTATAGTCTGATGCGGGAGTTTCGCCAGGTGTATCCATCGTGAGCCCCCCTTGATTTTGTTGTTGGCCATGTTGGTTTTGTTGTTGTTGAGGTGGATTATTGGCAGCTTGGAATTGTTGTTGATTTTGGTTCCCTGGATTTTGAATTTGATCATCAGGAGTATGGGAATCGGTTGTAACGACAAATTTGAAGATTTCAAAAGAATCTGGATTTTCTGCAGAAGCGGCAGTAACTCCAAAGACATAACCTAAGGGTAGCTTGATCTTATCGGATTGGAAACACAAGGCACCGTCAACCTCGACTTTGAAGTTATCGGCAGTTTGGCGGATGTGGATTTTGGATGGGATACCTCGGTTTCGGTAGGAATAGGGGCAATGGCCAAATGCAAGGGAATCGACAGAATGGTGAGAAGAGTATTCGGTTGTACCGTCGTTAAGGAATCCACGAATATAACCACCCTAACTGCTATTAGTATCTTGTGCAAGGTAGATCGCAGATATATAAACTTACAGATCCAGCATATTGGTCAATAACCAAAGCTAATCCATCAAACTTTCCAACTGTGTATATGCTTGAGACTTTAATATCCTCATTCTTAGCATACCAGATATTTAGATTACCACCTGCTCTCTCTGGACCAGTAGCACGGAATTCGATATCTGCTGCCCATTGCGAGTGTTGTAATTTCTTTTCCGTCCATACAGCTCCTCTTTGATTTCCTAGTGCAGGTGGTGTAAGAACGATGCGATTACTGAGGATATCTGGGTAGTTTGGCTGTCCTATCATATGAAAATTGGGGATGGCGCGACCATTTGGAGAGATCCTATAATTGTCAATATATGTACACCTTGGGTCCAAGTAAAATGAATTCTTCAATCGACTTACTTTCCATCGTGACCGAAACTTAAATCATTATTAAGATATGTAGCCTGGGTATATGCAAAGAATGCGGCGACTGAAGTAAGGGATGCTTTGAAGTAATACATTGTGTTTATACTCGAGAACTTTCCTTGACGTTAATCCTGAAGAAGTTATTCTCTTGTAAGGACACAAAGTAAGAATCAGAACTGCCAGCGTTCTTGAAGACAATTTCCTCAATTCCAGGAGGAAGATTCAGATGTTCATGAAGAGGACAGACAATGAATGAATGAGGATGAATGGGTAAAAGGGTTTTATTCCGAATATCTGTGTTTAATATCGATGTAGACACTTGGCAGGATTAATTGATCAATGGTGCTCGCTCGTATTCCGTTCCGTACCCCCAGGCCACTTTCTTACTGCTTGTTGTGCTCGGCGGGGGGGATTTTGCGGTTTGAGCTTTTGAATTTTGGATAGTTATATTGGATACTGGACACTGGACACTGGATACTGGATACTGGATACTGGATATTGAATTTTGAACTCTGAACTCTGAAGTAACCAATGTTCGATGCGGGATACCACGTAGAAAGGACAGCTGGGGAGGTAAGAAGACACACACAACTCAATCCTCTTCGTTTCGGCTTCGGCTCAAGCTGAAAACAGATTGCAGTGTACTTTGCACTATATTGGCTACACAATAAATTCCCACCAAGGTCAGCATCAGATTTCGAATGGGTTTCCCTAACGATTGGACTGAAGGGCCAATTTCTATGGTGAATTTATGATGGACGATGTGTCGGACGGCTATCTCTGATGGCACAAACGCTGGATCCATGCTGCGACGGGGAGTTCCCAATGGCGTGCGGGCGGAGTGTTGGGAGAAACTTCTATGGATGGATGGATGGATGGATGGAAGCTTTCTGGGATTGTTTCTGGCGTCCTTTGGATGTTTCTGATCGTTCTATTATCCTTGCTGGTGGGCTGTTTCGAATGTGTTTTTTTGGTGTCAAAATGTAACAGGGAAGAGCTTTGGGATTTCGGGATTTTCTCCATAGACAGGAAAAGCGGTACACACGAGACACTCTATCAAAACCATCCATGGAAAAGAGGGATATCTGGAGGTCGAATTACAACACCAATATAGAGCACAAGATATAGAAAAGACATCACTCTTGGATGCACCAACAGCTTGAGAATGTATCTATCCAAATCCAAATCAAAAATCTCGCGGTTTCAAATTAATATCGAATATTGAAGAGCGCGCATCTACACGGTCGGTAGCCTCGAGGTAGCTAGCATCCATCTACAAGCAAGCGTGAATGTCGGCATTTAGAAATTCCGTCATGTGGTGGAACTAAGATGTTACTTCATGTTTATTTATTTTGAGACCACAATTCCATTTTATCCATTGGAGTCGAGATCCCTTTCGTACAAAAGCAATTTCACACAATCTTGCCTTCATATGGGCTATGACTAGATGGCAGAATTATATCCTTCAATTGCGCAATGTGCTGTCGTAGCTACGGCTTTCAAGATATTGCTGTTTCCCGCATAGTCAGTTCTCTCTACCCTTCCCTCCACAAACGGGCTTTCGTCCAGTCTTCAATTGAACCAGGGTGCTGATTGATATCGTAGCAAGTCGACAGACTTTGAAGTTCATAGAAACTGGCTCGCGATTACGAACAGCTTGCCATTGAACGAATGGTATATCGAAAAGACTTCAGAATGGACGCTCGATTACCCACCGTTCTTCGCATATTTCGAATTGTTCCTATCAAAATTTGCAGAATGGATTGACCCGTTGATGTTGGTGGTGAAGAATCTGGAATATGAGAGCTGGCAAACCATTTACTTTCAACGCGCCAGTGTTATTGCAACAGAATTAGTTTTGGTATATGCGCTTCACCTGTAAGTGATGTTGATCCTCTACTTATTTCAATATTGACATCCTCAAGCTTCGTGAAAACGGCACCCTCCAATTTAAAACGCCCTTCACAAGCAGCGGCTCTTTCAATTCTACTATCGCCAGGTTTACTCATAATCGATCATATCCACTTCCAGTATAATGGTTTTATGTATGGTCTCCTCATATTATCATTAGTCATGGCTAGAAATGAGGGGACCAAGCTAGCAAGTGGTATACTCTTCGCAATATTGCTTTGTCTCAAACACATTTACCTCTATCTTGCGCCAGCATATTTCGTGTTCTTGTTATCCGGATACTGCCTTGGGCCTAAGTTTGGACCTAAGCGTCCGTTCGATATAAAATTTGGAAATGCTATCAAATTGGCCGTTGGCATTGTAGCAGTGTTTGGAGCTGCATTTGGGCCGTTTTTATATTTTGGTCAAATGCCTCAAATCATTAGCAGACTCTTTCCATTTGGAAGAGGTCTATGTCATGCTTATTGGGCTCCAAATATCTGGGCTATGTACTCTTTCACGGATCGAGTGTTAATTTCCAGTAAGTCTTTCTTCACCTAAATGTGACCTCAAGCTTGTCGAAATTCGTGTCTCGATACTCTCAGTTTAGTTACTAACGCGAGTACAGTTGCCCCCAAACTCGGCCTCGCTGTTGATCAAACGGCTGTCAATAGTGTGACCCGCGGTCTCGTTGGGAACACTTCCTTCGCCGTATTACCTGAAGTCACCAAAGGCATGACTTTCGCTTTGACAGCCATTTTCGATTTCATTCCGCTGTTCAAGCTTTACAAAAGCCCTACGTGGGATAATTTCATCGGGGGTGTAACCCTCTGCGCTTACTCTTCATTTCTTTTCAGCTGGCACGTCCACGAAAAAGCAATTCTCCTGGTCATTATACCTTTCAGCCTCATCGCCTTAAAGGATCGTCGATTCCTTGGAGCATTTCGACCATTGGCTGTGGCTGGTCATGTTTCCTTGTTTCCTTTGCTTTTTACAGCTGCGGAATTTCCTACCAAAATTGTGTACACGATTTTCTGGCTTATCTTGTTCCTCCTTGCATTTGACCGCTTAGCGCCAGCGTCAAAATCTAGAATCTTCTTGCTAGATAGATTTAGCACACTCTACATTGCGGTTAGCATACCTTTGATACTATATTGTTCGCTGCTACATCGAATCATCTTTGGTAACAAACTGGAGTTTTTGCCGTTGATGTTCACGAGCTCATACTCGGCTATTGGAGTTGTGGGAAGCTGGATTGGATTTTTGATTGTGTATTTTGAAAGTTAAGATTAGTCAATGATACCCATTTTGTTTCTGAGGAGTTTTGGACTTTATTGATAGTGCAACACGGGTCTAGAATGACATTTGTGAAGATGCTTTAAGTTGATGATTTTGCACAAGTACCTAAGCGAAATTTAAACAAAAGTTCCGTTTTATGCGAATGTTTGCATTAGAAAAGTATGAAGTCGAGCTAGAAGATGGAAGGCGAAAGACTGAAGATGGTTATACTTATGAGTCTTGTTGAAGATAGATTAGGATAGCGAGAACGATTGTTTAGGTGGGAGGAAGATTGAAGGTAGGAGAAGTTTGGGGACGAGAGGAAAAGCACTTGGTGTTGGGGCTGGGAAGGAGTGAGCTATCATAGCTATGTTGGGGATGTGTGGGATTGAAGATTTAGATCGTTTTAGATATTGGTAGGCGCAGGTAATGTAGGATCAAAATTAAGTTTTAGAACAGCAATTTGCAAGTGAATTAGCCTGGGCGGGGGTGAATGAGCTGGGGTGAATGGGCGGGAGAAAGAGGAGGAATTTTGAAGTCAAGTGTTCAGTAATCTTGTAAGTATCTCAGACTGGAAGTGTGAGAGGGGCAATAACAATCTAGGTGTTTGATGATGCTCTCTCTTAATTGGGACTATCTTAATATATGGTCCTCCACAGAACGCTCTCATGGCAAGATTGAGGGAGTAGCAAAGATTAGAAAGAATTAGAAATAAATGTTAAAGTGTTTGGAATCGGATGGGATATAGCCATTTTCAATTCGAGATGTGATATATTCAATTAGCAGAAGTGTGGTCTTTCCAAGAAGAGATAACATCAATGTCAACGTTCAGAACCACAATTTGCAGGGATATCAGCCCCCCTATTTATATGTAATATGCGATAATCGTGTTTTCATAAGAAATTATCGTGAATTCCAATTGATGCGGTCCTTTCTTGGGGAAATCATAAGAATCAAGCAAATCTGGTGTCCTTAGGGATTTGGTAGGGTATTCGAAGGACAAAGCTCGGGAGTTGAGGTTGGGTTGTTCCAAAAGCGTGGCCTGGCTTAGCGGATGCGCTAAACCCCTTTAGTCAAATGCCAACGATGGCATCCGCCCGGATTTTCTTCTGGCAAAACTTTTGTGTGTTGTGAGACTTTTATGTAGAATGGTCAGTCATGATCAATTTTTTGAAGAAATGTCGGCAACGACAACTTCATTCAGAGTAACCGTGGCCCAGCGTCAATCGATTTAATATGCAAAGGCACAATACAGCCGTTCTTTTCACCCCCCTGAATCTAGACAGAACCCTTGGGACGATATCAACAAACCACTACTCAACACGGTATACGCCGGTACGGCTCGGACGAGTGCATATAGCCTTCGAGAGCCCATAGAAAGTCAATAACAATGAAGAAGAATGTCATCCGAGCACTTTTAAGCACTTCCCGAGTCCTTGGCAGCTAGGTCGAAATTCGAGGAGCATTACATGAGAAATGCCTATTAGTTGGAAATATTTCCCCCAAAATCATATATTTGCGGTTACTGGGTCAAATCCAAAGATAAACAGACCAATAGACATTCATAGGATAGATCTCGTCGCTGGCTACACATTGAGCACAGGAAAGTTGTTTAATTCATGGTGTTTGAAGAATTTATATCAATTAATAGAATCGAATACGGTTATGGGTCGCGAGTTCTCGAATTGGTCTCCGTCCTCACTAGTCCGTATCCATGTCATACACCCACGCTAAGCACAACCTCCCGACCTTTTCTTATGTTCTTCTTCTTTTCCCCAATCCACTTCTTCTTCCTCCTCTTGTCAACTCTTACAACGCGTAACAATCAACAAATTTCATCAACCACCAACCCACCACATCCATTCTACAGGTTTGGGGGATTTCTATATCACGTACCGAGACCCCTGGACGCGTCTTGAGCCATATCTGTAAGTTAAGCCGTTGATACTGATATACTTCTACAAATACTACCCAAACTGTGGAAGTGTGATCACAATCACCCTTCCTACACTACTCCACTCCACGTCACCGTTAGATCAATTCATCACCAAAATTTTAGGAGTTTCAACTCTTACATAAGTTTGGCGCAAAGCATATCACTTGCTCTATGGAGGGGTAGACCAGAAACTAACATTCTTTCTCTTTCCCCCCTCAGGCTTTTCTGCTTGGTCAAGGCCCTTTGACAACAAGTACATATAACAATGGTAAGATTCACATTTCCATCCCTCCAAAGGTTATACACATGACTAAATTTTCTTAGGTTCTCTTCAAGAGGAAACCAGTGCAATATGCACCCAAGCCACATGTCGAAAATGAAGACACAGAGGTACAAACTTAATTTTACCCAAACATTTACTACCATGCCCGGATGGCTAATGACAGTCATAGGTCTGGGTAATTCCTGCTACTGGAGAGTATTTCTTAGAGTATGAACAATACTTAAGCCGGTAAGTTTCACATTTTTGCCCCTCACTTAGAACCTTCCGAGGACCCGCGCTAACAACAACAACAGAATGGATTTCTATAGACAGGTTTGAAACTTCTCCAATAGTAGCTAGCTAGCAATACTTACTAATAACTTCTAGCATAAATTCATTTGCCAGATTTCAGGTCATTCTCAGTTAACATTCTTCGACGCACTCAAGAGTGAGGTAGGGGAATTCTAAGAATCGCATTGCGCCATTGAAGGGGGAAAGCTAACATATTATATAGTTGGCAGGCGCACAAGAAGTCGAAGAGGCATTCCCGAATCCATTGAAGCAACCAGTTCTAAGACGTGTACAATTCTCAACTATTTCCCGAATCGATACCTTGGTGGACATTATTTTCGAAGAGTTCAGATCCGATTATTTCCCCGGCGAGGTTGTTACAGTTCATGTGATTACGGGCGATCGACTTACTGGTACCGTAAGAGAAAAAACGCACTTCGGAAGCAAAGTTCTGCCAGATGGCTCACTAAGCGCACCTTTCTCGAGATATTTCGTTAGTCTGGATGGCCGACCAAATGAAGAGGCAGTGGTGGATGACCAGCATATTACTCGTGATCGCAAGATATTCACAAAGCAAGTTCTGCGATCTTTTATTAAGAAAACCGTTACAAGAGAGGCATGGACCGGCGCGCCTTGGCTGGTGAAGCACGACGTGGCCGCCATTTACAATATCGATACCAGGATTCCTCCACATCTTCGATATGAGAGTAAAGCTGCAGAAAGAAAACAAAATCAATCTCAGAAAAAATCGGGAGGGACTGATTTTGATAATATGATTGGTAGCTTTCATGGAGGAAATGGACCACAAGCTAGACTCCCGGAGTTGAAGCCAGCACCCAAAAGCCATAAAAGCAAGCAGCAACAATCCCAACTAGCAAAGGGTAAGCAGCAGCCATTTTTAGAGCAAGCTCCTTTAAATTTCATCCCTGCACATTTCCCTCCCCATCATTTCTACCCCCAACCCCACCCCAACTACAATCCACCACAAATTCCATACAATTCTCACCCTCCTCATCCTCCTCAACCCCACCCCAATTACAATCCCCCTCCTCAAATTCCATTCAATCCTCATCCTCAAACTCCTCCCTTCATGTCTCACACCTTTCAAGTCAATGGACAATCACAACAAGCGGGACCCCACTTCCAGAATTTTCACAATTCTAGCTTTGCGCTTGCGCCTCTTGCATCGCTTCCTCCGGCTCCTCCTCCACCGCCTCCTATCAAATACCCAATTGAGGATTTGGAAGTTCCTCCCCGAGTTGATGGACCGAAACGACCCGATATCAAATACTTTTCGCAAGATAATCCAATGATGGTGGGAAAACCAAAGGCCGAGGGTAATGGCATTCACATGTCATCGATTGGACAGTTACTGGAGACCTGGGACACTTTGAATGTTTACTGTCAAATCTTCAAGTTGGACTCATTCACTTTTGATGACTTTGTCGAAGCCTTACAATTTACATCTGAAGATGTAGACTGCGAACTGTTCGTCGAAATTCATTGCGCTGTTTTGAAAATCTTGGTTAATTCTGAAGCCGATGATGGAGAGATGCAAATTCGGTTACGAGAAATAGAGGAGTCAGATGACGAAGAAGAGTCCGATGACGAGGCTAGCGTTGCACCATCACCTACACCAGAGCCAGAGCCAAAACCCAAAGGGCGCGCTACCAGAAGTAGTCTCGCAAAAGCCGAGGCAGAAGCTTTACAAAAAGCCGCCGAACAACCTCCCGAAGAGCCCGCTGGACCAGTCAACACTCATCGCGCAGCCGAGATGGAAGATAGTCTTGAGTGGGCCCAGAAGCTAAGAAAACGTGATTTCAAGAATGGTGGCTGGGAAGCTATTATGGTCGGCCTTTTGTATCAACTTTCGAAATACGAGAGATACTTTGCCGCCTGTGAATCACTCCTTGTTGAACTCGCCCCCCTCGATTCGGAGCCAACGCAGGAAACCGCTCGCCTACAGTACGCTAAACTTGACGTTAACCTTCGTATCAAGGCACTGCAAATTATTTGCATGCTTACGATGGAGACTAAAGCAATTCGTGGTTACATGGAAGAGAGTAGTGAACACATGACGGAGCTCCGAAAGGAAAAAATAAAGTACCAGCGTGATAAGAAGGATGCGTAAGTAATTCGATATAATTTTAGGGGGAATTTACTAACTGTATTAGTCATGATGCTCTCAAAAAGCTCAATGAAACGCGCAAAGCACTCGAACCACCACCCGAGCCAAGTCCAGCGCCAGCTACAGAGAAGCCTGCAGAGAAAGAAGCTTCAGCCAGCGTCAACGGAGATGTGACTATGGTCGACGCCGAGGATGAAGTTCAGGACTCTCATGGTGATGAAATTATGGACTCAGATGGAGAGGCTCCCCCAACTCGATCATTACGCCGCGGATTAGATCGAGCAGCAGAACGAAAGCGTAAGCGTGAGGCCGAGCAGGAGAAGAAAGCAAAAGCAGAAGCTGAGCCTAAGGCCCCCAAACAATCTAAGGCCCTCACGAAAGTTCTCAAAGACATCCAAAAATTGCATGATGAGATCAAGCATTGCGAGGAAGAGATTGCCATTCTCGATAATGACCTCCGAGAGGCTGATTGCCCTCGCACTCGTGTACTTGGCAAGGATCGATTCTGGAATCGCTATTATTGGTTTGAGCGCAATGGTATGCCATATAGTGGTCTTCCTACCAGCTCTACTGCTGAGGCTGGATATGCCAACGGATGTATCTGGATTCAAGGACCGGATGATCTTGAGCGCGAAGGTTATATTGAGATGCGACCTGAGTGGCAAGATGAGTATCGATATAAATTCAACCTGACTGTGCCGGAAAGAAAGGTTATGGAGGAAGGAAATACTCATGTATTCAATTCTCGTGAATGGGGATACTATGATGATCCTGAGTCAGTCGAAGGCCTGCTTAATTGGCTTGACGCCCGTGGAAACAACGAGTTGAAACTTCGAAAAGAACTCCAACTTTACAAGGACAAGATCATCACTCACATGGAAAAGCGCAAGGAGTATCTCAACCCTAGTGATGAAAAGAGTATCGATTCTAGTCACAAGCGAATGTCCACTCGTGGAAAACAACAACCTCATGTTGATCATACAGCTCATCGATGCCTATCCTGGCACAACAATACGGCAATTGAAGAATTAGGTCACTTGCATTCCGATCCACCACGAAATCGTAAGCAAACTAAGAAGGCGGCTCCTATTTTACCACCGGCAATTGAAGAAGAGAGACAAACTAGGAGCGAAGCGGCTAAGAGACAGAGAAAGCGTTAAGTTTTCGGTGTTTTACAGCTTTGAGAATGATAGATCACGAGCGCTCGCAAAATTTACTGGTGCGTTTTGTTCATGGCTATTTCATATAGAAAATCTTGAACGCGCATGGAGTTCATTGGTTCTATGTATTTGAATTTGGCCTTGGGAGGAGTTTATGGGTTTATGGGCTTCAAAAACACATTTGAAGTTGGGAAATAAGGAAATCACAAAAGTCATGGGAGTGCGTGCATATATGGTATTTTACAAAATGGATTGGTTTGTATTTAGACGGTCTGTGGTGAGGGAAAGCATTGCTTGCGTTGCATTTGGATGGTGTTGGCTGGATTGTGTTTTGATGGTTAGTTAGCACTGAGAGGGAGCACTGAAGAGAGGAGAGACTGGAGATCTGTTTGTATGGAATGTTATTTGCTTCATGAGGGAGCGAGCGAAGAGAGCAGTAGTATAGTGAGTGATGCGAATACCCAAAATACATATCAAATTTTTGTGTCAAGTCTTTTGTTTGTGAGATGCTTTTGTGTGTGTGATTAGATGCATTGGGCACCGGTGTATTGTATTCTCGTTTCTTAGCACCAAGATATATTCCAGATATACTAATAATAGACCAGGGTGTCCAATAGTACGGACTGCAATCCAACAATGAAGATTATCAAATCTTCAGACTAATTAGAACATTCAAATCATTTGAGACATAGAATCTAATTGAAACATTAAACCATTTGCAGATTGCTAATTGCTTTTGAATATCCAGAAGCCTTGTCTTTTTAAACTGTAATCCGGATTGTTGGATACTGCGTAATAGATACGCAAGCTGGGATTAGAGATAGAGAGAGCAATAAGGGATAATAGTGAGGAGTGAGGAGTGAGGATGAAGAAAGATAACTGCTTGCGCATAGAGGGGAAGATTCGAGTTGCTTTTTTTTTTTTTTGATAGGGTGTAGAGAGCGAGCGAGCTGGATGGATGGATGGATGGATGCTATATTTTATGAAATAACTTGAAGCTCGACATGGATGGGAGGTTGGGAAATTTGCTTGTTGATTTCTACTTCTTTGGATTTTTCCCCATGTGCACTGGGGATTGGGATTTATTGGATGTGGATTGTGAATTTTGTAGGGGTTTCTCCCTTTCCTCTTCTTTGAGCTTGGGGTTGGGGTTTAGATTTAGGTTGGGGTTGAGGTTCAAGTAAGGTGATGTGATGTGATGGAAACGATAGAAGCGAGCCGATTTTTACTAGTACTTTTTAAACAAGACTAGTAATCTACTCGATATGGTTGATTATGATCATTAACATTTCTGATACGATTTAATTTATGCACCGCAGATGCTATGCGTAGTCTACTGTTAGTCGAAAGTGAAGGCGGCGAGATTTTCATCGTTGAGAGATGAAGACATTGTACCCCAATTATCGGAAAATAACTCCAATATATCTTCGCCCGGTGACTGTATTTGCATGTTACTTAGCTTCTAGTTGGCCATGCGTGGAAATCATGTGTATGTGTATGGAAATTGAGACTTACAGAGTTATTCCCTAAATCGTGTGGAACCGAGGACTGCGCAACCGAAGGCGCCGAGATGTTTGTCCTTAGTAAAGAACTTGGAGATGTTGCTGAGTCCTTTATAGATTCGACAGTTGAGCGGGCTAGTCTCGCAATTTCCCTGACGAATGGCAAAGCGGTGTTTGGAGATGCTAACTCTAGGCGGCTGAAGTGGCCGGTGCAGATGTCTAGCAGGGCCACATCAGACGATGCTGTTGGGAGAGAAGGATATTTCAGGATATAGATAAAGACGTTGATAGCGCTGACAAGAGGGAAGTAAAGTGCTAGACTATATATGTATTAATATGAGGGTCTCGAATATGTTCAATAGCCATCTGAACGTGGATTGTACCGAAAGACATACCATATAGGTGTCGATGCATCGACGTGGATCGCGTCGGTATCTAGAATTATTGCCCTAGCTGCGTTGACAACAGCATGTGAACTTATTGAAATGCGATTTCGTAGCGCCAACGATTGACCAGAGCCAAATAGAGAGCTGTTCCAGGGGTGCGTGAGAATTGAATGGATTGCCATGATGCTGCCATAGTAAGCATAGCGAAGATACATGACATGGTACATATTGATATTGTCTGGGCGCTTTCCATGTCTCCTGGTAGGTGCATCTGGTTGTAAGAATTGTGGAAGAGTGTCCCGCCATTCTTGGAGCTCTTTGTTGAGCTCTTGGATTACTTCCAGGGTTTTGGTGTGTGTTTGACGGAATGACTTTCCACTTGCAAGCTGCTTTGCGATTCGAGAAGAGATTTGAGCATGCTGTACTATGTAAATAAAAGGATCAATGTGTGAGGTATTGTTAGCAAGCTGTGAGTTTGGGAAGGGGCAACTAATGTCGTCGTCGTCAATGATCTACACCAGTTAGCAAAACTTCAGTTCTGAAAGCGCGAGCCCATCAAGGATAGACTCACAGATGGTCGGCCTGACCGATAACATATATGCTTCTCGATGATATAGAGAGTCCAAAACAGCCCAATTCGATGCTGTTGTTCAGCTAGTGGTAGATTCCAAGACTGTGCAGGTTGCCTGTGGAGACCTTTCGCCTGAGCCAACCGCGTTGCACATGAAGTAAGCATGTACCCAAGAGAGGGGCTTCCAAGGCCTTCAGCAAAGAATCCCTGTCAATGAAAAGTTTATCAGATCAAAGATTAATTGCCTGTGGCATAGAAAAAGCTAACCATTGCTGTTAATGCTTGCACAGCCATAAGACCCGTGCTTCCGTATAAAAGCTCAGTGTGGACGTCCAAGGCCTTTTCAAAGTATCGCCAAGCCTGCCCCTGAATTTCGCCAGACATATATGAGTATGGCGTATTAGATGAGCTGAGTCTACAGCCAGATGCGTAAACTGTGTTTCGCAGAGCATACCAAGCTGGATCATCATCAACTACATCGTTTTGAGCGAAGTGACGCCGAAGACGCGCTTCAAAGTGTTCTTTAGACACCAGACCAAGGCTAGCATCGAAAGAATGATCAAAATATGCTATGAAATGGATTAGAATAAGGAGAGAGTTACGGAAATTTTATCAGACCTTGGCACCATTCCCATGCGACGTCTTTATCAGGCTCATCAATGGTTTCATGGCGAGGATTGCGTCGCATCTTCAGTCGCGAGTCAACATTGAGCACAAGGGTCTTGGCGGTCTCGAAGAAACTCGGCTCTCCCGAAGCTTCTGAGACCCACGTAATTCCTGGGATCGAGCATATTGACAAATATGACGTGGGCCCTATAGAACGGTTAGGCTAGACGTGGGAAAATGTTAAAAGGCAGATACCATGATATTCCCACCCAACCTACTCAATACATTAATATCACAGATGATTGGCGATGGAAGCCACGATTTATAGGTGGGTCACCTACCTCAGAACCTAAAAGATCGGCACATTCGACATGTTCAACATGAGGCGAAAAGTTCTGAACCGTCTGGGGTGATGTGTGATGACCGAGAATTTGTGGCTGTGCCATGGAGGAGGTCGGCGCAAACATCTGTGCCGTCTCTTGCGTCGTGGGAGAGCAGATATTTTGATTACTCTCTGGTAACTCAAATTCCATATCATCAATCTGATCCTCATTTCTCACGGGATCATGTGGGATAGCACCAGATTTTTCCAACCCGGTGGCTTCTGCAGGATTTGGAAGTTGAGACTGCTGCTCTTCATGAACGAAACTTGTAGCATCCTGTTCACTGCTTGGAGGACTTTCTCTGTTAGAGAGCTCAATGAGAGATTCCATTCGCGCAAGTTTTTCTTCCAAGTCTTTCCTGGGTCTGTGGCGCTTCGACCGAACCCTTCGTTTTACAAATGGGAAGATACATTCTTTCCCGTGATCCTGTGCAAACGGTTATTTGAGAGTTCAATTTCAACCATTCTGCCTGGGAAACTTTTTACTATACAATTCCCACATGGATGAGTTCGACCACCTGATGATAGCGTCAACTTTTCTGTCTATCTACAAACCTACGGACTCACATTTGATCTTTTTAAGCCGGCAGTATGTGCAAGTAAAGGCTCGCTTTCTCTCTTCGGGTTCTTCCCGGGGTTCATCCATGGCCAATTTTCGTTGTAATAGAAAGATAAGAGAGAGATTTGGGTAAACTCCCCTGAGAAAGAGGCGAAGGGGGATCAGGAGAGGGCGTTACGGATTTATGGATATGTCAGCAGTAATAAGGTTTCGTCAGTCAGAAAAGCAACCAGGACGTGTACCAAGGCAATTCACGTGCAAGCTGAGTAAGCAAATAAGGTTAAATGTACCTAACTACTCCCGAGCTCCCCTGATTCCTGACTGACCGGTTCTTTTAGAAGCCATCAATTCATCACAGCTTCAAGCCTCCGATTCATCTAAACTATGACCCATACAGATTCAACCAAAGATAGTTTTGTTGTCGCCAACGGCTATTTCTGTGATATGCCATCACATGTTGCTCCTTTTGCATTTCTTTCTTAGCTAAGTCAGGTGGCTATTGAGAATAGTAATGCATATTGCCTCCTTGGCTAATTGATATAGTTCAATGTTCTGACAAGTGTGGAATTTAAACGCTTAAATGGTAGTCCAATCCATTTCGCCGAAGGCTTCCTTCGTACCGACCAAGCCGGTGATGCCCAAGTCCTCTTTCTTAATAACCACATCCTCTGCGTTCCAGCTGTTCTCGCGAGCGTAATCCCAGAATTGCAGCATGAGTCCGAGTTCTGTGCCCCACTTGGGCCACAAGGCTTCGTAGTGTTCCAACGAGATCGATACATATTGGGCAGGGATTCCAGAGACCTCAGACCAGATCTTCAGAAGATCTTTCGTAGTAAGTGTCTCGACCTCGGCGAGAACAGTTCTACTGGGCAGGGTAAGTTGAGGCTGTTGAAGAATGGCAAGAGCGAAAATTCCGATATTGAACGTTGCCGCACCGATGGTAGCAATTGGGATATCTTCGCCGACAGGCAGCAGCTGGACGTACTTGCCAGCGGTTTTCTATATCAAATAGAATATTAGCCAAACTATTAGTTGATGGTGGAATAAACCATCGACTCACCAATAAGGTAGGCGCGAGCATGGGCAAAAATATATTTGAGGCATAGTAGGTGATGAAAAAGAAGGTCGTCTTGGCTAGCAATGCCTTGTCTTGGCGAATGAACCTATCGACCTTGTTTTTGCTTTCAAAGTGAGGCACGGAGAATTTTCCACCAGAGATCTTCTGACTGTCGGGGAGTGTGCTCCAGATGTAGTGCTCCAAAGTGGTGGTCTTAGAAGCAGCCCTTGCGCAGTTGATACCATGAGTAGACTCAATGATAACGGTCTCCTCGACGTCTTTGGTAGCGAAAGGGGCGAAGAAGTCAGTGACAACGAAGATGGCATGAGAACCCTATTTCAATTAGTATATGGTAGTATAAGCTACTCGCCCCCACCGGGCTGCCAAAACACTCACCTCAAATGCTTTGACAAGGCTTGCCACATCATCAGCGTCCGCGGCCACCATCTCGACGCCCTGTGCAATGAGGGCCTTGGCCGCAGCACTCTCAACATTCCGAGTGATACCGCGGACCTTGTAGTCTCCTGACTTCAAGGCGGAGGCAACCACAGAGCCACCTTGCGCTCCAGTAGCACCGACAACAGTGAGAATCTTGGACATGTTGAGATAGAGAAAATAAAAGGGTATCGAAGACAAAAGTCAATACAGTAAGAATCAATGGGATCAATGTGAATTGAATGCTAGAAAATCATGCCGAACACATGCACTTTATATTCCGTAAGTCGGTATGTGCTCAATACTTTAAATTACATTATATAATACTGATTAAGAGACAATCAGCTCCAACTACATAGGTAAATCTACAACTTCAAGATCTTACCATTGATGATGGTATGCGCTAAGCCTAATTTGCTCGGAACTATAAGGTTAAATATGTCCGAAATGCCGGACTCCACAGTAAGTGAGACACATATCCTTATATACTGTACATTTTTTCTATTATTGCAGCCTCTTTCCGGAAACCATAGTATCCCCAGGCTGCTTGGGTCTGTAAACATCCATACACGACTTCCGTCGAAATGCCGAAGTATGGACCTATCAACAAAAACTTTCATATTCATATGGTCTAGCCTTAGAAGTCATGAAACCGTTCTTATGGGATCCTTCTTCGGTAGCCAATAGTTTCTTGATCGTTGCTACAAAGAACAATACCCGTAGCGATAATACAGTAAGGGAACATACAAAAATTAGGTTTAAATAAGTATATTCATCAAAATCAAACTTTAACTTTGGTGACAATTTTCTTACTATCGATTTCCATGAATTCACGCAACCACTATCATATGCCTTCGAATATGACTTGGCTGTTCGTCGTTTCTCTCGTCTGATACGTTTTAATGTCATCCGCCCCCACTTCTCGGTGAGATGATGATTTCTCACCTCAACCATCTTCATCTTCTGCACTAATAAGATTTGTATCCTATCAGCTCCCTCCGTGTCACCAAGTGACAGAAAACACATTTAATGATACAGTTCAGCCATCTCCTGCAGAGTCCAATATTTCCGCATATTCTCCGCCCCCAAAGCTCTAACCTCATCATCCAGATGTGTCCATAGAATCTCCCCAAAGCTCTCCATTAAAACTTTTAAATGTGAAAGCTGAAGCTCGGTCTCACCAGTGCGACACATCTTCAAATATTGATGCATTTGGTCTAGTCCATGATGAATCTCACGGTGCTGACCAACAAGATCCTCGCGAAACTCTGGCATTCGCACGGCTAGCTCGGGGAAAAAGTGCCGCTCTTCAATTGTATGATGGAGGGTGAGTTGAGTGCAGAAAGATTCGGCGAGGTTGAGAAATGCGTGAATGGATTGGTGGCTGGGGCGTTTGTTGTTGTTGCAGGCGCTGTATATCTCGTTCCACATCATGCGGAAATTGTTATGCTGAGGAGAAATTGTCAGTATTTTTCTGGATGGGCTGTGAGAATCAATCGTGTAAAGTCCTTACGAATAAATCCATGTGGTCTGCTAGTCTGTTAAAAGCTTTGAACTCGGATAGAGTTAGCTTGGGAGGCTGGGTTGATGCTTCCTCGATACCCGTTTGTTGACTCCCCATGATGATGTATTTGGCTGAAGAAAGTGTAGGATAGATGGAAGAGTTGTTGCAGTATCTACGTTTCAGTAGTGTAGACGAGTAATTATCGTACTATAGGTGATGGGCAAGAACACTGACTGGGCGGCCAGTCATAAGGTAACAAATCCGATAATTATTACAATGCCAATTTGGAGTACCAATAATGCTTTGAAAGATCGAAAACCAGCAGAAGAGGATGAATCAGCTCTAAATGATTATCAATCATGACTTTTCCTAGGACTACGGGGTAGAGTAGAGGTGATTTGGCGACCTTTCCATCTTCGTTCGGACTCGGGATCACTATACTTAGCGAGCCTAGTAATGATTTGGTGGGTAAATTTGGAGCTCAATTCAATAATCCCAAAAAGAAAAGTTTCGAAAGTTCACAAATGCTAAGGAGGGGTTAAATACCTAAGGATGGTATTTTATAGCTAATTGGAAAACATAATTACCCTTCATTGCCCCTTAATTTGATACATAGTTTCCGTACCTTTCAATGCAGGATGTGTTACTTTATGTGGTTCCACAGAATTCACGCGGAATCGGTATCCGTAGGGAAATATAAAAGACAATATGTAGTGTTGGATACCCGAGAAAATATCCTCCTCATTGAAAAGTGTCGACACGCTGGCTCTTTTGAAAAGCCTCATGTGCAATCCATCATGGAGGTACTAATACCACAGCTGCAGGGTTTGCACTTGGTTCTTCAATCCGAGAAAAGGTCCAAATCATCATGGAAAAATTGAAAGGGGAAAACGAGGTACGTGAAGCTGTGAATAGTTTCCACTAGCATCTATATACCGTATCCTTACAGTGCGCTGTGTTCCAAATCGCCCTGCCGTTTGACATTTAAGAGGCACAAATGCGGGACTCAGTGCACTTACGACAGGATTTCTCGTTGAAAATTGCAAGCTTGACCAGCGAGGTGTTGTTTGTATGTTTCTTTGAAAGTGTCCTCGAGCGCAATAGCATTGACAACAGCTGTAGGAATCTAGAGACAGATTCTACGACGGCGTCACAGGCCTATTCATCCAACCCAATGAAGGTCTCGAATAGAACGACACCAAAGGCATGCTCATAGGGTCTGGCAAAGACGTTGGTAGAATTTTCTCAAACCCCCCTGCAGGTAAACTGTCAGATTTTTCGAATCTCAGCTGATCTAGCTGTCCAACTATAGTCGTCTAACATTTTCATCATTAGGCTTCTGCAGCGGAATAGAGAGCCGAAATGGAAAGAAAATAGCCGGCTAATGAGAAGGTACTGCGTAAGGGCTAAAGTGGGAAACTGAAGATTACTTACTAGTAACGCATTTAGTTTTCTATTGAGAGATTTCATAAGAGGATAATTGATGCAATACGTTGCTGTGAAATATACGAGCTAACTATAACCTTACCCGTAGGAAATCTGTTAATTCTAGATTCGAGAATACAAAAATGATATGCTAAGAAACCCATACCTGCTCATCTCATACGCAGATTCACTTATGACAGATAGATATCCTTATTCCTCCGAGTCGCTGGTATAATTGATTGAGTTCGATCTTGGTTGGGTTACAGACTTATTACAGTTGAGCCCCGTTTCCCGAAGTCAGAATAACCTTACTAAGAGCTAAGATGCTCCGAACGCTATACCGCATTTGTTCGGAGCTGAAGCTTCCCGAGCGAAGCCGAGATGAGCGCGCGATGCAATGCACTAATAAAGCAAAAAACAAATCGAGGGGAAAGATAGAATTGATACTACGCCACTATGCGATTTAGATGATTTTACTTATAAGAAATCTAGTAAGAACAATTATCAATCTAGGCAGTTTATTATGATTATGAAGGCGTTTTATTGATTGAGTTAAAAAGATATTGAGGAAAAGAGAAGTAGGAAGATTATAATATAAACACCATAAACATCATAAACATCGCAACACCACTCAACTATAATTTCGACTCTATGCACACATTCTCCACATCCCTCCATTACTACAATAAAGATATATCCCCTCTCTCCAATCCAATCCCCTTCCCTCATATCCTGTACCTCATACCCCATACCCCATACCCCACAATAGCTGTCTCCTCAATTATCTAAATTGTGGATTCGGGGATTTAGACATCTGGGGATGTAGATTCACAGGTCTTTGTGTATGTGCAAGTATTGCCATAGCAATAATAATAAAGACATTCCCTAGCGAGACAGTTTTACCTACTTTGTCGATTATATATCTAGACATCTTGATATCTAATTAGACATTGGTAGATATTAAACAGACGAAAATCTGTGTTACCACGAGGAAGGTATTTTCTCGTCAAATCCATCTAGCTATCTAGGCACCTATCTAGATATTAAAATATATAGAACGTGTTGCTGTAATGAAGTTTGAACACTCGAGAGGAGATTCGAAGCGGGAGGCAGTGGAAGAAGGTGTAAGAGGAGCATTGAATAGCACATTGAGAGGAGCACAAGCGGGCGTACAGACTGGCAGGACACTACAAAAATAGGCTCTAGAATACCTCCTGAAATAATGATTTGTATATCTTAGCAGTTGTTATAAATATTCATTAGAGATTGGACAATGAATTTGTCGCAAATTTTGAAAGTTAAGAAGTGTTCTGTCAATTCATACACCCACTGGTAGAGCCGTGGCTAAAGCAGTGAAAAGAGCAATGAACAGAACAGTGAGCAGAATATAGAGAAGAGCATTAAGTATTCATACAAGTACCCTAATGAGATATACACAGGGAAAAACATAACCAAGTTCAAAATTGAATTGAATTAAATTAAATCGCTTAAGATTCCACAACATGCTCTTGCACTTCCACGACCAAACGCACGATCTCCAATTGTGATATCAAAATTGAATTCCAAAATCTTTGGGAACAATTTTGAAACCCTTCTACTTTCTTCCTTTATTTTACTGATCGTTTCGTCTTCCAAAACTCTCTACTGTTAACTCGATAAATCCAAATCCTGCGGCTTCTCTCGAGTTCTCGATACCTCTAAAATCTGCAACAATGGCCCACCATGTCGTCGATAGATTCGACTTAGGTAAGCCTGACGACGGCTGTATGCGTCTGCAATTGCAGAATCAAGGTCTCCCTGTCGACGGCAACATACTTTCTCAAAACCCGATCGCAGATCAAGGTCGCCATGTCGACTACGAAATGCTTTCACAAAATCAGATGGCAGATGAAGGTTTCCATTTTGACGGCAACACGCTTTCTCAAAACCCGATCGCAGATCAAGGTTCCCATGCCGACTACGATATGCTTTCTCAAAATCAGATGTACGATGGAGAGTATGCGATCAACGACGATTTCGACATGGCCGATGCAGAAATGATGGATGACATTGTCCCAGCTGATGACAGACTTTCTTCTCACGAAGGAAATAGGGCATACGAATCTGACAACGACATCGAAATGTCAGACATAGGTATGATGGATGATGACATCTCTGCCGATAACGCTATTTCTCCTCAAGGAGAAGATGGAGAGAATAGAGTCGGCGGAGATGCCGATGGCAACGCGATCAATGCTGCTCCCGCTCCTAATGACTACATGTCACAGTATCGCATTATGTTTTTGGTAAGTCAGAATATGCAAAGCCCCTTGATCATGTATACGTCTGTGTCGTTACTAACTTCCAACGAAATAATAGGCTTTTAACCCTCCTCCCGCTGTCCCAATCGACCCAAGCCAAAGAAATCTGTTGCGTATCGTTCCTATCGAGATCAGACACATGATCTACGAATACTATTTACCGAAACCAAGAACAGTAAACTTCGATCTGATCAACTCACCAAGAGCCAGTCGCCAACACGAGTATAGATTCACAATCCCAGCAATCTTTAAAGTAGATAGTGACAGTCGAGCGTACTGGAATATGAACTATATTACTATCTGCAAGCCTCGTCTCCGAGCGATGGTCAAGTTCTACGGCACTCGTAACCCGATGCCGTTAATCTTCAACCCTAAGATCGACACGGCCTCGTTTACCTTCCTCAATAAAATACCAAATTGGGGAATGAAAGAGACCAATAGCTGGTTGGAACAAATCAATTCTTCATTGCCCAATGGACTTGCCTGTGTCAGGGTTTTAGATATTCGCGAAGTCTCCACCAAAGGTCTAGATCTCGATATTTCTGATTTGCACGCATGTTTCTTCCCTGCGCAAGTACGTGACATAACCTTCTGGACATTGTTTGGAGGGCTAAAAAAGCTTTACTTCACAGCATCCAACGTGGGTTCCTGGGAGAAGCGAAAGTTGAAAGAAGATGATTTTGTCAGATTGAAGGATTTTGTTCTCTCATATCGTGATGTGGGCATTGCTTTGAATGTACAGCATTCAATTCCGGCCAATAAAGTGGTGGTTAGGTCTTTTGTAGCGGCTTAGATGATATCTGGGGCAGAGTGGATAGCGGAGGAATGGTATGAAAAATTGGTGGAGGTCCGAATATGCAAATAGTTTGGAAGGAGGATAGCGGCACGAAAAACCAGTGTATTGGACTTCCATACTGGTGAGGGCTGGAGCAATGAAGACCGTGAGAATATCGAGGGCTGGCATGAATGGACAAAGATATAATGAATGGGCAATGAGCGCAGATTCGCATGAAGATAGATAAGTCAACGGAATACAGACAAAATCAGCAGAAACAAGAATTTAGTATCGATCCCAATATAAAAATTGTGTTTTTTGCCCATTCTTCAAGCTTGAATTGACCATGTTATCAAGTCCTGATCCTAAAGGAGAATCCCTATGTGTAGGATACAGGGCTGATAGTTCAGCACTTGCTCGCAAAGTGAAAGTATCACAACTCATCACGCCTTAAAACCATTATACCACCAAACTACAATGGGCTTACTGTGAATGGCAGGGTATCCAATATTCTGAGCCGACCAAATCCAAGCTTTCAATGTTTAAACGATCCGAACGTTCCAGTTGGGTTCGGACAATTAAAAACACTTGTATTGGAATGTCACTTATCTCTACACAACTTTGAAGATTCAAGATCCAAGACTTAACTCTCTTGTAGACCTCAATCTGCTATTTGCAAGAGAAGTAAGCACTAGCTTGCTCTTACTCTTCTCATATTCTCCAGTTCAGCACTTGCTTGCTTACAAAACAAAAAGCATCACAACTCATGATGTGTAGAAATTACCTACTACCAAGCTGGTTCCTCATCTCTGCCAGGTATCTTCAGTATCAAGGAAACAAGATCCAGTTCACCATTGGACCCTAGATCCCAGTCTTCTGGCCGCAAAAGAAAGTAAGCACAAAGTTCCTCTTATACTTATGATTTCCTCCTTAAAAAAATAGCGCATGCAATGCCCTATGCTCTCCCTCCCTCCCCCCATTGGACCTACACTCTCCTTCAAACATTTCGTTCTCTTTTCCGTCCGACCTCCTAGTAAAGGCTATCTTTCCTTTCCTTCACTCCTGCAACCAAGAAACAAACATTGCACATTGCACATGCTGTCTTTACCAGAACAGTTTCACACACGGGATGCAACTCCTCCATTCTTTCCCCTATCTCCCTGCCCATCCCAACCCCTAAGCCTTAGTATCTTTTGAATCTCACTACCTCTCAAGCCTTAGTTTTCCTCAGACTCTGCCTATCTTTTATGGCTGGAACACTCCCTCTCCCCCTTCCTCTTCTTCTCACCTCTCTTCAAATTACCCACTCCTCTCAAAAGCGAACTCCACACCCATTCTGCCACCATTCAATTCCCCATCACATGAATTCTGCTCACCTTCCAAGCCAAATCCAAGTCGTTCTTTCATTCATTCATCCTTTATTCTTTAACAAATACCCAGCGCCATCAAACAATCACTGTCCACCCCTACCCTATCACATACCTCATCCCCATCAAAAACCCAACTTTCAAACTTTCATGGTCGTGGTTATCAGTAGATACAGTAATAAGTTACAATAAGTTACCTAAATAAAATCAAGTAAAGCAGAACAAGGAGCTCGGACCATATTTTCTAATCTAGGTCACGAGACAGGTTCTGGGTTCTGGGCTGCTAGACAGCCAGTACGTACCTACCTAATCAATACTCTTGCTGTAGTTGATTCAGACATCTAGAGTCGATTTCAAGATTCTCATTCTCTCGTTCCTTGTAGGAAGTGGCATAATTCAATAGAATGAGACGCAATAAAATCACAGTCAAAAGTTACATATACAACTATCTCCCTACTCAATATCAATATCAACATCAACAGGCCAAAGAATACAAAGAGTGTGGTCGATTGGGACATTTACAAGTTGAAGTCTATCCCAAGATTCTCATTCTTTAGGTCTTGCAGGAAGTGGTATATCATGGAATAGGATGCAGGAGAATGGATTTACCATCACAATCCCAATTACAATCACACATAACTACACAACTGTCTACCTCTACCTAGGTAACCTACACATATAACCACATACCCATCCAACAGCCTCACAAGCAAGCCAAAAAAAAAAAAAGCAAAAAGAAAAACAGCAAACAACAACTATAAACAAGACACAAAGACCACATATAACATTAACCAATACAAAGATCCAAACATTTGAAATCTATATCCCCCGACTCTCATTCTCTAGTTCTTGAATCCTGCAGAATTCAGAAAGCAGTACAACGCAGCACGAAGCAATAACACAGGACAGGACACAAGAAAATAGAGTGGCTAATACAATCCTATAACTTATACAAGTATCTAACCACCCAAAACCACACAATGACTCCTATACCGACAATCCAGATCAAAGCTAGAAGGAATTCGAAAACCCTCTCCCGAACAGTTTCAGAAGGATACACAAACAGAGCTTCTCCCTCCCTCGAGCTCCTCCATCTTCTTTCCACACCACACCCTCAAACTTCTAGGGATTTGAATGGTGCAAATGGTTGCGATGGTTTAAAGAGAGAGAGAGAGAGATATATATATATATACCTCCCCCCTCTCTTTATATGTCTCTTCACTACACCCACCCACCCACACCCCAAGCCTCCCTCTACCTATCAATCCAGCAATCCAGCAATCCATCTTCCTTACAAGGCAAGGCAAGGCAAGGCAAGACAAGACAAGACAAGGCAAAGCAAATTTCAGGTCATGACATATACATGTACACACACACACACACACACATATATAAATATCCATCTACCCCCACATAATCACAACCAAAAGCCACCTAACGAAATAGAAATCCGCAGATGAAATTGTTAATAAATTGTTTCAATTTATTTCTTTGATTTATTCATTCGTTCATTTATTCGTTGCTATCTCTATCTCTAAGCCGTGTTGAGTTGAGCTGAGTTGAGTTGAGCTGAGTACAAGTATAGATCTAGTAATCAGAACTAGCAAGAAGCAATACAATATGTAGCAGTTAGCTAGAAAGTAATAGCTAATAGCTAATAGCCAATATCCAATATCTAGAAGCCAGTAGCTGGTAGAGACCTAGTTATAACCAGAAGAAGTATTCCACCTTATCTCCTTCCTAATATCCGATATCTGACACCTGACGCCTGTGCATAATATCTCATTGAGTTTTGGTGGGACGACCATCTCACTCTATCACCTCTCGCAAGGTCCTATCTCGTAAATGCCGAGTTTAACTTGCTAGATATTTCTAGCCTCATCACTAACCGTAAATGCGTAATCGAAGTAATTCTTTCACTTCCCATGCCCTTCCATCTGCGCCGGCTGTGGATGACGGATTGGTGTAGATGTCGATATCGCTGTTCCCGACACTGAAATATCCTTTCCAATTGCTGTACTAGGTGTTCCAGTTCCTGCTCCTATTCCTGGCGTGCCTATCGCTGGTGGGACATTTCTCTCGCCACCCCTCAAAAACTTTTCAGGTACTCCTCTCGCCGCCACAGTAGCATTCCCAACATAAGCACCGAGTAATTTACTCCATCGATATTCTCCTCTCAGTAATTTCTGTATCTCTTTATATGCATACGAGTTTACATATGGTAAACCTGTTTTGGGATCACGAAATTTCGCGGGGTAGTGTGTTATTGCACAAAGGGTGCGTGGTGGGTGTGTCTGTGATTTGGTTTTCGCTAAGGGGTGGGGTTAGTAGGGGCAAAAGAAAAATATATAGTACCTGAAGAGGAGAACGGAAGGGCTGAAGGAAAAAATGGTTAGGGGACAATGAAAACTTACTAGGAGCTTTAGGAAACGTTTGGTTGAAAAGAATCCTTGTCTGTACATCTTTATTCTTAATTTCGTCATCATTAAAATTCGTAAGAATTAGACAATTCCTCAATGAATATTCCGTAACAGGTGGCTGTGGAGGAGGCGGGGGAAGAGGAGCCGAGGCCGGAGAATACGGTGAGTGATGCTGAGAAGGAGCGAAAGAGAAAGGAGTTGTTTGGGAGGGCATTAGACGAGGATAATTTGTATTTGGAGGTTGAAACCCGGGGAGAGGTTTGGAACCATCGAGGGACGGGGGTTGGAGGAAGAATGGAGGGACAGCGGAAGGAGCTTGGAGAGGGATGAATGGAACAGCGTGATTGTGGGATTGGGGAAGTTGGAGGGGTCCGTTTATATGGGGAACGGCACCGGTGGTTTGCTGAGGTGGTTGAAGACCACTTATATTTGGTACAACTCCAGATGTTTGGTTTGGTGGTTGAAGAATGCTGGTTGACGGTGGAAGAGTCGGTGGCTGTGGTGGTTTGAGAACACTAGTAGGTTGTGATTCAGGATGTGGAGGATGTAGAATGTTGCCTGGAGAAGTTGATGTAGATTCCTGCTTTAATGAGATTCCATCTTTATTCACATCACTATTTGTGACTCCAGAAGCGGTTCCAGGTGTAGAGTCCTTTACATCGCCAATTGGCGTATCGTTTGTAGCCGAACCTGGAGTAGCAGCTCCTTTCAAAGTAGTTGGTTCTACAGACCCAGCTTCACTCTCATCCTCCATTTCTCCAGCCTTTCTCTTCTTCGATTTTTCCTTGGGTTCATCCGGTTTGAGTTTCTTCGATCCAAGTGTAATTAATTTCCCTCCAACCCACATCGCACGTCCACTCCACCAAGTAATAACAGGCCCGTCTAGTTTTCGATTATGCAATGCCGCCAACTTTAACCTCTGTTCTTCTTCCCTTTGTTGTTCTGCTTCTTCCCATCTACTTAGACTCTTGGAATTACTCTTCTCTACCCTTGCAGCTTCTGCCAATCTATCTTCCTGTGTCAGAGCCGGTTTCCTTGCAGCTTCCTTTGCTGCAGCTGCTTTTTCCATATTCGCCAATTGCTTTAATCTCTTCTTTTCCCTATCTATCATCTGCGCATGTAATTGTTCTTTACTTTTTTGGGTAGTACCACGAGCCGAAGCTCGAGTCGGCGCATCCTCTGGAGTTGGAATCCACGAAGCGCGTTCGGACTTTTTCTTTGGTCTAGGAGAAGGTTTCGAAGGAATTGTAGGATCGATCTTAACTCTCTTTTTGAATATCTTTGGCATGCCATCATTCATCTTGCGCTTCTTGGCCAATCGTTCTGCCTTTTCCTTGCGCTGTAACTCTTTCTCTCCTTCGAGATCATCTGCGCCGGCTGCAGGTCCTTGGTCGTCGTCGTCATCGGATGAATCCATTTGCACATCAGAGTCGGCCTCCACATCAACGAATCCATGATCTTCTTCATTTTCATCTTCGGCGAATAGAAGTTCCAATTCATCATCTGGTTCTTCTTGTTGCAGTAAAGCATTCAATCGATTTCCTGCAGTCGAACGTTTTTGTCGTGATGTGACCATCCATTCCACTTCGCCTTCTCCTTCGCCTTCCCCATCCCCGCCATTTTGTTCGCTGTCGCTACCGCTGTCGTCATCGGATGAATTCTCCTCATTTCGCATTGGCGTATCCTCATCGATATCGTCGGCCATTTTGGCTGAATTATTTTGAATGCGCTGTCACAAGTTTGGGGAAGAATATTGTCGCCGAATATTGCGCGATATTTTAATTCACTACCGGTAGCCAATATACGCTATGTGAATGCGACACTCATCTTGCAATGTTGAAATTCAAACACAATTATTGTTGTCGAAAATCAATATGGCGGAACAACCTTAAGCCGTACCTTCCCGGTCTTGTTGATATCCCCAGAATCACGTGTGGCGATCTCGCCCAGTCGCGACGCCGCTTAACGGCTCAAACACGAAACCCACGCGGCAGCTGATAAAGCGGCGACACATAAACATGAGAACTGCCAAAGAAGTACCTGTCGGAAGGGTCACCGTATCGTCACCTAACACATGACTTAAAATTTCTGCTCGAACACAACTTTAAATGCTGATCTTGACGTCACATGATCCATTTATTTACAAAGTGTGGTACGAGTTGAGTGGATTTTGACATCTCAACCCTGGTTATCCTTCTCGCCATCTACCGGCACCAGACTTCCAGCCTTGAAGATGTATGTTGAGGACACTTTTCCTTGACCCTCTTGATTTATTAATAGAAACTTACGAGAGGGTTCGGAACGCCAGGGAAGTCTCATAAAACTTGCTCGATGTTCACAGTTTATCTGAAAGTCATAGTATCAATCTATCATTCATGCACAAAACTTCTAGAAGAACTATAACACATCTCAAACATTGGCACTTCGCAAATATAACGCTTTCTTCAGCGATGATCCTATGTTTTTGGTACTAAAATACATTCCTGTGTTCGCTAGCAGCATTTCAGATATCACCGTGACAAGCTAATAAGCCGAATGCCAATCGTCTCAAGGATGAGTCTCGCAATGAAAGCGTATCCCCTTCCGAGCAAAAAAGATGTGCTCTTGGAGCAGACGACAGGGCTGTACAGCTTTCCAATTGCAGAGATGGACGCGGTTGGAGTTGCTCACATATATAGTAGTTATGCATTTGTTACCACACCGGGTATGCAAGCTAACGTTTCAAAATGAATCGAACACCAGAAAAAGATCAATCAGAGACTGGGGATTATGAACCTTACAAGCCATCATTACGAGAAAGCCAATCAAAGCTGGCAAGTAATCCAATGTACGAGTCAAAATATACCTAGGCACAGAAGATCAAGACATCAATTGAAGAAATTCCGCGCAACCTTACCCTCCGGACTCAACTGCCAACTTTTCAGGGGCAAGAGTCCGGCATATCATGTTCAAGGCGAGGGTTGGACTTGCGAATGGCTTGCGAAGCCTAAGGACCAGTAAGTAAACCGGTCGAAGGATCTGAGGAGTTGGATTGGCCTCTAGTTCTTTGTTTAGCTTCGGTGCGTGCGTGTCCCATTGTCATACAAAACAAGTCAAAGATCAATGCATTATTTTCCAAAGTTCAGCGCAGTCGTGATGGGCGAAGCGATAAACGAACATGATGATGCCGCCCACTGACCGGGGCTTTTTCAGGCATGGCCGGGAGAGATAATAAGCATAAAACAAAAGTGACGTGGAAAGGATTGGAGAATTCATTTCTGCACCTGTGGGCAGATTCACAATAGGGGAGGTTTGGTAGGGAAGGTTGCAGTGGAATCAAGTCATTGGATGGAAGCCATTGGTGTAAATGCAGGACGATTGAAATTGTGACACTGCATCAATCCCGCACCTCCAATCCTGAAACAGACCCCAAATGTCTGGAGAGGCGATTAGACCCAATAAGGAAATAGAACTCCTCGTCGTCCCAAGTCTCTCGAAAGCATGCAGAGAAACGGTTAGGATATCTCGGTGAGGGAGAAGAAAGAAGGCTATGTCGAGACAGACAGAGAGCTAACAATGGTGTTTGTGGTTAGACGGCGGTCACTCGAACAGAATTAATTCCTTACCAGCTGCATGAATGTGAGTGCGAGTGTGAGTGCGAGTGTGAGTGCGAGTGTGAGTGCGAGTACTGTGACGTTCGGAAATATATGTGCAGAGCATGTAGGGTGTGTACCTGATATGCGGTGAGATGTTATTTTGAGAAACTCTTGCAGCAGGCAATGGGAGATTTGGATGCAAAGTACATGGAGGGAGGTGAAGCCTCCAAATATTTGAATCTGAATTTTGGGGTATGCGATTCGTAGCGACCGGCGAAATAGTGATTGTTGACTAGAAGCATTTAGCAATTAATTAGCATTTATTAGCATTTATTAGCATTTATTAGCATTTATTAGCATTTATTAGCATTTACCATTTACCATTTACCATTTACCATTTAGCACACTTGTTAATAACTCTTTGACTCTCTGCGTCCATGTGGGCGTGACCCGTGATGCCGTTGCCCTCCCTTTCTCTGATCGATGCATCGTCCCAGTTGGCGCAGTTTCTAGTCGTCATAAGCTTGGTACCACCGCCTTCGCATCGCACCAAGAAGTGTCCTAAAATAAAATAAAATAAAACAAATTCGCTCCCTCGATGCCCAGGTGTCAGTCAGGCAAAAGGGTGTTTGAAGGAGAAAGAGCTTGGTACCGGAATCCACCATACCACGCGCCATGGGCCGACGGACCTTCACTACCACAGCAGACAAAGGGCGAAGAGCCTTCGAGAAGAAAGCTAAGTTGAATGAATCGAACAAGTGCACGATGCTAGCACTAGTGAAAAAGGCAAAAGAATAGTAAAGAGCCGGAACAGAACGGTCGAATCAAATGCCGTCGCCTTAATCCATCCCCCTTAATGGCTGCAGTTGATTGATTGGATTGATCTCTTTGGGGGTCGATCAAAGACGTGCGACGTATATAAAAACTCCATTCACGCGAGGCCATCCGTACGTGAGGGAGGCCACATTACTCTGATTGTATTGTGTGGGTGAATAAGATTTAACTAGCAAACTTAGACGTGCACTACTCGTAACCAATACAGCTTGCACCCCATCCCGCATCGATGCCATACCGTTCCGTCCGTCCCTCTTCTTGCCTGACCGTCCTGCGAGCCATATTCCTGCGAGCCATATTCCTGCGAGCCACATTCTCCTTGTATTGTCATCGCCCTCCGTCCTCCGTCCTCCGTCCCTCCCGCCGTTCGACGGGCCACCAGATTCCCTCGCATTACCCAGAAACCAAGGACATCCCGTCAAGGATCTGCCTTTCCACCTGTGCCCATTTTCGTCCAAGCAGCAAGCTCTGGTGGTTTCAGCACAGCGCACTAGAGGGCAATAAGCGAATGCCTTCGAAAGACACGGTCCATCTCAACAATCCATGAATATCTAATATCTCCCTCGTCTTCCTCTCGACCCAGCTTAATAAATCTTCACTGCGAACAACTACCATCACTTTCTCTCTCGTTTTGTACCTCGGGCTCACTTCATAATTTCGTCCCTCATGCCAGCACTTCTTCTTATGTATTAATGAAGGTTTGTATATTGAAACGGAAACTCTTAAATCACCAATTGTCAACAGAGGCCATCCTTTCACACGAAACCCTTTCTTCCATCGTTCAGTCCCAGATTCTCGAAATCCCGCAAAAAGCTATAATCTAAGCACAAATCTCGTCTCGGTATCATCCTTTTGCCATCAACACCAGACTTTGTACTTTCACAGGACGACCGAGCCCTCATCGGATCATCAATCCTTCCTTCAATTCAATCGACGTATTCAATTTTAACTTTTGTTTCTTGCCGGAAGCCATTGATTTGGCCCATTGAAGAGTTCGCCGTCTAAATTAGATCCTCCTCTTTTCCACTAGAAGAATCTTCTCGAACAACTCCGTCGACCCTGCCAACACAATCTTTATCTAGCACAGAGTTTACTTGGATTGAATACTTGGGCACTCGTATTACTAGTTCACACCAACGATTTAATCGGACCTAAATTCCTTGATCTCGACGGGCTGCCAAGACGATTGTCAAAGCTACGACGTAAAACAAGACATCATCTACTGTTGATTTCGGAATAAACTGATCTGTCATCTCTCGTGCAAAATCGAGAGAGTTTTGCAGACCGAATAATCTATAATGTCAAATAAGAGATCTGAACATCCTAATCTTACCCATCTACCGCAGTCGGCCGCTGGTTTCCCTCGATCGGGTTCCTCAACGGCCAACACCTCCCCCACCGAAGCTTCGACAGGACTTCCTTCCTTGAGATCGCCGTATGGCGCCCTACCCTTAAATTCCGCAGGCAAAATGGCCAGCAACACGCGATCGGGAGCTGGTTCTCCATCGCATGATCAGCTTAACACACAGTCAAGTGCTAATAGATATCCTCCAACCGCAAAAAGGTATGATTTTTCTCTCACTATTTAATTATCACACAAGTACTGATGGCATCATCGACAGGACACGAGAAATTGTGCAAGAAGGGGGTTTCACTAGTAGCAATGTCTGGGGACCTCCAACCAGTGGCAATTCTACCCCACTTCGAGAAACTATACCAGAGTCTCCCACGGATGGATTTCCAGACTTTGCCCAGTTGCCAACGACAGAAACGATACCGACACGTCGGGGTCGTGCTGGCACACTCCCATCTCGATTTTCGTCAGGGGGGCCTTTGAATGCAGCTCCAGGTCTGGGTCTTTCGTCGAAGACATCAAGACCCACACCTTCACCGAGTCCATTCCAATCTGCAACAACAAATCTCGGCGATTTGGGTGATCCATCCACTAGCACGGGATTGTTGAATCGATTACGTTCTGGTTCAACCCCTCAAAATCCCCAGTATAAAACGTCGCCTTTTGGTCACCCATCACTTTTCACCAATTGGGGCCCATCTTCAGGCGGCCGTGAACGGACCTCGACCTTGCACAGTATTGCTAGTCAATCCTCCAACGGCATTGATTCCCCAGGACAATCTTCATTCTCGAGAGATGGAAACAATGATGATAAGATACGGACTCTCGATTACCTGGGTCTTGCTGAAACTCCACAACCTCCTCGAGCACAACTGGCAAATCCCATATACAATCTTATTGATGCGCACAAGGCAAATCGTTTCCGTTCTTACTCTGTCAACGCCAAGGAGAAGTATGCTGAGGATGAGGATGATGACGACTATTCGGGTCCCATGACGCCCTACGAGCAGGCACAAGCAGCTCAAGCTCAAGCCGCTGCTATGCTACATATGCAATTGGCCCAGAATAGCGAGCAGATGCAACGACACCAGCAAATTATGCAGCAATATGTCAGCCAAGCTTCTGCAAGTAGACCAAGAGCCAGAACTGCCGGTGTTCTCGATTCACCAAATACACGGTTGATGCGTGACTATTATCCTGCAGCGTCGTCTCGTCTTGGTAACACTATTACTGCCTCTGAGTTGAGAGAAGCGGATGAGTTCTCGGGTCTTCCAGAAGCTGTCGCCGCAATGAGTCTAGGACGTTCAAACAACGCAAATGAACACCTTTCACCCAATGACAATTTGGAGGGACCAACTAGTGCTCTTTGGCTTGGAAGCATTCCATCATCAACAACAACCTCTACCCTCACAGAATTGTTCAAAGTTCATGGTCCAGTCCAATCGGCAAGGGTTCTCACGCACAAGAATTGCGGGTTCGTCAATTATGAACACGTTGATAGTGCCATAACGGCAAAGGCTATGATGCACAACAAGGAAATTTTCCCAGGGGCAGGACCAGTCAGAATCAACTTTGCTAAACCTGTATCTCCAGCAACAACACCAGGTCCTGACGGAGCATTTCCTTCGCCAAGCCCAGATCCTTTCTCTAAGGGTTTGGACTCCGGTGCAAATGTGACCGACGCCAATGGTGCCTTGGGTGCTATCTCAAGACCTGGAACTACTGAGCCTCCTTCACCACGACTCCAGGACATCGAGATTGATATTTTGAACATAGTTTCCGAGTTCGGAGCCACTGCCGAGGATAAGATCAAGATTGGCCAAAGCCTCAAATCCTCAATCTCATATGACAAATGGCAGTCTGAAATACCAGCAATTGCAGAACCAAGCCACAGTAGAGTTCATGATGCTCCTAAGCTCAGAGATATCAGGAAGCGCATTGACAATCAAAGTTGTTCGCCAGCCGAGATTGAGGCTATCGCTATGGAAATGCTTGAAGAAGTTGCCGAGTTATCGTCTGACTATCTCGGAAACACTGTTGTCCAAAAGTTGTTTGAACATTGCTCCGATGATACCAGAGACCTTATGCTTCAGCAAATTGCTCCTCACATGGCAGAAATTGGTGTACACAAAAACGGTACCTGGGCAGCACAAAAAATCATTGATGTATGCAAAACCCCCAAGCAGATCACTATGATAGTTCAGAATCTGGCGCCATACACTGTGCCATTGTTCCTTGATCAATACGGTAATTATGTTTTGCAATGCTGCTTGAAATTTGGTTCGCCTTACAATGACTTTATATTTGAAGCTATGCTTAGCAAAATGAAGCCTATTTCTGAAGGTCGATATGGCGCCAGAGCTATGCGAGCTTGTCTCGAAAGTCATCACTCTACCAAGGATCAGCAACGGATGTTGGCAGCCGCCATTGCGTTACACAGCGTTCAATTGGCTACCAATGCCAATGGTGCTTTGCTTTTGACTTGGTTTTTGGACACTTGCACATTCCCACAACGTCGATCTGTTCTTGCACCTCAGTTAGTACCAAACCTTGTCCACCTTTGCAAGCACAAGGTTGCATACCTCACCGTACTCAAGGTCATCAACCAAAAGTTAGAGAACGATGCTCGCGATCAAATCTTTCAAGCATTGTTCTTTTCAAAAGATGACGAAACTCTCGAAGCCATTTTATCCGACCAAGCTTGTGGTGCTACATTGATTTTCAAAGTACTTACCACTCCATTCTTTGACGAGTCTATTCGAAGCAAGGTCGTTGAGAACGTTCGAAACGTTTTGCTTCGTCTCAAGGCACAACCAGCACAGGGCTATAAGCGTCTCATGGATGAGGTTGGATTGTCAACTCGTAACGGTAGTGCCGGACCAAGCAGAGAGCACAGTCAACAGCAACCAATTGACCGTGCTCGACCTGGATCACAACAAAGTCAAGTTACTGGGCAACACATGCCTCAATCACAATACGGTTCCAATCAATATTATCCACAGATGCAACAAAACCCACCAATGCAGCAAAATGCATATGACATGGGTATGGGTATGCAAAGGACTGACAGCATGGATTCCAACGTTCAACCTTTCCAACAATTCGCGCTTCAAAACTCAATGTTTCCACAATCGTCTACTCCCATGATGCAACCAATGAACATGCAACAATTTCAATACCAAAACATGAACATGGCAAGAGGTACTCCTCCGATCAGCAGCTATTATCCTACCATGCAATCAGGATTCGGTGCATTTAGTAGTCCACAATTAGCAGACCAATATCGAGGAATGCAAAATGCCAGCCCTATCCAACCTCCATCACAGCAGATGAGCCCGGGACCAATGCTAGGACAAAGCTCATTTGGAGCCCCTGGTCTCAACAATATGGGAATGGGTATGGGAGCATATGGTTTCAATGGTTTGCCTACACAGAACATGCAGTATATGCAAGAACCAGTTAACAGTCGACGTGGCAGAGTAAGTTGAATTCCTAATCTGATACAATGATGCAATTCTAACCTTGCTTACAGAGATAAATGCACAAATTGAAAATAAAAGTTTGTTTTATGGGAATTGGTGTTTTGATTTACAATTTCTCTACTCTACGAACGATGAACCAACTTTTTGCCTTCACGACCAGAATCAAATCTTCAAGACCGACGATTTTGCCCAGGTGTCAAAATCTTTTTCGACCAAAACCAATTTTATGTTCCTTGTATATTGTTCCTGTTTCAAAAAGATTTACGATTGGAGATTTTTCGGGGATGTTTATTTCTTTTAGTTTTTAGCTGTGATGAAAACAGCAATTTACTGTTCCCTCTGATGCATGAATGAGTCATGAGTGGGTGGGGTGGGGTGGATGGGATAGTTCTCGGTGATGTTCTGATCACTGATCACGACAGAAAACGAGAGCTCAGGGATGAGATTGACTTCTAGTCGAAAGATTTAAGAGCAGAAAAAGGTATTGGAAAGCCGATCAACAGTTGACGATAGGCCTCCTAATACCTCTCTAGCTCTAGCTGTCCAAGAAATGGATTTTGTTGGTGTATTTTAGCACTTGCTATCTTTGATCTAGTATTTACTGAATCACCATCTCGGAATGAGCATTACAAGACGAATACACAACAAGAATTAAGCTTGTGGAGCACTAGGATTTGGTATGGTGGGATAAAATGACATGATTTGGAAAGGCGTATAAATATGGTGGGGAGGTTTTTCAAGAAATGTCAAAAAAAATTCTTAAAATGCTAAAATGAAAAAAAAAAAAAAAAAAACCCTGAAAAGAAAGAAATGATAGATGGCGTGTATTATTGATTGTATATACTGTTGTAAAGTTATTGTTAATTGATAATTGTTTTGAGCTTAAGACTTGTGATGAATGGTGAGAAGTGAAGTAACTAAATAAGACTTGGAGATGTGTGAGGATTTTAGTCATCGATTTTATGTCTTTCATGATTTAGTTGTACTTAACATGATGCACATTAACCTCACAACTTAATGTTGATGTGATGTATATTTGAAAAGAGCCTATGTCTATCTCTATCTCTAAGTGGAGGAATGAGGGAATGGAGTGGAAGATTAGTAAATTCTACTACGTTGGATCTTGTGGTCTTTAGTATGAAGGATGTGGAGTTTTTGAGGGGGGGAGGGAGAAAGGGAGAGAGATTTGATGGTAAGCGATCGAGCGAGCGAGCGAGCGTATTGTATCAGAACGTGCTCTCACACTGGAGTGAGAATTTGGTGTTGTTAAGAAGTCAAGAAAGAGGTATGTGAGTTGAGTTGAGTGTGTTGGGGGGGGTGGAGTTTTGAGTAGGAAGAATTGCAATTGAGAACTGGAGAAGTGCGAACTAGGAACTAAAGAAGTTTTGCTATCTTGAGATGGCGATTTGTAATTCATATTATGTATGTACTGAGTGTTTTCTTTCTTTCGTTCTTTTGCTAACACTCAGAGAGTAGATATTGATTGTTCTAGGAAGGAAAGGAAAAGAAGAGAAGAGAAGAGAAAAAAGATCTGATGATGATGATGATGATGATATATATGTGTGGGTTAGAGAGAATGGTTTGGATGGAATTCGACGACCTGTTCATACTTGCCAGGGCTGGGCGATGGAGAGTCTTATTATTGGTGGCAAAGAATGGAAATTGAAAATTGAAAATTGAAAATGGGGATTCTTGTTCATGCAGAGAGAGTGGTGATGGGAATGTAATGGCATATTCTATGGCGGTTTTTTTTTTTTTTTTTTTTACTATGATCTAGCTCGCTTAGAGATTGGAAGGAAGGATAGCGCTTGGAATAAATAACTTTATCGCTCGAGTGGATTTCTGATTCTGGATATGAGAGAAGAATATGAAGGGGGTGATTGTGTTCCGCGGGAAAGAATATTGGCGTGTTGTTGAGTTTTGTGAAGATGGTGGGAATGGAGCTGAGAGTCTGGAATGGTGGGCTCGATTGAGGGAACATCTGCGATGTTTGGTTCTGGAGGGGGCTGGAGTTGGGGTCGATGAAGTGTCTTGGGTGATCGCTTGGATGTTTGTGGGAAAGGAGATGCGGGAGATCATAAGAGAAGTTTGGGAAAGTCCTGTGGATGGGTCTTTGTGGGAAGATTGGGAGAGGAGAAGAGGAGAAGAGGAGACAATTTGAACTTTAAGTGAGGAAGGTGGATTTTATTGCACATATAGTGTACTGAAAATCAATGAGGAAAGAAGCAGTACTGTATGGGCTTTACTTCTACCCAGACAACTGTGGTTACCTAGTTGGGCCATGAATCTTTGAGTTGTCGTTATTAGAGTTTGCGAGAGTTCAAATTGCAGTCTGATAATGAGATGTTCTTTTTAACTTCTGAGGTATTTTAGTTGTTCGAGTATTTCAACATAACTTACGCTTTTAGAGACCTTTGGACATGAAGACATCGGATGTTTTCAAACCTAATCTACTTCTCGCTTCTGGAACTTCAGGAGTCAGGACCCAGTAGATATCGACAAAGGACTAGAGGTATAAAGAAGATGCAACAAGGAGAGAAAATGACTTCATTATCTCTGATATCACATCATGCAGAGTAGAAGCATAGATGATTACTGTTTTGAAAGATGCTTTGAGCTTGGGACAGATGCTTCGCATAACCATCTTTGTAAACGACAATACGGAATGGGGTTGCGTAAGACTTTTGGTAAGGGCATCGGGGTCTATGAGACATGTGGATTCAAAACATAAAGCAACCGGATCTGATAAGCCTCAACAGGGTTCCCCGCCGTATACGAAAAGCACTTCGGAGTTTATTGTAAGAGGCTGAACCAAACATCTCAGCTCATCACAGAATACAGACGAACAGGGACTATACTTCTACAAACATAGTTGTGCATCTCTTCATCTCTCTAGGAACTCCAACATTAACATCGATCTCAAGGAAAGAATACGAACAAAAATCACATAGTCAAGCCGTTACGTAAAATTCTATCATATTCTTTCTCTTTAACTCGGGTCACGATATTGAGGCGGAAACGAACACGGGAAGACGGGAGACTACGATTTGAATTCTCGTATAGTCTCACCCAAAAGCCAAGTCATCAACCTGTCGTGACACAGATGTATGTTTGTCACGATTAAATATTACCCCCAAGATGTTGGCGTGAATGCGTGACACGTGATGATTTCTATTACCCCTCATGCGACGCATTCCACGCATCCATCAATGTCTCACCACTTATCATCCCGCGCCCCACGCCGCAGCAGATTCTGGATATAGGGCTGAAACATATATCCATTATTAGCAATTGCTAACCATTATCTACGCATCCGCAAAATGGCTATTATCGGAAGATATCGTGATTGGATTTCTTTCATGTCAGCCCCGCGCGCTCCGCAAAGTTTCAGTTGGTGATGGTTATGCCAAGAACACATTGAGGAGAAGATGGAGGAGGCGGAAGAGGCGAGGTGAGTGAGAGACACGTCATGTAGGGTTTATTTTTGGCGGAGAGATACTCTTAGAACGCTCAGGATAACAAACGTGAATAAGTCTGGATTTGTTTGCTAGCGAAGAGTTGAGCTAGGTAGGTAGGTAGGCTTACTTACGATGGAAAATTTCGACCACTAAAACAGCATGCGTCAAAGTACGATAGTAATGTATTGATACTTAGAGGTAATACGCATGATTTCACGTTGTACAAGAATCTACCCGCATTCCACAAAAGCCTAATTCCGAATATCAACATTGGAAACGCATTCGGGAATTGAATCATCTCGTAATATGCACACCAACCAACAACCACGCCTCGTACATACTCTTGGTTTGTCTCAGTAGAAAGCTGATTCTCTCAGCCATATTCAGATGAGCCTCATGCCTCACCGTTCTCACGTCTTCTTATTACATGAGAAAATACTTCATGGTCTAGCGATTGCCAGTGTAATATTCGGTGAAAGAGGCTTATTTTAAGCCTGGTTCTAAGTCTGGTCAAGTTTTTGAGCATATTCTAAGATCTTGGACTTGATGCAAGCGTAAATCATGCTTAAATCTAAGCCCAAGTTCGTATGCAAATGTCAAGTGATATTTTAGCTGAAAGTTCAAGTGGTAAAGCTGCGTGCTGTCAGATGTCTCTGATATGGGATTTTTACGTTTGAGAGATAGAATATGGTTAGAACTTGGGTTTCTTTTCTGTCTTTGATTCGGCTACCTGCACAAACTGCACGGGCTGCGTGGGAACGCTGATTTTGAGGTCTGGGAAGAACAAGGTGAGTGGTTTTTCTAGTGGCAGTGCTATTACGGTGGGGACGTGGATGAGATGGTGATGTGAGACTTTGTTGGGGCCTGTTTATAGGTTTATGTTTACTGGGAGGTTATTTGATGCGATAAATACATGGAGAGAGGTATATATAGATGCTCGACTTCCTATTCTATATTCATCTTCACCATCGCAATCAATACATTTCCTCATACTACATCAAGCTTGCAAATCATCATCAACACTTAGCAACCAAACCTTTCAGCTCAAAACTCACACCACATAATAACACCACTCCCAGATCAAAATGTACTTCACAACTATCGCTACCCTCGTCGCCTCCTTAGCTCTAACCTCCGCACTCCCTCTCTCTCCACCTCTCAACACAGCGTCTCTTACCTTTCATGGTGCTGCAGGTGCTCAATACACATTGTCTGTTCCGCTCGATGGTTCGACTACCAGCACCAACAATGCCTTGAGCATTTCTTCTATCTCTACAGATGGCTTTGATGTACAGAACAACTGTAGGATTCATGCCGTGGACTACACACCCGCTTTGGTCGTAAGTTTCTGCTCTTTTGCTGATCAACTCTTATCCTTTTCCTATTAATGTACCACTCTCCCATGCTTTCTATCATATGTCATGTTATCCTGCCCAACTCAGCGGAAAACGATGTCATATATCCAGAAGCTTGACTCTGATCGTCTAAATAGCAAGGACCACCAAATACATGGCAAGTCGGACCACCTCAAACGATCATCGATATCTCCTGTACAAGCGGAGGTTCTCCTTCGGGTCAAGTGATCAGCATCGAATTAGATGGAGCTGCAGATGCAAAATATTTCATTAGTGTACCACTTGGCGGAGGACCAGTTTATACCAGTATGTATTACCTATTTTCCCTTCGTTTCTACTCTTTCCTACCTCCTTGCAATCTCATCCTCTTCCCCTCAAAACTCCACAAACGTAACGCACGTAAAAACAAGCACTAATCCCCCTCTCACAGACAACGCTCTCTCAATCTCCCAAGTCCGCTCCACATATAATATCCCCAACTGCAAATTCGATACAGTCGATTACACGCCAGCCTTTGTACAAATCGCTAGTGGTGTTTGGTTAGTACTTTCATTTCTTCACATCCATTTGTTAAATCTCAAAACTCGTTTGCTGATGAAATTCTTTTCCATCTTTAGGAACATGGGACCTCCACAGACTGTTAGAAGTGTTTCTTGCCCTGCATAGATAAACTTGTGCTCACTCGCTTCCCCTAATAACCATCAAGCTTCTTCGACTCTCGAGTCACGAGTAAGGAACACTTGACGTGAAAGGGAAGGGATATCATGAAATGAGATGCAAGAAGCAAGACAGGGCAGGATGAATTTCTTACAATTTCCTTAGCGCATTAATGACCGACGCTCCTTTACGAAAAATCGGTATTTTGACAGAGGAGGACTGAGAAGACTAAAGTAATGAAATGGAAAACAGAAAGGGTTCGCACAGCATACGCATCAGCACGGAGTTACACGCACATGAGCACACAGATATGAATATGGAACGGATTATGACGGGATGATACACACGATCTTTACAGTTTAATTCTCGAATACCTAGGTAGTCTTTATTTGTTTCACATGGCACAAATTAGCATAAATGCTAAGATATTATTATTCTCCAACTTTTTTTCTCGTGCCTAGTTCCTACCCCGTATTCTACACTTGTATACGTGTTATAAACCGCTATACAATCAATACAGAATATCAAAACATGGAAAGATCACTCTGTCGCGGGGAAAGTCTATAGATGTCCGGGATCACACCAGTCGACAAGATGAGTTGTATCGATTAAGGGAAAAGTACACCAAAAAAAAGGGGGGGGCATTATCTCAATTCCTCTTGATTCCCATCAATAACATCCTTTCTAGAAATCCAGTCCACGCAATCCAGAAACCTCCCCCCGAAACACCAATCCATCCTACGAAGAACCGAGCCGGAGAGTTGACCGGAGAGTTAATTTTTTGCTTCGTTTCCCATCGTAGGCTTTGTAACCTAACCTAACCCCACCCCACTGTGGGACCGGAGGTTTGAGCTCAACCAATCAATCAATACATACTAACTAACATGGGTGTGAATTCAGGAAGGCATGGCATTTCATGGAACATGTCGAGCAAGGAAGGTTCCACATTTCTCTACTCTCTATTTCTGTCTCTGGGAAAGATATTGAGTGCGGGGATTTAGAGTGCTCTATTCATGTTAGAGCTAGAGATAAAGTTAGACCCGAATTATAACAATAAATGAAACCGGAACCGGAACCGGGACCGGAGAGTTTACAACATTATGGTGTTTACGCATGTATGACTTCTAGTTTCCTGTGGGCTGCTCGAGACGGATTCGATATTTCTGATTTTAGAGAATGTATATATGGGGCTAGAAATATCCTCTTGAAATACTATTATCCAGAAGCTCCTTCATCTCCAAGTTCCAATATCACTTCATTTGACTCTCTTAGTCTTTACACTCAAAATCCATTCAATATCCACCTCATCATCATCAAAATGGCTTCATCCTCCTCCAAATCCACATCCACATCCTCTCCAAAACCCTACATTGCACTCTCCGCCCAGAAGAAAGCTGCACAGCGTTCCCTCATACCCAAAGAATGGCGACTTTCCACCGAGAAATACCAAAGCATGTCCAACGTGATGGAAGTCCCGCTTAGCTGCGGGCTTTTGGACGAGAATGAATATCAAATCACTTCCGACTACGACGCCACTGCACTTCTTGGATTGTTGAAGAAGGGAGTCTTTACGGCAGAGCAAGTGACCATTGCGTTTTGCAAAAGAGCTGCGATTGCTCATCAATTGGTGAGTTTATTCGTGGCGTGTCCGTTGAAGATGTCAAAAATATTGCAATGTCCAATGGAGAAAGAAAATTAACAACTTTCAAAACTAACAGACAAACTGTCTGACCGAAATATTTTTCTCCGCAGCAATCGAAAGAGCCAAGATGCTCGATCTCCAATACGCCTACTCAAAATCAACCGGCAAACCTCTTCCTCCCCTATTCGGCCTACCCATTTCCCTCAAAGATAGTTTTGATGTCGCCGGGTACGACACCTCAACTGGACTAGGCTGTTATGTAAATTCTCCCGCTTCGGAAAATAGCGCACTGGCTGCTATGCTTCTCGATTTAGGTGCAGTTCTATACTGCAAAACCAATCTTCCCCAATCAATCATGACAGGAGATAGTCACAACAACATCTTCGGACGAACATTGAATCCACGGAATAAATCGCTAACAGCAGGTGGAAGTACTGGGGGCGAAGGTGCACTCCTTGCTCTTCGAGGCAGTATTTTAGGTGTTGGAACGGATATCGGTGGAAGTATTCGTGTTCCATCGGTATGTAATGGTATTTATGGATTTAGACCTAGTGTAGGGTTGATTCCTCATGGCGGCGTAAAAGATCTTACTCCGTCAGGGACAGATGGTGTTAAGTCAACTGTCGGACCAATGGCGACTTCACTCCGGGATTGCGAACTACTTCTTAAATCAATACTTCAAGCAGATACCTGGAAGTATGATAGTACTGCGATTTCGGTTCCATGGCTAGAATTCAAGCCCACATATAAACTCCGAATTGGTGTTGCTCAAAATGATGGAGCCTTTACTCCATCACCCCCAGTTCGACGCGCTTTAAAGCAAGCGGTTGATCTCCTCAGTGACAACAGCAACGTTGAAATTATCTCTATTGATTTACCTGACGTCACATCGATCTACCAAGATTTCATCAGCTATATGACACTATCAGGAAGTGATGTAAGTTCAGAGAATCTCCGATTAACCAACTTCAGACATGCAGGCTGACTTCAAAAGTACTATGTAGAACAGTTCGAGCGAACAGGAGAGCCAGCGATCCCATCCCTAGCAAAAACCGGCCTTCTATCAGTGCCAGGAACGACTTTACAAAGCTACTTCGAATTGAATGACCGACGAGCACAGACCGCGAAAATGTATCTCAAGCTATTTTGCGATAACAATTTAGACGTAATTCTAATGCCTTCTGCAGCGCACACTGCAGTTCCATTGGACTGTTGGTCGAGAGTGGCATATACGTGCTTGTGGAATTATCTTGATTATCCAGCCGTTGTGATCCCGGTAGATCAAGTGCAAGACACAGACTTGGCTGATGATTTGAGTAACGCCAAGTTTGGCCCAGATGATGAACAGATTTATAGATTGTGTAAGTGTCAATATCTCCCCAACTCAGTATAATCCAGGCTAACATATATTCCCGAAGACACCGGCCCCGAACAGTACAAGGATGCACCAGTTTGTGTGCAGCTTGTGGGATATAGACACAAAGATGAAGCTTTGCTGAAGGCTGCAGCTACGTTGGACTCGATCATAAACAAGGTGTAGAGTAGTAAAATAGGCCATGAGGTTTTTCGACCATTAGAACTGTTAGAATATTTATGAATGTTTCTATGAAGCTCAAAATTTTGAATCTCTCATTGTGGACCTGCGGTCCAGAGTATAGGCAACTATGCGCCAGGTTCTTGTTTTATAAATGGCGGGTAGCTATTCACCAGATGAACTCCTGGATTTATCGTTCGGACTGAATTTTCTCTCCTAGCATAGCTCTCTTGGAACAGTTCCTTGTCTAATAATTAATCTGCGAAGCTGTTAAACTAGGACAAATCTATATGATATTTGTAACAATAAAAGACTAGAATTATCCTTCATAGGAAAATTAGCTACATCCATTAGCCAGTTGAACAAGTTGCAGTAAGAGCATTCAACACAGGACAAGGTTTGTGGATTGAATCAAACCACCTGGTTGTAAGATTTGAATCTCTCTCATGCCAAACTCTCGACAAAAATGTCTTCGTTGCCTTTTGCATGAATTGAGCGAAATTATCCACGCAATCATCTACGCGCTCAAGCGTTTTGACACGTAAATGTTCCCCTCTGACCTCAACAGCAGCGATGATAAATGGCAATGTTACAAACCGCATAGGTTTTTTGGTGACTAATTTTGCCATCTCAAGTTCCATCATTACTTCTTTTGACCAGATTTCCGCTTGAGAATCTTCCTGGCCAAAAGGATATCGTAGCCGATGACCCACTAGGAGAACTCCCAAGCGGTAGATTTTGGCTTGCGCAAGGAGATGAACGATTTCCGTTGAATCAAAGCACTCAATAAGTCCATCCAATTGAGATGGCTGCCATGGCTCCACAATGCAATGTATGTCATCTAGCTGCTTTTGCAAGCGAGCCAAGTCATTCGCGTCGGTTGTGTCAAGAAGTGTGTTGCTGATTACACATAGATCATGATAGTATGGTAACAGAGGTAAACAGAGGCCAAGACGACAGTCAATGACAACAGAGGTTGGTACTCGGATCCTCAGTATCGGCTTTTGTCGATGCATAAGACAGTCCATAGTTTCCAACAGAATCAAAAAGCTTCCCCACGGATCATCTTGTACATCAGAAACTGCTGTTCCCATGAACGGAGTGGTTGTACCTAGACAGTGACGACAAACATCTGGAACTCCAACACCGATTGCGGAAGATATTGAAAAGGCAAGCAAACCTCCCAGAGCATGGCATAGAACTGCATCTTGTGAAGATAACACAGGCAAAGAACGTAAGGCATCCATAGCCTTCAATATATAGCGAACACTGAAAGTTGTGCCCGCACCCCCTGCGGTGCCTGTTTGAATTTGGTTTACTGATAGAGCACATGCGAGAAAAGCATCCCTAAACGATGGTAGAGTACTTGATAGCTGAACAGCGAACAACTGCTGCTTTCCAGCTTGAGAGCTCGGGTACGCGATGAACTGATTGAGATTTCCTGATTGGCTTAGAAAAAATGACAATAACTCCTCCTCTTCTGGCTGTAAACTAGGAAGCACGTTCAAAGATGAATCAATACTAGGCTGGTTTTGCGCCTGTTTTCTGGATTTCCTCGGTGCCAATCTAGTCACCGAGTCCGCATGTTGTGCTCTCCTGCCCACCGGCCGTACAGGCCGTACCGTTGAACAAGTCACACCCAGCCTATCACATCGTGCACAATGGGTTGAGGAGGATGCGCGCTCGCATCTTTCTTTGAGCTCGTAACATCTGTCGCATGCAGTCCTAAATTTCGATCTCCTAGTCACAGCTGCCTGCATGTTGCTTAGAGAGGGAGGGTGGTGTTGAATAAGATTAGGGTTTGAGAAAATTAAGAAGAGATGAATGCTTCAGTAGACACATTCAATTCCCTATATTGAAACGATATTTGAAATAATAAACTTATTTGAAATCATTCTTCGTAATATTTGAAAGAAATCTCTATTCATCACTTCAAGTAGGTATCACTCAACACATTTAGAATAGAAGAAGAATCTCGTTGCTTATCCGCTAGATTATGTAATCGAATCACGTCTTGGCAAATCATGTTGCCCTCAACAAGCATCTCCTAGACACGAGGAGAGAGTGCAATGGTACATTCTGCTTTGCTTTTTATTTATCTTTTGAAAATATAGAATGAGATAACACATGAGATGGGCATCAGAGATGGATTAGATACACTTCTTGAATATATTGGATAAATCTTTCGTGTGGATATGAAGGAAAAACCAAGTCTAAGGCAGATCGAGGACGCTTTGAGAGACCTAGATCTGCTAGAAAAGATTGTATGACATGTGCTAACTCTCGAAAAGGTATCGTATCTACCTACCAACGCCAAGTCCCAGCATCTCCACGGGAGGAAGTTTGTCACCAAAGGATAACTCACAAAGCCGCGATCTGATATTCAGTCCTTGATACCATTGTCCAGCAAATGCGTATCCACACCCTTGTTTATTGTTATTTGTCTTTCCATAAATGTTTCTGCGAAGTGAACTATGTCCATTCAATTTCACCAGGTTTCCTCTTTCAAGAGAGTAAAAAGAGATACGAAATCTGGAAGGTAAGAAAGATGATCAAAGCAAAGAATGCATGACACTATACAAACCCGTGAGGTACTTTAGCAACTTTCTTATTTAGTGCTCGAGGTAGACTGATGTGTAGATTGAAGACTTGAATGTGAACTTTTAGGGATGAAGGGGGATTTCGGTTAATCGTGGGCTCAAAGGTGGATTTGAGGCTTTGAAGTCTAAGAAAGAAACTTTAGGATATGAAAGAGAAACGGAAAGTGATGTAGAAATTAGGTACAGAAGAACAGAGGGTGAGGTGTAAATGAAGGCTGTAGACACATGAGAGCCTGATGGTTGTGACGAGGGACATTATGGCTCTTTCAGAATATTGAAGCTTGAGGTGATCTCATGTGGAGATTATAGTTAGACATCAAGGTTAAAGCTAACAAAGGACGAAAAGGTACAAAGAAAACTTGCACAGGAGGACGTATAGAGGGACGAATAACTGGAGGATGAGTTGAGACACTGAGGTGAAAGCAATAGATAGGATAAATATAAAGACTATATACAGATAATGAAAAGTTTATGAACGCATAATATGGCTAGAGAGAAATGGAGAGAGTAGGCTTGATTGTGTAAGCCATTCAGCTAGGGACCCTCGAACGCAATCTCCTTAAGCGATGTAAAATCTAGAAGTTCAATGAGGTATACTATCTACGCTATTTCTTTAGCGTCTCCACCGCCGTGTACTATATGTTGTATAAACGCAGTCTCAATAAACAATAAAAAAGCTCCAACCCACGATCAAAATGCATACGCAAGTTAATTTGCCACCGTAACTCCCTCCCATCTTACCCTCGAAGCCTCCTCATCTCTCTTTACCTTTCTCGGAACCAACAACCACAATCCAGAGATCGTCACCAAGAGCGCCAAAACAACCGGTTGCAACGCCTTCACCCCCTTCGCCTGGGCAAGCGCCCCCACAATAAAAGGAAATATTGCTCCTCCACTTCCTCCAAACGCAGTCGCAAACCCAATACTTCCAACATGTAATTCCTTCGGCATAAGTTTCGTAACCAATACAATAGCTGTTGGAAATAAGGGGCCTAGGAATAATCCCAGGAATGCTATTGAAATTGCGGAAACGTAGAAGGATGGGATGAGCCAAAAGAGAAGTTCCAGGGCTATGCAGATTCCAAGGTAAACGAGTACGGATGTGAATTCGCCTAGCCAAGCTGTCAGGAAAGCGAGACCTACGCGGCCAACCGTCATACCGGCCCAGAAACCAGTTGAGGTGAGGGAGGAAGAAAAGGTTGTGCCGGAGCGAACTTGGGTCATGAAGGTTACGATCCAACCGCCTAGTGATACTATGATGACTGTTAATATTTCGAAGTTTGGTGATATGGAGAAACGGGAAATTACCTTCAGCTCCTACATAGCCAAAGATGAAGGCTGCGAATATCCAAGTCAACTTATTACTTAAAGCTTCTCGAAGTCTTCCAGTCTTAGCATTGACATCTCGAGGATTCTCCATTGAGTATACTTGACCCGTTTGAGCCCAGAATGCCCATGCCGAAATAATAAGCTCGGAGGCTGCTACTGCTGTCTGTTTCTTATCAATCAACTGTTCTTGATGAGACGGTCTTCAGATCGCAAGCAACACTCACCATGATATAGTAAAAATAATACCACTCCAACCCCGTCTTAGCCAGCATTCCCGCAGCAATCAAAGGTGCAATTGTCCCACCAAGAGAATAGCAAGCTTGCAAGAATCCCTGCATCTGATTCGCACTAACCATGTTACCAATCCAAGCACACCAAGCCGCATCCGCAAGTCCATTACCAATTCCTACAATTACAAACATAACGACAAGAACTGGATAGGGGGGATGGAGTGAAAGTACGATATAGGGGATAAGATGAGATAGTCCTGTGATGACAGCTACACCTCTTTGACCAAACTTGACGTGTACGGAGTCGTTGATTAAGGAGGCGAATGTGTAACCTGCGAAAGGGGAAAGGAATATCAGGGAGATAACAGTGTAGGATAGGTTGTAGTATTGTTCCAGCTTTATAAACTTCTCAGTACAAGAATTGCGATTTGCAAGAGCATATGTGACTTACGTATGGAATCAAAGCCTTCGTTCGTTTAGTATATGATGTAACTCGGAGTGAGAGATGGAGTGAAGACTTACACCATAAGAACCATCATTCATCCCTATGAGAAAGAAACTCCAAAATGAAGCTCCCACTCGATATACATTCTTGGGAGGATAATTCCATTTTTGTAAGACTTCTACAGCGTTGGTTGGCGGAGTCGTGTCTTGTCTGATATCTTCTGGATCCGATTCGCTTTGTACAACTCCAGGATTGGGAACCCAAGGTGAAGAATTATTGGGCAAAGCTTGAAGTTCAACTTCGGTCAGAGTCGTTGTCGCCATGGTTGATGTATTAGGAGTTGAAATAGTTGCAGCAAGGAAAATATGTGGAGGAGGAATGTGAAAATGTCCTTTATAAAGAGACCCGCTTAATCATCAATCGGTGTGTAAAAATGATTCATGCTCATCATAACCATTGTTTGCTTTCTGAACATAAAATGGCTCGCAGTAATCTTCGCAATTATTTTTTCCGGAGTCCTGGGCCAACCGTGATAGACAGTGTGGGGGGAGTGGCTCGAGAGTGGAGTGGGCCATCAACCGGTATACCCTCGAGACTCGTCGACATTGACTAATCGTGATTCAGTATTTCTTGACATATTAATATTGATTGCACATGTCTAAAGAGATGGTCAGTGATGGTGAAGGCAAAAATGCCCCTTCCTGACCTCACCAATCCTCACCTACCAGAAGTGGCTCAAGAGTGGGTCATAGATCTGGCAAGACCTTGACTCGCCGACGACCAATCATCGGTAACACATATTTCATTGCTTTTTAAGAAATCAGCACGGTACCTATCTATTACTTCCAGAACGACGGCATCGAGGCGTTGACAGATTTGTGACGAAAGGCGGGGCCTGGAGAGAGCACTATTGCTTTTTCAACCGTCCAATCGCCATCACCAAAACGTCTCAACAAGCATATTTTCCTTTTTCGGTCTGACTCAGTCTGTGACGCTTCGAAGTATCCTAAAGCCATTGACACCTCTGTGATTCCTACTGGCACTGCAGAAGTATCCAAATCACGAAGCGTCGTCTATCTAAACCCTGGCAAAGGATGAATTTCCTAGCCGGAGTTGACGGGAGCGTGTTCCGAAAGATATACAATCCTTCTCTCTCTACACGAATGCGGTGCTAGGACTTTTTACATGGCGCAAGATCCCCTGCACTGATGAACTATAACATCGCATCATTGGTTTGGTCTATTATTAACATGATTCTCAGCCAGCATCTGCGAATTAAGAACTATAAGTATACCGAAATCCTTCTTAATTACGACTTGAAACCCCCCTTCACTCTCTCAGCAAGAGATTCAATCTCTCCAGGAAATCAGAGACAAAGCACAGAACTTTATCATCTCAAAATCTTTCCCCGCTCCCCAAATCATCTTTCAGTTCCTAGATCCTAGCTCCAAGTTCTCGATAGATGCTCACACCTTACCCATTGAATTACTGTATACTTTTCTTTCCCTTTGCTGCACCCTTTAGCCAGCCAGCCAGCAGCCTTCGATAGTGTTCTACTGCAGTATATATCAAGTAGTATTAGATCAAACACTAAATTTCTACAATGCCTTCCCACAAAATCACATTTGCAGCACACTCAATCACATTTTAATCTTTTTTCTCATCATTCATCTCATCTAATCTGATAGAGGATCACTACCTGGTTTGCTCCGCCCCCTCTCTTCTCCCTTCCATTCCTCCCTTCCCGCCTGGCTGCTTACAGCAGCTACCACGTCTTCCTTCCCCCATCAACCATTCTGCCATCAGATCATCCACCCCAGCAAGAAAATCAAAGGAAACATGAGATCCCCTCTCCATACCATCGCAAAACCAGATGATATGCGATGTAATATAATGTGATCCATCCTTGCCTTCTCTCGACTACACAATCTGTCCATCGACCCATCTAATACTTATTCAAGCATTGATATCTTCCCGTTTTATCTACCACATCACCCACTTCCATCTCTCGTTCAAATCCCTCTCCCCGTCTGATTGCCTACGTCGAAAAAGAAGAAATAGTCGCCGAATCTTATCCGCCATCTTCACACACAGTCCCCTTCTCGAAAATTAAAATCCCTTAAGTCTGCAAAACCCTGAAAAGTCAAAATGAATAAAAACTCCACTTAACGCCATGCTGCACCAATGATTCCTTCCTAAATCCCTCACTCTGATGAGATGCTTTCGCATTGCCTGCGAAGAGTTGTTTCGTATGATGTGTATGATACAAGTCTGAATGAATTTTTGTGTTCCCCCCCATTGATATGAAAAAGAAGCAAGATTGAAAAGTCGCAGCCCAAGTGCGAGAGAAACGGAAAAAGTTGCATGCTGACGCCAATACAACGAAAGGAGAATAGAAGTTGACTAATTGATTTCAGAATGACTAGCTGTGATTCTCAGCAAAACTGCTTGATGAGAAGACATAAGCAGTCAATGATAACACTACGAAGAGGAGAGATGTGATATTTATGCCCACTATACGCCAAGACATTATCATGTGATGACTATGTCACGAGACAAGATTGCATTAGTCCTCAGTTGGTACCATACCCTCATGGTCAAACTAGATCAATCTAAAATCATCCCAATTTGATGGTCGGCAACCAAGAAATCACAAGTCGTCATCTTCATTGTCCACTATCATGCCGTCGTCGCCCTCAACATCGCCAGAGGTCGAAGCTAGACGTTCCTGAAGGAAGGCTGTCATAGCAACCAGAGATGATTTGTCAGCTTGAGTTAATGGCTTTTTCTTGGAGAGCTTGGACGCATCTCCTTTTGCAATTAACTTAATGACTGGCTCATCGGCTTCGGACTAAAGGGTTTTAGGTTAGATTTGTGTTACGTCATTGTGTTACGTAGATTGGAGGCGTAAAGTGTAGGAACAAAATAACTTACAATTAAGGCATCAATCAGGGTTTGTGTAAGATTGATCGTTGGATTTGCAGTGGCCAGATATGCGAGATTGAGAGCAGCTTGCTGTTCATCAAGGCTACGACTGTCGAATTCGGTAGTTTGTAATCGTGGCTTTGGAATAGATGCCCGCCTGTTTGCAAAGCTGCGTTGATTGTAATGTCCAAATTCACGATGAACACTGTACAATCAATTAGTAAATTAAACATGAAATAATTGGAAAGGACAGCATACCGTGAAATGAAGTCAAGTTTGATACCTTCCTCTGGAAGCTTGTACACATGACCATACTCTCTCTGCTCATAAAAGCCACTACCTTGATCTTCATCATCAGAAGTAGCGTTCTCAATCTCGATGTGACCATTATTTCTAACGCCACGAGCAAGAACAGGCTTAATGAGTGAAGCTCCTTTGATCTTTCGGAAACGATGAGCTGGACCTAAAGATCCTGGTACTTGCTCGAGAAGATCATCAACATGAGCTGGACACCTCCAAGATCTTCCAGGCGGAGGCTCTTTCGCAAGTGGAGGGTCCAAGCAATCCAAATGCCATGAGAGACTACAATAAGTACAAGGAATAATTGCCCGACTTGGATTAACAGCTGAAAGGTGACAGCCATGACAGAGAATTGGATTTCCTTTGCTGTCCTTTAGCTTAAAGTAATCCGGGGCTTCATCATAGCCACGATTGTTCCTGTTGTAATGGTTAGTAAGAAGAGCCAAGATAATTACCACCAGATGTAAGCTTACTTTGGTTTCTGTACAACACCTTCTTCATACTCTCCTTCAGTCCCGGTCTTGACGTTCTCAAAATACTCCCGAATTGCCTTTGGAAGATGGAAAGCGCTTGGGTTCTTTCTCTCCATATTTGCCAACAAAGGGCCGAAATAACCAATTTCTTCATCCTTGGATCGAGGAACACTTTGTGCGAGACATTCGTTACAAAACCATTCTTCCGTCGTTAAGGTTGGTGAGTCTGGTGAAAGATCTACACATTTGAAGTGGAAGGAGCGAGTACATCCATCACAACAAAGCAATTTACCATTACCTCCACAAGCCGCACAATAATCGTCGTTTTCTCCGATAGTTCCTCCACCCTTTACACGCATTTGTTAGTTTCCTTTCTTGTAGTAATTCCTTCTTGCAATAATAATAATGACTTAACAAATGAGATGCTTGTGAATGATGATTGTGAAGGTGGCAAAGTTTCATGTGTGGGGGCTGTTCAGGCTCGGCAATTACGGAGATGGATGTAATGTGAATAATCCACGATCCACCATGGACCATCATCAGAGTTTGCGCTATCCGCCCGGACTTGCTGCTTTTTTTTCTCTTTCTTCGACTTTGTCTCCAAGAAAACCCAGCCCCCCAAATATTGAGTATTGAAATACAACATAACGTAATGAAAATTCAATCAGATTTCAGATTCAGAATCCATTGAAATATCATCAATTCCATTACCTTATCGTCACCATTTATCCAAAGATAAGAGGGAGCCCATTAAATGATGGAATATCACGATGATAATGATATTAATGATGACGATAATGGCAATGTTGACGATGAAAGCAACGATATTTAGCAGATGCAGAGAGTGTAAGGAAAGATGCCATGAAGAGTTGAAGGATAGCTAGCAGCTTAATTGAAGTAAAAAGCGACAATAGAGAGCGATGAAGAACTTTACAACATCGTCTAATTCATCATTTTTCACATTGTCGTCGATACCCTCGATGCACATATAGGAAAACAAGATAACTTACTTGTAAATTTGGGTAAAAACCTCCAACTGGACTATCTCTTTCACCGCTTGCTCTCGGGATACCAGCTGAAGGGCCACTCTTTTTCTTCATTGGTCTGTGCGAGGGAAAAGAATTGTTAGCGAATTATTTTCATCATTTAAGTAAGAAAGGAAGATGAAAGAAAAATTAAGTTAAATTCAAGGTGAAAGAAAGTTCCGGTTGTCACACTGTGTAACCATAAAACACAACAAGTAGATCGGCAAGTACAGCAAAGGCACTTGAAACAAGGTGCGGAGGGGCGAAGATAACCGGGGATGCAGGGAACAGAATAATCAAAAAAAATACAAAATCCTTCAAGGTTTGGAGAAAATCGAAAATCTGACGTGATACCGAAAGACATCAAATAAAATAAACTATGGGAACTTACGAAGTTTTGACACGTAGACCTGTGCCATTCTTAGCCTTTCTAGATGGTCGATTAGATGAGGGTGTGCCAGCGCGTGAATTTGGTAATGATCCAGGAGGCAAGTCTGGTTGAAACCCAAGTCCTGTAGGTGAACTCATTTCCGAGTCGTAATTGTTGACAGGAGCAGTAGTAGTTTGTCTTCTACTAGCTCGATCATTCTTAGTGCCCAGTCGAATGGTTTTGGATGGACGACTAGAAGCTGTAACAGAAGCAGTAGGAATGGAAACAGAATCTCCTCCATCAGATGCATACTCGACAGGTCTACGAAAATTTGGAGGAGTGACACTTCTTGGCTGTATATCTGGACGAACAAAGCTCTCAGTTCGTAAATCCTCAGTAATACCGTTGGTAATTTCTCGCGCCTTGCGCTTCCATTTACCAACCATCTCGCTCTCTTCATAAGTCGGGCGATCAACTGCCTGTGTCTTCTTCTTTGACTTGAAAACAATTTGTGGCCTTTTAGGCACCACTGGCTTTAATATTGGCACTGATCCAACCGATGATGATGATGAGGTACGTATTAATTCAGGTGCCATGCTTGGATTGGCCTGATTATTGTCGCTATCGACACGAGAGTTTGAATTGTTGGATGAGTTGTGAGATCTGGTCGGAATATTGATAGCTTGGAAGGATGGAGGCGCGGGTGACGAAGTTTTAGATTTGTTCAGACTTCGACTCTTATTATTGGTTTTCTTTGCCGTGGATGAAAATGTGTCTGATTCGAACCTAGACAATTTTTTTGATTTGATTGGTCGCTTTTGATTAATTGACCCTCCAGCATTTGACTGGGTCTCGGTTGACACGGACGCACCAAATTTGGCGTTGGCATTGGCGTTACCCGCCCTAACAATACCCTGTCCCTTGGATTGCTCGAAACCATCTGAAGGCTTTGCTGTACCAGCATGATTCTGAGCGTGGTCGAAATCCATAGGATCATATTCATCATTATCGAGAATTTGTTCATCCACCGAAGATAATGATGATGAGCTTGAAATTGAGAGTGCTCTTGGTCGATCTGATAATTTAGGAAGTGGGGATGACAATACTACAGCGGAAGAAGAAGCCGACGCAACTCCGTTCTGTTGCTTCTTCGTGATTCCATCAGTTCTATTTCCGATTCCAGGTCCAGTTGCACTTGCATCCGATTTTCCATTGACGTCCTCATTTACGGCTGCAAAACTGTTTCCTTTGTGCTTTTTATTAGGGTAAAGGCCATGGTCTCCCAGTTTTCTTGGAGATCCAGATGTAGAAGCTGGTTTAGCATCTGATGAGCGTCTGACAGAGTCAGCAGTTGTTACCGTTGGAGCTTTGTTGGTAGAAGTAGATGATAATGGCGGAGGTGGCTGAGCGTATGGTGAGGTATATGTCGTCGTTGCCGTCGTTGCCGTCGTTGCAGCCGGTGCTTTAGCATATGGCGAAGCGTATGTAGTCCTTTTTGCCTCGAATATGGGGGCAAAGTGGAATACAGGTTGGACGGGTGCTTGTTGAACTTGACGTCGTGGTCGATGAGGTGCAGGGTCGCTACCATCTCCATTGAAATAATATTCAGCAGCCTTGTCCTTTCTGCCTTCCTTCTTCTTGGTTCCAATCAATCTGTAAAAATCCCGAATCTCTTCCTCCGTAGCCTCCTCGTAGACCTGTTTTTCAACAAGTATGCCAAAATTTTCAGGGTCTTCATCGTAAAGTTCTCGTAAAGCATAGGCAGTACACCAGCGGTTCTCCTCGATCGCGTGAGAGACAGCCAACTCAACAATTCTGGCCGTCTTTCTGCGAGAAGCCGCTTCGACTGCACGAGCCCGACCCTCCCTCTGACGAGCTTCATCTCTTTCATCATATGTATAATTACTCATTTTATGAGCATGATAGGAAGCTGTAGAAGGCGACTCGTTTGGAAGAGGTGTGCGCTGGACTGGAGAAGTTGCATAAATGCTAGGTCCTTCACTTTCGTTTCGTACACTGGGAGGTGCGACACTCGATCTAGTAACACTTTTTCGCGCGCTTCTTGGTTGTTGAGGTGTTGATGGTAGTACGTGTTCGAGTTCTTCAGCTTTCGTAGATGTGGATCTTCTCCGCGAAACGTTCGAGTTAGGTTCCGTGGTATCCATCGCTTCTTGGGGTGCGGCCTGGGGTGTCGCCGATAGAGAAGGCGGAAGTGAATCATCCATCGCTTCCGCAACGCCGTTTGGTCTGCCTCCACTCGCATCTGGTACCTCTGGTTTGGCAGAAGACTTAACAGCTTTTGCGCTCGGTCGCGTTCCAAGTGGTGCCATGTTTGCGACCACTCCATGCCTCTCCATTCCAGCTTCTGCAAATGATGGCATGGGAGCAGGAATAGGAGGTTCCGTCCATTTATCCATAAACGTTCTTTTTCGACCTGTATCTGCTACTGTAGCTGGAGAGGAATTCGGATTACGTTGTGCGGAAACAAATGGACTGGAACGACGAGAGCGTGTTGGGCGAGAATTGAGTTGGCTCATAGCTTCCTCGCTCGTCGCCTCCTGCGACCGACCCGACTCCTATCAATTGCGATGGCAGTCCCAATACAACTAATGAATTGTTAGTTAAGTGATTATATAATTTAAATGGATTTCATATACTTCTCTTCAATTCGCAATCATATAAATGTTCCCCAACGTTGTTTTCAAGGGATATGTACGCGTTGAATTATCGTGGTATGATTGATTTGAGAGGGAAAGAAAGTCAAGTTCTCGCTTCGAGATGAAATCCCTTAGCTAGCGCCCCTTGAGAGCCGAAATCGTTGAGTTACTTTAAGTGCGCGAAACAACGAAAGGCAAATGTCGAATATAAACCTATTGTCCTTTTCAAAAGGTCATAGAACTCCTAAATACCAGAGAAGAATCAATAAACGATTCTGATAGATGATCTTTTCGACGAAAAGAGACCTTATTGAAGAAGAGGTATCCTCCTATTTGAAAGGTGATCAATCGCGTAAAGTTTTCTCGTGCCGTACTCGTATCATGTGAAGAGACACGGTACCGTGAAATAATGAATGAAAAGAGGGGTAGGAGACAACATCGGAGACGAAGAGACAAAATACCTTATTTGTTCGTTGCTACGTGAAAGTGGCGAAATAGAAACAATATGCTGAAGGAGAGCAAGAAGAAGAAAAGGTAGAGGCAGAGCAAGTGGAGAAGTGGAAGAGGAAGAGGAAGAGGGAGAACGTGGTGAATTGAATAGCCTTCTTGCTCTTATCGATACCAAGATGAAATCAATTGATGACCCAGAGAGAGCAAATCGCTTAAGTGCGCTGCTAGATGGATAGGGCGGCACGAAGTGGCTGCAAGCGCCTTTCGTTTGAATTTTCTCCGACCGTCTTTGATGGAATCAATGAGAATGTGCAGTTGGAAAGGTTGTTGAGGAGAATCATTTGGTTGTTGATCTTGAAGACGAAGATGGCAAGCGAAAAAGGTAAAGGAACACTAGGCAGGTAATTTCTGGGCTTTGCCTTCAACCTATTGAATCCTAACCGAGTATTCAAAAAAGAAGGCACTGTACCGATTTACACGTCACTTCACTTCACTTAGGTGAGAGTTATGAAAACACGCAAGAACCGATGATTGAATTCACTTGCACCGTTATTTCGATACTCATATAATTGCTGCATATCTCTGGGTTTGAGAAGTTTCCAACTGCCTGATGAATCTTCCTATGGGATGCAGACCCGAGTTACAACATAACATCACTCGCTCTTCCCAATGACAACAATGAATGAGGTAAGAACAGTGAAATGCTTGACAAGCCTTTATGAAGCAGTGTCGGCAGCAAGATACGTAAATATGAGAAGAGCAGACATTCAAAGTAATTCATGAAACACATCGTTTGGTAACTTTCAATTGATTCAATTGTCACCTCTGTCCCATCACGTGCGCGTTCTCGATCTACCTATTTACTCTGTTGCAGCAGGCTTCTTAGCAGCCTTCTTCTTCTTATCCTTGGCCAAAGGTTGCTCCAAAATCTTAAGGATCTCTTCGTCGGTGATCTTCTTATCAGTCTTGAACTTGCTAAGATCTGGCTCGGGTGGCGAGGCAATCTTTTGTAAACCGTTTTTGGTAATTGCTAGACATGTTAGTCAAATGTTTCAAAGATAGGTGATTCATCGTCTGCTTACCAATTGTGGTCAATAATCTTCCGACTGCCTCGCTGTCCTTGTCTCCAACAACTTCGTATTGTCTGAAAACGTTTCCACGTACACACTCGACAACACCGACCTTAGCATCCCGTTCGGATTCTAATTGTCTCAAACTGAATGGGAAGGTGCCGAACTTCTTCACAACCTCATTCATAATCGCTCTGGAACTTGGTCGCTTCAAGGCGTATGTAAGGTTGGTACGACGATGAAGAGTGGTTCTGTTCTCGAAGTTCTTAATCTTTCCAGAGCCAAGAGAAACGCCCATCTCGACACCCCAAACCTCGCCAACATCTGGGGTACCATCACCTCTTGTACCGTCTCCTGGAGCAAGAATGATCTTCTTCTTTCCTTCAATTTCGTTGCGCTCGAATTGCCAAGAGGTGGTGTGCTCGACCAAGTTACAGTCGTAACTCTTAACCAACTTCTCGAGTAAGCTGGTAATCTTAGCTTGAGTAGGAGCTTTGATAGCTGCTGCCTTCTTTTGCTCCTCCTCTGTACCAACTGGAACCAATCCAGGGGGAACCATTAAACGTAACAAAAGCTCGTTTGCGTAGTGTGTCGCCAACAAAAGGTCCGCATCTCTTCCACTGATCTCTCCGTTTGCGTGGTCGGCAGAAGGAATGACAATGGTATCACAAACAATTGTTCCAAATCCATCGATTTGTGCACCGAGTTGAATCTTGATAGCTTCGCCTTCTTTGAGAACAACGCTTGCTTCGGCTTCGTCCGAGGTAAGAGGGGTATAAGGTGTTACGAAAGCTGAAGGAGAAACGGTGGTTGGATGGGCAATACCTTTTTGGCTGTTAGTTAGATTAGCATGAGCAATAGAAATGTATTCTTACCCTTGACCATCTTCTTTCCTCGGTAAACCTTTGCGATCTCTTCCTCGAGAAGCTTGTCACCCTTCTCGCAAATGGTCACAATTTTCTCACCAGCCACACACAAGGCAGTAACATCCTTCAAAACCTTTTGGGAGATTGTAGCAGCATTCTTGTATTTGGTGAGGGTGTCGGGGTTGTTGAGAGAGTAATCTACCAATCGTTGATACTGTTAGTCAATTGATTTCTTGTGCTGTTTTCGTGCTGGCAGTGCAGATTCCTGTATATCATTCGAGTCGCAATGGCGGGGTCTATTTTGCTCACCAACTCGCCAACATCAACAAAGATGGATGCAGTTGATGTGAACGAGGAAGAAACGGTAACTTACCAATCTCTTGGGGTTCTTCCTTCTTATCGGCCATAATTGCGATATTCTTGTGAGATGCTGAAATATGCAAAGAGATGGGATTGAGATTTGTTGTTGTTGTTGTAAAGTTTAGAAATGCAAAAACAATGTTTTCTTATTTTCCCCTCACAAGTTAAAAGTCAAAGGTAGAGGATCCAGGCACTTTAACGCTTGGAAGGATTAAGGATTGTGTGGGCTTTGTTTCGCTTGGTGGTGACCTCACCGAGCTTCATCTCCATATGCCTGTGCCTGCCTTTGCTTCGAGTTTCTGCTCTCGACGGCAACAGTCCTGGTAGAACTGCAATTATTTTATCACACGATAGACCTGAGTAGATACTTGATGTGCCTGCTGTACCTGATGTACTTGACGATGATTGACGACGGTTGCATAATGTGTGGATTTTTCAGTCTTCACATACATACAAGAATGCTCTGCTGCGTCGATCGACTCAACGAGCTGCGATGTATTCATTCCCTCCCACCATGAATCTGTTCGGGGAGGCAGCGGCCCGCACGGCAGCTTCTGAGAGCTTGTACCTATCTAGTATTGGATCGCCATTCCATTGTTGTTTACCTCCCTAGACACTTTTTCCACTTAGTCTGCCTCCACGGCAGTGGCTCCCAGAGGGCCAGCGGAGCGACACTCCAGCTAACTAGCAACTAACAACTAACAACTAACAAACAACAATACAATAAACACAGCTCCCCCAAATCCCATCTCCTCGTTGTGTCTGCGGGTTGTGTGCGTGTTGTGTTTGTCGACATACGATATACGAGGCACTCGAGTATCAATCTAAGGAATCCCTCCCTAGGTAGGCATAGCTATCAAGATCAACAGGGTGGATGATGACTAATCACGCTCAATCCTCCACTATTCCTTCCAGTCCACCGTAGAACTGCACTATGGAGCACTTTACAAACCATCACCACAATCAAGCAAGCAAGCATCACTAATCTCACGCCTCAGTCTTCTCTCCTCACGCCGCTCTCCTCACGCCTCGTGTATTAGTGTGTGTACATACACATATTGTCCTGTCGCGAGTTTGACGGTTCGCGATTATGAGACTCATTATTGTGTATTATTGATAATTAAATCCACTTTCCACTAACCAAATTCTTCCATTTATCTTCTCAGATTCGTCGCATAGTTGTCGCGAATGTTTTCGCTATGACACAAGATATTCAGCAGACTTCTCAAGATGATTCTTCCTCAGCTAATGCTAATGCAACTGCGCCTTCTGAGTCTGCGAATCCCAATTCATCCCAGTCTTCCACTTTAACTCATCGACCTCGAACGAAATCGGATTTCAATAAGCTATTACTTGAACAATACTTACACCACACTTTAATTCATTCTGCTGCCATTGTTGATGACCAGGATAAACGAAAGGCGTATTATCTCCACAAACATCACGAAGCGCAAGACTACGAGCTGGTCAAAAACCACAAAGATGTCTTTACAGCAAGTCGATTGTATGGGACAGGTTACAATGGATACGGGAATGGATTCACCGATGGACCAACGAGGATATTATATTCGCATGCGAAATTCGCAAAGAGGAAAGCAAAGCCCTTGCGGATCAAGCGCAAAGATATGGCCATGCAGGCAGATCAAGTGGAGGAGTTGGTTCCCATAAGGTTGGATGTGGATTGGGATAAGGTCAAGCTTCGAGATACTTTTACCTGGAATTTACACGATCGAACGGTTACCACAGAGTTGTTCGCGAAGCAACTTATAGCGGATTTCGGTCTGATTACTCCAGTAGCAGAACCGATACTACAACAAGTTCAACAACAAATGCACGATCAAATCGTCGACTTTAACCCCTTGGTTTACTTTCCGGAAGATCCCTTGGATGAAATGTTACCATATACGGCATACAAGAACGACGAGCTGCGTATCCTCATCAAGCTCAACATCACTATTGGACCACACACATTGGAAGATAAATTCGAATGGGATATCAATAATCCATTGAATTCACCCGAAGAGTTTGCGCAAAGTATGGCCAAAGATTTGTCACTCTCCGGGGAGTTCACTACAGCAATCGCCCATTGTATACGTGAACAAAGTCAACTGTTCATACGGAGTTTGTACGGTGTTGGGCATCCATTTGATGGCCGGCCAGTAGAAGATGCCGATTTAGTTGCAGCATTCTTACCTTCACCTCTACCTTCAGTATTACGACCACATCAACAAATCAAGGAATTTGCGCCATATCTGTATGAAGTGACCGAAGCAGATTTAGAGAAACATGATTTAGTATTTTCACGAGAACAAAGAAGGCAGAAGAGATCTGTAAATAGGAGAGGAGGGCCAGTCTTACCAGATCTAAAAGATAGGCAAAGGACAGTGAGAACTTTAGTTGTTTCTTCCGTGTTACCTGGGGCAGCAGCAACGGTTGAAGAGAGTCGATTATACAAACGAGTAGGAGTACCATCAGGAAGAGGAAGGCGTGCTGGTTTTGGTCGACAAGATGGTGCGGATCTATCAGAATCGGACGATAGTGAAGATTCTAATCCTGAATCACCGGCTGTCCAAGTCAGTCAAGGTACTGCAAGGACCAGAAATATGCGTGGAGCAGCTACAGCTGCTCAACAAAGAATGGCCAATATTGGAAGATCAGAAACTCCAGAATCTATGCTAGCACACCATCATGAAACTCGGATATCGGGGAGAAAATCTGGACGTGACGCTCGCGAGGATACTGTGGATACCCCTTCACTAATAGTGAAATTGAAAATGTCCAAAGAGAAATTCAAGAAATTAGTCAAAGATCTAGGCAAAAGTCGTCCAAGCCATCAACAAACTCCTTCTGTCACTCGCGCAACATCAACATTTGGTACTCCTGCTCCAACTGGATCTATGGGTCCACCATCAACACCCGGTGTTCAACCAGCTCAACCATTGGCAACAACACCAGCACCAGCACCTACTCCACAACCAGTAAATGCTGTGGCAGTGGGTCAGATTGGTAGAATCGATGCGCCACCTCCTATACCTGGTCAAGCTCCTCCAGCTGTAAGTTCACATTTTTCAATTAGGTTTTTAGTCATGATTCTACTTCATATCCTTCATATATTTCACTTCATCACCTCTACCATTTTCCCCTCACTTTCACACTATTCCAAATACCAACTAACACTCATCAGCCCCCTCCACCGCCCTCCTGGCTAGCAACTGGCCTAACAGCCCTCCATCAACAATACCCCAACGATCGTTTCGAAGGTATGATGCGATACTCGGCTGTTTCCATCACAACAGAAACTCCAGTCCCAGCTCCAGCTCCAGGTACAAACCCTGAGGGTATTAAGTGGATGTATCTTCCCAGAATCAGATGTCATGATTGTCCAGGAAAGTTGTATACGCCGGGTCCAGATACGACAGTAGGGAATTTTGAAGTGCATTTGAAGAATAAAGGACACAGGGAAAAGGTCAATTTGAGGATTGGGGCACAAGTGACGACTTGAGGATTTGGGGGGAGTTGTGGGAAGAAGGAGGTAGGTTTTCTGACTGGAATGGAAATGGGAAGGAAAGGAAAGGAATGGAATGGAATGAGCAGGCAAAGGACTCGAAATGTCTAAATGAATAGAGACATTGTACTATAGAATAGGATAGCGTGGTGCTTACTTACTTACTAGCTCAATTTATCACGGGAATAAATAGCATTTGTTAGACACATACGGAGTATCTGATATAACATGATATGATGTATAGATGGCATACCGATTCATATCATATCAAATCACATCACAATCAACCAAAAGACAAACTTATCTACCGGGTACATTTTTCTAAACATGCCCGCTTCTCTTCATCTCAAGTAATGCAAATCTTTGATAAGACGGTCTTAAGACCGTTTTAAGACCGCTTTCCACACTGGAGTTAAAATCGATTCGGCCGAGTTCGTCGGGATGTGGAAAATAGTGAGAGGGAGAGGGGGAGAATTAAGGTTTGGGGACGTATGATGAGGTGGGTTTGGATAGATGGATGCATGGATGGGTATATAAGGGCGATGTGTCCTGCTTTTCGTTTTCATTTTCATCTTGATTTTCAGTCATCGATTGTGGATTTGAGATAATCTTGCTCTATTTTACTTTACTTATCTATCTATCTAAACCCCAACCCCAATCCCCCAAACAAAGAAATGGCACCAACAATCCTCATCATCGGCGCAACCGGCAACACCGGCCTCCCCCTAACCACGCACCTCTCCGCGCACCTCCCGCCGCAGCAAAAAATCCTCGCCCTAACCCGCTCCCCCACCTCCCCCTCCGCCCTGTACCTCTCTACCCTCCCCTCCGTCCAAGTCCTCCAATACTCCTACCCCGAAATCACAAGCGCCTGGCTGCTCTCGCACGAAATCGAGAAAGTCTTCATATCCACACACACCGAACCCACGCATTTTTCCGAAGAATCGCAGTTTCTGATCGCGGCCCGCGACGCCGGCGTGAAATACGTCGTGCGCATGAGTACCACGGCCGCGAACGTGCACGCGGACACGCGCCCCTATTACGCGCGCAGTCACTGGGCGATCGAGACGCTTTTATCTGCGCCCGAGTTTGCGGGGGCCGGAGGCTTGAAGTGGACGAGTCTGCAGCCGAATGGGTTTACGAACATGGTTCTCTATACCGCGGCGGCGTATATCCGGGAATATCGCACCACGGGTGTGGTGCCCGAGACGCTGCATTTGATCGCGGATGAGGAGGCGAAAGTGGGGATTATTGATCCGGCTGATGTGGGGGTGCTTGCTGCGAAATTGCTGCTTTGCTCTGAGGCGGAGGTGGAGAAGCATAATGGGAAGAAATATGTGCTTAATGGGCCTGAAGATATAACCGGGCGGGGAATTGTAGAGTTGGTGGAGAAATATTTAGATGGGAAGAAAGTGAAAGAGGTGAAGTATAGAAGTATAGGGATGTTGGATGCGATGATTGCGCAAACGCCGTATTCGAAGAATGTAATTGGGAGTTTGAGGCATGCGGTGGAGGCGAACTGGAATGGGGAGTGCAGTGTTGCGACGACTAGTAAGGAGGTGCTGGAATTTGCTGCGCCGAAGGGGACACCAGAGGAGGCATTGAAGAAGATGTTGGAGCAGTAGATGGGTGTAGATGTATATACGTATTGCTGGAGGGGTAGAAGATGAAGCGTTAGGGGTTGATGAGCAAGAAACTATTAAAATTAACGGTGTCAAAATGTACCATTTGTGATGTTTCAAAGAGTATTTCGTAAGAGAGTAGACTTGTTTACCTTCTCTTCATTATCTCTTAACTATGTGAGAAATGTACAGGAAAGAAGTTCCAGTCCTTCCTTTTTATCACTCCAGAAATCAATCTTTGAAAGTAACGACCATTAAAACTTGGATAATTAGAGGGATAAAAGCATAGAAATAGAAACAATCAAAAACTCGAGAGTAACAAATGCAAGAATGATACGTATGCATTACATGCACTAGGTAAATAATACACTTGTGAATCCAAGAATACATAGTCGAACTAAGAAGCGATCTGTCTGAACCATGATTATACTATAATCGTATGGCATCCGATTGTTCACATCACTCGTAATTTTAACCCCCCTTTTCAGTTCTACAGTCAGGAGAACCAGATATAAACTCTTATTTCATTCTGGATGTTCTGTTCATCTATCCCCTATTTCCTAATATGAATACCAGATCCATTCGTCTGCCTATTAATTTAAAAAACACCCCATCCAACCCCATCCTATCCTATCCATATTTGATATATCCCACCCATAATAGACATCCCCAATCCAATACACTCCCAGCCATCCATAAACACATTCCTAAAACGCCTTGCGTGAATCATCGATCATCTATCTGGACCAGATCAGATCATGATAATCAACTTGTGTTCTTGCACATCTATGATTGGATGAATAGTGAGCATCACATGCTCAATTCGTCCCACCACCCTCTTATCCCAAGACAACGCCATATTTCCATGTACTGATGTACCCATAAAGCAAACTACCCCCCATTCCCATAAAAAATCGCTATAAAGAGATCCAAGCCAGCGCATCCCTGTCCACCCTACCCAAGAAGTATCTAGAACCGGGATCTAGAAGATCGAATCGATTAACGAATTACAGATGGAAGAAACGCCTAACCGAAGGAACCGAATGTTTGTAAGTGACTGTCGGAAACGGTGAACGTGAATGTTCCAATCGGACTGAAACAACTAGAAGAAAAAAGTGTCCCCGAGAACATGAAGTAATGAAATCACAAATCCAGTAAAGCAGACTCAAACCCGTGCAGCCATACTTTGTTTTCTCTGCGGAGCACTTTGCAACGCAAATCCACTCTGTCTTCTACCCGGCAAGCTCATTTCCCCATTCCCATTTTCATTCCCGCCCTCTCCCATTCCCCCCATTATCTCATCTCCTAAAGCGTCCTCTCCGTTCTCTATCGTTGGCGTCGCTTTCTGGACTACCTTACATATATTTAATGTAAATCCATTCGTAGCGTTGTGCAATTGTTCCCATAATCTTTCATCTCTGTATCGATACTGAATTGGATATTGTATGAGTGGTGGGACTAAAGGTTGTGGATTCCAATTTGCGAGACCGGACTGAACAGCGAGAAGTTCTTCATCAGAGTCGATAGGACCATTTAGAAGTTCTTCGTCTTCAAGTGGGGCATTGGCGTCAATTGCTGCTTCTGTTTTTGTGATTAGGTTAGAAGTCTATCTTTAAATTGGGGAAGAGCATGGTGAGGGTTAAGAGGAGAAGGAAAGAAGGAAAGAAGGAAACAAAGGAATGACACACTTTGTTGTTTGGCTTGATTTTTCTTCTGATACTGCGAAAGGAGCATATCGTAAGGTAAGGTACGACCAGGAACAGCTCTTTTGGCTCCCATAGAATGCGATTTGCAGGTTAACGAGCGAGCGCAAGGAACACCATCTTTCAGGACTCCACATTGGCGTTCTACATCGACTGGACCTTCAAAATGGTTTAATTGGTTAGCTAAAAGGGCTTTTTGATGTAACCTTGTTGATCGTCTAGTCTCCATGATTGAGATGATCGGGTATTTCGATAAAACTGAAAGAAATGATCAAAATGCAAAGTGAATATCTTCAAAAGTCGGAGAAGAACTCTTGAGACGTATAGTGAAACCCGTATAGGGTGACACTCAGATCGTCCACCCTTTTCGACGCTTCCACTACCTACCTCCGCCGTACTCCCCATTACCTCGCCAAAATATGAAAGAAAAGTGATTATAGCTTCGAAGATCGAAAATGCATACCTTTCGGCTTGGGAGCCTTTGGTTTTGGCTCTTCCTTCTTCTTCTTCTGTTTTGGACCCTTTTCCCCTTCGCCATCCGCCTTTCTCTTCTTCCCCTTCGCATCCCCATTATTTTTACCCGCGCTCTTCTTCGAACTTTTAAAGCCACCCGGACCCTTCTCCTCATCATCGTCATCATCATCACTCCCCATCTTCGTATCTCCATCCCCATCAACATCTTTGTTTGCCAATTTCTTTTTGACTTTATCCCTAGCTTCTTTCGCTTCTTTCTTCTTCAATAATTTGACTCTCTTCGCATTCAAACATGCTTTTACATGCGAAACTGTTGCGGTCTTTAACACACTCTTCTTGCAATGCTTACAAACTTGTAAATCGGGATCATCTTCTAAAGGTCTTCCTGTAGCAAAAGTTTCAAGCGCGGCATCATCCAGCATGTTAACCACCGGACCGGGACTTGGAATCGAATTCGCGCTTGGCGTATCTGTTCCTTTCTTCTTCTCGTCGACTATTGTAGCCTGATTAGCCCCTCATCATATGAGTTGTGTTGTAGAAGTGTCGCGGGGAGATTACCATCAATGATACTTCCTTCTCTCCAATTGCCAGGCTTGTTGTGCTTCGGAGGCTGCTTCTTTAATTTGATATTGCCTAATAACTTATCGCCTCCTCCTCGTTCTCTCTTGGGCGCGACTTTGATAGTTGAATCATCGTCACTCGCGGCGGAAACTGTCGATATTGATTAATATGTGACTTTCAGCTGATTGAGAAGAAGAGATTTACCTCTCCTGCTAGCCATATCGTCGCGAAAGTTTGAGAAATTCTGTTGCAGGAGATGTGATGATGGTGGTTGTTTCTTTGTAATTACTGTGATGTTGGAGTCTGGACAAGGCTGAGATATTGGCCCACTGACTTGACTGGGGTTTGATCTCGACTGGGTTCGGTAAATTCCCGGTAAATTGTTCCTGCAGCCTGATCTGATCTGACCTGATTTTCGGCCTTTGGTGTTGTGTGGAGTTGTGGGGGAATTCAAGGGATTTCAAGGTTGTCCTGGAAAGGAATTGTTCACGTCTTTTTGCTGTTTCTTTCCAATTGTCTACTTCAAGATTTGGGGAAGGGTGCCATTTGGTAAGAGGGAGGCTGTAGAAATGACTGATTATACTGAATATTAATGATTATCTGTGGTATATATCTATCTAGGGCGATTTCTTTCTTCAACGTCGACGTGCTGTACACACATCCATATCTATTTCCTGCTCGTACATCTAGGTGCACCTCCAAGATATCCAAAACACAATGCAGCGACCACAGCACACATGCCCGCCACCACTGCATTCATGTTCCCATAGCCAATGCTCTCTCTTAAAGACCCCGCCAGCACCGGTCCAAAAGTAAAGCCGGCACTGAAAACCATGCTATTCAACGCGTACAATTGTGCATATGGCCCCTTCTCCCCAAACAACTCTGGATTGGCATTATGATATTTCTCCGCAACGTAAGATGCTTCCACAATACTAGGTGCTCCAATCATCGCCATCCCAAATCCACAGAGTGATAAGAGGACGCAGTAAAGAACTAAATCGTGCGTTGTGTTTGAGACGGGAAGACGAAGGAGGATCAGAGGTAGGGTAAAAAATGTGTACCCAATTGTTCCAATAAGTTTGGGTCCGTATCTATCAACTGCCATTCCAGTCAACGGACCGAAGATGAGAGAGGTGAGAACAATGGGAGTAAACAGTAATCCAGTTTGTAAAGCTGTAAATCCAAAGACCGATTGCGATTGTGTTGGAATAGTGGCGTCGAAAACAGCAAGAATGGTAGCTTGCATGAAAGCTACTAGTTGTGCTGTAAGGAGACGGGGAGAAGAGAGTAGATAAAGAACTGGGAACTTTCTGACAATCTTTGGAAGTTCTTTGTGAATTTTCCAAGAGTCAAGATCTGAATCTTCTCCGTTGCCGAGCAATGGCGCCTCTTCTCCATTTCCATTTCCACTCTCACTCTCACTCGCCCCTCCTTGTTCACTTCCGTCCAATCCCTCCCCTACCCCCCACTTCCTCGCAACCTTCTTCTCAATAACCGCCACTCTCATCCCGAAATCCACTCCCAAGAGCGCAATTCCCATCCCAAAAACTGCATTACTCCCCACCTTGTCATAAACCACTCCCCCCAACACCGGCGCCGCCAATTCCCCCGTGCTGATGAAACTGAAAATACTTCCAATCGTGACCCCCAACTTCTCACTTCCAACCGTATCCATCACAAGCGCCAATCCAATTGTCCAAACTGTTGCTCCTGAAATGCCCTGGAAGATTCTCGCGACAATCAAGGCCTCTATGCTCGTTCCTAGCATTAGGAGCACCGTACTCGCTAGTAGAGCTACTAAGCCTACTAGGAATGGGAGTTGACGAGAAGATGAATAATCGGCGATATAGCCAGCCGGGAATGAAAACAATACAGATGCTCCTGCGTAACAAGCAAGAAGAACGGAAGTGTAATATTGAATTTCCGATTGTTCAACTCCTATTCGATCGGAAAGGATAAATGGTACGATGGGCACGATGAGTCCATATAAAAACAAATCGGTAAACATGCCAACGGCTACCGTGGAGAGGATGAAGAGGGTATTAGAGCGGGCTTCCAATGCCCAGGGACGTTTTGATGATGAGGATGACATCGAGGCTGTTGATGCTATTGATGCCATGACTGGCGATTTCTAACCGTGGAGCTAGTAATCCGTGGCGAAATCAATGTGAATGACGGTGAACGTGTTAATAAGTTTATTCGATGTTGAGGATTATCGTGTCTAGAAAATATATGAAGGAAAAATTGAAAATTCGCCTGTAGTACTTTCAAAGCTTCTTCTCTCCTAATACTTTTTTTTCTGTGGGTAGACCCGAAGCTAAAAGCTAGTGTGTAATGTAAGCCGGAATCGACTTTGGAATTGTCTTCAAATCGGAATAGATGTAAAATATAATATATAACATCTAAAATCGAAATAAAACTAGTTGATATGCTATAAGAGGTTTGAGTTTGTCAAGCTGTTGTGTTTGTTTTGTTGGTTGGATGGCTGGTTGGTTCTACGAAAGTATGCTATCCGAGCTATTCATCCAGGGGTATTTCATAAAATACAGCTACCTAACACATAGATCTACTAGCATGCGCGCGGTAGGATTCATGATCAAGGCACATGGAACAAGAAGTAAATTTTCAAGAATATGTTCTATATAACCTCATTGGTATCTGCTGTTCCTTGCTCGTCTTTTTGCTTCAAAATTTTCATACATCACAGCTGTAAAACAAATGAACTCACAATGTAAACTCCTCCACTCCTCTTCCTAACCCCCCCTCGCTTCGTAGGTATTCCTCTCAGGTATCCGTCGTTCAATCCACCCCCCTTTTCACCCCTAGAAAATAAAAAATCATAATATAAGTACAGACAAAGCCTCTGTTTCGCATAAAAGCAGAAGACTCCCAATTCAATCCAACCTCAACGTAGAAACAAAGTCCATAATATCCATCCCTCTCCCGTCGATAAGTAAAGAAATCCACAAATGAAACCCCAGTTGATTATTTGGCTTTGCACCAGCTTTCCTCTTCATTAAATATAGCTAACCTTGACTCCCATCCCTATTGTTCTCTTGACTCTGCCCAATCCCTCACTCATCATCCTTCGGATTCTTTCCCTGACCTCTCTCCTTCCGAACACAACTGCTATCCCAGCCACGAAAGCGACCATTCTTAACATGACCATCGGGTTTCTCAAATTAAAATTTCCACCCATATTCTGAAATACCAATGTCAAATTACGCATTATAATTCCCACCTTTTCTATTATAGTTTTCTGTTTTTTTTCTTCTACTGATTTTCGAGGATGTGGTTTGGTGGTCGAAGATTTGGAGGATTTGGAATGTCGAGGATTGTTAGGCGCAGAAGATGATGTTACGGATCCATTAGTCATTACTGGAGCTTCATCTTCAATTCCGTAGTCGACCTCTGATGTCCCTCCTACGCTTGCTCTGGATTTCTTATCCATTTCTTCTCGTCTCCTTTCATCTTCTTCCCTCCGACGTCGACTCTCTTCTATATCTCTCTTGAGTTGCTCTTCTCTGTATTCCTTTTCTAATCGCTCTCTCCTCTCTCCTTCCTCGCTTTCTTCCTTAAGACTTCTTAATGCGCCAAGGAAAGCCTCTCTTCTTTCATCGTCCAAAACTTCACTAATGGTGATAAATTCTTTCGCGTAATCCCACTCATTATTTCGAAGCAAGACATGTAGGGTATAGAGTTCTAGAATCTTTACACGAGCATTTAAGTCTCGGGGTGTATCTGCTCCCGGTTGGGAACGACGTTTGGAACCTGGGAATGGATTTGAGGTCGTCGGTGTAGAGGATTGGGACATAGAGAGGGATGGTGTATTTGATGTTGCGAGATATGTTTCGAGACGAGTCTGGTTCACCTTTTGGGTGCGAGCATGAGCCAAGAGAAGAGTTGCTCTATTTTATTGTTAGCTTCTTCCTTTATAGTGGAGATATCTGGGGATTGAGAGTGTGCGGGGACCACGAACAAGTTTATGACGACGTCTGAATCTACATCCCCTTCAATTCCATGATATCCGTTTTTAACAACCTCCTCCCAAACTTCTCCGTCCCTCACCTTGGCGACGAGTGCCCTGAATTGACTTGTTCCGAATGCTTGTTTTCCTTCGGCAGGGTCCAATTCCAGAATCGCATTCAAGATTGTGAGGTATAAACTCCAGACTTTGATGCGAGTCGTACGGGAAGCTTTTGATATTGGGGCGGCGGATTTTGCAGGGTCATCGGGATTGGCGTTCTCGGTATCGGAGGGAGAGGATGGTGTAATTACTGGTAGAATGGTTGAGAGCGATTCAGGGAGACGACGCGTTAAAAAGAGCGTTGAGGCTTGACGATACGTTTTGGATATTTGAGATGAATGGCGAGATGAGGAAAGGGAATTGGAAAGGGATGAATGGGACGATGAAATTATGTGTGATGAAGATAGCGGATCTGATGGATTGATCGCCGTAATAGATCCATGAGAAGCCATGACTGCCGAAGAGTTGTAGGATTGAAAGTAACGACGCGAATGGGTTGAAAGAATTAAAGACGGGTGGAGGGGACGACTGCGAATGAAGAGATGGAAGGTAGAAAAGAACTAGGACGTAAGTATGTTTGACATTTGAAAATGTCTCTGATGATTGACTATTGTAACGAGGGAAACGGTTTAAAGCCTCGGTCCAGGAAGGTTAATAAAGGTTAATATGATTGAGGTATAGGGCGGTGTGTTGACTCATGTGATTGGCTGAGGAGTTAAAATTAATTATGAAGGGATAAAGTTATGCACATGTGATGCACACACACTTCCCTTCCCATAGCGATAATCACACGCACGAGATCATCGTAGGATGTATTTATACTATATATCTATATTTATGTTTACATCTATATCTGTGTTTATATCTATATTTGTGCTTATATCTATATTTTTGTTTACATCTACATTTATGTCTACATCTACCTACATCTCTGTCTATCTCTGCATACACATCCAAGATATCTGCATCCATTCTATATCTATGGTTATATCAATACTACATCCTAGTAAAGTACAACAAACCAACAGACAATCGCAGATACACATCAGCCATCAGATATCAGACGAGAGGATACTATGCATTCAAAGTAAAACACACAATACAAACAAGATCGATCTTTCTTCAATCCTTCTTCAATCACCTTGTCGCCTTCCTTCCCCTTTCACTTCCCTTCAACTCCCCTTCCCTTCAACACCCAAATAGCTACCAGATAGTATCCTTTTCACACTGTGAACTTCATCTGCACACTCATACTCGTGATGGACATTTCTCAGCAGAAAGAATAATCAGATTCACCTTCTCAGTTGTGAGCTGAGCTTCTCCGCTTTTCTGTGGTAGCAAGTAGTCGCTTCCCCAACGTACTCTCCTCAAGCAACAGCCAACAGTAACCGCCTCCATCCAACAAACCTCAATATTTTGCCACAAAACTGCCAACAATATGGAGGTTCATAAAGAAAACTGGCAGCGGCTTTTGCTCCCAATCTTAAAAGATATTGCAAATGCTACTTTTGTTTCGTTCGATTTGGAAATGAGTGGTATTACTACTCGCCCAAAGCATACTTCACAAGAAAGAACTCATGATATTGGAAAACCCAGTCTTCAACAACAATACGAAGAAGTAAAAGAGGCTGCCGAAACGTTCCAGGTTCTTCAACTAGGTATCACTTGTGTTGAGGAAGACCGTGAAAAGGGTGAGTATAATTGTTGTTTTCGCCACTCTTGATATGGGACGTTAACCATCCATAGAATATTATCTTGCTAAACCTTACAATATCAATCTCAGTCCACTATTGCTCTACGATAGAGTCTTTGATCTCGATCGCAAGTTCTCCTTCTCCAGCTCTGCCACCAATTTCCTTCAATCAAATGGCTTCGACATTGGTGCAGTTTTCACCATGGGCGTTCCGTATTTATCGGAGCAGGAAGAAGTCGAGGCGCGTGAACGTTATGATCAGAGAATCGAGAGAAATGCTGCGATTCCTAGTATCGTTTTTGACCCCAGTGATGTTGGGACATTGGAGTTTTATCGGAGGGCGAGGTCGAGTATTACTGAATGGATTGAGGCAAAGGAAGTAAGTAATCTTCGATTTACCATTACTATACGTGATCACGTTTTTCCTTTTCCAGTCAATAGTCTTACGGAAGACATCCCATTTGACTGTTCGAGTCGGACTCGCGTGCTGTGGCTGTTGATATGTTGAACAAATATCCTTCGTTTCTAAATGCAGGTTTACCATTACTATCTTCAACTCGGAAGATGATTTTTTGTATAGATGACGCAAAATGTTGATGATTTACTGTTTCCCATCATTTGCTAACATTTCTTTTAGCCTAAAATGACCTTTGTCAATGTCGATAATCCTAAGGGCCCTTTGAATGGTTTCCAACGAAGATTAGTCCATCAACTTGTCCGCAGCGAATTTCCACAGTGCAGATGTTTTGCCCGTTCGGATGGATCTTTCATGCAAGTTGAAATGATTGATCATGACAGAGAAGCAAGGGCATGTTCTTCCAATTTCTTTAATCCCGTTATTGCATTTGCTACTGAATGGTTCTACGACAATTTCTCCTTTTTCATTGGAGACTTGATGTTCTACTTTACTGATAGTGCATAGTTTAAAATCGAGCAATTGAAGAAATTCAACCAGCGAATCGCCACTCAATCTGGAGCAAGATTCATCTTCGAAGCACTTTGTGGCGGCGACTTGATAGGTATCGATCCAATGTGGTCATATAAGCATGATGAGAACGCCCAACCTGACAGTGTCGATTCTTCACATGCTACTCTTGAGGCAGAGCTTACAAAAGTTATTAAGAAACTCAAAGAAAAACAACATGTCATTGTCGGTCATAACCTTTTTACTGATCTTTGTTTTCTCTATAAGACATTCATTGGTGATCTTCCGGCTGGAGTGGGAGATTTCCAATCTCAGATTCATTCCCTATTTCCTTTCGTTATCGACACCAAGTATCTTGCTACGTATAATAGCGATGCTATGAAACCTCGCGTTAACCTTAAAGAGCTTTTGATTCCGGTTAGTATAATGCGTCTTTCGATTTCATTTTTCCCAGTGTGCGAATATAAGGAGATATTCAATGTCTTTAATCCACAGTCAATCTCATTCTATTCCTCATGAAACTAACCCGTAAACTCTTAGTTTCAAAGAATCCATATGCCACTCATACTTCTTCACGAAAAACACAATAACTATATCGCAACAAATGGAAATGCTCACGAAGCAGGTTTTGATAGTGTAAGTCCGAACCTCTCATATTCATAGTTCCAGATATCCATTATGTCACATTTACATTCTTTTCATCCAAAAGAAAAATGCGATCCTTCCTTTCTTCCTGACAGAATTCTAACTCTCCATCCTTCATTCAGTGGATGACAGCCGAACTCCTTGTCAAACTTTCTGCTCAGCTCTATGCCGAACAATCAGACTCTCAGCCCCCATCTCAAGATAATTACAAATATGATTATAGCGATGACTGTATTCCTTCTTCTTCGGATTCTGACTCTGAAGACGAAGGATCCGGAGGCGCTTCTCTCTTCTCTCCTACCTCCAATTCTGCTTTCCCAACATCAAATGGAAATGCAGATAGACATCGTCCAGGCAATTGGCACGCAATGCAACTAAACAATCCATTTGCGGCGCTGGAACTCGAACAGACGGGTAAAAATGGTGGAAAAAATAAAAAAGACAAAAAGAAAGTACAATTTGGTGACGCAGGAAAGGCGGAGGGGGGAGTTGAACAGTGGATTCCGAATGCCGAACATGGATTCTGGGAGAATTATAAGAATAAATTGAGGGTTAACGCTGTCGAGGGAGAAGTCTGTGATTTGAGTGGCGGTGGGAGAATTGGTAATGGGGTCAATGGGCAAAGAGGAGAGAGGATCAGAAAGCAAGGGAAAGGGAGGGGTGGTTGAGCTTGAGCTAGCTCAATTTGAGGGGCTCGTGGGGAGTGTCTGCACTGAGGGGATAAGCTTGTAGGGGGATGGGGAGATCTCTCGACATTATCTCGATATTAAGTCACGAGAAAACGCGCTGACAAATCAACGAATGCATGATTGAATGAAACGAGAAAGCAAGCAAGCAAGCGATATATCCTGGGTATATGCAGAATTGGCGTGGATCTTACATACTTTACTCTAGAGTCTAGATACGCATGCATGAATCAATGAATCAATGAACCAAATCTTACAAACCAAAATCACACATCCATCCATCCATCCATACGTCTGTCTACCCCGTTCAAAAATCGAAAAATACAATCACAATCACAATCACAATCAAATGCATTTCATACCACATTTGCAAATATTGACAGACACGTAAAATCCTACTTTGATGCATAGGTACACATCATATCCGTATCAGATCAGATCATTTAATCCCAAGGACCTAGAAAACTAGCTAGCTACATGTATACCTACCTACCTATCCACAAGAAGGAGAAACTTTCAAATTGAATTGAAACGACGCGAAACAAGTACCTGTGCAAAGCAAATTAAACTCATCTTACCCAAAACGATCCTATTGCATTGTATTGTTATTGTATTTCCATCTTTCCATCTCACATAAACATGAAATCACACTTCTCCTCCTCTCATCTCATCTCATCTCATCCACACAACAGCTAGCTAATAACAGACGCATCGCATATCCACATATAATAAACATATTCAGTAAACCTTTTCGCTTCGTAAACTGGGTATACGCCGAACACTTTTCTTTGTTTTCTTTTCCTTTCTCTCCTCTTCTCATTCCTCTCGCGTCTCCGCCTTTCCCCATATTTCCATTCATTCTTCTGGGCTCCCATTGAATGAATCAATTACTTGGCTCTTCCCCTCGTATTCCTTCCACTCCCGACTACATCCTTGGTTTTCCGTCCTTTGCCACCTTTTGCGCTCTCCTTCACCTCCACTGCCTCTACTTCCTCTTCTACCTCCTCCGGTGCTTCTTCTTCCACATCCTCCTCAACGACCTCTTCCTCTGCAACCTCCTGAGCTCTTCCCCTAGTATTCCTCGTCGGTTTCGACACCTGTTTCTCGGGTTTCTCCTTCGTTTGAACAGGCAACTTAGTTTTCTTACCACCACGAGTTTTCTTGCCGTTGGTTTTTGGTTCAGGTTCTTCGATTTCTTCTTCAATTTCAGCCATTTCTACATCCGCATCAGCACTAGGAGATTCTTCTTCCTCGACTTCGACTTCAACTTCTGGCTCCGGACTTGCTTTCGCACCTCTCCTACTACTTCTTCCCCTTCCAGCCGCTTTAGCATTCCTGGCATTTGACTTGGCGGGTTCAGGAGAAGGAGTAGGTACTGCCGCTTCAGCTTCAGCTTCCACTTCATTGTCTACATCTGCTTGAGCCTCCTCCTCAGCCTCTTCTTCCTGCGGGGCGACTTTCTTGCCATTCGATTTCTTAGTCTTAGGTGTTGCTTTAGTTGATCTAGAAGCGCGTTTTGGAGGCGAAGATACAGGTTCATCATCCATATTAACATCCTCTTGTTCTTCCTCTACTTCAACATTGCCTTCAACCTCAGCCTCATCCTCACTTGCAGGAGCTGGAGGTGTAGCGCTAGATGCATTCTGGGCAACTACCTTGGCTGATTGCTTCTTCTTCGCCGATGCTATTCTTGATCCACGTTTGGATTTTGGAGGTGTAGGTTCTGCTTCGGATTCTGCTTGTGGTTCGACTTCGTCTTCCATAACGACATCTGATTGCTCTGCTTCTTCTTCCACAATGCGAGCTGATTTCTGAGGTGTCTTTGTCTTGGATCTCCCCCTTCCCTTGCCTGTTGATTTAAGTACCGGTTCTTCTTCCTCTTCGACATCGCCAGCATCTTCTTCCTGTTCAGCATCACTTTCTTCATCTTCTTCCTCAGCCTCCACCCTATTACCGTCTTCATCGAAATAATCCCATTTACTGACACCTTCCAACATTTCATCTTCATCCTCGCTACTATCCCTATCAATATAACTCTTTTTCGCACTTGCAATGCCTCTTCCGCTCTTTCTTCTCTCTGCGCTGCTGATTGCTGGAGTTCTTGGCTCTTTAATTTTCTTTGCTTTGGGAGTCTTGATGACTCTCTCTTTCTTGGAAGCTGTAGATTTAGGTCTCCCTTCGGACTTTTGTTTCTTAGCTGTGGGAAGAGACGAATCATCGATAGATTTTCGTTTTTGTGACTATCAGCAACATTAGTAAACGGCGAGAATTGTGAGATTTGAGGTGAGCAAATCATACCTTCTTCTTATCCGCATTTCTGACCAACTTATCTAATTCTTCATCCAATTCCTCTGGTATGTAGTTCTTTTCTGCAATCTCTTGCGCAATACTATGAGATTGGAGGGCACCGAACAACTTGGCTGGAACCCTAACTTTAGCCGGATAGGATTGCATAGTCCAACCCTTCTTGGCTTCCCACTTCTGAATCACAGCTTGTGTGAGATCACTTAGAACGTAAAGATTTTCGGATTCAGCTGGGTTAATAGCATCTCGAGCTTGCTTGACACTTTGAGCATATTTGTAAATAAGACCTAGGTTATCTTCTGAGGCAACAGAAGACACATAGTACAGTATATAACGAGCATGATCAATAAGCTCAGCAGGGTCAGTGCTATAATCAGGGTGGTGGGCTAATAGCGATAAAAGTCGTGGCAGAGTTTTCTCCAACACCATAGTCTTGGAGTCGACGAAGACCTTAGCACGAGAACGAATCCATGTGATGATTGAGTTTTTGAAGTTTATTTCGGGTTCGAAAGCAGTCAAGAAAATGATTGTGTAAAAACGATCTGGAAGCTTATCCTTGACCAAATACTTTTGTAGTTTTTCAATAAAAGCCTTTCGGACATTGGGGTGTTCATCTTGTGCTACGAAAGATAAGCGGTCGAACTGAGCAGGAGCTAAGATTTCGTCAAAAATTGGAGTAGTGCAGAGCTTGAGCATTAACTGTGCTGCGAATAGCCTCAAACGAGATTTGTGATGTCTAGGAGTATCCTGCTGCTTCGAAAGCTCTCCATTGTCCACAATCAATTTGTTGAGAACCTTGAAGACTGGTTGCGCAACAGTTTTGACTTCTGCTTCTTCAACCGTACGCAATCTATTGACTAGAATTTTCAAGGCCCAGCATTTGGCTTGGCATTCTTCGTCTAGCTCATCATCATTCTGCCATTTAGGATCGGTATCTTTGGCTGGAGTTCGTACTTGCAGGAGAAGCTCTTGGGTGGTGATTTCAAGAATTTCATCGCTAAAGTCATCCGCAATTTTGGGAGATAACAGTTGCAATTGACTGATCGCTGCCAGCTTGGTCAAAAAATGGCCTTCCCCATACTTCCACTCCTTTGTTGACTTCTCCAAAAGATCCTTTGCATGCATTTCCTTTCGATCAGTGGCAGCCATCAAAAGCGTGATCGCATATTTGGCAGCTCGAGGTGGTGCTCCAAATGATGCATAACTGACTAATGTTTGAGCAAACTTGCGATCCTTGGGAAGTGATTTCGATTCGGTCTTGCTTTTGGCAAAGACTGCACATGCTTTCAAAGTTGCCACGGTGCCTGGATCATTCTCTTTAGTCTCTGTTGGTGCCTCATCTTCTAGAGTCTTGCATAACTCCTTGATGTTTGCAGTCAACACCTGTGGATTCTTTTCGGAAATTTCGTTCATGACCTCCTGAGCTGTAGCACCCAATCCTTTATCGTCAGTTCTGGAAAACTGTAGAATGGCAGGCAAGTGACTCCGATTGTATACCAAAAAGGCAGAACGGTAAATGATAGGCGTTAGAGTGTCAAGAAGGCCAGCCGGAGCATTTGGTGCTGCTTCAATGCGTTTAGAAAATTCTTTGATCGCATTGTGAACAGTTTTGAAATCGCTTTTAGGATCCATTGTGTACCGTAGAAGTTGATAAGTTCTACGATCATGGAGCTTCGCGTACTTGTGTAAATCTTGGCTAGTTCGTAAAGGATCTGGAAGAAATTGAAGAAGATACTCAATAACTGCGCCGAGTTTTTGCTTAACATCTGCGGCATCACCTTCGGTCACTCCACCGTTAAAATCCTCGCATTTCTTGATATAAGCAGCAAGAACATCGGAGTATGATTTCGTTCGGGCCTGTATAGCGAAGAAAGCTTTCTTGGGCTTGGGATCGAGAGATCGAACTAACAGTAGGATACGTTCTGCTCGAATTTTATCTGCATCGAATGGTTCATCGGAAGATAGTTGTGATTGAGAAGCGCCATTCTTCGAGATTTTGGCCTTGGAAGGTGGATAAGTCAAAGGTAAGAGCTGTTCGAACATCACATGATCCAAAACAACGTTGAGTTCTAAATCATTGGCAAAGAAACCTTCGAAGATTCTTGAAGGGATAGCACCCAATGATGCGATCACAATCTCGTTTCCTGCCGCAATCTCACCAGTAGCTACACCCCATATCGTACCAAGTGTCGTCATAGCCTCTGCTCGAACGGCCGGCTTACGGTCTCTCGCTCGATCTGCCAAATTACTAAGAACAGAGCCAGACTTGACTACTGGGCCATTAGGTACAAGTTTCTCCATGATATCTACCAAATTGAAGCTTGCAACAGCTTTCACAGCAGCAATTCTGACCTTCTCATCAGGATCATTCAACTTCTCCGCTAATGACTTGACCAATGCAACTTCGTCTTCTCGGTTCAATCCGATACCTCCAGCCTCAGTTACCAAGATTCGTCCAATAGCTGTAGTCCAGGCTGATCGAATGATTGGCGATTTGTCATTTTTTCGTCCAATGAAGCTATGCCAAACAGATGGATGTGTTTGAGAAAAGGATTGTGGTGAACTGGGCTTGACGAGGATACTTGTGATAGGCGTTACTGGGTAGTCATCAAGTCGCACAGGAGGATACGCAGCGGGATCCATATTAGGTAAAGGCGGTGGTCCCGCAGCACCAATACCAGAAATGATGTCTCCCAAAGTCTCGGTAGCCAACAAGCGCAATTGTATGTTCTCTGCCGACAATTCTGCCTCTACTTGAGGAATAACATTCTGTAAAACAGAAGGTGATGCGCGCCATAGTTCTCTTAGAAGTCTGTGGGCCTTTTCGAGTTCTTTCAAGTCCTGATCTGATGGTCCTGTTGGAGCATCATCTCCATCCGAGTCCGCATCATCCTTTCGGTGCCCGTTCGATTTGCCTCCACTTGTAGAAACTTCCATCATAACGTCGTTGAAATACTGACTGACGTAACGAGACATCTTATCAGAGCAATCATTACAGATAGTCTTTGCCATATTGTATGCTTCTGGAAGATCCTTCAACAACAGTGTAGATTGCTTGTCGTCGGCCTTTGCACCATGCTTGCCTTTACCTCCACCAGGTGTAGCAGCTCGTAGAAATTGCGCAACAATAATATCGATCACTGGTGCTCCCACGACTGGCGCTTCGTCGACCAAAGTAACCAAACACTGTGACATATTATATTCGACATCTTTGCTTATTTGCTCGTCTGTAGAGGACTTCAAAGAACCGGAACATATATCGAAGAAGGTGCTGAAAAGATGGAGCATGAGATCTTCGGCATTAGGAAGATCTGTCATCAAAACAATACTCTTGACTTCTGAGAGAGATGACAAAACATATTTGTGTTCGGTATTGTATGGGTGACTAGGATTGGCAAGGGCCGGTAAAATGATACCAACGAAAAAGGTGAAGATATTCTAATAAAGTTAGATCCTAATTCAGTAGTGTGAGAGCCCGAGAATTGTATACCTTAACCTGCGAACTAGTGTATGGTGCATCTGGAGCGCAAAGCTTCAATATATCTACCAAGCAGCAAGCTGTCCATGCCCTGACTCCGTTGTCCTTATGATTCAATAAATTCTGCGCCGCGAGCTCTTTAGCCACTACTGTCAATGATGATTTATCTATTTCCTCCTGATCCATATCCCGCAGCTCACTCGCAAGCTTCTTAAGTCTCTTCAAGAGAGTTTCGGTCGCAATGGGCTTTCCTGCGCGCCATGATAAAGCTTCATTGAATACTAAGCTGGCAGAGGGTTCTTCCGGTTCAGGAGATTCGATCGCACCGCGGCGCGGAGCCATTTTCAATTGAAAACTCCAATCGCGGAGTTGTAGTTTTGGTAATTGTTTTCGTTCGAGTCAGTTTGAGAATGCGCAGAGTGATGGTGGATTAATTCGTGGTTGAATGCGTTTGATGGTGGATGTTTTGAGCTTATTGCATGGGGGGGATGGAGGAGAAATCGCGTGTAGTACCAAAGTGCTCTGAGACGCGTTGGTTAAGCTTTTTTGGGCAATCGCGCTACGGTTAAACCTTACCATGGCTGCATTTTGCCGATGAAATACGTAACACATCGGCTCTCACCAATTGCAAACTGCTCTCTTATTGATCTTGACATGGACTATCTGTGCTTTTACTGTTTGAACTCGATATGGATTGTTTGCACCTATCTATTGTTTGAAGTTGCCCTAGACTATCTGGTCGCCGTGACTGTGCGTCGCCGTGGTCCATTGACCGTGTGACACCTGGTCAATCAGATAATAGCCGGCCTTGCCATCATCTAATGCGAGTATTTTATGCTGGAACGGATAGAGATATTGTCTGATCGGATGAGTGCATACTTCTTGTAGACAGTTTCATCGACAGCCACAGTCTACAAGTCGGAATCGGAATCATGCTTGTGTTCTAGTACTGTAAGATGTTACTCTAGAGCTTAACATGCTAGCATTGGGCCTCCTCGTACGGATATATATATATATATGTGCTTTTATCCGCATCCTCAGGATACATAAGACGTGTTCTATGGACGACTAGAAATCCAAGCAAGATACTTGGTGAAAGGTACCTAGTTTAAGATCTTTGCCTGGACACTTGGTGTTGCTAGCCGCCTTTAGGGAAGAGCATGTGTGAACCTGTCGTTAGATTCACCTTGTAAAGGGTATGATAGTTCAATATCCGCGGAAAATTCCTCCATGCAAGTATGTTCTGCTTCCTTGATGAAGAGAACAATCAAGAGAAGTTCTCTTCGAGGATGAGATTAACGCTCCGCTGGCCCTTCGGAGACCACTGCCGTGGAGGCAGACTATTGGCACCTACATAGGAAAGTTGTTTTTCGAATTCATTTTGGATCGATATTCATAGTTGATCTTTGTTCAAGGCCAAGACCAAAACCATGTACGGAAGATCCACTGGATAGATATGATATGATGAGAAGGAAGTGAATTTTGTCTGTAGCCAGCGACGTCCTGATTAAGATATCTGCTTTCCGCTGGGTAGGTATGTATCAACAATAAAACTCCTATTAGATCATACCTACTTATTAGATGGATCTTGTGCAGAGTGAGTGCTTGCTATTATTCGACTTGAAACAGAGATATCTTATTAATTGTGCCTGCTAATAATTATTGCGGTTCTGAATTCACCTCAAAATTGATTTCGGCAACGACCTTCGGGCCGAAGCAAAGTCACAGCCTTCTGCCATTGAGAATCACCTCAGTTTCTAAATAACAACCACCCCTCTCAATCTTTTCTCAGCCAAAATATTAACACGCAACATAAACCAAAATCGTCAAGTTGTTGATCAATTTGACATACCACATTCGTTTTGAACCACATCCAATTATCAAAATACCCTCATTATCGTCTTTACATCTTCCTCTCCTTCTCTCAATCTCTTGGGAACCCAAAAGTACTTCCACTTCCTCCAAAATACTAATCTTCGTACATTTCATCAAAAAATAGAAACAAGTCTCTTTGATTCCATAGAATCCATCAGAATGAAACTTCTTTTAAGTATTCCGCTCATAGTCTCTGCGCTGGCTGTTGAGGCCGCCGCTGGCGGAGATGCAGGTAAATGTCACGTCCCGATCTTCAAATGCCAATTATCAAATGTGCAGAGAAGTTTCTAACGATTGTTCATACATTATAGTCGTCAATCAAGTCCATGATGAGGCTCGAGCCATATCCAATGGAGGTCTTGATCTACCAGGAACTTCACTTGTCACCATCAATAATGTAGTTGTCGCATCAACATTAGCTTCTGCTTTCGGCGACTCCTCCGTTCTTGCTACTATCGAAGCCTCTGTAGCTACATCAAGTCTTTCTGATAATTTCCCTCCTGTTAGCCCTGGTCATACCAATATTCACAGCAGCAGTTATGAGTCTACAACTGTTGTTGTCTCTACTATTACTGTAACACCACAGCAATCAGTTGATATCACTCCAGTTACACAGACTTCCACTTCTCCTTCTGCTATTGATAATCAAGGGTACGTCAATCAATCAATTTCCATGTACTAATAAACTGATGAAATGTAGCGCGGCTCTTGTTTCTCCAGCTGATTCTGGCGCTACGATCACATCTGACCCGTGTGTATTCAATCATTAACAATTTGATGGATGGGAGCTGATTTGTTTCTTAGATCTCCAGCCGCTTCCGACATCACTCGCCCATTGGTATTGGAGACATCTAGCTTGGAGCCAGATACACCTTCTTCAGCTGTTGCCGCCGTTCCACTCGCGTCAACCTTTCAGTCCTCTGCTGCTCAATCGTCTATTGTTGAATCCACTTCAGATCAACAATACACTTTTGCATCTTTGCCCACTGAATCGTCGGCTGCTCCATCTTCCACAATTTTATCATTGCCTACACAATCCTTGACGATTAAGCCAACACCATTTCAATCATCTGCAGCTCAAACATTATCAGAAAGCAGCACAAGTCAAGTTTCGGTTGCTCCAAGTCTTCCAACAGTCAGCACCACTGATGCCCCATTTCTCAACAGCACTACTTCAACTGTTCAATCATTGAGTAAGTCTGTGACTTACCCAAGCTATACGATTGTTTCAGCTTCTTCGACATCCAGTCTATCTACCCCTGTTGCTTCTGCAATTGTCGGAACACCACCAGGCAATTCTGCAAAAATTCCTACAATTACTCCACCATATAACAATGTATCAAGTACCGTGATCTCTGCTATTGTTGGCACCCCACTAAGTGTTTCCTTCAACAATTCTTCAAGTACTCCAGCATCAGACAATATTGGCACAACCTCAACTTCGGCTACAAGCACAACTACAATTACTTCAACAACAACTCGTACTGGTACCATTACTAAGACCATTACAGAATCATCTGCTGATGTTACTTCTCAAAGTATCATTGGCAAATTTCCTGACATTGATGGTCCTTCCTCAGCTGCACGTACCACAGAAACCTTCACTTCTGGTGGACGTACCTGGACTACAACCGAAACTGGTCCTCCAAGTACTGTTACTGCTTCTCTCATGTTGAACCCATCATACTTCGCTTCCAGTAATGGCGGTGTTGTTGCTTCAAATGGTGTTGCGCCATCTTCAGGAGTTTGCACTTGCCCATCCCAAGTTACCGTCACTGTCACCGCAACACCATTTGTCGTTTCAGGTGGTACTCTTACAGCTACTGGAACAATAGTTGCATCATCTGCCAATTCTCCAGATGAATCTAACGGTCCTTCATCGCAGACAGCATACTATCCCCCAGCCCAAGCATCATGGAGTACACACAGCGTTCCTGGATTCATCGGTGTTACCATTCCGAGTGGGGGAATGTCCTTTCCTCCTAAAGAATCGGCTACTTACTCATTTTCTACTGCCCCCACCAATTCTCCTTCCCTCTCCCACACTCACCCATACATGAGCATTGAACCCACACCAAACCTTAGCGCGTTCTCCAACCATTCCACAGCCAGTACCGGTAGTCTCTTAGGCACAGGGGTAGGAACTGGCGTCGGTGCAGTCATTACTCCAAGTTATGCCCCTACTACCAAGTCATCAGTTGGCCTTCCACCAGCCGCTACTGTCACTCCGGCCATCTACTCTGGCAACGCTGATGTCAATATCGTCGGCACCGAATCCATCGTCTTAATCGTCGGTTTCGTCGCTCTTGTTCTTCTTGTCTAACCTTTCAAACATTTATTTGAAGAGGAAGACCCGTCGAACTCTGTTGTAGAACAACTAGATCAATCGAAAATATGGCGTGGTGATGTGATACGAATCTTAAAGTGATGGATACCCAAATATGAGGAAATTGCATTTATTTATTTACTTGCACTTTCTTGCATCTTTCTTTTACATATCTGACTACATGCCTTTAGGATTTTTCGTCGGAGGATAGGATGGATAGGGTTTGCACGAGGATCTTGCCAACGGCGTACAGATTAGGATTTTAGAGGCTCAGATTGCTTTCACTTCTTTAGTTAGCCATTTATGAATCAACGTTTTTATGAACAGGAGAAGATGAACTGTTATATAGTGCATGCGCGTACAAGGCTATGTGATGATATTTCATACATGTGACCCCCAGGAGGAACTACTCCATTGATTTTGTGCCCCAGTTCATTCATTTTTCACTTACATGTGATGGAGAGTAGAAAAATAACGTAGATATATGATCCTTCGTGAATATGTGTTACAGAAATCTTGAGATAAAAGATTATATGACTGGCCTTCAAAGACCCCTGATCACCCACTCACTGAACATCGTCTAGATCTATGCTGGTAGTAAAGTTGTCTCCCGCGTTTGATTTGATGAAGATCACTCATATTCAATACTCTCATATGACTGAATATACTTCGTATTCAATACAAAATGGTAAGTTAATACCAAAGAATTGCTGCATAGAAACGAAGTCGGGTTGAGATTGCAATTATGGTTGATTTCTCGCCAAACCTTCGAAGTCATTTTACTCGAGACTAGCGGCCGCATGTGGGGTCTCTTCAAAGCAGGTCCCAACCTAAATCAACAATCGACCCGACGTCACTTTTTTTCCTCCAATCAACTTTTGAAGTTGTTCATGCATGGCATTGGCATGGCATTCTTAACTTCTCAATCTTTTCACTTAACTTTACCACATTCATTATAAATCCCTATTACGACCCTATGATATTTTTTTCTTGTATAATTATTGTTTTCTCATCATGGTAGCATCCTCGTATACCAAACTCGAATCGGATCCTCCTACAAAACCAAGTCTACCATGGCGATTCAGCTCGAGCCTGATTATGGGCGTCACAGGAGCGATAACCCGGTTCTTTTACTATGGTCTGAGTAATGTTGAGGTTATTGGGCTGGAAAGATTCAAGGCCACTCTCGATAGACGAGAGAACCCTGAGGAGAGAGAAAGAGGTTTAATTACTGTCTCGAACCATGTCAGCGTTTTGGATGATCCATTAATCTGGGGTGTATTGCCCCTCAAATATGGCTTCAACCCCTCTAATCATAGATGGAGTCTTGGCAGCTACGATATCTGCTTTCAGAATAAGTCTGCGAACCCACCATTCATCTGCCATTCCTATTGCTGATTGTTTTACAGAGTACTCTCCACGTTCTTCACCTTAGGCCAAGTTTTACCTACACATAGAGGCGCATACTCCGAGAATGGTGGACTCTTTCAGCCTACAATTGCACAAGCAATACGAATGCTTTCCGCGCAGCCTTTTACTACACGTTACGAACCACCGATACAAAAGGCAAAGAAGAAGATTTCTATGCGACCAAAAGATCCTGATATTGTCGATCCTTTCTCTTCTGGCGACCTCACGTATACTACAAATGGCATAGATGTCTTTCCTGCACCCTCGGCATATACCTCACGAAAACACAGTTGGATACATATATTTCCTGAAGGACGAGTACACCAGCATCCAAAGAAGTCACTACGTTATTTCAAATGGGGAGTGTCCCGACTTATTCTCGAAAGCGAACCTTTACCTGAGATCGTTCCTATCTTCATCGACGGAAACCAAGATATAATGCACGAATCGAGAGAGTTCCCGCGTTTCCTTCCTCGTGTTGGCAAGAACATCCGAATTGCTTTTGGTGAATCAATTGACGGGGAGCGTATATTCGGAGACCTCCGCCTTCGCTGGCAAAAGCTTGTCCAATTGCAAAAGGAGGCACTAAGGAGGAAGGGCTTGGACGATAACATTGAAATGGGGGAACTTACGGAAGGTCTTAAATACTACAAAGAGGCAGTTGCGTTACGGGAGGAAGTCACGACTAGGGTTAGGCAGGAAGTGCTCAAAGTAAGGAGGAGCCTAGGATATGAAGATGAAGATCCTAAGCAGGGTCTGGTCGAGACTTGGATCTCAGAAGGAAGGAGTGATGGTAAGAAAAAGAAAGATGGCAGTTGGGTTGGAGACACATGATGAGAAACGCTTATAGACTTAATGAATATTGATGAAACTCTTTGTTCCTGCCTTCTGATGTGAATTCGATTAGTCCAAACCAATTGACATGTTCGAGATACTGGCTCGAGAATGATTTTAAGGTGTGCTCTGGAATATAAGATGTATACTTTTCTATTTCATTCTTGTCATATGAATATAGGCTTCCCATACTGGGAACAGTCAAAACATCGATTCGAGGATATTCTCTGAACATGATTGGGACTACAAGATACGGACATTCTCTCATCTCAACCTTAATATATAAAAATAATTCTTCAATCCCAAAGTCAATTCAGAATACCCAAGAATTTGGCTGAGAATGGTTTTAACTTCAACCCATGCGAATCCCCACGCACGTTCACATTCCTACCTATTCTCGCTTCTTTCTCCTGGTGACTCCTACGGAATCGTCCATAGATAATATGCTCGTATGCATTCTAACTGTTGATTCTTGTGCGGTTTTTTGATCATCGTCAGGATATGGATTATAGAGTGAGGATTGCCAATGTAGGTAAAGTAAGTTCATGATTCGGAGAGCAATCTCGAGTAGGAGATTATGTAGATGCGGTTTTTGTTGAGGAGAAGATTGCTATGCAGCGTGGGAGTTTATTGATTCGGTTCAATCTCCCGAGGAGCTTGATCCCTCGGACACAGTGTCTCTCGACGTTGTTGTTGGTTGGAAAATTAAATTATATATTAAAAAAAAAGACCGGTTTTTGATATCTTATTTGAAGCGAAGTATTTTGAACATTAGCATTTTTGGAGAGGGGGTCTCCGATTAGTCTAATACCAAACGAGGGCTGTGGGGGTATGCGGGCAAATATTCGCAATACGTGAATGCTATACTATTTGATGCTCATGTGTTTGGCAACCAAAAAGCTATTAGAATTCCAAACTTCAACAGAATATTCGAATGTACAGCTGGGCCCAAAATAAAGAGAACGTCCAAAATCGCTAACTAGCATGGAAACTCTGAAAAAGCTGCGTTTTCAGTGACGTCCGAAATTATTATCGTCCCGGAGATAAAACTTGCTCGTCTCACAATATACAGATCCCGACACAGATTCGAACGCCGGCCAACCTGCACCGGAAGATTCATGGTGTTGCGGAACGAACGAAACATACGAGAGAAAATGCATTCAGATGAGCCATCTCGCTAATCTCAATTTCTCAAAACATCCCCCCTGCCAAGAACAATTCTTGATGCGCACATTCCAACCACAGCCACTCATCCACCACGGAACGAAAACGACCTCTCAATCGCGACCGCGAACAACGCATAGTCGAAAGCGTAAAACTGCGCAAGTTATATAATAATGCTCAGGAGAAGATTGATGTAAAAAGAAGAAGAAGAAGAAGAAGAAGAAGAAGAAGAAAAAAAAGTGAAGAATATCAACGGGTGTGAAAAGATACTAGCAAAATTCTGCACAATGTTCTCTCTGTTCATGTTGTTACTGTCTTCCCTGCTCTCCCTCGCTACAAGCCACACCCTCACATTCCAAAATCTCTTTTCCTCTCCACGTCTCCTGATCTTCACACCCAACAGCGGTAGTTATTCCATCCCGCCCCAAACAATAGCGCCATCTCAGTATCTTTCACTCTCGGTCCCCGACTGGAGCGGCAATTTCAAAGCCGCAGACCCTGATTTCTACAAGCTAGAAAATCCCGGACCGGAAAAATACATCCTGGGAGAAGTGTGTTTTGCTTGTTGGCAGGATATCACGTTTTTTGACGTCAGTGCGATTTGGAATTGTTGTGATAACGAGGGTGTGCATTGGATGTGGGGGTATGATGGTGATAGGAATGGGAATGGGACTGGGGAGGGACAGTATGGGCTGACTAGAGAGGATGTGATTGAGGGGGATGTTTCTGGGTGTGAGAGGTTTCCGTGTGAGGGGGTTTATAATGAGAGTGATGATGTGCAGACGAAGACGACGACGAAAGATGCAATTTGGGTTGTTTTGGGGCCGTAGATGAATGGAGGAATGGGCATGAAAGAGCTTAGAGCATCCCGGGTGTTAGGGCTTGAGTCAGAATTAGAATTTTGAGTTGGAATAGATAGGGGCAATGAAAAGCAATTTGAGAATCCTGCGCGATGAGCTTGCATGAGTCGGTGGTAGAAGGGATTGGAATTTTTCATAAGAGAAGGTAGCAACTACCACAAGTCATCGATTTCCTTTCACTCCGTACATGGATATCCACTCCAGATTTACCATACAATTGTAGCGATCAGATGCCTATGTATACAGCCCAATAGTCTTTCCTCCAATGATCTTTTCTTCAAGTGACTTTTTTGTTGTCAATTGCGTAATCTCAATCTAAGCTTTGCCAAAGTATTTCAGACCGTCGCAGTGGCTGGCCCAGTAACAGTTGTTGCGCCATCATCGCCGTCGAGTGCTCGGTCTGCGCTGAGAGCTGATTTTGCATTCGAACTAGAAATGGACTTGTGAGCTTTGCGTAGGTATATTGATAGAAATCAAGGTAGGTAGAACGGCATTAATGTCCTTGATTGAATCTTACATTTTATGCGCCTAGTGATTTCATGTGTTAGCTGTGATCGGAACAGAAGTGCCTGAGAAAAAGGTCAAAGACGAGGTGGGGAGTCAAATATGATGGTAGAGAGAAGGGGGAGAAGCAAAGGTTCTAAGATACACTTACAAAAATATTGACAAGTCGCATAGTTACGAAAATCATAACAAACATGAGGAGGAAGACAAAACAGAGGAGCATTGCTACGATTTGGTTTTTTTGCATATTGTCGTTGGTGAAGAGATAATAGCTTTGTTCGCAGAATATGTTCGGGGGTGGTGAACTTGTCAACGATGAAGGATCTGATGGAAATTAAACGTTGGGAGTTTTCAAATGCGAGCTATTGAAGCAGAACTTACTAAGATGCTTTGGATATGTTGTAATACAATTTTAAAAAGGGGCGAAATATTCAAAATATTGCTTTTAAAAGATTCCACAAGTTTGAGTTGGCTTCATTCAGTGGTTGCTGGGGTTCACATGTGATGGTGCGAGTTGTTTATATTTACTTGTTATAGATCAGATTATAACGAGGCAAGGCTAGTCATAAGCCTCGTCATCTTCTGTTAAGGAGTGAAGCTTGGTTCTCGCTGACTTTCGACAGAAGAATTGGGTGAATATCATTCTTTTCGCCAAGATCTTTGAAAACACTCAATGCTTCGCTGATCTCATTCTGGCTAAGAATCCGTGATATATTTTCGGGAAGTGTATTCTTACTCTCAAGAAGAACATTTGCACCGAAAAGGATTCTTACACATGTTGCAAACATACTTGGCTTTGATGTCCATCCAAGAGGTCCATCATTTTTCTCCATAATTATGTTGAGCTGTCGGAGTGCATTCAAAATCCATTTAGCAAGATGGCTATATTGTTGCCATTGATACTCCCCGGATTTTTCGGCCTGAAGAACCTTGAGATCCTTTGAAAGAACACTACTCCAAAGTTTAGCTTCTCTGACTTCATCAATGAAGAGATTTTGTTCTTCTTCAACAAACAGAGCATCGTCTTGTTTCATTGCTGCTGTAAGTTGGTCTTCAGGCGAACATAATCCTGCATAAGCACCATGAAATATGAACTCATCGCTACCTGTGATACGACAAATGACATTCCAGCTGAACATTTGATCTCGTGGGTATTTAAGCCTCAGCCATTCTGCGAACTCCTCACACGCAGCCAACGGAATTAGAGGCTTGCCTACAATAGAAGAAACTATCTGTGCTCCAAGCTCGCGCACTTCATCGTCATCATCGTTGAGAGTATCGTAAAGGGCGATGAGACATGGGAGTACTTCAGAGCCCCACTTGAACTCATCTGGTAGGCAGGCAAAGAAGTAAGAAAATCCTTTTACAGCAGCAAAACGGGTATCAAAGTCCTATGATGAGTTAGCAATATTTCAAGACACTTGGTGGAAGTGAGAAAGCTCACATTGTATGAATTTCCAGCTTCACTCAAATTTTCTGCTCTTGCCATGAAGTTTATCTGGGCGTTGACATTGCCCCGTGACTTCAGCCAGTTGAATAGCATGAATGTACCGCTTGTCCTCATCAAAGCATGAGCCAAATGCGGTCCAGACTTGCCATTTTCAGAACCCATGAAATGAGCAATCTCTCCAATGTCCAAAAGATATTGATCCATGTCACATTTCTTGATGCTATTGAGCATTTTTGAGTACAAGTCGTAGGCGCTAGGCCCGCCCTTCTGCAGATCTGCTGGACTTACAACTACTGCATCTAAGAGCGCTTCCAAAACCATGATGTTCTGATTTTTCCAGGCTTGTAGCACACATTCCAAGGATGCGGTGGCTGTATCAAGATCTATATCGCAATAATCGTTCAAAGCCTTTTTAAGAGCTTGTATATCCTTGGTCAATCCAGATATATATACAGCTTCCCGGGCGGCTGCTTGATGTAACAAAGCACCTCCTACGAGGCTTTTTTCGTAGGATAGGTCAATGCTAACTTTCGAGTAGCTGCAGCCATCGCCATTCAATAACATATTGTGTGAATCGTGATTATCAATGAGTTTTTCTCGAGCATCATTGTCCAAACTGGAGGCTGGAAGAGCGAGTAGGATTTGGTAAATGATGTTCTTGAAATCGATATATGTTGCCAAAGTCTCTGGACACTGACCAAGGCGACCTAACGCCTCGATATTATCTTTCAGACGCATAAGGGCTTCAACGCCTACATTTTGCAATTAGAATAAAAAAATAGAAGCAAGTATATAGTACTTACTGGGAGGGCCCGAGAACACAGCAAGGCGGCGTTCCAACACAAAATTGGTTGTCATCAAAACTCCATGGGTATAATTAGTAGATGGATTCGGAATTTTGAGAAGATTCTGTAGATCAGGTAACCAATTATCGTGAAGCATAAATGTACACATAGTACGGGCTGCTAGTTCTCTGGTATGCCAGTACTTGCTTCCCAAATGTATTGACACCCTTTCCTTAATTTCGTTACGAAGTAAAACTGGTGGACCAGCACGACGAATGATATCCAACGAGGGAAAGACAGATTCTATTGCGCCAATCGCAGGGGTATTAGTATCCTCCGTGCTTGGAGTCTCCTTGGTTAATAGCTTTAGCAAGATTTCAGGCAGCTCTGGATATTTTTCGTATGAAAGTTTCGTCGAACGACCATCCCAGCCAGCCTCGATAGAAGCTTTGTTTTCGTTCGTACCAAATAGACAATCAATAAGACTTCTTAACAGTAATAAACCACAATTTCGGATCGCCCAACTATTTCGTTTTCATTAGCACATGATCGCTCTATGGGCATTGGTGACATACATCTCGGAAGTCAAGCTGTCTGCAGCGAGCTGTAAACAGTCTGGAATATGTTTATCTGATCGCTTGCCCAATATAGAGCTTTTGAATATCTCTTTCACACAGTTCATTGCATGCACTTGAGGTAGATTTGTTTCATCAGTCTCAGATAACGTAACAGGGCGCCCAGCCAGAGATTTCAGCTCCGCCATTACGTCTTCGAAAGCTGGACTTTTACTGTTTGCGGATAGTATTCCAGTAACTAGTGCGGGAATTCCTGCGCTTCTGCGTGTTGTAGAAGCTTGCTCAAAAATGCATTTTAGTGCGCCCTAACCATTAGTTTAACGATAGCTAAGGTAAACAGAGGGGAGTCACGTACTTTGTACCAGATTTCAAGCAGGTCACTAGAGTTATGGCATTGTGAAAGCTGACAGCATCTGGCAAATGTCAACGAGACTGTAGAGAAAGCACCACGATGTCGAAGGCTAGATAGTTGTTCAAAAGTCAAGTTTCCCACTTTTTTGAAGATTTCTGGATCCATCACTGGAGATCCATCATGGCGGCGATCTTTTGCTTTTGTTACAACAGTTCTCATCAGATTACTATGCATAGATTAGCGTCCACGGAGTCTATAACCTTATGGCATGGTGCTGTACCTGGATTCATGAATCGCCCTAAAGCTATAACTCAACACATCCTTAGTATCAATGGATTCGACGTCGTCAACTTCCTCAGGAATATGGCCTTCTGGAGAGTCATTGCAAAGTATGTCTTTTACAGCCTGCCATATATTGTGACAACTTGTAACAATACGACTTTGCAGGTCTTCCCATTCTTTTCGAATTTTAGCGGTCCCCTCATCCTTGGAATCATCTTGAGAAAAGTCGATTTCTTGCCAGATATAGCTTTATAACAACAGTTAGCCTAGTACCTGATAGCTATCAATGAGGTTTACCTGATGGTTGAAAAGTCACTATGAATTGGAGCAACAAGAACAGCTTCACCCAAGTCACTTTGTGCCATTACCACCTTTTTCTCTAGGCCGACGACGAGGCCTTCAACAAGACTCAGACGTCCCTTGACGTCCGAAAAGCCATATAGAATCTGGTAAGACCGTGCAACTCCATCCGCGAAGTCCGCGCGACCTGTACGCTTTGCAAAACCCTCGGCACGGTCAATGAATTCCAATAAAACATCGAAGTCTGTGGAAGTCTGGGACTTTGAGGATCGAAAGTTATTGACACTGGCAAATTTCAATATCGAAGTGGCTCCACTTCTGACATCCTCAAACGGATCCATTAGAAGATCAAGAATTAGTCGTATAGACTCTGAGTTGAAGATGCTTAGGGTGTGAGCCCAAATAGTGGCGTCAGGCGTAGTCGTCAACTTTTGATCACCAGATGAACGCTCCTCTAAGCCAGAACGTAGCAGCAAGGATATCGCCCTTAACGATGTGATGTGTCGTTGATAGGATGCAGTAGGTACAAGCTCCCCTTGTAGGAACTCCAAAAACCAAGTAAGGAAGTTCTCATGCGCGTTGAGTAGTTGTTGCGCATCCAAACGATCATTCTGACGGTCTTGAATTATCATACGGTCAATCTCTCTGACGAGATAGGCGGTTGCACCCTTGATACGTTCTATCAAATGTTTGGTATTGCTTAAAACGTCATTGCGAAATTTCGCATCTGTATCAGCGTAGAGATGAGCCATAGTTCCCTGCAAAAAATTGAGCGCTGCGGGGCTGAATGGCCGAATTGATGATGCGGACGATACTAGGACCGAAAACGCTAAGGATCGAACGGTATCGGAAGGATGAGTCAATAATGGGCCAATAGTATCTTCATGTAGAATTATGCAGCCTGTGTTTTTCTTTGGGGCCTTCAGAAATGATGTGACATCTGATACTGTTAAAATGTTCCATCATGTAAAGGCGGAAGGGCAACTTACTAGAATCCTCGACCAAGCCGGCTTTCTTTCCAACTTCTATAGCTGATAAATGAACCAGCGATTCAGATTCCATATCTTGTCCCTCCATATTCAAAGGTCCTTTTTGATTAAGATCCTGCAAAAATGCCAAAGAACCAACACGGTCGAGCTTGAAAAGAGGTGGGAGAAGATAGTTCTTAATATTCTCAAGAGCATCAGGATTCTTACTGAGACCTTCACTGATCCAACGTTGCCATAGTCTAGTATGATCTTTGGTTTCATCACTTTGATCCTGAGTAGCAAGTTCCTTCGATACTTTAAAAAGAGACACTAAGAACTTTCCCGCGGATGGCGAGACCTCCTGGAGGTTCATCCATTGAAACGTTTCGGACACTATGATATCAAGTGTAGAACTAGTACTAGCATCAATGTCAGTCTTTAAATGTTCTAGATTGCATCGAGAAGCGAACAATCAACTCTGAGGAAGGATCGGAATTGTTTATCTCGAGATATTTGTCGCACTAGTTTGAGTGCCAAAAATACATTTGTAGTGTTCAATTGCGATTTGCACATTCAACTATCGGAGTTTATGGGTGGATCACTTACACATCTAGCTTATTGAGAAGAGGAGACTTATTTCCAGGAGTAGCGAGATCGTCGATGCTTATTATACCTTTTCCCACTAAGTGCTCCAAAATCTTGAAAGCAGGTTTGACTAGGGGTTGAGACGCTTGATGACTGATGATGGAGAGCAATCGTTCTACAATAATTGCCACCACAGATTTCGAGACAGACTTGTTAGGGTGAGAATTAAGAAGAGATGTCAACAGATCCAAAATCTGACGCATGGACCGGTGCTGATTTTTCTCGTTCCATTCCAAGTAGAAATTGAACAAGTCTAGACAAGTTTTCTCGGAATATGCGGCTTCCTTGAGGGAAGATGATTGCGAGGCTCTGCACTGTTCAATAAAATGACACAATTTAATGCATGCGTTTCCGGAAGCCTGCGATACCACACAGTCAGTATGAAAGATCCAGACAGAATTGTACATTGAAACAACAAGAAACCCCCAAAAGAGACTGTAGCTAAAAGTAAAGATGGATGGACCTTCAAAGGGAGTGGATGCTGGAATGAATCTAAGAAATGAGATTATGATTTCAATATCGCAACCAAATTAGATATTGAAATCACACCAAAGATGGAAACAGCGCTAGACAACGAAGTAAAAGGCTGATTTTTAAAGCGAAGCAGGGCATAGAAATATAATGAATTTGAAATCGAATGAAAAATTGAAATAGTATTGGACAATCTGACAAAGTATAACATTGAAAACACAACATGAACCATAAAGAGAGCTAGTCATTGAATAGTAGAAATTGCCTACATGTCGCGGTTGGGCAGCTTTCTCCAAGAAATCATCAAGGCTACTTCTCGCAAGTCTGAAATCATGATTAGTGACTTGGCCAATTAAAAAAGATGTTGCAACATTACTGTGATTGACTTGATTCAGGGTGGTTTTCAATCCATTTGGGTAGAAGTCGTTCGTCGGTTGGAACTCCGGCACCAGGTATTGTTGACGACATTGTGTTGTGTGAGTGGGCGAGCGACTAACAATCAATCCTCAATCCTCGCTTCAGGTGGGGGAGGGGGGAATGATTTCGAATACCAAGTCAGTCTTCTCCTCCCAGGACGCTTTCAGAATATGCAGTCCAAAAATGAATGAAAATTTATGTGAAGCTCCAAAACTGCATATCTAATACAAGACTGGAATAACTATACAAGACGGCCTCTTATGGTTCACGAATGTCGTCTTAAAGTACATGCATATGTAATTTGATCCGAAGTACAATCATAAAAAGTTTGATGGTGGGTGAAATTGTTTATATGTTGCACGTGAGCTGATCGTGCACGGACCCATCGTCATAATCGTTCAAGGAACTAAATTTTTGTATTTGAAAATGTAAGATATGTTCGGTACTCGAGAGAATTTTTGATATATTCACATATTATCGGTCAACAACCCAAACTCACGGTAATCGCGCCGATTTGAATTCATAATCGACGTTCTCGCACATCAATTCCGAAGATGTCATTCTGGGACAAGTTGACAGGGCGAAAGCCATCAAAGGATGCTTCTAGTGGCGGATCAACAACATCAAATACACCAACAGACACTTTCACACCTGCACCTTTCAACCCACAAGAAGGGCAAGATGTCAGCTCTTTTCTTACAGGGCCAGAGCTCGTAGATCCATCGCAACTTCATCCCATGGCAGGTTTAAATCAGCAGACTTTAGATTACCTATCTCTCGAAGAATCCACCCTCTCGGACCTTCCAGGATCGCAGTCTGCTTTACCCTCTAGAGGCTGGTCAGACGATTTGTGTTATGGTACCGGTGTGACATATTTGACAGCGTTGACTGTGGGAGGTGCTTGGGGATTACAGGAGGGTTTGAGGAGGTCAGCGACACAACCGCCAAAGCTACGATTGAACTCGGTGCTGAACGCTGTTACGAGACGCGGGCCATTCTTGGGAAACTCCGCAGGAGTGATTGCTATGGTGTACAATGGTTTTAATTCTTTTATTGGACATATGAGGGGTAGACATGACTCTGCGAACAGTGTTCTAGCAGGTGCGCTCAGTGGGATGATCTTCAAAAGTACAAGAGGAGTTCGACCTATGATGATTTCTGGTGGAATTGTGGCTTCAGTAGCCGGCGCATGGGCAGTGAGTAGATATTTGAAATTTTGCTCTCTGAACATAAATGTACTGACAATACTTTCAAGGTTGCAAGAAAAGCCGTATTCTAAATGACTAAATAACGACAAAACCTTTCTTCCATGACGAAACACCGACCTTATGATTTCAAGATCCGCACACCAGCGAATATCCTCCATTACTCTAAATAGAACAAGCTTTCTTCAGCGTATCAGCACATATTGTTTTGTGCTTTGTCATTATAATAGATTTTGTTAATTGGCGCGGGTTGCATCAGCGGGTTCATCTCTCCACTTTACCCAAGAAGGGCAATATGTAATATAGATGGGAAAGGTATGGGGAGTAATTCAGAGTCATCAAATTTCGGATCTGGTCCTGATTTCTCGAGAATGTTCTAAGGTTGTGTTGGTTGCACCTTCCTCTTATGAGATGAATCTAGCTCATCAGAACAATTCTTTATGGTGAAAACAAAAAGCAACAGAATCAAAGTATTTAAAGTATTCAAATCACCTCAGGTACAGCTCTGTGCATCCTTCCGTACTAGATGTCTTAGAACGGTCACTGCCATAATTACACTGTGCTCAATCTTCTTCCGCTCATTATTTGAAATCCTCTTCAATATTTTCAGTCCCTCTTCTAGCAACTCGAATTTCAACAAACTCTTTGAATCCAGAACAGAAACAATAGTCATCATCATGAATTCACCGTCCCTTATAAAAGCCCCCCCGGGAAGGTTCAACTCGCCTGCTGAAGTTAAGCAAATGATTATCGATTGTCTTCTAAAAGAGGGAAAAGGCGCTCTAAAAGGTATTCCCTCTACGGCCCTGACTGATCATTCGGCGTACGAACTCAACCCGGCTTTTGTATTTGCCACTTCCATGTCACTAGGAGAGGATGAAAGTCTACAGTCTATTGTTGAGAAAGCTGCAATAGAGAATATCAAGTATGATACGCTACGCGAAGAGATACGCTGGTATCTAAGACATCCTGACGCTGAAAATATGAGAAAATCTGTCGAGAAGCTCCTTGATGAGGACATCTTAGCGAGGGGGCTGTTAAGGAAAGATCCAGACATACTCAAAAAAGCAATTGTGGCAAAGGTACAAATCTGGACTTTGGTTCTTGTTTTCTTTAGTGTAAACTCTCCACCCAGTCGTTATATGTTTGCTGACTTTCAAGAATGAAGGCGCTTCTGATTGTGGAGGATGGCGAGCGAGTAAAGCTCGGCATTGAAGCTGAAGACGAGAGTCATGATTTTGCAATTCAATTGGTGACTTTGATAAACGGCTGGGGACAAGCTCCTCAGGTCAACCTGTTCTATTTCAAGTACAAAACACCTTTCGAAAGGTTTGAGCGTACGCTCAAGGATGAAACTCGAAACAGCATAATTCCACCCGAGAACATCGTATTGCCTGCTCTCTCTGGGCCATCCCCTAGCTTTAGAGCCGAAGAAATTTCAATGGGCAATGAAAATTTCGAGAACACATCTGGTGCCCAGAACACAAATCAAAATGCTATATCGACAGAAAATCCCGAATCCATTCAGAATGAATCAGCTACAGCAGGACGAGATCACACTGACAAGGGCTTCAATCTTGTGGATGGCCCATGGATGTATCGATTACCACATACAGGCAGAGATCCTGCTAACAAACCAGGCTGGTGCCCCATCAGAAATCAAGATGACTATATGGTTATGCTGGATAGTATCCGCTGTGTCAACTCCAAGTATGCAGATTGGGGACAGTCAACGAAATGTAGTGTTATGATTATGCATGTAAGTACATTCCGCTGATCAGAACCAGTATCCAAGTGCTAACTATCGTGTCTCAACTAGTCGTTGGATCGAGATTGTCAACAGAGATATTTCGATGGACGTGAAGAGGAGCGCGCTTACAGTGCAGAATGGGAGAAAGATCTGGAAAAGGCTGGATTCTTCGATGATGAGGATACTGCTAGTAAATACGGAGATGATTGGATTGAAAACTGGAACACAATCAACAAGCCCCTTCCGAAGCCTTCACGGCGGACGAAATCCCAGGTGCCTGGCAAGAGATAAGAGCAGCTTGAGAGTCAGGAGTCTTTGGGGGGGCAAGTCACATTTGAATGTTTGATTGCGCACTTATGAATAGCAACCTCCCTTCAAGAGAATCAAAGGCAATGAGTTTACTACATGATGGATTAGAAGACCCTTGGAATGTCACCACCTCAGTAGCGCAACTACATCAGTCCATCAGTTTATGTTATAGCTATGATATGCTGGTGACAAAGGATACATTGAATGACGATTTTAGAGTCAAGAGCGGGCAGGTGAGTTTGTTTGAGCCCCATGCTCCCAATATTGTGCTGTCTGAAGAATATTCTCAGTAGCATTCACTGAAATTTCCAAACATCCATCATATGCATAAATTCTATGCCGACAGAAGCCATGGTATTCCACACCCCGTCTCTCCCAAAATAGGTTTTTGTCTACATGTTGAATTAGTTATAACTCTCAATACCAATTCTCATGACAATTGGAATCTTTACACCTTTCATGAACACTAGGCACCACATCTGGAAAGGTTGTCAAAATGTGTCTCCCATGCTGGCCTTTTACAGATGTATATCTCGAGGAGGAGAAAAAGAAGAAGGAAGTTAGACATATTATGGTCTTCGATCCCAATACACGTCGATGGGTCCAGATTGGAGAAGTAAGTCAGCTTGTTCATTCCTTCCTTTCTCGTTGCCCTCATTCTCATCGTTTTCTCCATCTATAAAACAGGTTTCTAATCATCTTGTAACTGCTGCGGGGTTGGTCATTGGTATCTGTGTCATTTTTCAGTACAAACCAGAAATTCACTTTGTCGCTTCCATTCCTACCTCGAATTATTTCTTGTGTGATTTCGCAAACAAAAACTTTACAACTCGAACTTTGATCCATTCCATGAACGCGACACCTCGAGAATTAATTTCTATATCTCAACTTCTCAGAGATATAGGAATCCACTACATCAATTTTACAACCAACAAAGTGATCTCAATACTTCAAAGCATTCAAACAACAATGACTGAGATACCCGTCCAAAATTTCCAGCCGCAGGTGCCAGATACTACCGCTGGACCTCACGAACATACCTACATTCCACGCGCTGACGGTGCCATTATTGTTAATGGTGTTGTCTACGTTCGAGAAACCAAGACTCCAATTCCAGTCGTACCTACACCTGCTATGCCATCCGTACAATCTCCTAACCTCCAACAATTTTATGCGTTTGCTGCAAGTTCAACCTCCAAACTTTTCTCTATTCACTTTACTATTGCGCAAGTTGCGTGTGAAATTTGTCCCTTGCAACAACATAGCCTTTCTTGTCTTCATTACTAACATGTCTTCTTCGCTTTAGGCAGCTCAACAACAACACGTTTACCCTCAACCCGCCTTCCAACCTTACCCTTACAACCCTTATCTTCAATTCGCAGGCAACAATCAGCAAGTACCTTTCGGTGCAGGCTATGTTCCCCAACCTGCCATGAACACCTACGGAGCTACCGGTAGTGAAATTCAATTGCAACAGATGCAGATACCAGAGGCGAGCAAGAAGCAAGATATGAAGCCGTCTGATGATGATCCTTTTCGCATGTATTGGGTTCGGGAGCTCGATGATACCTGGACCCAGAGAAATAGATTGACGATCGACAGTGGTGATATTGGTGAAATCAGAGTAAGTTTCATGCTTTGTTGTGGTTTTGATATATTGCTGATCAGTGGTTTCATCGTATAGTGGTATGTGACTGATGGTGTTTTCTACGCCGCCAGATTGCCTGCTTAATTTCAAGGTTGATGGCAACAGATGATTCGAAGGGAGTTACCAAACGGCGAGGAAAGATGACAATATTTCATTCATCATTCTTCCAAATGCTACGAAACTCAAGCCGAACTCTCTCCACTCAGTTTGTGGACCTCGGTTTTTACTACTACACACGAACATTACACAATGCTACCTGGATTTGAAGAATGATAGGATGAACGGGGCGATAATGGTGATTTTGGGGAACAGCTCGTCGTTACAATATGGGTCACTTACTTGATTTGGGTTTACTGCTTCATTTCTGCGTATGAGATATGCACTACTTATGATTGCTCATATTTTGCAGTGAGTACTGGCTGTCGCCTGGATTTAAATGGCTTGTGTATAGACTTTTGATCAATACATCGTAATTATCAAAGGATTTTGCATGTATAATTGCAATGTGATGATCTAATCTGTCTCAATTCCATGAAAATATGTGTGCAGGAGTCGTTGCTTTGTATGGACAGAAAAGGATGTCCGTCTTTCATTTTGAATGTAGTCTTTTCGACACTGCACCTAGAACGTTATTGGTGATTCATCTCATAATCTGAAATACAACATCGAATTGAGATGATGTGAGGTTTGCAGCACAGCCTCTGTGGGATAAAAGTGGCTGAACTAAGACATATTGGGGCTAGTGCAATTCCGCAACCACACCTCATATATCACATCTGTGTCGAGACCAAATCGACCTAAAAGCATATTTGCAACTTGAGAGTTGTGTACTTTAACAGACTTTATAGTCTTACAACTGACTTCAAATGATCATAGATTCACCCTTGTATTTTTGATACAGGCAACTGACATCAAATTAATTGCTCGGTCACGAAAGTCCGTGAGCAACGATTAGATGTCCGGTTGACGTTTCAAACATGGAAAGAAAAGGGCGAATGCGACCGCCACTTTATGATATCTTCTTAGGGGGCTTCATGGCTTTGGTCGTTTGTTTCCTTCAATTATTCTAGGAATTGTTTGTTCGCCTCATGCATGAAGACTTTTCGCCGCAGTACTGTTTCATGGAGTATACGCATTGCCTTTCTGGGTTTGGAGCTTATTTAAGGTTAATTTCGCGATATTGATGGCACTGGCACTAATTAAAAGATGGCAACCAGGCGTGAGGGATCATTCGATGTCAATACCTAGGTATTCATGTTTTCCTCCAACGCAAGCGCTGAAGAGGATATTCGAATGTCTACGTCCCAGGATCTGTCAATTTTAATTAGGAATATCACGCAGTCTGTTTCCACTATCCTTATCTATAGCGGAATTCCAGGAATCAGGGATGTGCGGGTGGGAGGCCCCATCCGATGTCCTTTCCCGGATCAATGGTGCTTCATGTAGGTCTAAAATAAGACAGTGCTCTGATGGGGCGATTTTGGAATCTTATTGTTAGCGCGTAAGTTAGGACACTATTGTATCGCAATGACTTATATACTATGTATCCCTTGGATCTCTTCTCTCATCAGACCGTTGATCGATCTCCGTGTTATTCATCATGGCCTTTTCACAAGAAGAAAAGTCGGCTGGTCCGACGGCACTCTTCTATGAACGAGTTCAGGGTGATCGGGATTCAGATCCTATAATGGATGATGTTGATAGCAGTAGTATAGATACGACGGAGGGGATTTCAATGGCTACAATTAGATCAGATCCTTTAACGTATCTAAAAGCAAGACTCTCACAATGGGGCTTGTTCGCATGGTTTCCAGTACATGGGCAACAAGCTTATACAGAGATAGATCCTAATTACTCCGAGGACGAAAAGGATTCAAAAGTTCCGGATAAATCGTCTTTTGATGATGACGATGCCTACACAGCAGTCGAGGAGGATTCTCCATACCCGGAAGTCCGAGCCGCAGTTAAGAACTATGATGAGGATGTACCCGCGAACACAATTCGTGCTTGGACTATTGGATTGTTGCTGGTAGTCTTTGGGGCATCTATGAATACTCTTTTTTCTCTTCGATCTCCTTCGATCGGTCTAGGCGCGTTGATTGCTCAAATTATCGCTTGGCCTTTGGGTCATGGATGGGCCAACGTGATGCCAAAGAAGCAATTCAATACCCTTGGTTTGAAGTGGTCATTGAATCCGGGGCCTTTCAATATCAAAGAACACTCCATCATTGTCGTTATGGCAAGCGTAAGTTTTAGCGCAGCATATGCTACTGATATCTTGCTTGCCCAAATTGCGTTCTACAAACAAGATTTTGGGTTGGTTTTTCAAGTACTTTTGGTTGTTTCAACTCAATCCATTGGTTACGGCATTGCTGGTATCTTGCGCAAGTTCTTGGTGTAAGTACTCTATCCAAATCTCTTTTTCATTGTTCCGATTTGAATTGTGTTGTACACTGGCTTTCCCTTAATTGCTTTGCCTTTCTTGAGCGCTAGTTCACCCACACCATTCTGTTTCGTCTGAAAACCCTATAGACCGCGCACAATTTTTAATAAGTATACACTAACACACAACTCAGGTATCCTGCAGCAATGATCTGGCCCGCCAATCTCGTCAGCGTTACTCTCATGAACGCCATGTACGAAAACAATGAGAGACCCGATCCCACTATTTTCGGGGGTACAATCCATCGCTACAGGTGGTTTGGATATGTTACTGCTGGTGCATTCGTTTGGTACTTTATTCCTGGATTCTTGGCTCAATTTCTATCGGTTTTCGCCTTCACTACTTGGATTGCTCCTGACAATGTTATTGTTAATCAACTATTCGGTGGTACAAGTGGTCTTTCTCTCATACCTTTGACCTTTGATTGGACTCAAATTTCCGGGTTTATTGGGAGCCCGATGATTCCTCCGTAAGTAATGTTCAATGGTAGCTCTTCATCCAATACACTAATGCATATCATAGATGGCATGCAATTGCCAATACACTCATCGGCATGGTCTCGTTCTACATGATTGGGGCATCAATAATCCATTATTCTGGCGCATGGAGTTCAGAATTCCTACCCATGAGTAATAGTGCTACATACGACAACACCGGGGCTGCGTATAACACTACCAGAATCCTAACCGAAGATTTTACTCTCAATCTTGCGGAATACAAAGCATACTCACCTCTTTTTCTGTCAACTACTTTTGCTCTCTCTTACGGGTTGTCATTTGCAGCGATCTCTTCATTGATTGTTTACACCTATCTACACCATGGCAAGCAAATATGGGCTCAATTCCGCAATAGCACTAAACAACAGAATCCTGATGTTCACATGAAGGTATGTGTGCTCTATCTTCTCGTCCCCAGTCTAACACAAGGTATAATACTAAGCTTGTTCACAGATGATGCAAAAATATCCTGAAGCTCCCACTTGGTGGTACATGTCTCTCTTCATCCTAATGGTCGGACTCTCCTTCATCACCATCCTCGCGTTCCCCACCAATCTCACCTGGTGGGCTTTCCTCATTGCTCTGGCAATATCGTTCTTCTTTTCATTGCCCATTGGCATTATCCAGGCAATTACCAATACACAAATTGGATTGAATGTGTTGACAGAATTTATTTTCGGGTACTTGCAGCCAGGAAAGCCGTTAGCTTTGATGATTTTTAAAACTTATGGGTATGTCACCATGAGTCAGGCGTTGGGGTTTGTGAGCGATTTGAAATTTGGTCATTACATGAAGGTATGTATTTTCTCTCCGTTCTCCTTACGTGATCTCATCTGGCCAAGTCCCTCGCTTATCTATTGCGTCGTTAGATTCCACCAAGAACAATGTTCATGGCTCAAGTAGTCGCCACAACCTTTTCCTGCTTCATCCAAGTAGCAGTCCTTAACTACGCCCTAAACAACATACCCGAGATCTGTACTCCACATCAACCCTCCCATTTCACCTGTCCTGGGGGTCGCGTTTTCTTCTCCGCATCCATAATATGGGGTCTCATTGGTCCGCAACGTATCTTCTCTCCAGGCCAGATCTATTCCGCCCTATTCTGGTTCTTTGGCCTCGGAGCCATCCTTCCCGTAATATTCTTCATTCTATCCAAGAAATTCCCCAAATCACCAATCAAATATCTAATGGCCCCTTTGATATTCGGCGGCGCAGCAGTAATCCCACCCGCGACTCCTCTCAATTATCTCAGCTGGGGAATCGTCGGATTCATCTTCCAAAAAGTTATCAGACAGAAATATTTCGGATGGTGGAGTCGTCTTAATTACTTGACGAGTTCAGCGTTGGATTTGGGATTGGCCTTGAGCACGATATTCATTTTTGCAGCTTTTACGATTAATGGGATAGAAGCGCCGGATTGGTGGGGAAATAGTGTTGTTAGGAGTACGCTGGATGCAAAAGATGCGGCGGTGCAGAAGGTGGTGGGCGTGGGCGAGCATTTTGGTCCGAAGGTTTGGTGATTATTGAGGTGTTGGGGATAGTGTAATTTTGCAACGGGTTTGGCACTAGGTATGGAGGAGTTGTTGGCATTTGGTTATTGGGGGCTTGCTGCTGCTGGAACACCCAAAGTTCTGGATAATTTGAAGCCGTGGCAGGGAGTTAGGTGATCGGAAACAAGAGATGGAGAGAAAATGTGTAATAGTGGTTGTTATTTCGCTTCTTGCATATTCTTAATGTATTACGGTATCTATCTAATGTACCGAGTTTTCTTACCCCTTGTTCTTGTTTCATCATAAGCGACGACATATGTGGTAGGTCTGCAGTATATCATTCAGGCGGCAGTCTTCGATATCCCTTCTGAGACTATGGACTTGAAATATCGAGTCGAGTTCTTCGAGTAATTCTATCTAGTATCCTGCTCGGTTCTGTTCATGTTTTGCTAATGCATGGGTTGTTTCCTCCCTTTCCCTGCTATCATGACGTTCACAATGATAGCACAAACAGCTTAAGTATATGCGATGGGAATAGATGTATGCGCTGCATACACCTGATCTGATGCAGCGTTGACATGGATGCGGGCTCCGATGAGAACGATTATCGCCCTTCAATCCCCGGTGTGGAGTCAACAATGAGAGTTCCAGCTTGCGGATAATAGCTGGATATAACCTAGGAGTACTCCTAGCATGTGCACTCAAAGGAGCACATTCATAGTAGCTTGCGTGTTGAACATCAATAGTCATCAAAGGGTATCATTTCCTATCGTTTGCTCCATTCCCCTTTCGCTTGCACCAGACGGTAACAGCTGTTCCATGTAATATACAATAAGGTACAATTAAGGATTCTTTTCCGTTTGCCTAACGCCTGAAGATCGTCTCCAAAAGAAACATGCCTAATACGATTTTCATACCCTTCGCTATCAATGAGATTCCCATTACATACTTATGCAGCGGCAGCGGCAGCGGCAGCAGCTTTCTTCTCCGCATCTCTCCTCTTCCATGCATCCCTAATTCGAGGTGCAGCGGCAATTAAATCCTTCTCCGTTACACGATCCCGGATACTTTCAATAACGCTCTCCACTGTACTTGTATGGTTTGCAACCTCCTTGTCATCTCTGAACTTCATGTATCTCCATCTTTTCTTGTCGTCCATGTAACATTCTACTATTCGGTCGTTGAGCGGTTCGTTGAGTTCCTTCAACTTCTCCCATTCCTCTGGTTCTAGATGCATAGTTCCATACCATTCATCCTTTCCATTGCCTGCATTGACGGATAGGTTGCAAACCGGAATGGCATCGTAATCAATGTATGGCTCTGTATTTCCTTCTGCGAGATCCATAGCATCGGGCTCAACGGTGGGAAAATCGAGCCCGAGTTTAAAATCGATACTATTCTCGTTTTCGGGTTTCCATTTCAATATGTTTTGATCTGTTCCATGTTTGTATTCCGAACTCCTGCATGTGAAAATCAAGCCATCGTTTCCATGCGGCAAGTTTGGTAGAGTTTGTCGAAACATCATTTCCATCGCATAGCCAAATTCCATTCGCTTCAACTCCATCAAGAAGTGGAAGTAAGGTATCTCTTGAGGGAAGTTGCGCAAGAGATCTTGGTACGGCGAAAAGATCCTTTCCGAGAAATATGCAAGTCGTTTGTCGAGTGTGCGATTCATAAGACTGTTCCCATCCAACACCATACAATCGAAGACGAGGAATTTCGGCTGCATCCCGTTTGGGGTCTTGTCCATGACCAATTCCCCATCAATCAAAGTCTTTCTATGGAATCCTTCGATGTCGCGAGGAATAGGAAAATGAAGACTCCCTTTAGGTACATACCAGTAATCATTCCTTCTATCGATCAAATAATGACATTCTTCGTGGGCCTCATCGTCGGTCAGATAGAGTAAGTAGCGAAACCCATCTGATTTCTCGCACACGTAATAATCTTGTCGCGTCAATTCATCGAGATGACGTCTGGTAAAACTGACAGGCTGTGCGCCGGGGAAACTGGGATTGGATCGATTGAGTAGCTGCGCGACTTCTCTTCGCATGTGAAATAATATTTCGCCCTGTGCCTGGATACCAGGGGCTTGGATGTCGTGGACGGGACCGCTCATCTTGTCGAGTGGCTATGGATGTGGATAATGATATCGATATGGGATTGTATAAACGCGATATATTGTTTGAGCTGTTCGAGGCTGGGCTGGGTTGTAAGTAGAGTCGTAGTTCAATCAGATCGTTTGTTGGAATTTTTAGTGGTTTGGTAAGGCTGAAGATCAATCGGCATTTAGGTTAAAGTTTTGACCGACATGCTATTTTTATGGGCTAGAGCCAGTCGCTAATGGCTAGGTGCTCTCGAGGTACTACCATTTCATTGTTCTAGATGGGTCAGGTTACATTGGCATCATCCCATTATCTGAGAGTTATATCATGTAAATATAATGGTTTGTTCAAATATGATATACTTATCTGTTCTTTCTGTTGCATCATCTTTGCCAGTCCTTCTATTTGAGGTCTTCACTGCTTCAATGAAAAGGGGCATCGAGATGCCACTTGCAGCCTGTTTGTGCCAAAGGCTTTAGATATATATATCAGATATTGGTTCTTGAGCATTTCCCTTCTTCTCATAAATCATCAATCGATCGAGTATTGTTGAAGCAAACTAAAACGTATCAGATCGCCTCAGGAGTGGGAGAATATCACCATTCGTCTATCCCTCTCATCAGACGTCTAATTTAGTTCTCTCGTTGGAGTCTCTATTCCTACCTGAATCGCCTGTATCGGAAGTACTAGATATGACTGAAAAGAAGGTATCATCGTGGGATATTTCATTCTCAGTGTCACCCGCAGGCTTTTAATTTCTCTCTTGGGAGCTTCCATCCTAGGACGAAGTGCTTGAATTAGAAGCATCTGATTTGGCCGAAGTCGAGGCATTACCGTAGGATATGGCGTTTCCAGCTTCATCTACTGATTTTCTATCTCCCCGTATGGAAGTTCTTCTATGCGATAAACAATCTGTATTGAAAAGCTCCTAGTTTCACTGAATTGAAGATATCATGGTCGGTCATATCACCGGCGATCCTTCCAATCCTGGCATATTGCATCTGAGCAACCCCTATCTTCGCTAATCCCTACGTTGTAGATTTTTGAGACTTTTCATTTACTCGATATCAATAGTGAGTGAGATAGTCTCTGTGTAGTATAGCTGATTTTATTGTAAAATTGAGGATCTTTGTCCATTGCGGAACTGGCTTTTCGTCTTTCGGGCACTGATATTGAACTAATCAAAGCATTGTGAACGGCTCGTACCGGTCTCCTCCCTTCCCCTCACAGCCACACCCGTAACGTAGCATCGAACCTCAAATATAAAATACCCCAAGATGTAATTACCATCGCTAGTTGTATTTTTGAGCCGTCACTGCGTAACCTTAACAGTGATCTTTTCAAAACCGCCACCTCGGTACAACATTACACAATCATATAAATAAAACCCTATGCATCCTATTCTATCAATCTAGACATCCCTTCCATATCCTCCATCCTCTTCATTCCTCTCCATGCAGTGTGAGCCTGATGAAGAAACCTCATGATTTTAATTCCCAACACGAGAACCCCGAGAACCCGTACCTGACATCATGAATCGTATCTCGTATTCTTGCAGATCGTACTCTGCGTTGGAGGCTTGGCAAGGAGGATGGCAACGAACGAGCCAATGAGACGAAAGAATCTTCAGAGATTACTGGAGATAAAGGTGGCTAGGAGATCGACATTGCGGATTATGCTTGTTTTGACTGTAAAATGTGCAGATTTTAGATTTGGACGCTGTTGTGTATGGTCTGTAGGATATGTGAGATGATGTATTAGGGATCCGGGACGGGAGTGTAAGAATGGGATGGGGTACGGAAAATTTGATATATAAGAGTAGGGGTTCTGCTGCGTTGTAAATCTTGAAGATCTTTAACACAGGTGATATCAATTGAATTCGTTAATTACAACATCATCTCTTCATACAATCATACCTCATTGCAACACTTCACACAATCAAAGCTTCCCAAAAACTTCCATACATATACGAAAATGCGTACCTCCCTGCTTTCTATCTCATCCCTCCTCGCTCTCCCTCTCACAACCTTGGCCGATTTCCATTACGGATACTCAGATTACACAATCACGACTGCCACAGGAAGATATGCCATGATTTTACCAGCGTCTCAGACGAACTGTACAGAGGCATATGATTTCTATCCCAAGGGACCTTTTGGTTTTGAGGTTCCCACGGGCCAGGTGAAGGGTATGCTTTTCTCCTTTCAAATTCTCCTATCGAGCTTCACTCATTCTTTTTCGTATTTTCCCAATCTGCAAACTTCTTCCCGAAGAAAAAATGACAGAAACTGACACACCACCAGTTGCCATCTGCGGCGTAGAAGTCAATCTCAACGTGACCTCGGGATCTTGGTACACAAGCTCTAGAAATATCCTAGAAGGCAATTGTACAGCCGTTAACACGACGAACCCAACGGCCGGAGTGAGAACCCCAGTTTGTAGCATTGGATACAACAGTGGCTCTAGCTATACAGATATTTGGAGTTGTCCAGGTGCTGTTTGTAAGAGTGAGTTGTAGGGAATGAAGTGGGAAGTAGAAGAGAGAATCAGTGGCATGACAGAATTATGATAGAGAAAATGGCGGGAAAGATGATGGCTGGGCTGATGGTTGAATTGGTAGATGAAAGCATCAAGGCATGCGTATTATCGTGGATACAAAAAGTTATGTCCTAACGTAATGTAATAAATAAATATAATGAGCAATGAATCTATACCCAAAATCTGTCTGCATGAGAAATAGTTTATCAATCCTTGAATTCGAACTATCCTATTATAACCACTAAGAGATAACCCTGTATCTGTGAATTTGTTAGCTAGTTGTAAGTGGCAATCTTTGACAGTCAAACTAACCTCCTCTGTGTACTTTAGGAAAGCTTTATTGAACCAATCTGTTTACCTATGTCGGCAATCCGTTTATCCAGCCCTCTGTCTTCTATCTCGAATACCTCTCTCAAGCTCACGTCATCTATTACACCCTCGCTAAAATGTTTGTGCACCAAATCATCAACCCCTCCCTGTTGGACCTCATACGGAGAATCCAATTCCTCACTAACAGCACAGCTTTCTTCCATCCGCTCTTGTATCGTAGAAATCCAACCCTCGACTTCCTTGATAAATGGATGGTCTCCAATGACATTCTTTATCTTTTCTCGCAAGTTTTTATACAGGAACAATGCATCCTGGAACTGCGATAACTCTTCATAACAAAGACCTGGCCTGTCACAAGTTGTTTTCCAATCCGTCCAACTACCCCAACCTTCGTTTCTAACCCTAATCAAGAGACATCTCTTATACATGACCATCGCTTCCTTGAAACTTCCACATTCCTCTAGAATATAGCCTAGATTATAATGAGTCCTGGCTTGCAAATAGCAATCATCTGTTTCGAGCAATATAATTTGGAAGACTTTGATAGATTCCGATATCATGCCTCTGGATAAAAGAATAAAGCCTAGGTGCTTTTGGTATTCATAGTACCAATATTGCCTCTTACCCAGTGATAATTCCACGTATTCCATAATGTAAATACATAGACTGTAAGCTTCTTCAATCTTTTGGCCTCCCAATAGAACGTAGATCAAATGGTTCATACTGTCGAAGTAAGTATTATCTAGGCTTCGGCCATGTTTACTGATTTGATGAATGCTGTATCTATATATCTTCTCGGCTTCTGGACACGAATTTTTATTTTGGCATCTGATCAACTCAGCGAGAAGCTTGAGTGCATCGCTTGTCATTTGATGACTGCGGTCCAGATTATGGTCATTTAAGAATTTTTGTATCACTAACCTAATGATTGATTCGGCTTCTCCAAACTGACTATTTTTGTACAAAATAAAAGCTTCGAGGTAGGAGAGTCGAATGTAGAAGGGATGTTCAGAGCTCAGTTGTGATTGTTGGATCGCTTCACGCAAACTTCGAGAAAGGTATGTCGCATCTAAAAATTTCCTTCTCAACAAAAGCTCCGTTACAATTTCAAGATAGATCTCCATTATTTTGTAATTATTGAGACAGCTCTCCTTCAGCCTTGCAGCTAGGAGTTGACGATATAAGTATAAGCAGCTTTCCTTTCTTTGCTTACGTAGATTTATCAAATGCTCGAGGCTCAAGATGATTGCTGGGTTATGATCTGGCAAAGTCTTCCTAAGTTTCCGAAGCCTAAGTCTCCACTCTTTAAAATCTTTGTCCCACACATCAATCAATGGGTTGGATGGAGGTGCAAGCACCAGTCCGCGCCGAGAACCACGCGTATTTTGAGGGGTTGGAAATAGATCAAGCTCAAACAACGGACTCCACGGAATTCTTTTTCCTGGGATATGTGCGGGTTTTACCACAGTGTTAGGTATGTAAACATATTTTATTTGGCTAGAGAGGGCGGATATTGGTCTAGTTATTCTTCCGTAGCATTCTATATCGCTGCGAAGCTCATTGCCGGAGACAGTCTGTTTAGTTTCCATGACTTCGTCATCCAGATCTAGCGGTGGCATAGAGGCTTCAATCTCCAACCGTTGAAACAATCGAGCCAATCCGAGAGATCCATGAACATCACTTTCTCGACTGAACGGTAGTTGTTCCAGATCCATAGCGCTACTCTCCTCGGTAACACCTAGGGTTTGAGGTACCTCATCCATTGAAGTAGTTCCATATGGGTAATCTAATATAGATAGTTGCTCTTCGAGTGAGGAATACGGCCCAGCAGATTCCAGTGGGATATTGGTGTCTTGATACGAGAGATCTGAATGCCCCGAATCAAACATTAGAATGCTTTCGATAAATGGGTAATTATCTTGAAGAATATCAAACCTTGAGACAATGGGCTTTCATGTGCATATCTTCTCTTCAGCCTTTGGATCCTTTTGGGATCCGACACACGTCTGTCTCCAATAATAACCTCCGCGGTGCCGCTTTTTCTGTCATTTTGAAGAAGGAGCTTCCTCTCCGCCTTCCTGAAATTCTTCTTCAAACCCCATTCCTCAGTCTTCCGTGTGAATTGACGTTTTCTATAACTAGAATATCATTATCTTGATTTCAAAGTACATTCTATTAACAGAGGCGGAGAAGCTTCTATATGTGACATCTCATCTTTCTCGCCCAAGAACTAAAATAGAAACCTAGCACTTACGTAGGGCAAAAGTCGAATCTTCTTTCGAGTTCACGAGCAACAGTAGGGTATGTCTGGTTCTCGTCTATATATAATTGTTGTATGATTGGTTTGAATTTCAACCATTCTTCTCTGGAGAGGACTTTGTGGCATCCGGTAGATAGTGAGGACTGTGCTTCGACATCCGTAAGCATATGACTCTCGATAAATGTTTGGCGTGACATGATGTTGATGGGAGGATTTGGTAAAGACGAATGCGCTGAAATGATGAAAAAAGAAAAAGTGTTTCGTAGATAATTATTTTATCTCCAGTACGGGAAACCTGCTGTGGAAGGAACACTTTCTGTGATGCCAATTGAAGAGCAAGTTTTGCTAGGCTAGGAATTACAGAAAATGGAAACACCCTGATACTTATCAGCCAATTTTGGAGAGCCTCGCCTTGCGATGCATTTCAATGGCTGACCAAAAGTCCCCTTCCGGATCAGGTTTCCCAGGCCTTACCGTACTGCGTACGTATCAACAAAGTAAGCCAGCTCATGCACGAGTGGCTTTACCCAACATTGTGATGGTAGTAAGCTAGGTTGAATTAAATGTGAATGATTGGGTGAGAACAAAAGTCCCTCACTTATCATTAGCCGACCTTGAAAATCTACCTTGTTCATTCCGCAAGGCAAAGGGTATGATGTGACAGCAATATGATCGCCAACTTTCTTGCCACAAAAAAAAACTACCAGCAACCTAGAACAACACTGAGATTTTTCCAAAAATAGTAATTCATAGTTGTATAGTTTTTGGCCAGTTGGGAGTCTAGATTGATGCATTATACTTCTGCAGCATGACAAAATCCGACTGTAATGTAACCAATAATCAATCCAGTAAAAAGATTCAATCCCACGTCCTGTCTACAAGTACAGACTATTGGACATTCTACTATCGATATAAGATTAGAAAAAACATTGCTCTACGTTGAGGATATGATGTCGTACCGAAATTGCTTTCAAATCATTATGATAGCTCAATTATGTGCGTTGAAGATGTATAGAGATCGCCAGAAATCGGAAAGAGACCTCGACTACTAGATTGAGCGGCTAGGCGGTTCTTGGCGGCTCGCGAGAGTGATGCAAATTACCAAGCAAGCCGATTTGGCTGTTTTCATGCAATAACGGACATGTAAATGAGGTTACACTACAGAATTCCCCCACATGAACATGTAGGATTATGAGGCCGAGAGACTTTTGGTATTGGAACTGACCAAAAGTCCCTCACAGCAACAGCATTATCATCTGGAACCAACGAAGTTGCAGCCGTAGGATTATCTCAGCAAAGTTCTCATATTTCCCCTGCACGAAAATGCCAGAATTATTACACAACAACCCAGAAAATGTGTGAAAAGACAATCATGACTGGCCCATCAAATGCATGTTTGGCAAGGTCAAAAGTCCCCGGCAGCATGGGAATTTGGTAAGTGTCTTGCACAACTTCCCTCCGCCCAATTTTTGGTCAATCCGTATCTAGTTGGGCGAAAATGAAGACCTATGCCATTTGGATCCGGGGTGACAAAAGTCCCCAGCTGTTGACAAGGATTGTGAGAGTTACCTTTTGACATGGTAAACAGCAGGAGGACGGAGGCTCATGTAAGAAGATGAACTCTCATATAAAGAGCACTTGCTTTCCACCTCATCTGTCTGCATGCTTCAGAGTCTTTCCATCTCAAAACAACTTATTCCACCTAAATTCCGAGGAAACCACACCTTCCACTTCCTCTTCAGAATTCTTATTGAAAACTACAGCCTTTAGTTTGTCCACCCTCGCGTTATTTGCTTTAAAAAAATTGAGATATCGTTCTTCTAAGATCAAAGAGACCAGAAAACACGGTCTCCCGGTCAGAAAACCACAATACATACTCCCAGGCCATATTAAAGTCACCAGGTCTATTATAACTCCGTCATAATGCCCAATTCACCATACCATCACCAATCGACTACTCAGGTTTGTTCTTCTTCTTCAAAGTTGATTCATTTACTGATGCTTCTTTCAGGCAACTCAGTTTCAATTTTCGGACAACGGAAATGCAGTTGAGTATACAGCGAATGGTCAGTGGAACAACTACTATACCCAAAGTCGATTCACAGAAGTCAACCGCGCTGTGCCTATAATGAGCAGCAATGCTCAAACCCAAGCTCAGAAGTCATACACTTCTTCATCGACTACCAATACGGAATCAATGACGCCAATGGATCGCTGGACTGCCGAAACTTTTCAACAGGCTTCTTGGAATGCAATCGGAAGTGTTGCTACCTCATCAAAGAATAGCGGGTCCGGATATTCAAGCAATCATGTTAATCACCAACAGCAATCTGGTGATGATTGGAGTATCTGTGGAAATAAATCGACCAGATGAACAATAATTGAGAATGAGCGTGTGAGTGATCGATTCCTCTGACTGCTCTGTTTGTCTTGCCCAATTTCGAACACTTGCACTAGTATGAATGCAGTGGGGTGAATGTTTTGGGATTGCAAGATGTCACTCATTTTCAATTTCATTTCTATCGCCATCTCACTTCCGATAATCGTGTTCTTGATCGATCGCGCGCAGTTCTGAAGTTTCTAGAGTGAACAGTTCTGAGGATGTTTATAGTCTAACTTGTGAGCCGACTCCTTCTCCCTTCTCCCAATGGTAATTGGTTCTTGGGGGGATTATGTAAACTAAATTGGCGTGCTTTTAACCCCGAGATGAATTTAAAGAGTCTTTTCTGCACAAATGACTATTTGGGATGTGGATGCAGTGATAGCTTACCCCTATGACCGTGAATAAAATTCATTTCGTATAGCCCTGCATGCATGTATAAGGAATCAACTTGCCTGATGCTGTCGTGGGTTCAGGCTGTCTGTTTGCGGTTGATGTGACAACGGTTCTAACCTCCCTCCCCCTCCTAAAAATAACCTAGCAAATAACTGTTAATCAATTAACAGGATCATGGAGCTTCTTCTTATCTTCTTTCCTTTTCACTTAGCTGGTTTACTTATCAGAGCCTATCCACTGTATTTCTACTCAGGTTCTAGTGCTTCATACTTTCAAGCCCTAGTTATGAATGGGGTGTTGGAGCTGACTCATTAAGCGAAGCGAGGTAACGTATATTTGGTGGGTGATCCCCTTTCCGTAATTTCATCTACGATACATCAGTTATATATCTGGAAAGATTGGTGTGTTAATTAACAATCATTTGGTTCAATCTGTGGTCTTCAATCCGCTCGCAGGATCTTTGGTGTTACTTCAGCGTTGAGATTTGAATCCTTTCGAAAACCTTGCTCGAGATGATGCCGATACATCTGCAGTTTTAAGGGAAGAATCTCTATCTAATAGTAGCAGCAATAACCGATTATACTCTACAGAGGTATATTAGCTTGTAGTATATTCCTCAATTTGACCTCATGAATATGAGCAGATCAAAATTAAATTGCCAAGATGGCATTGAAAAATTACTTACTTGGAACTTAAGTTATTTCTTGATTTGTTATCTGAAAAGTGAGCATAGGAGAGATTTGGTGTCTTTTTCACCAGACAGATAATCCTTTTCCAAGAAATTTCATTTGTGTTATGTTCAAAAAGTGAATGAAGTCATGGGCCGAGGATTCACTAGTCTTCTACAGCAATGTTATAAAAGTTTCAGCTTTTCATTGGCTCTCTTGCACACTAACATAATGGTTGTGAAATCTCTAATTATAGTTTTGCCGTATGTCAAACAGATAAAAATTATCTCCTTCAGCCTTGCTCTGATTTTATCTCGCTTTCCTCCCCACAACAAAAATACCACAACGGCCAGACCTTTGTATCTCAAATTTCTCAATACAGCCACACAATGTCGCACTCAAATTCTACTCTTGATCCTCTTCTTTTTCAAGAAAAGGAGCAGAACAAGAAGACTAACACCTCCTCACAAGAAATTCCCTTTATTAAGCAAGAGCAAGAAGAGGAATATATGCACCACCCGCATTCAATGCACCTTAGTATATATAATTCCCCTCCACCGAGTTGAAATCTCACAGGCTAATCGCGCAATATAGATAACACGCCAGATTCAAAACATGAAGACGGTCATGAGTCTGGTCCTTATTCATCTTTTTCTGCCGAGAAACACGGTATCAGAAACAATTCAAACCATCTGCCTGGTATGTTCTTCTATTGGTCTTGTTGCGAGCAATTTTTGATTAACAATATTTAATCTTTGACTAGATCCGCAAGAATATCAGTATTCGAGAGGACAGGATTTATCACTTGCGCAATCTGGTTCCTTCAGATCACCCGAAGAATACGATCAGTATGTTGGAGATCTGACTTCGCTGCAAAGATATCAGACTGGCCCTTCAGATATTTTCCAGTCTTCATCGCCACAAGAAAGCTTACAGACTGGAGGCTCCGAGTCCTTTAGAATTTACTTACCATCAACAGGCTTGGAACCTGCAAGCTCTGACATCAATCGATCTTCTGATGAGTTTTATTACCACACTGGAGATTTACCTCAAGCCCGAACTTACCAATATCAGTTGACTCACGACCAATCACCTGCCGGTCAAGTTCTTCCTATCCGACAGTCTGATAATCAAAATGTTGTTGATAACGAATACTACAGCAGCCAGGCCTACAACGACTCGCCAGCTTCTCAAGTTCCCGAGCCTGCTCTTGATCTTGACGAATACCCAGTATTACAGCCAGGACTCATCACCATGAATCCCCCCACACCACCTACAGCTCAAGAAATCTGTTACTTGCAATCATGGATTCCGAGAAATCAACCAGAGATCGAAAAGTTCTATGCTGCTAGACCTGGACTGAGTCGACCTATCTTTGGAGGCTCTTCAAAGCAGGATCAATTAGATATTGTCATCAGACAAATGTTAGTTGAGCATGGAGCTATCAGTGATGAAAGAAAAAGTATCCATGATCGATATGATCAACTTGGCGCAATTCTGATCGGCCGATTTCGAGCTAAGAATCCGGATCATGCCTCCGAGCTCCAGCGCTATGGGAAATTTGCCTTCTCATCACCTGCTATCACTCAAGCTCTTCCATATCCTTATAGGCTTCCTCCTTCAGGTATTTTCAACCACTATAACCAATCTTCCGGAAACAATTACGAGAAAATGGGTAGTCCAGACGTAGAGGCAGTAAAGAAATGGGGCGGGATCAGAAAGCAAACCAACAACAAGGGTGTCTACCACGAAGTCCTGCACCGTAGACGTACAATGCTTGGTGCCAAATTCCACCCTGAGTCCAAAAGATTAATGGCCTTACCTTATTCGACTGGTGAAACTTTGAGCGATCGAGATATTCTCCAATTAGCAAGACTGAGTCCATACCAAAGACACTTACGCGCTTCAAAATTCTTCAACGAGCGGGGAGAGTTTTACACTCGCCATGTACGTTTCACGGAGATGCCGGATGATTATCTCAGACGCGAGGGATTGTTGCGTTCGTGGATTCCGAGAAAGGCGGGAGATCGTCCCCGGAATAGCATAGAGCGTGCTGCGCGGGCGGCACAGTTGGGCTTGACGGGTGATGATAAGCTGATTGCTGATGCAGCAGCCGAGAGACTTCGTCGAGCTGCGTCTGAGAAAAACATGAGAAAATCAAAGGCAGCATAACCAGGAATAATAACTGGCACTCTTACACTATCTATGCAAGGTCCCAACTACCGAAGGCTAATCGGGATAATGACGGTGGTGTTGGAACGGCATGGCGCAGTGTTTTGTGTATTATTTTCTTTTGTCATTACAGAATTTTGAGCGTTGGTTGTTAGATTCCCACTTTGTGTTTTTTCTTCACCTTTCTGTACTTGGGTACGAGTAGATAGCCTGTTGACTTACATTATAAAACTTATCATATTTTTCCTTAATCAACTTGATTTTTGTCTATGCTTGTATTCACATGAGGTTAAACTCCCGTTCTTCTATACCTGAATAATTCGCATCATCTTTCCTAACATCAAGTACTCCGATCCGTTCCCATGCATCAATGACTGAGTTGAATCTAACCACAAGCGTGCACAAGAACTCTGCTTCTTCGTCTAACTCGTAATTTTTCTCTGTCATTGAACCTAGAATCAAGCAGCAAACTTCCCAGATCTGCTCCTGAGGAAGACCTCCCGAATAGAAGGGAATATCCAAATTCATATCATACATAGATATGAAAACCATGCCCTCAATATCTGCGTCAAATACAAGCATTATGTTCTCCTCGGTCTCTGGTAGAAAAACAGTTGCGAAGAAATATTCACTATTGACGGAAACTGTCTTCGTTTCTAGGAAGTTATCGAACGATGAGGTACCTGGAGGCATTGTGAATAGTGAAGCTGGCTCTGAAGGATAGAATCGTGGGCTTTTGGAAAATGATGCATCGTGGGCTGCTGGAAAGACTATTCCAAACCCCTCTGTCATCACCATACTAGCCCATGACCACGTTGGGGCAACTTCTCTATTCTGCCTCTTCGTTGGCAAACTAATAGGACTTGCATTGTTATGTATGTTTTCATGCCTCGTAACATCCCACAGTAAGCCCCTCGCAAGATCTTCAACCCAAAGTCCTCGAAGATATGTAGACATCAATCTAGAGTGGAAGACCTTGGCAATACCTAATAATGCGCTCAATCGATCGTTTTCGTGGCTCAACCTCAGCCTAGAGAATTCCTCTACGGCACGAAGCCAACTATCATAGGAAATATCTTGCACGTCGCGAAGAGGGTTAGATGCGATAGAATCAAGTCCAGTACATTCGCATCTTAGTTCTTTGCGGCATTCCATGACTAGCTCTGACGAGCAAAAATGCAAGGTTCTTGGTGCTAAATATCGTTCTTGGAAAATCCAGGCTCTTGATAACAATGGCGCCTCCTGCTTCTCTTTGCTCCATGAACCAGTGGTGTTGTTTCTCAACATCGTCGGAGTGGAATAAAATTGATGGAGTCCATCGAGCGAATGACGAACAAATATACTCTTATCTTCTGTCTCTGGCTTCAGGAGGCATCTTGCGAGTAAGGGGATAGATCGATGAAGTGGATTCCTAGGTGCCAGAAATCCCATAGAACTATCAGCAGCACCAGTAGCCGCGATGTTCACATAAGAATTGGAGTATATTGAAGCCATAAGAATCGATTCATGCTTCCAATCATCCAGAGAGTCCTGGACAATGCAAAGAGAGTCGATCCATATGAATCTCAATCCTACAGCTCGTACTACGGATATTGCATCTTGAAAGGTAGCTGGGAGATCCGTTGCTCTAATTCCACCATAGAAAGATGTTATAGTAGATGATGTGGTTTGAATGATACGATTAGAGCCCCAGCAATGTGATAAAGTTGCGTAGGAAGGTCGATTGACGCTGCTTGTGAGATTCCCAACCTCTACCAAACGAACAACATCCTTACTACCAGATATATCCAGAAGTCTAGAGGGCAGCTGGCTTGTTGTAGCTATATCGCAATATGAGTGATTCTTAAGGCAGTTGCTGATCCAAGAATTAATGAGTGTGATATGCGTCTTGGTTGAAATCAAGGTAGGAACGTGTCTGGCGATCCCGAGTATGCCAAAATTGCCAGAGTCGCTAATTGTGGGCCTCAGATAAATTCCTCCAACCTCATCCTTATCCGCCACAAACAATTGAAGCCTTGACAACACTTCTTCTCCAACACCATCTTTATCGCGAATCAATTCAATCTCAAGAGGAGCAGACTTTTGCACGATAATCCGGCCGCGCTTGACAATTAAGTTGCAATGACCCTTGCGATGAAGCGACGCAGCGTCGCGCCGCATAGCTTTCACACCTCTTTTTATCAAAAAGCAAAATGAACAAGCGCGGCTTGATGATTTCAGTTCCCGGAAGTTGAATGGAAGAGTATACTCGATTTTATCATTACCTACCACATCGACTCGCCATCGAGCGGTTTGGTACATGGGATTGGTATCAAGGCAAACACGACAGGAAAGACTGGGGGCCATGACGCGGAACGAACGAGGCTTTGCATAGGGGCCCGTCTACTTATATTGAGAGCCGCCGCTAAACGAGTCTAATACCGAAATGAATATTTTTCCTTTCAAAAGAGGGAAATTCATATGGAATTTTGCGATGAATCGTTCTTATATAAACAAAAGCGCTATCCAAGGCTCACAAGAACAGAAGGTGGTCAGACTCGGGCACCAAGACATGTGAAGAATGTGGGGTTCATGGATCTTGAAAGCCTAAATGCTAGCCTCGTCACTTCAACCTCATGGAATGAGTATATATAACCATTGTCAAACACTTAAAAGGGTGAAAGGTTAGATTGCTACCTACTCTTACTCCGAAAACGAATACCGGTTGAGTCAAACCAGAGTTAAGCATGATATGGGGATTGTGGCCAAATATACATCAATCTATCTCATAATTCTCGCCTCTCAATCGAATAGAACGTCGAATGGACAACTCCAAGATCACATCCTGCTTTTGAACCAGGACTCTGGACGAAAGGACAAGTCCGAATACAGCTGGTCAATGTTCAATTTGACTATAATGTCGACACCCGTGGTCCAGCTTCAACACACAATCTGCGCTCGACCCAGCAAGCTCAGGGGATTTGTCTGCTCCAATTTGATGTTGAGTTCATCAAGCAGATTTATACTCAATTTTCCTTGTCATTTGTTGGTTCTATCTCCGCCTCGAAGCATGCCTGATTCTGTTAGCGAGATCTAGGTCCTCTGATCTTTTCATGCTTACCTTTGCGCTTTTTTTACTTCACACTCCGGACAACTTCGGATACGCCTATCTTCATGTATAAACTGTTGACTGCAGCTTCCGGCCAGACCAATCCTGCATGCAATCTCTTGTTTCACATGACTGCACGCCCAAAGAGTTCTATGTATCACACACATTACTCTGCCGCTCTGGCTTTCAGATTCCTTTGGCATACGCCTTCCCAAACTAGATCCTGAGAGTAGTGGTCTCAGCACGATGGATTTTGACCCTAAAGAGGTATACCGAGTTCTTAACCTCTCGATTATCGGTGTTCAGCACTCAATTTGATGAGGTCGATAGACAGATCAAACTGGAAACACGTCTAGGTGATGCCTTCAAATCTCAGGCGTTCTTGTCGAGGACTTTTCGATTTTTTACGATTACTTGAGAATTCGTCGATAGTAATATCTTTGTTTAACAATCAAATACAACATTTTTGAGGAGGTATTGATGGGGGGAAGGATATAAAAACAGCAATTACGACGTTTGATGGTGATGGTGATGGTGATGGTGATGGTGATGGTGATGGTGATGGTGATGGTGATGGTGATGGTGATGGTGATGGTGATGGTGATGGTGATGGTGATGGTGATGGCAATGGCGATGGCGATGGCAATGGCGATGGCGACTGCAATTGAGAAGGGGACCAACCACCCGTGATTCCCATCTTCATATCTTTGGGATTTGCTGAGACTCATGATTGAGAAAGTGTTATGGGAACCCCCCAAAGTTTGAATACTCCATCTTAAGTTTATCAAATGTGCCCTTCATGTATACTTGCATCATCACCGTCCCCTTCACTCGCTTAGCTTCTGGCACCGTCTCCATCTCCATCTCCATCTCCATCTCCATCAACAATCTCCTTATGCGAGACGAGGATTGCCAGCACACACCACTGATAACATTCACGTTGACTTTGTGTTTTGCTTCTTTACTTTATTTCTTTTTTCTTCTGCATACCACGGTATATTGTTGTACGAGCATCTGCAACAATTCAACATAGCCATAGCGTCGTCATCTACGAATAGGAGTACGGAATTTTAGGACTACAAAATTCTACTCTATGTAGTATTATCTTTATATACAAACAACATCTTTGCCTTTAAAGCATGCTTTTTAATACTGTTGAAGAATCCGTAGCCGCATATGAGAAAGCACTGCCACAGCAGGGTTGCTGGAACCCTGGTTCGAACATTGCGCAATCACCGATATCCAGTGATCAGGCATCGCATTCCTTTGGTAATGATTTGAATAATCCAAATTGCTTATCACACAACATTGTTTCCGACAACAACCTCGATGATTTAGTGCTCTTTCCCAATGGCGAAGTCCCAAATTACGGTATTGAGTTCTATTATGACCCGCTTGCCTATCAAAATGGGGTGGACGAACTTACATCAAAACCCACAGCGGGGTCCTCCGATAACCAAAACCCCTCGCAATGTCAGATCACAACTCGAAGATTGGGTAGTCCGCAGCCGACTCAAGAATCATCAATCGCTGAAGTACGAGACCACCCTTTCGGTTTCCCTAACCAAGCGGAATACAATCAATCTGAAATGCCAGAACAGGCCGAAACACCAATAAATTCACAACATATGCAAGCATTTTCGAGAGCTGGAACCATCTCTGGATCGGATCTTGCAAATCATGACCTTGAAACAAACGTGAGTATATATTTTGATTCATCACATTGCGCGCCACGTACTATTTAATGTTAGGGTAAATAGTGCCAATTTCTATCCTTCGAATATGAGACCCTTGTAATTTGCAAGAGTCTTTCTAAATCCGTCTTTTGATTTGATCCCGCGCTCTTTTATATCTACAGAGTGGAAGATCCCCAAACTAACAGTGTTTCTTGTGGCAGGAGAGCAACTTGAAGGAGTCCACAGAAACTCACGGGCGGATATTCCCACTTCGACGATCGACTAGGAACAAGGGAAGTTGTTCAGCGAGAGGGGCTGGGAACATTGTTTCCACTAATCAGACAACAAAAGTTCTAGAGTCAATGGTTCAATGCTCCAGTCAAAGGCTAGCTGATTGTCCCGCGAGTCGAAATTCCTCAATTTCTGCAGGTGCCGAATTTACCAGTGACAATTTTCGAAGTAAGCTATTCGACAAAGTATACGGGAGAACATCAGAGTTTGGAGATAAGCCCCTGAGTCAATCATTCGTCGCCTCGGAAATCAGAAAAGCAATACAGGATATCTATCGCGATGCTGGCTTCAGATGGGAGACTACGAAAATGGAAAGCTTGGCTGGAGAATCTATACTCGAGATCATTCGAAACGAAGATATACCTTGGAAGGATATGAAGCCTATGAAAATTGCGGAATCAGTCTACGAGATCTACTCCAAAGTAGAATGTGATCAGCCTATACCGCAGCGTATTTCTTCTAGAATACAGAACACAAGGACTTCATTCTCTGATTTGGCGCCACAAACAAACAGAAACCCCTCAATCTTTTCACGTTCGTCTAAGCGTCGTAGCGATTATGAAGGTTCCACGAGTGTCACTTCCTCTTTCAGTAAGCGGCTCAAAATCCCCTCGGATGAGTACAATTGTTACTATGACCATTGTAACGCAAGCGTGGAGGTTAAAGGAATTGGACCCCACAACAAGATTCATAATCCTTATGAGTTTACGGCTTGCATTGTGCCTGGTTGCCCGAGGATATTCCCCAGGAAGGAGACTATGAAAAGTCACCTAAATACCAAATCTCATAAAGGTTACCTCAAAAGTCTCTCAGAAATTGAGAGGAGCAGCATATCAAAACGGATCAAGGAAAATACTTTTATAATCACAGACCGAACCCACGACCACTGCACTTTCTGTGACAAAAAGCTTCCTCGAGGTTCTTGGAAGAAATGTTGGAAGAGCCACGTCCACATCTTGAAACATTTGAGAGCATCTACCCCCTTGGTCTTCCAGCACTTATGCTCGGACAAAGACAGTTGTGGGAAAAAAGAGTATTGGAAGACGAGCTCCTGCATCCTACCAGAGAATCGTAAGAAAGTTCCGGATAGCGATTATGGTGACTCTGATTGTGAAGTACAATCAGAGATTGATGAGGACAATCTTGATTGTTCAGACAACGGAGATAGCACGGAGCCACAAGAAAGACCTGACATAGATAGCTATGCCCAAGGACCTATCACTCGAGACTATCGCGACAGGAACAAAAGCTTCAGTGGTAGTTATCCGGGAAATCGGAGCCCATCTGAATATAGAAGTCCCTACCACAACATGCAGCCTCCAAGGGTTCGGCTCATGTCTGATAGGTTGGACTCCTCTTCTGACACAGAGTCAGATGTTGCAATCTCTAGATTTCTTGGTGAGAATCCAGATGTCGAGTATTACAACAACTACACTCTTCGGGATCCATCACACGTACCTTTGCGGCATGGTACGTTGAAGTCTTCCATAGATTCATGTGCAACAACCGTGGAACAAGGAGACGGCGATGCGACGGCCCAACCATCGACGACACGACTCTGATTATAAAATCTTCCGCGGAAATGCCACTCGAAGTGCCTCTCTTTTCCTTTGCTTGCCTCTTCCCATGGCGTTATCGATTATACTTAAATTCTTACGAAGCTTTCTTTGGTGCGTTCATGGAGATCGAAACTCATTGTATGTCTCAGATGGGTAACGACAGATGAAATTTGAGGGTCCTCAATTGCCTAGATAAGGCGTCAGTTCGACTCGCAAAATCGATCAATACAGCTTAGAATTAACAGTTTGAGATATATAAGAAATAATTTTTATAACATGATTTATCATCATATGGGTCACATAATTTCTGGGCTATTTTATTTTATATACAGAATTCGTTCAAATGTATTCGTATACTTTATTCATTTATAGATAGATTTTTTTGGGGGGGGATGAAAGATATAATTTCTAATTGCATAAATGTTATACATCTTCTGAGAATTTGAATTAATATAATAGTTATTGAAAAAATGGAAATTTTTTGGTGGTAATGGTTTGATTGAGTCAGTTCGTTGACGATGGAAGATCTTGTCTTTTTTCTCTTACTAGGAAGGAGGAAAGCTAGCTATATACCCTTTTGGATTAGGTTGATCTAGACGCCCTTGAAATGCCCCTGGATCGATGAAGCCGTCATAAGCCAACGACCTAGCTTGTTGAGGTCGACCTAGCTTCAAAGAAAATCACTCTTCGAATCCGGCCCTATGCAGAGCTGGATTTTTTATAGGTCAATTGGTCAGACTTTTCTTTCGGTAAGTCGAACAAGAGGCTATCAGCAAGGGCAGCATATTCCCTTACCGTGAACAACAGAGCATGACGACACAGTTTAGAAGAACTTGGCTAGTGCCTATCTAGGTTATTAATGAGCTCACAGTTTTATGAATAATGAACACATCCGCTCTGTGCTAGAGTCTCTTGAATTGTATATCATCTAGTTTGGAGACGGAGAACGCTGTATTAGAATACGAAAGCGACTTGAAGATAGAAAATATCATAATCTACGCAAACCACTAGCAAACAAGAGGTGGAAAGTCAACACCTCATCCCATATCGATTCGCTTTAAGTAGTGGATCTAGGTACTTTTCATCGCATAACTTATCCTCGCAATACTTTCATACGATAAACGATCAAGAGGAAATGCTTTCAACTTGTGATTTATCTTGCAGTACCACTTTCAACAGCTGTAGGCCTCAATCAAGTTTAAATGTGATTTCTCCAAAATCTCATCCTTTCAATGTGACAACAGATTATAGTATTACTCAACATGTCTTCTTTTATCTAACGGGTAAATCGCTCAATATCGAAATGAATCACCTAGCTCTTCGCATAAAGCCATCACTTAACTTATCATAACAGCCGCAGCCTTCCCGCATGTTCACACCACAAAGCCAACTGCAAAAGATCAGTAACCGTCCCTCATCGCTCTATATGTTTTTTTTGAGCTGGGTTTTACTAAAATATAGCGACTGATTTATAAGGATCAGTTTGATGACGATGAAAAGAATTGCGGATTATATAGTAATCATGAATCCTTTCACATACGAGGTTTTGGTGCAACCCGACGGATTCTCCTTGGAGTTCTACTAGGATATGCGTTTGGTTGTGTTTCTGCTGCTCTTGTTGGTTGGAACGTCTCTTGTATGTCGTAGGTGGAACTTCAATTCCACGTCACCAGTTTTCTTGGTAGAGGACATCAAATACAACTTTGGTATAGAATTCGATGTGGAAGACTACTCTGAAGGGAATACATAAAATAGCGGTCATGAACCCTTGTTTACAAATCTATACGAGGTCTCGTGGCAATGCCTCGAGCGCGGAGAGAAAACTTCTTCCACAAAACTTGTCTCAATTCCAGTCCCTGAACATGGCAAAAAGCCGCTAGACTAGGTGAAAAAGAATACCAACGCCTTACCTGTAAGGTTTGCTGGCTTTGCAAATGAGAAAGAGCCATATGAATTGCCAGCTTTCAGGAGACAAGCTGGGACTGACCGATTTGTGGAAGCAATAGTATCTCACACCGCGGATACACCTGCATTCAATGTAAGTGACATTGTCGATGAGGGTTAACTTGTAAACGAGACAACCGAAGTATCCCCGGGTACGAAGTATGAAGATGTCGTATCTCATTGAAAAGGATTTTACGATGGACTTTTCAGATGAAGCGAGTCTAAGACAGCTGGCCGAATGGGAACTCTCTGAGGAAGCGAATCAGAACGATAAGAACAAAAGGCGGTGCAAACCCGTCTTATTAACTTGAGATTTAGGCTTGAAATAACGATATCCAGATGGGCGGGCAAGAATAGTGCCGGTGAGGGAAACAGATAGTAATGATCTTTCGGGGAGAGGTTAATACATTTGCACTGTAAGTTGCTGCAAGCAATTTTCGAGAATAACTTCAAAATAGCACCCATGCTTTGTAAAATGCAAAAATAGCTCAATGTTCGTTTTGCGGGGCTGCAGAAGCCGGTAGCCCGATTGTGGGCTGTGAAGATCTGCCCCTATTTAACGCCCCTATAGCGCCCCGCCTATTTGTTTTCATTCCGTGGTACCAAGCGCGCATATTGTGGATAATCGTGGCTGAGTTAGGAGCCGTAAAAATGTAAAGTTCATCTACCGCTTACGTCGTTGTATTCTGGAATATGAATGTCAGAATTTGAAGCTTAAATTTAACGTTCCCGATAGAGTGTCAATGTACTCCACATTTTGACATGCAGAAAGTATCCACCTTGAGCCACTTTGAAGTCATCGGAAGGCCACTGCCAAGTCGACAAATACGAGGTCGGAGAGACATACGAGACAATGCAGGAGAATTACATTAATAATATATTGACTTAGTGACAATATAGGATATCCGCCCTATAGTGAACCAAGAACAATGTTGTCCATGGGTTGATACATCGGCGTCAGTTATGTCTCCACGGAAATAAATGGGCCTTATAGGGGGTTCAACTTATATATGGAAAGCTCCTGGAACTCAAACATCATTCAAATCATCACTCAAATCATCATCAACAGCTTCCAACTCACTCATCATTTCATTACACGCATATCCAACTATTCTTTTAGTCCAACAACTTCCATACATCAAAATGTTCTCCAAGACTATCATCGCAACCCTCCTCGCCAGCACCATCGCTGCTAGCCCTATCGCCGCTAGCACATCCGACGCTACCTACATACTCCGTACCTTCCCAACTGGAGCCGGGTCGATCTTCCGAGGCTTGGAGATCACTGCAGACAACGGATACCTTTGGGTTGGAAAACAGACTACCCCAGGCAAGCATAAACATATTTCTATGTAAACGATTCAAAACAAGCTAACAGGTATACAGCAATTCATTTCTCTTTCAACAACGGATATGTGAACACCCAAGAAGGACAAGAGCTATATATCTCCGGCAACACAGTCACATATGCTGCTTCAGGCACCGATGCTGAAAATGCTTCAGGCTGGGAGTTCGTCGCCCCTTACAGTGGTCCAAACATCTCTGTTGGATCGTTGACATACCCTGGCTACGACATCTACGCCTGCTCAGGCTCCGAGGCTGATGTCTACACTATCGCCGCTGTCCCAACCGGTACTGGTGCGACTGGTAAATGCGAGCAGATCCAATTGATTGCTCAATAGATGGATGCTGCTTGGGGGTGCTTCCAAATTGGTAGTGACATTCTATGGTCGAACTTGTAAGATTTAATAATGCTTCAAGGGGCTTGATAAAGCACTAGCAGTTATTGGAAGAGGGGAGTTTCGTGGTGGTGTCTTGAGCTGGAATAGGTCTAATTATGAATCGCTGTTGGATTGTATTCTTATTCCATGTATTGAGGTACAACTCAATTAATAAACGATTCATCGTGCCAAACACTACTTCCAACTATGTGATAAGATTTAAGGCGTTGGTCAACAAGCAGAACTCCAGTTCCTGTTTTCTCCAAACTCCCAATACCAAGTTCTTAACCCTCAGCTCTTACCAGCATCTGGCTTCTCCAGCCTTCTAGTAACAACAATAATCACAACGTCGGCATTCATATGTTTTCTTTGCCTGGCAGGCCATTGTTTCACCACCCCATACGATTGAGTGAGCAAGTACGTGGCTGGCATTCTCGGGAACAACTCCTTCCTTGCGTACTTAATAATTATACACTTTGGAACGAATTTCTTAATATCATGGAATTGAATAATCTCATCTCTTTATTAAATATGAAATCGGTGATTCGTTTGTGAAGGGGTAGACGCAAGGTATTATGGTAAGAAGTTGAGGTGTTCGATGGCTTGATTGAGAAATGACGTAATTCATGGTATTATCCCTTAACTGCCAACTCAGGGCCCTGAAGTGGTCCGTGCAATATAGCTTGAATGGCAAAGCCTTAATTATTGAATGAAATAACGTGGTTTATCAGCATGTGGGCTATTTGAAAATACATCAAAATTGGGCCTTTTTCAATATCCTTATTTTAATAACTAATCATTATTTTCGAAATAAAATAGAATATCAAATAATAATAAAAATTCAGCTTTTAAAAAATCTAGTTTTTATATAAATATTTTTATTATATTGTAAAAAAAGAGGAAATTGTTACGATTTTCGTTATAAAAAAGTTATTCCTTTAATAATTATTTTAATAATTTGAATTTCTAATAAACAATTAGATTTTTATAATAATTATATAATTGATTAATAATTGCTTATTAAGTGATAAATAATGAATTAATAGTTAAGGAGATAATATTATGGGAACGGTTTTTAGGATTATATCGAAGTGTTTAGAAACCTTTTGGGATAGTTTAGACTAGACTTCAAATAGGAATTCGAAATGATTGAAACCAGTTTCAATTCTCATAACTATAATATAAAACTAATGAATGTTTTAAGTACGAAGCTCTATATTGTAACAAAATCCGACAAGTCGAATCGACTTACTTATCACCTGATGCTAATCATGTGACGCGGAATATGTTACTCATCGTAACACGAGATAATCAACCTGAGCTGCGGAACGGAGTTCAGAAGTAGATCTTAAATACTAGGTAGTATCCACAGCCGGAGACCGGGATTCATCAACTATTTATATCCGTCTTCTCTCCATTGGAGAGAGAATCAGTTCTCATTACCATTGAAGATATAACATGAGCCACTCGGTGTTAAACCACATTAGTCATATGGAAATGTAATAAGTATGCGAGAAGAGCCTCATTAATTATCTTGGGTATCTTGAGTGTTATTGGGTAGTCACGTGGAAATGTAAGTACACGAGAAGAGCCTCATTAATTATCTTGGGTATTTTGAATGTTATTGAATAGTCACGTAGAAATGTAAGTACACGAGAAGAGCCTCATTAATTATCTTATGAATTTTGAGTTCTATTAGATATCTAACATCTAGTTATATATTAAGTATGAATAGTATTAGTATATTTATATGGAAATTTGAATATACGAAAAGAGCCTCATTATTTATCTTAGGCATCTTGAGTACCGTTGGGTATCTGATACCTAGTTATGTGTTAAGGACGAATAGTATTAGTATAGTCACGTGATCTGGATATTGAGATTGATAGAGAGCTTTTCAATAAGAAGACCTCACTTACTTCACAAGAAATTCGTCAAAGTCTTTGATTTATTGTTTCAATCATCAATAAATAGAGTCTTATTGATCTTCCCATCTTCAAACTTTCACAGATTCGAGATGTCGTTGCAATCTTTCGAAAGAGATATCGAGGTGGACGATTGGACGACTTCGGTACCACCCACCTCGGAACTTAAACGAAACACGGTGGAAAATGCTGTGGGTAAGTCAAGCCCTTTCTTCATTTTGGTGAGTTTCGGTGAGTAATTTCCTAACCTTAATTCTTAGGCATTCAAATTGAAATTCCACCTCATCATAACCATAATAACCATATGAACGTTTGCCCTCGCGCCGAACAATCAACTGCCTTTCAGGTTTTCAATACGTCGGGAAACAATGATCTTCCAAGTGGTACATCTTCGCCTCCTTATCCCCCTTACAACAATGTACACGCAACGTCGCTCTTACGGCCTGAGCAATTCCTGCCAACACCTGATCATATAAGCTCGTTCATGTCTACGGAATTTCCATTGATTCAGCACAACACCTTGTCAACTACCTGTCCAGAGAAATTTCAATCGAACATTTTCCAACATAACACAAGAGATTTTCAGTGTGCAAATTTTGTGAGTTTATGTTTAGGTTATGTTTCGTCTGAATGATTCGAGAGGTGAATACAATCTCGGGGAATATCAATAGGTTGAAATATGGAACTACAAAAGGGTACCGAACTAGACTGGCCGTTAGTCATTCATCAAGGTTCTAGGCCTGATTCACAGAGGTGCCATTCATTCGACTTTCTGCATCAACTTTCCGCATGAAATTCTGAATGTCTCATATACTCCCATAATCTCAGAGATTCCCTCCGCTAATAACAACAAACTCTCACAGAATCCTTTGCCCAACCACCCCTCATTCTCGGTTAGCCAAGAAAATGCTCATCACCCGAACTCTTCGACTATTTCCCCAAACAATCATTCTGCCAAGTTATGTATACGCTCAAATCACAAAATTGCAGATGAACTATTTAGTTTGATACGAACAAAATTGACAGAAGGGGAGAATGTCTCTATGGAATATAAACCCTCGCTTGTGAAAGATTCTGTTCAATTTTTCTATCGCAGAAACGCGCTTGGCCCATTGGAAACTTTAGAATTCGGTCTTTCTATTCGCAAGTCAATTCGGGATATTCTTCTGAATATTCATATCGAAGACAGGGAGGAGAAGAGCTCCTGTATACTAGAGGTAGTTGATGAAGCTTATTATGAAGAAGGATGGCGTCTTTATAGCCCCGTGGAGATTGGTCTTTCAAATAATGGTCACAATTTAGGCCATGATGCACATGTCCTCTCCGAGGCTCAGACAATGACGTACGGTCAGTTTTACTCTGACCCCTCTCCTTCTCTCGGCCAGCCTTTTATCCTCCCGTCACCTTCAAACTCTCGAGCAAGAAAACGTCCAACGAAAAAACACTCCTCCGCCGAAACCCTAGGTCCACAATCCAATGGACAACGTCCCACTTCCTCCAAGCGTTACAGATGCTACTGCAACAAACAATTCACCTGTCTAAAATCTCTCCGCAAACATTCCAACACACACAATCCCTGTCAATTCATCGCCTGTCCTGAACCATTTTGTACACACTTATCTCTCCGAATAGATAGTATAGAAGATCATCTCAAAACGCACCACATCGACCTCTCCCTTCTACTTTCGCTCGAACGTCATCAAAAACGCGAGGAGCTAAAACAAAGAACCTATCTGATATTGGACTGCACGCACGATCGTTGTGTTGTCGAGGGATGCGGTCGAAGATTCCCGAGAAATGAGCTGGATGGGTGCAAACGGAGTTTGGCTCATGTTCTAAGTCATTATAGAGACAAAAACAACCTGCCGAGTTCTTTTAGACATGTGTGCTCGGATGATGTGTCGTGTAGTGGTAAGGAAGCTTGGAGGAATAGTGTATATGTAACAGGAGAACGGATTCAAAAGCTAGAACGGCATGGTATTGAAGATATAGATGCGGAGCCATGATTGGAAGCAGGAATGTGGGAAGATGGGAAGATGGGAAGAACATTGCTCCTCAACATTTTTCAGTCGGCACTCGGAACTTATAGAATCCAAAGCGAGGAAGAGCATTGCAGGAATTTAGATGATATTTGTACATTCATCACATACCATCCTATGATAAAACACTTAATTCATAATCTGCCCGGTATATACAGACAGTCCTACCGATCGATAGACAATCACTCAAGGAAACCAGATATCACATTCATATATCTCTCGTCTATTTTCCTCCTCGGCTCAAGATCTCAGAATGCTTTCGAAACTCACTACTGCAATTTCCTCTTCCCCATTCGCAAGCTCATTCATCTCCACACTCCAAAAATCCGATCCACCATTGAGTACATGAGCTGACGAGATACTTTTCAACTTTCGAAAATCTTAACAATTTCATTTTTCAAAATTTATTCAATATTAGAATCTTTCTTTTGATTCTGTAATCTCTGATGAATCATTATGAGAATTCCTAAGATATGCGAATCGATTTTTCAAAAGATACTTCCAGGTATATTTTTGCAGTGTCCTGTTAGTTCGTACGCCCACTCACTGGTGATCCCATGTACGAGATATCGAGAAATCAAAACAAAGCTCGAGTCCAAACCACCAGGATACAAAATTTCGAACACAAGAAACAACAGCCGATCGATCATTGAAGTAACTTGACACAAAAGTCTCAATCCGTATATAAACGAATTTACTTATATAAATACACACGTATATCATCGCCCATCCAAACAATCTTCCACGATAAGATCTCTCCAGGAACCATCAAGACTTTTGCCAACAGATAGCACATGAAAACAAACGGATCAAGTCAAATGAACAAACAACCAAAACCACATTCTCCACCACACTCGAACTTCCGGTACACTCCCGCTCACCGTAAGAAATATGTCGCGAGTGAAGTTCACCATCTCGTCATGGGTACCAACTAGGTTTCATGTAAGATATTGCGGAATGGAAAATCTGTAGCGTAGACGCTGGTTTAATCGTAATACTACCACCAAGTTTACTGAAGCTGGGTACTAAGTAATATAGATACAAATGTAACTTTTTTGCATTTTTGGGTGTGGTAAACCTCGCATGACCACTTGGATTAAATCATCTCATAAATCTCACAATCACGGAAACGTCTGTTCAAATTTAAAGCGATAGTATGCAAAGAGTGTAATAACGCTTTTGTTCTATTCTAAACGTATTGTTGTGATCTAGTCTAGTCTAATTTAATTTAAACCATCTATCCAGTCTAGTCCATATCGCTCTATGTACACCAGAAGATGCAATCAACCAGATAATCTATCTCTAAAAAGAAGGATATCTCTCCCCGGGATTCCAAGATCTAACTTAAACCTATATATCTTGAGTTTGGTATCGTATCGTGACCCAAGTATTTCCTCAACTCGCAAGCGATAACTCCCCAACTCCACCCACCAATGCACGTGGTCAATAATATCCACAACTCTTCATGTCAAACACCTATTCTCCTATTCCCCGTTCACTCTCCCAAGACTTCAGCCAAAAGAGGTAATCCAGCCTTGGCTCTCTCTTGAACACTTTGACTCAATCTTCTTCCCGCATTCATGTTTCTGCTGGTGCTCATTGCTGTAGCCATAGAACCAACTGGTACGACCTTTGAGACGGTTGGCTTGTCCGACTTAGCAATAGAAGCTTGGCCATTAGTAAGATCCTTAGCATGAACTTCTCCCTCTCTGTTATACAAGTTTCTGTACATGAAGACACCACTTCCCTCCATACCCTCTGATTCTTCGACGAATTTACATGTACGTTGGTTTCTCCAGAAAGCGGTCCAGAAAGGAGTCTTGACATCGGCTTTGTAATGTTGACCCATGACTTTCTTAATATGTTGGCTTGCTTCTCCAGCGTGATAGAATGGGATTGTGGAGACTAAGTGATGGCAAACGTGGGTACCAATGATATCGTGGAAAAGATGGGTATCAATGAAACCGAGGTCACGATCGATAGTAGCGGTTGCACCACGAGCGAAATTCCAGGTGTTGTTGTTGTAATGGGGCATGGATGCATCGGTGTGTTGGAGGAAGGTAATAGCAACTGTGAGAATATGTTAGTATCGGGTGATTGAGAATTGAGAAATGAAACTTACCAATCCAGTTGTTAACCCACAACCATGGAACACCCCAAAGAACAATAACATTGAAGCTTCCGAAGACTTGACCAGCCCAGATCAGAGCAGCAATCATAACAGCAACACCAACGTCACTCAAAGCGATCAAAGGCAACTCGTGCTTCTTGTAAAAGACACTGTCCTCTCCAAAATAGAAGTGAGAAATTTTCATTCCCTTGGCACCATCGTAATCTTGTCCAGTCAAGTTGGCAATCAAATATCCTGGCCATCCAAACAATTGATGAATGAATGCATGGTAGAGCGAGTAAATTGGAGAGTCTTCTGCCAATTCAGCAAACTCGATCATGTTGGCCTTAGCCTTCTCTCCAAAGTTTCTCTGAACCCAACCTTCTCTAGTGTGTGGAACGAAAGCAGTGTCTTTGTCCATATTGCCGGTAGCTTTGTGATGTTGAGAGTGGGAAAGTCTCCAGGAGTGGAATGGCACAAGTAAGAATGAGTGCATGATCAATCCCATAGTCCAATTCAATCTCTTGTTCTTGCTGAAAGCACCGTGTCCACATTCATGTGCCAAAATCCAAATACCAGTAAAAACAAAACCTTGAACAGTGGTGTATGCAATCCAAGCAGCGAATCGAAGGTATGGATTTGGGAGCATTGGGATGAAGGTGAGGGCGAGGTAAATGAGGGTGGAGACGTAGAAGTAATCGCGGACAACGTATGCCATTGATCGAATGATGGAGGGTTTGAAGCAATGAGCTGGGATAGCATCGTAGATTTCCTTCATGGTATAATTGGGGAGCTCAAAGACATTTCCATGCATGTCAAGATGTTGAGGTTGCTTTTCCTCAACGAGGGTGTTGCTCGTTGAAGAGCGAGTTGAAGGTGCCATGTTTGCGACTTTTCTCTTCTCTCGATTTTGAGATGTGTACAGTCGTCTTATAAAAGAATTGATGAAAGGGAACGTTTTGAATATCTCGAGTTATGCTGTCGAGATGAACAGTACAGCGGGATCAGAAAGCCAGCTTTGAGACAGTAATAAGAATATTCCAGATTCCTACAACTTCTTCTCAAATGAGACAAAGAGAGAAAGAGGTATTGGGAGAAGGATCAAAAAGAGGGAAAAGATGAAAGAAGAATTGGAAAAGTGTGTAGAGGGAGGAAGAGGGGAAGTTTATATATATGGTGGTAAGGAAGAAGAAATACAAAATTTCTTAGCTTTACCTAGCTACTCTTAGCTTCGAGTCTTGGTAAAAATGATTGAGGCAATTCTCATATATATATATATATATATATATATATATATATAAGTATATCTAGCACGCACCATATTAGTAGTAAAATAGTAATAAAAATAGTAATAATTCCATTCACTTACCACGTACGATATATTGAATTGAGTACACACATACACACACGCGCACACACATACACACAGATACTCACGCAGATACACACAAACACCCACCGAGCCACCACATATAAATTTGGAGAGAAAATGCCACATGCCAAATACCAATTGAACCCTTAAACACTTTAGCGTGATCCAAATCTTCCATCTTCCTTGATATTTCTCCATATTATTTTTTACTTTTCCCGCTCAAAACCAGCGTCTCCACTTTAAGGATTCGGTAAGAGAAGTGATAGTGGAGAACTTTGCTCCTCAACAGTTTTTGAACAATCCGTCCTAACTTCATCGGGGCTTGGTTTTCGAACAGGTCCAAATCCAAATTTCACATTTCATCAATTTGTCTCGATTTACCGTAATTCTTCTTGCAATGGAATCGTTTGATTGGATCCGATAAGAGATGTTGTCATGTCAGCATTTATCCGCCTGAGACGTGGTGGGATGAAGGGGATGAGATTGGAGCAAGAATAGCCATCAGTATACACTTACTTGGGAGGACGAGGGCAGCAAGCAGGGCGGGCAGGGCGGGCAGGGCAGGTAACATGCTCAGAGTCTCAGACAGATACAGATCTCCCTTACCTAGATACCCTTTCAATGATTGAAACATCTCCAACGTTTATCTTCACCATCAACCATCAACCATCAATCATCAATCATCGTGGCCAGTATCATGCCACCCTGATACATCTCCACTGATTGTCCATCCACAAATTCCTTTTCTTACCCACAGCTCACTAACGGTACAACGGTACAAGTTGCGACCCCCCTAATCAAGAAGGGAAGTGATATTTGTGTTGGCATTGGCGTTGGTATTGGCACGTCTAGCATCTTTTCAGCTCCCCGGTTTATTCTCTTCGTTCACCAGAGAGATGCTGCTTGCTGCTGAGTGTTGCTGACGGTTGTAGGTGGTGATCTTGTCGTAAAGATTAGTAGTACGAGGTGTCATCATCTTCTGCTTCATCTTACGTTCTTTTTTGGGACTCTGTGCAACTTTCTCTCACATGTCAAACAGGCGGTCTTGGTATCACCTTCGCCCCTTCACCGTTGTCGGTTACAACCAGCCCTCAGGAACATCGCCTTCCACATACTTCAACGACAATCATTCATGGTTCATCCATCCATTCATTCAATCAACCAAATAAATTACATACTACCATCCAATCAAATGCTTTCTATCAAAAACTTCCTCTGAATCAAATTCAATCAACACATCTATCACCCCCTACCGACCCTGGTGGATCTAATGCAGGGTCCTTCTCCATCTATCAATCTTCGGCATATATTCTCAATTCAGCTAGCGAGAAAAAGGAACACTTCACCAAGATCTCGACCACCCCTTGACTCGTTGATCCCAATTCATGAGCCTTTGATTGGTTCGTCTATCAAAATAAATCATGAGCTTGGCTACGAAATGCTTTCCGCGGTAGTGATGTGTTTTAAATGGAGTTTAGCAGCCAGATCATCAGGGGCTTCGAATTTCGACTTCTAGAAGAAGTAGAGGATGAACGTGGTGGGATACAAATGCTGTGTCTCCCAAGGTTTTGTGGCTATGTTTTCTTGCGTTTTTCCCCCTATACTGAAACAGTGAACGGTTATGCACATGCAAAGTGCAATGCGTGGTTTATTATTGTTGTACAGCAGATTTGGGGCTCGACCCCAGTACTAGGTACATAACAAGCAGACAGGTATTATGTACTCAGAAAGTATAATGTATGAAGTAGAGCTCTTTCAGCCCCCACGTTTGAATTTTTCAAAATTCATACCTCGTTTCTCTGGTTCACGATGTCCTTCGGGATTCCAACACTAATTGAGAAAATGTTGGGGAAATTTTCATGCGATTCTAAATTTCAAGGATTCTTCCAAGGGTGTTCGTAATTTATGGATATCATGTAAAATAATCTGCAGAGGAATTATCATAACTTCTCAAGGGTTCTTATCTGCTTGGAGCCGAAGATCACAAAAGAAAATCCCCAGTTAAATAAAGGGATGTTTATCACAACATCCATATTTACCACCCGTCAATTCTGTTTCAAATACGCACGTTCTCGGATCCACTCACCATCCACTCGAGGGAGCGAGTGTGCGAATCTACGAGTACGACGAAGAAAAGGAGGAGGCGAATGATTAATTGTTGACCTTTTTTGCTTTTGTCATTGACTCGATTGGTTCGATTGGAAAGAGGAAGCTTCGACTTCAGCAATCAGGAATCAGGTCTCGGGAGAATACCCACTACAATTGCACGGGCTACACAATGAAGCCAATCAACTCAAATATTCTGGAGAGAAATATGCCATGTATACGAGGTACGCGACGGTATTGATAGATGCGGTGAGAGCTGGAGTGCGCTGCCATCGCGGGGTAGGTTGTAGGTTGTAGGTTGACTCGGTTGCGAAAATAAATTTGGAAGAAGACAACAGTAAATGCAAATAACGGGTAATCGTCGGCCTAAATGGAAAAGGGTGAAGACTTCCTTTTTTCTGTCTCCTTTCTAGCTACGGGTATGTGTTACTCTAATAAGTACCTTGAGATTCATGATTATTTGCTTTGTTCTTCACATCGATTTCAGGTTCAGTTGTAATCGATCAATGAACTATATACAGTGAACGATTGGCGAAGGTACTTTAGAACAATGAAATTGGTTGGAACAATCAGGTCATCTAGATGTCCAAATTAGCGTGTAGTCAAGGTCTATCATGTTTGACTTTTTCACTATAAAATCAGCTTGAACGGTCCATATTTTGAGGGTTGTAAGAACGTATGGTACAACAATAATTATCTTTCTTGTATTATAGTCATCTATCCCACGTTCTATCGTACAATTCGCCCGGACGCCACGCCATTCTAGCATTGAAAAGCGACGTCTTCCTTCACAACCTTATTACCCCCAGCACTAGCAAATCCTGTTCCCTCGCTTTTGATTTCTACCAATCCCGGCTTGATCTTTTCCTTATCCGCCTTCTTCCCCTTCTCCTTGACATCATTCCGCTCTGTCAAGTCTGCCTCGCAAACATAACAAGCTACGGCGTTCTGATCTGTTCCCGCTTCTGCGTGCGGATCATGAACCCCGCTTGGAGTCATGAATTTGGTGACGCATGATTTGCAGAGCACATGACCGCAGGGCTTCGCAAGTACGGCTTTGGAAGTGTTGGTCAATTGTTTTTTGCACGACGGACATATTCTTTGCGGCTTTTTTGTGACAGTATCGGTTTCTTCTGTGAAAGCAACAGTAATTAGGGTATGCAGTGAGTAATTGTGTGGTTTATCTTGTTGTGAGGCGGGGCAAACTGGCGATTGTTTGGCTTTTTTGATAATGTTGTGGAGGGTGGTGTTGGTGTTTGAACTTGGTGTAACGGATGGAACCCAGAAACTAGGTAAAGTCGTTTTGGAAGCCTATCGTAGTTTTAGCAAATTGTCATAATTATCAGATTGGGCACCATACTTTTTCGTCATCGATAGCTCTCCTCGCCTTCGATCTCTCATCCTGTGCAATTCTCAAAAGTTCATCCTCATCCAACTCAAACTTTCTCTTCTCTCCCCTCTTTCCACCCTCACTATTTACCTCTTGCTCCACCAAAATCTTCCCTCCTCCTCTCCCTACAATCTTGCCGCCTTTTCCTCCGGTCTTCCCTTCTAGCCCCATCTGTACTTTCTCAAACTCCTCTACAGCTCTCTCTCTCGCCTCATCTTCTTCTCTCATACGATCTTCATTCTTGTCCTGATCGTCCTTTTCCTTGTTCTTCTCCAGCCTCTTGATTTCCTTCTTTTGCGCTAAGATGTTGCTCAGCGCGCACTCGCGACAAAATATATCACCATGACTACACGAGACAGGGGTACGCGCAGGTAAAAGACATAGGCGGCATGAAGCAAATGGTAAAAATGAGTCTCGAGATAGACGAGCACTACTGCTTGTCCAGGCTGATTTCGCCAACTCGCGCTCGTGGGAGGTGAAGACCGCACGTGAAGTATTACGTTTGCTGTGAGACATGGTGGCCTTTTGAATTAGATTATGTCCGAGAATCAGAGCTACTAGATTGATACTCAGAACTTTACTCGAAGGTTTGCGTTATAAAATTACGTGGTCGAGAATATTGGTGAAGAGATCAAAAGTTCGAAGATGATCACCTGATGAAGTAACTGCGCGGTGAAACTTTAGTCCGTTGTCGACGCTAAGCTTGTTATAGCCCATTTCCTAGTACTGGCCAGCTGCTGATGAGAATTTCTTCCATATCCTTTCTTCAACGTCTAATCAATTTACACAGCCTTTACTCAACAATGCACTATTAATCTGAATCGTATAAGTCTATTATTTATATACCGTTATTTCCAATCCTCTCCAGCATTTTTGTCCTTACTTTCTCAGATACCATACAAAGTCTCCTCTCTTTCTTCCAAAACGGACCAAACTTGTTTGAACGTCAGTTGACATTCTTTCTATGAGTCCCTGTATAGCTGTACAAATATCATTGAAACAATCACATTGAATTGTAGCCAAGAGGTCGAATATTCCTGGTACTCGACAGCAAATAAATAAGCGCATCGTCAAGTATCACATTCACTGCAGACGCGACCAATTCGTTGCAAATACCCATGTTCATGATTGACATTGGGATTAAATAGTACTGCTTCAGTTCTTCAAGCCTCAATTATAGTTCAAGAACTCTAATCTTGCATGTCCAGCATATGATTGATTTCGTCTAGGAGGATTTATGGGCTTTGGGAAGATTACAAAGCACAAATGTGCTTCAAATGGCAAGAAGAAAAATTAAACATCCTACAGACTTTAGAGACCGGTTTTCAATCCTGTTGATTCTAACGTGTCATGACTTTGGTCCTTCATCATTTTAACACTTTCTTGAACATTTGGAAATTGCAGCTTTGGAATTGCAATTAGAAGTTTAGAACACAGATTAAAATCCTGATAGTATCTCCTCTCATCTGAACTCTCAATAATTTCGAACATTTGAGACCTTTATCTCATTCCTTAAAAGTCAAGCACGAGTATAATAACTTCAAGCTTCATAAGATTATAAAAATTATCATCTGGCATACTGTGCTTTCCACGTAAACGAAGACTATTCACTTTTACTATGTACCGCGCTTGTCGACAAATCTTCTCTCAAGAATGACTAGCTTTATTTACGGCTGTTATTGATTCATTCACGCTAAGACCACATCATCTTCCAAGCCGTACATTTAAAGATTCCAATATATATTCACAAAGTGAGATTGTCATTTTCTAATCACGGCAGCTTCTTAATAAGTCAGATCGTCGACCATTACATGCAAGCACAATCACTTCAAAAGCAACATCGACCAACAATTCTGGTTTTTTTTCTTCTCATAATGAAAGATCTTCGCCAATTTCCCGAATTCAAAAGAGCTGACCCAGCGAAACCAGACAGTTCTCGTTATTCTCGTCATAATTTACAAACCATCCAGGGCACAGAAGAAACGTGTGCACCATCTTCCATCCCATCTTATAAGTCACACAGGAGCAACTCTTCAAGCATTTCTTCTAGCAATAACTTTATCGAGAACAAAGATCACCCACGGAAGCGTCTTTCGAGGGCAGAAGCCAAAATCAAAGAACTTGGAAATTTTGGTCCAAAACTAGTTGCTCTTGAGGGAAGAACACAGAGGCTTTTCATAGATCAGGCCAATCTTAACTTCAACCTTTTGGGCCGCCTTAAAATGCCACTGACATCGTCGTCCCCACAGAGCCGCCTTTCAAGACTGGGACCTCTTCAACACCCACATACATATCTCCAACATCCATTTAATTATGGTCAATCTTTTGTTACTCAGGCTTTTGAGGCCAACTCTGAGGATGTGGAAATGAATGATGCGCCAGACATTCCAGAATCAATTTTTGTTCCTGTAGATTCTGAACATTGGGACAAAGATGAAGTGGCAACTCCCTGTCCATTCATCAGACCCTTCGAAGCAGCACCACCGGCTCGGATCCCTTCAAAATCAAGTCAATTAATGACTCCAAGTAAGATATTCGAGAGTCCCCGGCATAATGCTCTTCAAACCACCACAACGAACATCCGCGATCAAATCGAGCTTGAGCTTTCCCACTTAATGTTAGCAAAGCATAACGAACTACGACTCATCGAAACTGAACTAGCCAAAGCACAAATAATGCTTGAACAGCTTAGACGTGTTCATTTAAGGCCGTTTAACCTTGTCAAAAATGAGGAGGGTCAGGTCTATGCAGTCAGGGTTGTGGTGAGGTCATTTAGTGGGGAGGAGAGAAGGCAGAAAGCAATCGCAAAGAGACAAAGGGAAGAAGAGAAGGCTGCAGAAGAACTAAAGATAGAGGAAATGGAGAATGGAGGAAGTGGTATGGGTTTAAGGAATAGATATGTGAAGAGGTGAGGGGTGGATGAGAATGTGAATAAGAAAGGGAAGGCGATGGAGTTAGTAGGCCCCAAAAGACTCCGGAGTGACGATGATTGATCAGCGAGTACATTGGCGTTAAGTAGCGAGCCTGAGTTGAGTCTATCATAATTCAAAATATATAGAATAAAGATTGTCCAATTCTGTCCAAAATATTAGCAAATTCTGAAGCGATGCCAGCCAATTTCTCCACCGAAAAGACAGAAAGAGTTCCGGATACAGTATAAGGTGGAAAGATGTCTAGAGCGACAACTTCCCTTCTTACTATTGAGTATGGTATCCTCCATCTAGGAGGAAAATAGCTCCTTTGATGCCGAGTCAATCTTCAGTAAAGTTACTAGAAGACATCACTCAATGCTTCTAAGATCTTAGGAAATTGGGCAACTAGACTGAATTTCGAGAATCAATTGAGACACCAAGAATCATTAGATACTTGATATGATTACCGTCAATTGACCGACGTCAGGTGGCTAGTAAGTAATGGTCTGCCGTTTCAAAAGCCGATTGTGATTGATGTGGCGCGTCGACGTCAAGGACGTGTTGATTATATAATCAAAATCTGGGGAAACCCTGTTTCCCCCCTGTGGTTTATACTTTTAGGAATGACGTAAATGGTAGGTACATTTCACATGCCCGAGAGTTTTGGTATATGAACTTCAATAATCTTCCCCTCAATTCTGTCTTTCCTCACAGAACACCATCAATTTATGACTTTACAAATATAAACATCTTCGGCGACAACATCGATTATAACAGAGAAATTTCAAGGTACTTTGTACCAAGGCCAGAAAGGACCGCCATGGCAAACGTTTACAATAGTCAGCTGGTATTACACCCTTCCTCTTTCTTGTCTATCTCTCTCTACCCAAAGCTTCCATTAGCCCGAATCGCAGTCCAGCAATCAGAGACTTTCCAATTTTGTCAATTGGAGGGGTCAAATGAGATAATTTGAAAGACTGAATTCACTTAGAATGCTTTATCATATTTAAACATTGAGAGCTCCAGTCTGCCAGTCCGAACCATTGGATATTCTACTTTTGTGTCAGTACTAACAATGTCCTAGGATGCGTTCACACAATATCATCAATATCATGATACCTCATCATCCTCCGCGACCTCAACAGCTCTCCCAGCACTCGGCCATGCCATAAGCGGCGCAACCGGGACCGCCATCTCAAACCTCTGTATCTACCCCCTCGACCTCATCATAACACGTCTTCAAGTCCAAAGAACTCTCGCAAATTCCTCCTCCCCCACTTCAAAAAAGCCCCAGGAATATACATCAGTTGCGGACGCCTTTGACAAAATTTACAATGAAGAAGGAGGGATCGCCGGATTTTACAGTGGGGTCTTACAAGACACATCTAAATCCATTGCAGATTCATTCTTGTTCTTCCTCTTTTATGGATATATTCGTTCAAAAAGATTACAATTTCATCACTCACCCTCCAAAGCTACACTTCCAGCACTCGAGGAATTAGGCGTTGGCGCATTAGCTGGCGGGCTATCAAAGTTTTTCACCACACCATTGTCTAATATTGTCGTGCGAAAGCAAACTCATTCAATGACTGCTCCCTCTGGCTCAAAATCCCCAACAATATCTTCAATAATATCGGACATAAGAGAGAAGAAAGGCATTACTGGTCTCTGGTCCGGTTACAGTGCATCTTTAATCCTTACTCTCAATCCGAGTCTCACGTTCTTTCTCTATGAGTTTCTCAAACGAGTCATGATCCCGAGAGATAAACGCGATGATCCAGGGGCACGGATTACATTCTTGTTGGCAGCGGTTAGTAAGGCGATTGCAAGTAGCGTTACGTATCCTGTGAGTCTAGCTAAGGCCCGAGCACAAGTCGACGGGTCTTCTTCTCCAGTTAAAAAAGAAAGTGTCGAGAAGCTTTCAAATAATGTGAAAGATGCAACAACGGATAGGTCCAAGAAATCTGCCCAAGAAGCACAGAAACATCTCAAAGATGTTTCTAAGCAAGCAAGAAAAAACACAATCATTCATTCCATACTCAAGATCTACAAGGAAGAAGGGATAGGAGGATTATATGAGGGCATCGGAGGGGAGATTATCAAGGGATTTCTGGGCCATGGATTAACAATGATTGTGAAAGACCGTGTACATGAACTCATTCTCTCACTTTATTTCATGGGTTTACGATTATTGAAACGCAGTCCCTCGCCAAAAGTAATCATCAGCGATGCGAGAGAAAAGGTCATGGAAGGAGGTGAAAATGCCTTACAGAGGCTCAAGAAAGTGGGTGAGGATACGCTTCAATCTGCTCGCGAGAACGGCTCGAGTCTCGCATCTACAGCCCAAAATTCGACTACCACTATCACACAGTCAGCAAAGGACGCCTCGGAGAAAGTGTTCAATGGAGTCAAAACTCTTGGAGGCAAGACAAATGATAGTGTTCCCACGGCGAATGAGGTAAGCGACAGAGCAGCTGCCATAAGGAACAATTTAACAGAAACGAAAACAACGACTACTGAATATGTGAACAAGGAAGCAGGTCATTTACTTGGGAATGCAGGTGAGCAATTAGGTGAGAGAATTGAGGGGTTAGGAGGAGAGATCAAGAGAGTCGGAAAGGCAGGAAATGGGGGACAGTAATAGGATCTCGTTTCGACTCTAAATTATTGGCCAATTAATTCATCATCATTCGATTCTATTTGGCATGCATGATATGTTAGGGAAAGAATTTTAAGGGATAAGCAGGCGGGAGAAAATTGACGCAAATACGAATATACACATAGCAGGATTGCTGGCATGAATTTTTATAACAGTTTGCTAGTACTCTAATAATACCTAGGCAGTTTTTGGTGATTCCCAAAGCTTTTTGGCGGAATAAAAGATTAGGAAGATGTGGATGAATCATAGCAACGTAGGATAGATCTGCATCTTGAGCGATAGTTCTGACTGGTTGTTCAGATCTACGGGTGACATTCAAATTTACCCTAAAATTCTAAAAAGGCCTAGACACCAGCGGATGCTCTATTGGGGAAGGGGGCAAGACTTGTGAACGAAATGCTTATTTATGGATGGATAGAAAGATTCAAGCTGGAAATGATGTAAGCTCAAAGCCTGTCGATATTGCGAATTATGTATAGTTGCTACCTATCTAGCTGATATTGTAGTTTTGCAGGCACCCACTCGTATAACTATAGCCAATATTGTAACATTTAATCTCATCTCATACAGTGCAACTATATCCCCACTCTTGACACCAACAACCCTTCATATAATTACCTCCAAACCCACCAGTGCCTATGAGGCAACCATTTTATAAGCACAACAAAGCAGCAGACATTCCACTCCCAACTATTTTTGTCCCGTGATCTAATACTCAAAATCATCATCAACACTCGGGCCCTTATTCTTCGTAACACTCTCCTGCTTCCTGTACATCTCCGCAACCTGTCTGCTACTCGTCGCCATATCCGGTTTCTTATCATCTCTAATCTTGATAAATCTTGGGAATCTTAACGAAATGCCCCTTTCTCCCCCTTTGTCGACGCCCTCCTTACAACCCGCCTTGTATCTCGGACTCAAAGTCAAATCAGCCGTCTTGACTTCCCAGACATATCTTGGCTCAAACCAAACATCAGGTTGATGTTGATTTCCTGAGGAATGGGAGTAGAACGGTTTGGGACGGTCAATAACTATAGCAGAGAGTTGGGCGTAGAGTTCTTCGAGAACTTGTTCGCTAAAACCAGTGCCAATGTTGCAGATAGTTTCGTAGGTGTCAGTTTGAGGGTTGTGACAGGCGAGGAGGAAAGCTCCGTAGACGGAAGTACGCTTTCCACGACCATAGTAGGCTCCTAGAACAACGAGATCGAGAGAATCGCCGATGCCTGAGAGATAATCCTTCTTGATCTGAGGCGGATGTTAGTATGATAGAGGAAATGAACTGAGATGAGAGTTCATACCTTAAGCCAATTCCTACTTCTTTTACTGGGCTCGTAACCACTTTCCGTGCCATCCAACATCTTCACCATCAACCCTTCGCACGATGCCTTGACACTATCATCTAAGAATGTCTGAATCTCATCAATCTCTTGGCCATTCATACTAGTAGCAAATTGAAATTCGCCTTCGACAGGCTGAAAAGCTTCATGGAGAAGTGCACGACGTTCTCGTAATGATTTCTCAACAACAGCTTCACCGTTCAGAAAAAGTAAATCGAAGGCGAACACACAAACTTTAACTTTAACATCTTCAACCTTAACATCCTTCTTCTTTCGTGTCATGAGTTGTTGGAAAGGCAAGACTTTCTTTTCAACCGTATCCCAAGCAACCGTTTCACAATCGAGTACAAAGCTCTTCGTATCTTCCTTGACCCATGTGTTTAGTTTGCCAAGAATATCTGGGTATTTCTTGGAAAGATCTTCTGAGTTTCGTGAGAATATAGCAGCAAGGCCTCCATCAGACGATTTAGCAGCAGCGGGTGTAGCACCAAGATATTGTTTGGAAGAATCCTTAGAAACGTAATGTATCTGGGCTCTTTCTCCATCGTATTTATACTCGCAAGTGAAAGTTTGATTTTCAAATCGATCCAGGACTTCTGTTATTGCTTTTGTTGGTTTGGCCAACATAGGCTTCAATGGTACACCGGGCTGGAGCTTGCAGTTATCTTTCAGGTTGAAGATGCCGTGCTCCAACATTGCTGGAATGATCACATCATAACTAGGAAGGGAGCTATCTCTGGTTAATAGCCATTCAAGATCTGCGGAAATATAACGTACCTGTGAACTGCTTTCAATATCGACTCTCCCTTCGCCATCTGTTCTGTGCTTGGAACCTTTCCAGAACCTTTCGCTTCAATCTCATGACATACCATTGCTTGAGCCAAAGACACGAGAACGGTCTTTTCTGCCAACCCAAGACGAAGCTTACCCTCTAGGAAACGAACAATGTATTTTGCTTCGCTTGCTCCACCCTTGTCTTTTGTGATGTCAACTTTACCTGACGAATGCGCATCAGCTGCGGAAAGCAACTTCTTGATCCCATCAACTTTTCGTCCCTGGGCACCGTTGCCTTGCATTGTAGCAATGTCGATCAGACTCTTCAGAACGCCTCTGATTGTCAATGGCTTTGGCTTGAACATTACAGGCTGATTTGATCGACTCTTAACAGCTACAAGTCCAAGATCACCAATCTCTTTCTGATCATTCTTGATGACGCTTAAATTTCGACCAGTAGACTCTCCGATGGCCTTCATAATTAATGATTCACCAATACCCAACTCAATTCCAGCATAATCTGCAGCCAACTTGTTGATCATGAGAAGAACTGTAGGTAAAAGATCATCTGGGGTAAGTCGAAGGACTTGACGAAGAAACAAGGAACAATGAGCCGCAATTACTAATCGCTTGGTCGTCATTTCTACCAGGGAGAATGTTGTACAAAGAGCTGCATAAGGTACTGGCTCTCCTGGTTTCCAATCCGGATATGGGTCTTTGCTCTTCGATTTCAAGGATGTTTGAATCTTCTCCCTAGCTTTGGCAGCTACTTCCGGTTTCTCGTCTCCACTAGATTCTAAATCCTCCTCGATTTCGGATTCTGATGCCGATTTGGATACATTTGAGTCTCTGCGCTTTGCCGGTTTTGATGGTGCTGTTGCTTGCACTTCGTCTTCATCCTCTTCATCTTCCTCTACTACCTTGGCGTTCTTACCACGCTTTGGTGGCGGTGACATGTTCTTTGAAGTGGCTTTTTTGGTCGATGATTCTGGCTCGGGTTTGGTCTGAGTTTTCATGCTAACGGGTTTTGGCGAAGGCTTCTTCTCTCTTGTTTCGGCCTTTCCAGCTCTTCGAGGCTTCTTCACAATAGGCTCTTCGTCTTCATCCTCCTCCTCCTCTTCTTCCTTGACTTCATCCTCAATTTTTATAGCCTTAGTCTTTGCTGAGAGTTTCGGACTCGCGGATCTTGATCTCTTCACACCTACGTTTGCAGGACTTTAGCTTCATAGAACTATTGCACCATTGTCTTGCTTGGACCTACCTTTCTCTAACTTTGCATTTTCTTTTTTTACTTTTTGCTTTTTATCAGACCCATCTTCTTTCTTGATCGAATCTTCGTTTCCTATATCTGAATCTCCATCTTTCATCTCAACATCTTTATTCTCTTCTGAGGCTTCTGACGCGGATGGCGAGCTTGCTGGCGGCTTGCTTGAGCTTGGCTTGGAAGAGAAAGATAGCTTCGATTGTTTTGCAGGCGCACCTTTTGGTTGGCCGAAGAACTTGCTGCAATCAAACAACCATTAGCATCATCACATCTGCATACTAGACAGAAACGAACCCCAACGTAGTTTGTGAATCTTTTACATACCCCAATGTCGCCTGCTTTGGAGGCATTGCGCAAAACGTTCGGATTGATAGAAACGTATGGGAGTTACCCACTATAGGAGCAAGAAGTCTGCGCGAAGCCACAATGTCGAGTTATGCGGCTGCAGGAGAGCTGGGGAATTCAACGATCTCGACCAATTACGCTCAAGTATTGACAATTCTGTAGCGTAGAGTTGACTTGAAAGGTGCGAGGTTCAATGTAAATGATACTTAGTATGAGATTACAAGTTGAATCAGTTCCGTTATTGTCATTCTCAAGTCTTCTATTCAAGCATTCAAACTTTTCCACTGACATAGATAGAGAGATATCACAGAAACAATAAATTCTACCTGGTAGGCATCCCGTCGCGTCATTGAAAATCAAACTACGCGTTTCTACCTAGTCGTTAGCTTTACCGCGTAAATTGGTTCCTGATCACATCGGTCGGTCGGTCGGTCGGTCGGTCAGTTCCGTTAGCTTCCGTTCACTAATAAAAGAGTCAAAGTCGGCTCTTCAAGCGCCCGATTGCTCGCGTATCAACATCACAGACTCAAGGAAGGAATGTAGGAAGCTGCTCACACTTTAGAGCTCGATGATACTGTCGACGATAGATTTGATAGAGACTAAAACTGTTTATAGATTAAATGAATGTACAGTAAGAATAACATCAGCGGCTTAAATGCAAAATAATGATTGATCAATTTGATACGGAATTTTGAAGAGAGCATTTTGTGGTTTGCGGTGTGACCCTTACCTTGATCTCTTATCAGCTCCCCTTCTGACTCACCAATTGAATTGTTTTGATGACTCCAATAATTATTAGAAGCATAAATTCCCCCACCAAATAATAATAAGTTCCCCTCCCCTCCAAACTTGCAAAACAATTTTGAACACCCAAACGCGATAACCATGGCCGCACTTCAAGAACTCGCAGATAGAACTCTGAAGACGGATGCGATCTATATCGATACTGATGTTGGCCAAGATGATCAATCAGCCACTGGTGCTGAAAGCAAGCCTTACAAGTCTTTAGCATACGCCTATATCCAACATGGTGGGAGCGAGGGAGGAAAATATCAATCAAGAGCCTCAACAACTAATGCCGTGAGCGCAGATGGTGATCCATCAGAGCGATTGGTATGGAAAGATCCAGCCAAGGCTGCTATTAAGAAGGCACAAAATGCCTTGGATGCACACAAGAAGAAGTTTGTGAAGCAACAACAGATGGCTGCCGCCGAGAAGGAGAAGGATGATGCAAGACTCAAGACACTCGAAGATTCGAAAAAGATTGTTCTTACCGAAGACGCCTCATTACCACCAGCAGTCAAGATCAAGATTATGCGCAAAGATATTGAATTGGGTGAGGGCGAAAAGAAGGGTACCCGTGTTAAGGTTTCAGGTCGCATTCACAGATTGAGAGAACAAAAGCAGGCTACCTTCATTACATTGGTTGATGGATATGGGCACTTACAATGTATCTTGCAAGGTGACCTAACCAAGACATACGATGCTCTCACTTTCGCACAAGGTACTTCTCTTACTCTCTACGGAGAGATGCGAAAGGTTCTTGCTGGTCAATCGGCTCCAGATGACCGCGAATTACATGTCGATTACTACAAAGTCATTGGCACATCTCCATCTGATGCCGATGCTATCACTAACAAGATTTCTCATCAACAAGATCAATGGGAGTCCTCTATGTTGGACAACCGTCACCTTGTCCTCCGTGGAGATACCGCTTCTTCAGTTATGAAGGTTCGTTCTGCAGTCGAATGGGCATTCGCAAAGGCATATAAGGAGATGTACTTCACCAAGATTAGTCCACCTGCATTCGTTCAAACACAAGTTGAGGGTGGTTCTACTTTGTTTGAATTGGACTACTACGGAGAGAAGACATATCTTACTCAATCATCTCAACTTTATCTCGAAACTGGTATTCCAAGTCTCGGAAACGTTTACTGTATCGAAAAATCCTTCCGTGCAGAGAAATCCCTGACCCGTCGTCATTTGTCCGAATATACTCACGTTGAGGCTGAATTAGATTTCATTGATTTCGATGATCTTCTAGATCATCTGGAAGAGATGATCAGCACTGTCATTAGTACCATTATGGCCGACCCAGAGATCGCCGGCTACATCAAGGAGCTCAACCCAGAATTCCAAGCTCCAGCCCGTCCATTCAAGCGCATGCGCTACTCGGATGCCATTGACTGGCTCAACGCACAAGACCCCCCTATTCTCAACGAAGAGGGCAACCCACATGTCTTCGGTGATGATATCGCTGAGGCTGCTGAAAGAAGGATGACGGATATCATTAACTTGCCCATTCTTCTCACACATTTCCCAGTTGAAATTAAGGCCTTTTACATGAAGAAAGATCCCCAAGATCCAAGAGTTACTGAGAGTGTGGATGTTTTGATGCCAGGTGTTGGTGAGATTGTAGGTGGTAGTATGAGAATGGAAGGTTATGAAGAATTGATGGCTGCATATGAGCGTGAGGGCATTAGTCCTAAGGAGTATTACTGGTACACTGAACAGAGAAAGTACGTTACACCCCTTCTTCTTTCCCCTACAATTGCGTGTACCCCCTGACCATATTTCTTCTAAACTATGAATGCACAAATTAACTAACAGTAAAATAGGTATGGTACATCTCCTCATGGTGGTTACGGATTAGGTCTTGAAAGATTCATCGCTTGGATCTGTAAACAACATTCAGTCCGTACATGTTGTTTGTACCCAAGATTTATGGGCCGTTGCAAGCCTTAGAGCAATGGATCATGGCTGGTGGTGAGAATGAATCAACTTGAAGGGAAAAGTTGCGGCGAATGGATGATATCGATAGCAGAGCCAGCAGATTTACGTTTCATTAAGCGTTAAACGAATGAATGATAGATCATCTGATTTTTGACCCGTTTCCAACTCTATGTATACATTGCGAATCTTAACAGTTTGAATAAAGTCAACATTGTAACATCAGAACTTCCATGTCTGACTTCTCAAAAGCTCCATGAGGGCTTGTTAGACTTTGGACATTAGAGACAATCACATATAAAGCTAATCAATTTTCACATTGTACAATTTCCGATGAAGAAACACCGCTAGAAATGCAATGCAATGGTAATTAAGAGGGCGTGAGTAAGCGAAGGGAAAGGAGGTGGGCGGGCATCAGAAGTAAGAATTTCAAACGTGTGGAGCAAATTTGATAGTTTGATCCTCAGACTTGAGTTGGGTATGTAGCATAGGAAAAATAGAAATGTTATTTGATGTCAAGTTTATGTATGTGTATATAGAGAGGTAAATTATCAATTCTGTATATCTCAAATCTGGAAGCTTCTTGATAGGCTGCTCGGGGGAGACTCTAGATATACAATTTTGAGACTCCTTTGTATTCATCTGCTAATTACACCTTGGAGATTATAGATCGATATCTATTAATAGGCATGTTTTCAATTTAGATCTCAATATTTTCCGTTTTAATTACTCGTAGTTATATTAGTTGGTGGCGAGTGGACAATCATTAAGCTACAATACACTACACTACTATCACGAGTCACGGGAAGTTGTTTCACGAACAAGCCACGAGAGCTTGGACCTATTGGCTCGGATGATGTTCCTTACTTGGTACTGTAGGTAGATAGGGGAAATCCTTGGAGATCGAAGGTTTGTGTGATTGCTGATGGGTGGAAGGAGGTGGTGTAATGTTCTGGAAGGATGGGTGGAAGGAAGGAGGTGAAGGAGGGAGGTGTAATGGGAGAGAGATTGGAGGTTGTGGGTAGCTGAAGGTACTGTGTACGATTGACTGCCAATGGAGATGAATGGGAAGGAAATACTACTTCTGATGGTGATTATAATAAATGTGGCTGGTTTTCACTGAGGCTGTAATTTGTCAAACCGGTCGCGTTGAGACGTAAGGGATGTTTTGAAAAACGTTGAAAGACGTTTTTGAGAACGGCTACCTATGACTTTAGCAGCAAAAGTATACTTAAAAATTTTCAGAATTAATGACAGACCAGTGTGACATATCGCAATGTGCTACTCTACATACATACGGAGTACAGTTATGCATAGCTACCTAGGAAGGTTCAGGGCTGCATCTTGAGACTTGGGATCCGTTGTCGATACTACATAGACATGTACGTAGCCTGTAAGTACTTGGCCATCCTGGATATACATCCATCCATCCGTATTATCTCAGCAATATTCTGGAGATTAAATCTGCGCATCTGAGTGTTCTGGCGCCTAAGTGCATCGATTGTTCGTATTGTATGGGAAGCAACAGTAGATACTAGAAGGGATGGGTGGGGCCGAGGGTTGAATAGAATGACATCTGTTCTTTGAGGGCTGAGGAACTTTTGTTGGGATGGCTAATGAATCTCTCAGAAGTGAAGCGGTATCATTGGATTTACACAGCTGATTGGATAGACATGGGATGAGACTCTCAGAATCGGCATCAAAGAATTGGACAATGGATTGAATGGAGACATCGATCACTTCGGAGAATATAAATCTTTTGTGCTCGCATGATCTCTGGAGCATGCCCTCAAAGCAGAAGAGCTGGAAAAGTCGGTGGGTAGTCGAGAATTTATCGAGGATTTTATGCCTATCGCGTGCAGAAACGAGGACAACCCATGGGCGGTGTTGGAGATCGTATGGAGTCGATGGATTTGGACCCTGGATTGATGAATGAAGATTAACCACGAATTCGATGCGAGATCCATAAGTGCATATCGTGTGCTGTTTTTCTCCATACTGCGCTTCAAGAATCAACACACAGTCGTAATGGATTTGCTCCTTTGGGCCTTCTCCATAGTAATAAAGTCTAGAATGTATTGTTGGTGCTGCGATTGGATCAGTGTGAGAATGCTGAGAAAATGAAAAAGACCGAGTTCTTTGTTTGACATATCGTACATGATTGTGGTTATGGCTATGGCTATGGCTTCGTGCCTCTGTTTGTATCAACATGGAGGTCCCAAGATATGCGCCGCGGCTATGGAGGATTCTGTATGTTAGGTATTGGTAGGCTGTGATGACCGAAATGAAAAATGATTTGACATCTTGACGCTCTTTCTGCGCAGATGCCTCGAAATGCATGTACCGGACACACATAGCATTTTGAGTTTGGGTAGCGTAGAGTGCTTACATGATAGTTGTCCCTCATATGAAGGGTCCGAGATGATCTTGGAAATGCCTGGCCTCGCCTCACTTTGGGTGCTTATAGGTAGCATTGTGACTACTATACTTCTGGCTGGACCGTGAGAGACAGAAGCGTCCCTTTCTTCCCTTTCTGTCCTGTCATATCTCGAGTGAACATGTGTGCATCGTATTGGCATGTGTGTGTGCACACCTGCGCATGTGGTTCCGTGTGATTTCATCTAATGAATTTCTGGTGAAATGTTTCTAAACAATGATTATTTTGAGATGATTGCATCAACATATTGGTAGCACAACCACCATTGGAAACGGTCTTGGAGGCTTCCAGGGGTAAAAGGTACCATGTTGTTAGCGGGCACCTAACGTGAAACCATGATGGTCAAGAGGTGCCTACCTGACATCCTGTCCATATTATAGCAGATGGCAGATTAGATACGATACTAGCAGACACCAGACACCAGACACCAGACACCAGACCATACATCAGACTACACCAGACTGTACCGTGCCATCTCCAATGCCATCTCCAATGCCATCTTGTATCCCATCCCATATCCTTCCCACATCTCCTCCCATACCGTACATTCATTTCCATATTCCGAGTAAAAGGGGAGAGTAATAATGAACTAACGAAGGCACTAGGTAGCTTGTTAGCTCGCTACTAGTGAGGTACTGGCGGGAATCATTCTGGAAAAGGAAGGACCCCATGCTAAATCGGACTATCCCACATTGAGCCATCGACCCAAGCTACTTTCGGCTTAATTAAAATGAGGAATTCCTCCCTTTTTCCCTCTATTATTCACCAATTCTAGACGCTGATTGGCTCAAACCACACTCGTTCAGATAAATTATCCAGGGTGTTATTTTTCATCATCCTATTCTATCCTAACTTTGCTTGCCCGCTCTCTATCTTCTCATTTCAGTCCTCTCTCACCCCCTCAGTCTCTCTCTCCCTCTCCCTCTCCCTCTCTCCATCTTCCTTCATTACTCTACTTCTTATATTATGCTTGGAACAATTCACAACTCCTTCAAGATATTGTTCAATTCTGTTGTACTCCTTTTTCGTTGATTTTTGATACCGATTATTCCTTCTTTGGTTAACTCGTTTTGAACACACTCTTTTTTGAAATCATTTCCACCAACAGGTCCCCATTTCAAGAGAGATTAAAATAAGCGGGTTGACTTACTTACATTCCCCTTTTTTTTTACCCTTTCACAACTCTAATTCTTGATCTTTTGATTCTCGAATATCGACAAGAGGATTGAATTGAAGAAGACACGAAGAGGAGCAGAAGAAGAAGCGTGTATTGAAAAGACGAAGAAGAGGAACAGAGAAAAGAATTCCAGGCAGTCCTTATCGATTCGTCCAAACTGTTCGATTAAGCTTGACGAAAAGTCTACCTCCTTTTTTAAAGACCAAACTTCTTTGTTGTTCCTATTGTTCCAATATTCTCTATACAACCCGCTCAAATCTTGCATTGAGCAGATATTTCGAAGCTCTTCTCTCAGAACTGCCCAATTTGCCTTCGCATTGAAACGGCCACTACTTCGATTGGAATCCTTTGCGGCCAAAGCAAAGCCCTTCGAGCATTCACTTAACTTCAAGCGTCCATTCCTTCGATCCAACACACTTCGATCACCTACCATATAGATACCTTGCGACGATTCACATCGACAACTCCTCCTTTCGATTCGAATACTTGTATACAAACTGAACCTATTTTAATATTCATATTTCTATCTACACAAGAATTTGTTTGTAGCGGCAAACATTCTCAATTCCAGCCAACCTCGAATATCTACATACCTAGCTTTGTTAATACATATCCAAACTTCACTTCAGACAAATACTTCGAATTTGAACTTCTCGGCACATCCACTCTTCTCGCGATCTTTGGCAGATTAATTTTCAGTTGGATATCTTTTGGTCAATTGATTCATTCAATCTTCAAGACCGAAAGTTCTTCAACGTGCCTCTGCAGGCACAGTTTAATCTTTCAAAACGGCGGTAATATCATCTCTTGTGCGGGACAGCTTTGTCCTGCCACCTCATCTTCTCGGGATGCAGGAGTCACAAACTCAAAATGGCGGATCTGGAGCGACATCTGTGAATAGACCCTTTGGGCATGCATCTAAGCCCTCCAGCAGCGATACGGGCTTCTCTCATGGCGCATACAGCTCAAATCAGTTTTCGATGGGTGGTTATGGTGATAGACATCCTCGCAGAGTGAACATTCCTTCGATAAATACACAAAGCATGGGTCAACAAGGTCAGAATGATATGACAACACCGGGAACCGCATTTGATATGCAATTCACGCCTTTGTTACCTTCACAGCTTCTTCTTGGTAGTCCATTCCAACCAGGGACTCCTTCTGCGTTTCAAAGTCCCCAATTCCAAAATTATGCAACCTTCCAACAGCAACAGCAGAATCAACAACAACCTCAGAGCCCAACTGGGCCCATGTCTCCTCAACTATACCAGAGCTTGGTATCCCCTTCGACTTATGGCGCACCTCAATTCTACAACCCACAATCTCCAACCGGCGGATTTGCTCAAATGAACAACGGGATGCAGAACATGAGCATGGCCCCTTCCTCTCCAGTACAGATGTCACCAGGTTTGGTTTCAGGAACTAGCCGAACTGTTTACTTGGGAAACATCCCCCCTGAGACGTCCGCAGAAGAAATTCTTGGTCACGTCCGAAGTGGCCAGATTGAATCTGTTCGACTTTTGCCAGATAAGAACTGTGCTTTCATCTCATTTTTGGATGGAAGTTCTGCCACACATTTCCACTCCGATGCGATTTTGAAGAAGCTTTCTATCAGAGGCCAGGATATCAAGGTTGGTTGGGGAAAGCCTTCTCAAGTACCCACCTCTGTCGCTCTTGCCGTTCAACAATCAGGTGCTTCGAGAAATGTTTATTTGGGAAATCTTGGTGAAGAGGTCACTGAGGACGAGCTACGTGAAGATCTTGGAAAATTCGGCCCAATTGATACAGTGAAGATTGTTCGTGAAAAGGCAATTGGTTTTGTTCATTTCTTGTCGATTGGAAATGCTATCAAGGCGGTCTCTCAGTTACCTCAGGAGGCAAAATGGCAGTCACCACGTCGGGTCTACTACGGAAAGGATCGTTGCGCTTACGTTTCGAAGACCCAACAACAGAATGCTGCACAATATCTTGGTATCGCACCAGGGTATGCTCATGTTCTTAATGGGGCTGATCGTGACTTGATTTCTAATGCTTTGGCTCAACAATCTGTAGCTGCAGCAGCTGTTGCCACAACTGCGGGTGGAATCAATAACCTTGGGAACCGAACTGTTTACCTTGGTAACATTCATCCGGAGACAACAATCGAAGAAATTTGCAATGTTGTTAGAGGTGGTCTTTTACATCACATTCGATATATACCCGACAAGCACATTTGCTTTGTCACATTCATTGATCCAACTTCTGCTGCTTCTTTCTATGCTTTGAGTAACTTGCAAGGATTGATGATTCATAATAGAAGATTGAAGATTGGGTGGGGAAAACACTCTGGTGCTCTTCCTGCTGCAATTGCTCTTGCTGTCAGTGGTGGTGCATCAAGAAATGTTTACATTGGTAACTTGGACGAATCATGGACTGAAGAGAGATTGAGACAAGATTTCTCTGAATATGGTGAGATTGAATTGGTCAACACACTTCGAGAGAAGAGCTGCGCCTTTGTCAACTTCACCAACATTGCAAACGCTATCAAGGCAATTGAGGCCATCCGAGGCAAGGAAGAGTACCGTCGATTCAAAGTCAACTTTGGAAAAGATCGATGTGGAAATCCTCCACGACAGGTCCAACAATCCCAATCTCCGCGCGGTGATGGTGTTAACTCACCTCCTCATTCGGGCGGTCTTCAACCCAGTCAAAATGGTTCTTCACCTACGGGTTCCGTAGCTCCAGGTTCAATCAATGGATCAAATGGAAATTTCCAACAGCAACAGCAACAACAGCAACAACAGGGATCTACTCCATCGACTATTCTTAACGCTGGAAGTAACAATCCTTTGACCATGTACCTCAACCAAGTTTCTCAACAAGCTCAACAACAACAACAACAAAATCTTGATCCATACTCTGTTGCAGCTCTTCAACAACAGCAGCAACAAGTTCTTGCAGCGCAACAAGCTGCTTTGTACGGCGGTGGTAACATGGATGAAATGAATATTCAGCAACCACAATCGAATGGACATGGTTCAAGCGCAAGTATTAGCAACACGAATGGTTTCCAATCATCTGGAGCACCCACCATGAATGGATTGTTGGCTCCAGCCAGAGGAAGTCACAGTAGGGCTGTTTCTCTCCCTGTTTTCGCACAACCAGATGGTAATGGAAACGGAGAGCAGCAGGGAAACCCAAGAGGTAGAGGACATCAATATCAAAGTTCTTTCTCTGGTGGTCTAGGCAATGGAGGTTTCAACAGCGGGTATGGACTTGGCATTGATGGACAAGGACATGGACTCAATGGTTGGGCCGAAGAGGAAGTGGCAGGACATTAATCAAGGACGGGGACTTTTAATGATTATTTTGAGCTTATAGTATGGAGGAGGAAAAGTGGCTTAGTTGATTTGTTTGAAATTGAACTTGCGTGCATTTGATAGGCATGGGCAGGAAATATTGTGTTGTAATACCGAGCTCTCAATTTCTTATTTATTCCATTTTATCTTTTCTTTACTACCTTCATTCGCTTTGTTGTGTTTTCTTTCTTGTTTTGGTCTTTAATGGCTTTTGCGTTCTGTGTATCTTCTTTTATTTCGTGGGGTCGAGGTGTGAAGGGGAAACATTTGCGGATGGAAAATTGAGAAAGGCGAGGATCTCAAGAGAGGGTGTTGAATGCTTGATATTGATATCCAGAAAAAGGGAGGACGTAATTAGAGAATTCAAGAGAGGATTGGATAAGAAATGATGAACCGTATGGGATTAGGTATCAGGATAGAAAGAAACTTAGCAACCTGACCCGGTGATGGGAGGCGGCTCTAGGAGAGGAATGAGATGGGAAATGAAAAATGAAACAAAACAGATATCTAAATCTTGATGGTGATAACTTTGTGAAGCGAAATTAGTCAATGCTTCGTATCTGTCAATTGGTTTGGAGTGTAGGTGAGTTCGATGAGATGCGTATATCATCTCGAGATCTCTACATTCCCTGGCTGCTCGTCTAAGTCAATAAGGGGAAAAGAACTCAACTTTGCCTAGCTTCCGCTCGTCGGTTGAATAAGCTGGAGCGTTCGGCCTGGCTTGGTTGAGATGATCAGATTAGAATTGCACAATTGATATACTATTTATGGATGAGCTGTATGAATGATCGAGAGTATAAGAGTGAACGTCATTTATCATAAAGGAATCGTAATGTTGGTGTTAGTCCATCCCTTGATATTCACTAAAGACATAGAGAGTGTTCCTGAGTAGGCTGAAGTCCCGACTGGTTGGTATCGACTCAGCATATGAAGAAGCTGTGTGAGAAATTTGAATTGACACCCAATGAAATTCGACTATGGTGCAATGTCTGGAAGGACCTCTTGATCAGATGTTTGGCTTACGGAGTAATGGTTCTGATGAAGGAGGGAGGACAATCCAAGATCAAATGGGAGAGGCAGGGGATGTGAGGGTCGAGAGAGTACAGAGGATTTAATTGTCAAACAAGACAACACTTCCAGCAAGTTTGAATACCTTATACATGTCAGAACCGTTCTTATATTACGAATTCCTTTCCTTGTTAACAAATCATCAAATTTGAAGTGGACGATTAGACACTTGTACTGCTACAAGAGCACAATTCATTTTGTGAGGGGCCTCAGTAATAGTTGTGGTCTGTGCACACCAATGACGATGGCTGGTGATCAACTATGTTTAGAACTTAGAATGAATGTAGGAAAGCTTTCCTTGAGTGCTTGTTCCAACTGCCATGATCTACGAATAACATCAAATCACAGCCCACAAACAATTGTCTAATCATTAACCAAACATCCACAGAAACAAAGAAAGCTTACCCTAGAAGCAAGCATATCGCTCATACAGGATGTGGAATGATGAAGACAATAATCCATACGGCACCAGCTTCGAGCGCCGAGATTCAATAACTTCTTCAAATGCTGTCCCGAATTCACCTGGATCCCGTAAGTTCTTGTCTCTCAATTTCACAACTTTGATCACTTTGTATCAAGATGTTCTCTGTTTTCCTGGGCTACGCGCCAGGTGCTGAGTCTGATGCTGACTCTGAGGGCTGGGATATCGTAGAACATGATTTTGGCGGACCACGCACTCCTTCCACCATCAGCGAGAACCAAGATAATGTACCAGAACAGCGCAATCTAAGTTATGATCCGAGTGAGGCAGGAAGTGATGAGGATTATGGCGAAGCGTCTCAAGCTACAAGGAGGCAGAAGAAGGGGGGGTACGATAGTCGCATTGAACAAATTCTTTACGAGAATCCGGAACTCCCTATTCTGATTGTTGACGCTGGGAAGAGTTCTGAGAGTGGAGGAAAATATATTGTGTATACGATAAGAACTGGGGTATGGTAACTAGCTAGGCAAAATCGACAAGCTAACATTATAGTAGGATCTTGAAGTCCGTCGTCGCTATTCCGAGTTTGCCTCTTTAAGAGATGCCCTCTCCAGGTTACATCCTACTTTGATCATTCCACCTATTCCAGAAAAGCATACCATAGCAGATTATGCTGCGAATCCAACCAAAGCGAAGGTGGATCAACAGATGATAGATCTTCGAAAGCGCATGTTGGCTGTTTTCTTGAACAGATGTAGAAGAATGGATGAGGTACGGAATGATGGGGTTTGGTGGAGATTTCTGGATCCAAACGCAAGTTGGGTAAGTCAACGATCTTTCATATTCCGCTACGATTCCTATTCTAAATCTCCTTAGAACGAAGTATTGCATTCCCATCCTATCGCATCAATTCCAAAATCCAACATGAAAGCCCCACCACTCGACCCCGCCAACCCCACACCTGCTCACGCATTCCTACCTGTGCCTGCATCCTCTGCGAAACTCAAGGCAGCTTCTACAGCTAATACCAATGCTCAAGGTATGATAGCACAACCCTCTGAGTATGCCACCAGTCCTTCCGCCGCAGCGCATTCTACAGCCGGGCCGCAAGTCTTTGGCAGAATCCCTCCGGAAAGTGCGAATTTGAGCGAACAGGACTTAGATCCATACTTCATAAGCTTTGAATCTTCTACAAAGGATTTAGAAGCATTGTTGACCGGACCTATTGAACGAGTGAACCGGAGGACATTGACCCATTTGTCTTCGCTGTCGACCGATTTGGCGGAACTTGGCGCTAGATACAATGGGTTTTCACTCTCGGAGCCGTCGGCATCTCTTGCAGCAGCTATTGAAAGAGTTGGTCAAGCTGTTGATTCTTCATACATTGCAACCGAGGAACTCTCTGCTTCTTTAGGTGCAACATTTGCTGAACCAATGCGCGAGAGTGCACAATTTGCCGGTGTGGTGCGAAGTGTTTTGAGATATCGCGTTCTGAAGAGAGTTCAGCAGGAGATGACTAACGAGGACCTGGCCAAGAAGAGAGCTCTTCTAGAGCAGTTGGAAAGAAGCGAAGCCGAAGCAAAGAGAATCGACCAATATCTAACCAATAGTGGAACTGGCAATGTACCGCGGCGGTCAAATTCGTCTGCAAGAGAACCACCACAAGTGAGACGTGAATCACCGCATGATGATACGGCATCAATCGATTCCGATTTCCCTCCAACCCATGGCGAAACTCCATCTGCTTCTCAAGGAATTCCTCAACAGGAAGAAATTCCTCCCACTCATCGAAAAAGTTCCAGTGGAAATTTCATCACCAACAAGATCTTTGGACGTATTAGTCATGCAGTCCATGGCGTTGTTGATGCTGACCCGGAGCGAACACGAAGGGATCAAATTAGCAAGACTAGAGAGGCAATCTCACATTTGGAGCAAGCTCAACTTGCATCCGCCCAAGATGTCAAAGATGCAAGTGCAGGTGTTCTCAAGGATTTGCAGAGGTTTCAAAAGGAAAAAGAAGATGATTTGAAGAGATATATGGTACGTATTCATGTCATGTTATATGCTCTCTTTCGTATACGCATACAAAAGTTGCGACGGAAATACTAATTACTCTCACAGCTTGCATATGCGAGAGCTCAAATTGAATGGGCTAAAAAAAATAAGGAAACTTGGGAGGAAGCCAAACTTGAAGTGGAGAAGATAGATGACAATTAATGCGGAAGGGATGAAGGCTTCATGGTGATGGATGACGGATGATAAAGTTAATCAAAGCTAGCAAGTGGGCAATGGTGGTATTTTACGGGTGGTAATATTGATACGGGTTGGATTAGTGGATATGAATAAAAAGGAGTTGGGGAGGAGTGGTATGTAATTAGGAACTAGGAAAAATAACTCTGCAAGCGCAGCCAACGAACAGAAATGATTAGAGATATACCCTTGAGATTGAGGTCGATAGTAGCTATGTGTATGAAATAGGTGAGATTCTTTTCTGAGACTTCCGACGACGCTGCAAAAGTCGAGTGTATTCACAGAAGCGCGTTTGCAATACTGAACGGATATCTAAGGTATAGTTTGCGAAGATTGTCTTCCATAGTCTTAGGTTGTTAGGAAGAGGAGAGGCGCGAGATTTAAAAGCCAATTATGGCTTAGGAATCAATAGCATGAAGTGCTTGGCTTTCGCACCTTTGCTTACAATAAGCAGCCGTAAGTCTAAGATGAGATGTGGAATTCATTGTTTGGTTACGTCTCGCAGAATACTGGCCAGCAAAAGATAACTAGCGAAGGAGATGAAGGGCGGAGTCATAAAGTAACAATCTGGTTGCGTAAAATCTCGAGTTAAGAAAGGGAAATGAAAGATATTGTAGCATGAATACAATGCCATGTTGAGATCCTTACCTTGAAACCAAAATAGGGCATAATCATATCACATGTCTATCTTTGAACCATTGCTTCTGATTGAGAAACTCTCTCTCAAAGGTATGATTCAAATTTCTGGTAAAGCAGGCTCAATATCTCAATATTGATAAGGATCAATGATGCAGCAAACTCAACATCAAAGCGAGCTACATATTCGATTTACTAGGAAGATGACAGAGATGATAATGTGGAATATAATGCCAAGTCTTTTAGACATCTCAATCTTCCCTTTGATATCAGTCAAGTCTGTTTGAGTCTACCGAGTCTGTTCTACATTCAAGTCGTCAGTTGCTACCTACGTTGAATGAGGAGCAAATATAAAATCTTGCTTTCATTTGTGATCCGTGAGCTAGGTGGATAGAGCAATCTTAAAAAGTATCCCCTTTTACAAAATTGCTATCGGTGTGGACTCAAAGCACGGAATTTTCTCAAAAGTGGGCATGTTGGGATGATCCGAACATGTCCATTTCGAATCAATACAATCCTATGGAGAATTGCCCAGATTTGAAAGTTCACTGTGTGGGCAGTAGTTCAAATCTTGGGAAATTTGTTTCTGTACAGATAGGTTACTTATTGCTGAGAATGATCTGTTCACATTCCCTCGGCTCGCGATCTTGCGAACCTTAATGGAAGTCAGAATGGATTCGACACACCAGCTTTGATCTATGACAGATGTAAGCAGTGAGTGGAGGGAAGTGGGTATTGTCTCCGCTGTCTTGGTCAAAAAGCTCCATAGCAATATGATTTCATGCCTCCCTCCCCGCTCCCTCCTCCAAAATCAAGCTTTCCAATAGTTGGGCAAGCATTTCGGGTCCACTAGGCAATGGATTCAGAAGAGCTAACAGCCAAAACCCCGTCCCACAACCCGAACTGTGATCAATATTTTTCCGCGCTGCCCCAATGAGAGATTGGACATTAGCATTTCGTACACAAACAAGCTTTGAAAATAGGAACAAAAGGAAAGCTTGCAGGGAGAGTGTAAAGTGTTTATCCGCGTGTCAGCAAGAATGCGGGGTAGCTTTGTGGATTCGCGGGGGCCGGGGTTTGGAGAAGATGGGGTTCTCGGGGTTGTAGGCGACCGCCGTTTTGGCCACCTAGATTGAATGGAACTCGAGGACCTTCGACCTCTTATTTTCTAGTTAGTGCTGGAAGCTAGAAGGAAATCCTTTCGGGGCTCTCTACGGATACATCGAAAGTTCCTTGGATTTCAAACTGGTTCATAATATGGAGCTTGCGTGGAGATATACTGCTGGCACGTGTTGTTTGCAAACATGCTCGATTTCCCTTATTGCATTCAGGTCAGATGGGAGTGGGTTCCAGGGTATGAGGGTATGAGGGTCAATCTTTTACCGGAAACCATGCTTCTATACAGATTATTGGTTTATCCATCTTACGCCTCAGCCGTGCATATTCGCATCGAAGTTCCGGGGATGGTAAAAGTTACGTATGTGTGAAAGTGGGTAAGAAGCTCTGGATAAGATCCAGCTATGCGCACGATAAATACTACGATTTCCCTCTTTCTCGTGGCACTCCAATTTACACCTGAACATCGCTGAGCCTTGAAGCCCCAATCCGCAATCATGGGGATGTTGTCCAAAGTTGAGGATCGCCCTACTCCTTCTCAGGTCTATAACTGGCGTGTTTATGCATGCTCTATTGTCGCTGGGTTTGCGGCTGTCATGATAGGTTATGATAGTGCATTTATTGGAACAACTATCGCGCTCCCGTCTTTCAAAGAGGAATTCAATTTTGCCGCATTATCTAAGACGAGGTTAAATCTCGTGAGCGCCAATATTGTATCATGTTATCAAGCTGGAGCATTCTTCGGTTCCCTCTTTGCGTACATTGCAGCGTATTTTCTTGGAAGAGTCAGAGGTATGGCTGTATTTAGTGCCGTGTTTACAGTTGGTGCTGCAATGATGCTTGGTGCAAATGGGGACCGCGGCCTTGGTCTCATCTACGGAGGACGAGTTCTTGCTGGGTTGGGCGTAGGAGGTTGTTCGAGTTTGGCACCCATTTATATTTCCGAGATATCTCCACCTGCAATTCGTGGTCGATTGGTTTGCGTAGGTTTTGCCAGCCCATTACACATTCCAGCTCTTGCTAAATGCTTCGCAGATGTTCGAATTAGGATGGCAGATTGGTGGACTGGTTGGATTCTGGATTAATGTGAGAATAACAATCGTTGAGTGAGGGGAGGGTTGCTAATTGTCTCTGCAGTACGGAATCTCTGAGACCCTTCCATCTAACCACGAGCAATGGATAATTCCATTTGCAATCCAACTCATCCCTTCTGGACTGTTATTACTCGGTTCGTTTTGGCTCCACGAAACCCCTCGTGTGAGTAATTCCGCTTCCAAACCTTTCATGCTTCCTTCTCAATTGCGTTATCTTTCAAAATCATGGCTAACCTTTACTCCATATAGTGGTTGATGAGCAAAGGAAAACGGGACAAAGCTATCAAAAATCTATGCTGGATCCGAAACCTCACTGAAGATGACGTTTATATCAAGGAAGAGATCTACGCAATCGACCAAAATATTGAACAACAAATGGCGGGTGGTGGCCTTGGATTCTGGCAACCATTCAAACTCCTTGCGAGAAGCCGGAAGATTCAATGGAGATTTTTTCTTGGAGGTGCATTATTCTTTTGGCAAAACGCTTCTGGTATCAATGCCGTCAACTATTATTCTCCAACTATCTTCAAGAGCATTGGAATTATCGGTACCAATACTTCACTATTCTCGACTGGTCTATTCGGTGTTGTCAAAACCGTCGGAACCATCATTTACTTGCTGTTCCTGATCGATCAGTTGGGGCGCAGGAAGCTATTGATGATCGGATCAATTGGTGGAGCTTTGTGCATGTACTACGTCGCTGGTTACATTGCAATTGCAAAACCTGCGGATCATCCAACGAGCTCCCTACCACCTTCTGGTGTATCTGCCGTTTTCTTTTTTTACTTGTGGACTGTAAGTTCACAGCTCATCAAACACCCAATGATATAACTAATCATTCCGTAGGCATTTTACACCCCAACTTGGAACCCAACACCCTGGGTAATAAACGCCGAGATCTTCGATCAAAGTGTCCGAACGTTAGCTCAAGCACATGCCGCTGCCCATAACTGGCTATGGAATTTTCTCATCTCGAGATTCACACCTCAAATGTTCTCTTCAATGGGATATGGAGTTTACTTATTCTTCGCATCATTGATGATTTGGGGTGCGGCGTTCGTTTTCTTCTTGATTCCAGAAACAAAAAATGTTCCTCTGGAAGCGGTCGATAGACTTTTTGAGCGCAATTTACCGGCTAGGAGAGCGCACGCAGTTGTATGGGCGGAGTTGGAGCAGGAGGAAGAAGCGTTGAGAGCGGGAATTACAGCGGGATTGGAAAAGGAGAGAACGACTGCACATGTTGAGACTGTTTAGGACGGATGAGACACAGGGGATTTGTGTCCATTCGTAGCTAATGGCCGACTAATGGCTTGACTATTGCTGAAGTAGTAAGAAATAGTAATATCAAATGCTCTGCGTAATTTTTCCTCCGCGCCAATTTTCCTGAAATGATGAGCTCCAAATAGAGGATCGCAGGGTACTAAGTTGTGTGGAAAAATACACTCGGTTTGAAAATTGACGTATTTCCAGCTTCAAATGATATATAGTGGCCCATATTACTCAGATATTTTACACGTGTCAAAAGCCAGGAATTCGTTTGCCTTAGACTAAAGTCCAGGATAACGGGCATCACCCACAGGAATGGAAACTCCCAAACCTCTGGATTTTGCGCTCCTCATCTCCCCCCTACTTTCTGTTCCCGAGCCCCAATAAGAACGCAATTCTCAAAACCAACCCAAACCCTAAAATCCCGTTATTGATCAACTCCTCCGTCGACCATCCTCTAACGCTCAAAAATTCAACTGGGTCCGCCTCGTAAATTCCCCAAAAATGTCCCATATCACAAACCAACATAGCAAACACCACAGTTTTCCACACGGAATAGTCACGAGTGAGTCTCAAGACCACTGCTTCGTTGATTGTGAATAGAACATAGAGAGCGGCGATATCAGTGGATAGGAATTGTATCACGGGGTCCGGAGTAAAGGTTGAGGAGAGGGAAAGAAAGGGTCGGGAGAGTGAAGAGGGGGCCGTGCCGTGGATAAATTTGTAGGGTTGGAAATGAGCGAGGTAGGCGCCAGAGAGGGCCATGATGGGTTCGATGTAGAGGAGGAATATACGGTAGAAGGGGTGGATTTCGGAAATTCGGGAGTCAATTGATGGGGCCATTGTAAATGTTTGTGTTGTTGAGAAAGATTGAAGGTATTTAGTTGCAGGTAGCATATATGACTGTAATTTTCAACGATGTGAAAGAGTTAAGACCATGTGTATCATTTTTTGAATATTGTCCGAGCTGACTAATGCAATGCTTCTACAACCTCTTCTCCACAACACTCACCCCTGTTTTGCGTCCAGAAACACAGATTATTGCGGATTGCGCGCACTTAACCTCAATGTCGTGCTCTTGTTAGTGTTGTTGATCATTGGGGAAATCCATTTCCAAGAAGCCGGTATTTCCCCAGATGAGGCATTGATTGGCGCGTCAGCCATATCAGATCAGTGCATTGGCCTTCAGTCATCTATTTAGATCCTTATTCCTGACTTTGAAGACAATGTGCCTAAATGGTTGCCGAGAAGCATGTCATGACTGCGTTTATGTCGAAATCTTCGTTTAGATTGGGCATTGTGAGAACGAACAAGTGTTCTGTGTCATATAAATATGGCCTCGAGGTTCCCAATCCATGAATTACATTCAACCATTTAGCCGATTTGAAATACTGGGTTCATTATCATTGTTGAATTGCTTTCAAAATACTAAAAGTCTCTGTTTGTTGGAACCACAGTCAGGCATTTCAAATCTCTGCGAAGTTCGGGATTTGGTATTTTCAGATCAAGAGGCTAATCCCGACAAACACCGGCGGTTGCTATTTTTTCGGACTTGGTTTCGTCTCTATAAATCTATGTGACTGTACAGGCTTGATTGATCATCTCAAAATGGTTGACAAGATTCGAAGTAGAGATGTCGAAAGCGGCTGTCTCAAAGACATCGACACCGAGCAAAGCTTGCGAGGATACTCTATTCATGTAGTACAGCAATCCTTTGGAAGTAAAATTGGTAGCCCGGTGAGTTTTTCCAAGCCTCTATGCAATCGTCAACTTATTTGTGCTTTTGTTCAGACCGCATTAGCAATCGGAGCATTTGCGACTACTCTTACGACGCTCTCTTGTGCTCTTATGGGATTTCGCGGTCTATCTAACACTGATGTTTTCGTTGCGAATTTCAATTTTTGGTAAAGGCTCCTTACCTTTTTTCTTTTTTTGAAATTCAATTCGTCTAATCCTCTTAAAGTGCAGGTATAGGCATGGTGATCTCTGCCCAGTGGGAGCTCATTCGGGGCAATTCATACGGCTATACTGTCTTGAGTGCATTTGGACTTTTCTATGCTGGATTTGGTGCATTGGACATTCCTTTTCTGGGCATAACAGCTGCATATGGGAATGATACTGTGCAGTATAATAATGCCCTTGGATTCTTTGTTCTATGTAGGCTTTCATTACTGCCTATTAAGGAATTACGAAGCTGACAGAAACAGTATGGTCTGTCTTCAACCTATTTTTCTTGATCGGATCACTTCCAATGTATGTACTACATCACAATTTTCTGGCAATCTTTTGGTTGAGATCTAATTAACACTCTAGAAATCTCGTCTATATTGCCATATTCTTTTTTGTACAACTAGCATTCACTCTTGTCAGCGCATCGTACTTCTGCGCTGCAGACGGCAACGTTACAACAGCCGCCGTACTCAAGAAAATAGCCGGAGCCTTCGCCTTTATAGCGGGGATGTTTGGATATTATACTGTGGGGCATTTGATGTGCCAGGAAGCACTATTTTTTGACTTTCCAATGGGAGATACTAGTCGATTCTTCAGAAGGAAACTCAACGACCAGAGGCCAGTTCCACAACATCATGAGAAAGAATCTCAAGCCTGAAGGATACTTTACACAGGAGACACTGAGGTTTGTGAAAGAGGTTGTGATTATATTATGGTACAGAATGAGGCTTGAGGGAAAAAAAAAGGTTGATAAGTCGTTGAAACGTTTGAGATACTATTTCCGAACTTCCGGACCTAGCTTTTGTACAACACATTCAGCATCAAGTTATTGTTAGTCCCGTCCCTCGCCCCTTGACGTTAAATTTTTTCAATCTTTTGGCTTATTTGTTTTTTTAGAATATAGAAAAATATTCAATATGATAAATGCTGTTTATAACCATTTAAAACAAACTATTTTCTGCTACCTTTTGAATTTATAAATGATATATCCCTAGGTCAAGGGCACAATTGTATACTTTTAGATGACATGCCAGAAGAGATTGTTTCAGGTAGGCAGTGGATCCTCTTTTGTCATTGAGCTAGATTCACTTCCTGCACTGGACGGGTTGGAAAAGCTCCCTTCAAGTATACATAGATCAATCATATTTAAGAACTTTTATGCGACCTCAAAGTCAACAGTCTGGTGCAAAAATTTCTTACAGAGTGCCGCCGCCAGGATACATGTATGCCATTCGAACAAATGAGTTAATCGAGAAACATTTACAGGACTTGGATGCAAAAGATTGGTCTGTTTTGCAACGTCATGAATACGAACAGAAAATACGGCAGCGAGCTTTGCAATTGATCGACCAGTCGGTTGCGAATTATCTAGAAGATATCCATCTGACTCGCTATATGGAAGATCTTAATTGGTATTACGAATATGGTGATAGTAAGTTGATTGATCCTTGAGCTCGTGGCAGAGAAAGCTAACTCAAGAAAAGAAGAAGCTCCTTTCCCTTACCCATCTCCAGCCGAAAGTGCCAGGAACTAACTGATTGAAAATACAGGTATCAATATCCAAGGCTCTGTTCGAGTTTATAATCTACCTATGACACGAGGCGACCGAGGCGGTGGTATTTATAATAGTGGCCATAGTGGTGCGTAACAAAGTAATGACTTTGTTGAACAAGTTGATGTAACGTTATCAGATCTATCTATATCTTCCCCAGCAACGATTCAAAGCTCTATCCGTTATCAGGCTTCTTCAAGCAGAGGAGGTGGATCCACGTTTGCAAATAAACAAACATTGGTTCATCAGCCAAATGCCGACGTTAGATGGGAGCTTTCACCCACAGTTTCATCTCAATATTCAAAATTGTCTCGAACTTTAGAACGATCGATTGGGGATGCCAAAACCAAGGAAGACAAAATAGTTGTAGAAATAGAGTAAAAAGTCTTTTCTGAGCCTTCTCAGTAGTTGACAACTTAACGGTCACGAAAAGTGGAGTAAGACTCACTTAATGACAATGAATTATTCAATATCCATGTATCTCAATAATATACGAATCTAAAATTTCATTATGGGTGAATAGATCTCAATGCTTAGATTGGAGTGATTCTAAGGGGCAAATTACTCGTTTGACCCGATGGCGGAATACAAGAGTTATAGTTATAGCTCATCGTACTCTTTATCAATTTATAATAAAATCCTTATAAAAATAATTTTTTAATATCTAAAATTAAATATTGAATAATTTTTCCAATTGTTATATTATAAACTCGAAACTTTGACATAATATAATTTAATTATAATAGTTTAGAAAAAATGAATGAAATGTTTTCTATAATTTTTATAATTGAAATATAGAATATTAAAATTGAAATGTTCAATCTCAGAACTTTATATTTCAATTGAAAAATTTCAAATCTTATTTATCTATTTCTTTAATTGGTTTCAATAATTTTCAATAATATTTAGGAAAATTAGAAAATTTACTCAATATTATATTAAATTTTTAAGAGATTAAAAAGTTGAATAAATAATAGTTTTTAATACATTTTCGCTAAGAATGCGATGTACTATAGCTATAACTCGTATTTGTTTGTATTAACTTAGTTAATGTTTACAATTAAAGGAGTAGGCTAATGGAATGCATATAGTATTGACTATATAGAATTACTATAATATTCTAAATTCTAAATATAAAAGTAAAAGATATTATATATATATATATATATCACATACACATATTATATTTTTTCAACACTCCCCTAAAAAAAGTATCTCATTTATTTTTTATATCTTGATATTTAATCTATTTGATTTCTTTAAATCCCAGTAAATCTTTAAGCTTTTCAAAAATAACTCTAATATATAGCTTTATTAATTCATTTACAATCATATCATTAATATTAATATAAATAATATTAACTAATTTCTTTTCAATAAGGTTTTTAATAAAGTAATAATATATATTAAATATTTTGATTATTTATATGAATATAGATTCTTAGTTAATATTAAAACTTCTTAATTATCTTTTAGCATTTATACAATTTCTTCTTCTTCAATATATTTCAATCACTTTAAATCTTTTAAAAATTATACTATTCATTATCCTTGTTTTACAAATATAACTATCGAAATATATTCTATTTCTATATTAAATATAATTATAAATATCTATTTTTTACTTATCTATAATATTAATCTATTATAAATATTACTATTCTTTCAAATATACTTTTTCTATCAATTTTATTATTTACTCAATTTATATAATGTAGTTTATTAGCATATAGGCTATATCACTATATAGGCCATTTAAAAACACATTAAAATTAGGCCTATTTCAATATTCTTATTTTAATAATTAATCATTATTTTAAAGAGAAAAAGAATATTAAATAATAATAAAAAATTAATTTCTAAATAATTTAATTTTCAAATAAAAATTTCTATTATATTTTAAAACAAGTGAAAATTGTTATGATTTTTGTTACAAAAATATTATTTTTATAATAATTACTTTAATAATTATAATTCCCAGTAAATAATTTAAATTCTATAATTTTTCTATAATTAAATTTTTAAATTTTTAAATTTTATAAAATTATATTATTAAATGAAGAAAGTGTATGGTTATGTATAAATGAATTTTGTATGTAAAAAGGAGTGGTCTATATAGTAATATAGCTTATATACTAATAAACCACGTCATATATATCTTAATAATATATTCAATTAAACTCTTTCAAATTCAAAATGTAGTTTTTATTTAATAATTAATTATAAATATTTCAAAAGATTTTTAAATACCATATAATAATATTTAATAAATTTAAATATAACTTACAATAACCTTTCTATATCAAATACAATATCAAATTTTATATAAAATATTAAATAAATTATATTATCAATTATCTATAAATATTTATATTTATCTAATAATTGATTATTTAAAAATATTAATCTCAATTAATTATAATTTTAAATTAATATTTTCCTAAATTTATACTGATTATATAAAATCTCAAATCATATTAATATAATATTCAAATATTCTTTTTGATTTATGATTAAAACCGTTCTTTTGCTATTTCAAATAATACATACTTTTAAAACCTTATTAATCTTTTTTAAATATTTAATATTAAAAAAAAATAAAAAAAACATTAATAATATTATATAATATCTTTTTTACAAATAATTATTACAATGATATTATTTATATATATCAAAAGAAATAATTGAAAAGAATATTATATATATATATATATATATATAGATTTATTAAATTTAAATAAATCCTGTATTAAAATTTATTCTAAAAGAATACTTCGATCTTTTTTAATTTATTTCAATCTATAAAGATTTCAAAAAATATAAAGAATATAACCCTTTTTCATTTAAACATTTTGAAATAATATAAAATAGATTTCTTCATTTAAATACAATTTTATAAATATATTCTTAATATTGAAATAAAAGAATTCTCAATTTTCTTCTATTGTTAATATTGTTTTTATAAATATTGTTTATAATATTGTTTTTATAAATAAAAATAATAATATGATATAATATTGATATCTTTTAATTTATATATATATATATTCAAATAAGAATAAAGTAATTTTCATTATAAATTTGAATTATAAATTAATAATAAAAGATTGAAAGCTATATAAATCGATTAGATAAGATTGATAAGATAATAGTTAATTATTTAATTGTCATTTCAAAAGAATAAAAGGAATAATAAGTTTTTTATTTAAAGAATAATTAAATTAGAAAAAGGATTTTAAATAAAGAAAGCTAATTCTAGGCGAATAAGTATAAAAAGGAATCTAATTTTTTAAATTATAAAATAAAAAAGTTAATCTCATATAATTTTTTCAATCAAAATTATATATTATACTATTTATATAATCCTTTAATCATTTATACAAATATATTTCTATATTATATATATTATATATATATATATAATCATTTCTTATATATTTTCGATTTATAATAGATTATAAGTTTAGTAATTCATATATACAATTAAAAAGTAAGTTATTTTAATATACAGTGTAATATATATCAAAAAAGCAATAAAAAAGCTTTCAAAAAAATATTGAAAAAGTTTTCGAAAATTTAAAAGAAAATCGATTTTCGAATTCGAAATTAAATATACTCAAAATATATCTAAAATTTTATTAAAACTCAATTAGAATTTGATATTTTATATATTATATACAAAAGAATATATATTAATACAAATCAATATCGATTTTATATTTCTTTTTGAATTTATATAATTTTTATATATATATATATTATATATACCCCTATTATATTATAGAATAATATTATTAAATAAAATATATTATTAAAAGGTATTTCTTTATATATATATATATTTATAATTCTTATATATATTATCAATCTTTATATATATTATTAATCTTTATATATATATATATATATTATTGAAATATATATTATATATATATTTATAAATTTTATATATATATATATATTATATAGAAATATTATAAAATTATTTTAATTAATTAATCAAAAATAATATAAAGATTTTAAATAATAGGTGATATAATATAATTCAATATAATAATAAGAAAATCTATTATATTTATAATTTATATTATTATATTATTTTCAATATAAAAATCAAATATTATTTAATAGTTTATTAAAATGAAAATTAAAATATAATAGATTAATTAATTATAGAAGATTTTGATTTTAGTATATTTATATATTATATTTATAATATAGAAATTATAAAAAGAAATTCTAATTTAATTATTGAAAAATCTTAATTATTAAAATATATATTGAATATATATATAATTAAAATACTAAATCCAAATATAAATTTCATTAAATTAAAAAATTATAATTTAGATTTTATATTAAATATATTAAGGAATGAAAAAATATAATTGAAATAATTCCATATTTTTATTATATTAAAAATCAAATAAAAAAAATAATATAATAAAATAAAATATATATCAAATTTTTATTTTTATAAAAATATTAGTTTTTTAGTTTTCTTATATATAAATCTATATTTCTAAAATTAAATCTAATTAAATAAATAAAATTAAATTTTTAAAAGTTATATAAATATATATAACGTAACGTATGGGGAACTCGGACATATGGGGAACTCGGACACTTTTTCAATTATTCTACACGCGATCTTGTTCTACGAGCCACACAATCCTCCAATTCCAATTCCGAATCACTTGAACTATTCTCTAGCTCTTCTTCTTCAATCTCTTCTTCTGATTCTTCAATTGGGCGTTTGCGTGGCCGTCCTCGTGGCTTTTTCTCCTTCGGTTTTTCCTCCGCCTCACGTACCATTTTCAATACTTCCTTAGTACTAAAGACAAATTGACCTTGTAATTTGACTCTTTTGCCTTTAGTTCTCTTCTTTCGAGTCTCAATTACCTCCTGAGCATCAGAGAGCTGTTTCCGAAGTAGGGCTATCTCAGCATTTTGAGATTCTACAAGCCTAGTCATTCTCTTGGCATATCGACGAGTTGGCGATGCAGGAGAACCACTGCTTGCTAGAGCTGTATTAAAGATCTGATTTGCTTGCCTTAGTTCTGTTCCATCTGGAGGAGAACTCCTGAGTATAGACAAGTCTAGGTCTTGATTGGGGGTTCTCATTTGTGGAGTAGAAGGTTGCTGGGAGGAGTTAAATGGTAATGAATCGAGTACTTTTCGTGGGGCAAAAGGTACTAAACCAGCTCCTCTCCAGCCAGCTTTAATATTAGAAGAATTCAATGCTTTTTTTCTGATATTTTGAAAGAGTTCTACCCATTCAGCTCTTTGGATTCGCTTTACACCAGCTCGAGAATATCGATCGACCTCTAAAGCATGATATCGTTTCATTGGCCCATACACCGCAATATCAAGTGGCTGAAGCAAGTGAGAGCAATGAGGAGGTAATATAAGTAAATCGATATCATTATCTATACAGAAAGCAATAAAGCTACCTGTAATATGGCTTGAATGGCCATCCATGATCAAAAGTCGAGGTCGGTCACCTGACACTTTCTTGGATTCTGGTTCGAAAACCCTTTTTAACCATTCTAATCCATGGCTATTTGAGGTCCATCCATTTGTACTAGTAGAGAACTGCCAGCTTTGAGGTGTGTCCTTTGGAATCCATGCAGAATTCGTATTCTGAGCCTTGAAAATGACCATAGGTGATAGAGCATTTCCAGCTGCATTGATACATTCAAATGCAGTTATCCATTCTTGCTTGCCAGCTGTAACTTTCCAATTCGACTTCTGAGTAGAATCGACTATAATGCGCGTACTTTGAGTACTTCCAACTCCAAATCCGGTTTCATCCATATTATACATATCATCTAATTCATACTTTCGCTCAATGAGACGCGTGCGAAACGCGTCAAACCAAGCCTGAATATTCTCCGGAGTTGCTTCTTTAGCCCGATTAGACTCTAATTGACGTGAATAGCATGTTTTAAGTTCTGGATGTCGTTTTTGGAATCTATAGATCCATTCGTGGCCTATAGGTGGAATTTCTGTCGAGGTAGGATTTCGAGATGACGCGACCCGAACGCGTCGAAGACGAATTTCGTCGGCCATTTCCTTCACCAACATAGGTGTAGCAGGGAATCCAGTGATGGTAAGTCGTGAAATCCATCGTACAAGAGTATTTTCTTCTGCGTTTGAAAGAATTTGAGCCATTTCGTGGGTTTGGGAACGTGTTTTCTTCCCAGCCAGCCTATCAGCTAGGGTAGACTTAGGGACTTCAAAATGCTCTGCAGCCTTTCTAATTGATTTAAATTCTTTCAATTGAAGTGAAATTATAGCCTTTTGAAGCTTCTCTTCAATTTGAGCAGATGTAGAAGGTGATTGGGTATGCATAATAAAAGTTATTGCGGTTTCAAGTTGGTGATGGGCTAAAAGTGTCCGAGTTCCCCATATGTCCGAGTTCCCCATACGTTACGTTATCCTAAATATTATTTTTTTTTAGAATTTTTATTTCATAATTTATAACTTTTTCCTAATTTTCTTTTTAATTTGAATATATAACTTTTAAATATAATTTAGAAATAATTAGATTTTTATTATAAGGTTTTTTTATTATTATTTTTTCTTTAATTTTTATATTAAAATATAATAATATTTTATTCTTATATTAATTATTATTAATATTATTTAATTTAATTTTATAATTTTGATTTTTTAATTCAATATATAATATATAAATAAGATTATATAACATAATTTATTAATATATAAGCTATATTATTATATAATCTACTTTCACCTCAATTTACATTTTCAAATCTATATTATTTAATAACAATTGAATCAATTGATTTAAATTATTAAGAATTTAATAATTTAAAATATATTATATTATTTTAATAAATTCTTATATTATATTTTGTTTTTTTATATTTATTATAATATTAATTAAAAGATATTTCTTTATTAGAATTCCTTTTTTTTTAATATTTATTATATTAAATTTGAATATCAATCTTTTATTAAAATAATATATCAAAAATATTTTATTTAATAAACACTTTTTTTTATATATTAATATTTATTTAATATTTTATTTGTTATTTAAAATATATAATTCTTTATATTTAAAAGTATATTTTTATAAATTAATTTTTTTAAATTTTTAATTAAAATTAATATAATTTCAAATATAAATATAAAGAAACTTAATTGATAATGAATTATTCGAGATTTAATTAATATTGATTAAAAAAGAACTTTTATTAGATTATAAAAAATTTAAAAGATTTATTAATTTAAATTGAAAAAAAAAAGGATAAATATATAAATTCGAATATTTAATTTTGAAAATATAATTTTAGAATTAAATAGGATTAAATTTGTTTTTTGAAATTTTAATTTTATATTTTAAAAAGTGATTGATTTTTTATATATAATTTTAAAAGTTATAAAGAATTCAATTTTCAAAATATAATTAATATATATTTTAATAAATTTATTAATTTAATTATTATATAAATATTTTAAATTATTAAAATAATTAATATTAAATAATTGAATTAAATGATTTGAATATAATAATAAATATAAATATATAATATTATTCTTTTTATAATATATTTGAAAAGTTATTGATTTGTAGTTTTTATATTTATTTAATATTAATATTTGATATTTGTTTTTTCTTTGATTTTTAATATATTTATCAAAATATTTCAATTATTCTAAATTTATTTTATTATTCATTTATTTATTAAATATAAATTTAATAATTTATTTCAAAAAAAGATTTGTTTTGATATATTAATTAAAAAAATAAATTTATTTTTGAATTATTAAAAATGAAGAAATAAATTTTATTCTTTTTATTTTTATATATTATTATTATAATTTATTTTCAATTATCTAATTATATTATTTTATTTTTATTATTTCATTTAATATTAATTATTATTATTATTATATATATAATTTCTATTATAAAATCTATTTTATTGAAATTATAAAAATCTTTATTCAAAATATTATATTTCATTTATATATTTATAATTAATCGAAATCATTTTTCAAAAAGTTTAAAATCCTTACAAAAAGCTTTTTGAAAATTATAAATATAATTAAAATATATTTTTAATTCAATTTGATATTTTACAAATCAATATATTCAAAACTTTTCAATATTCTTTATATTCTTTAATTCAAAAATATAATTTATTATATCTTTTATATTTTTGAATTTAAATAAAAAATCTTTTGAATTTGTATCAAATATATATTTGATAATGATATTCTTTTTTAATTTTAAAAGATTATAAAATTTATATTGATATTTTATATAAAAAATAAAATTGTCAATTTTATATTATAATATTATATATAAAATATTATATATATTAATAATCTTTTGAATATTTTAATTTTTATCTTTTTAAATAATTTCGATAATAAAGAATATATAAGTTTTTTGATTATATAAATTTATAATAGATTATTAATAAAATATATATTAAAAAAGAAAAGTATAAATTAAAATGAAAATGAGTTATATAATGATATAAATTATATATTAATAAATTATATTATATTTAATTATAATTTTTTTTTAAATATATTTAAATTATTTTATTAAAATAAATAAATTAGAATTATATAGGATTTTCATTATTAATTTTTTATCATTATTTATATTAAAATTATTAGAATTATTATTATTTTTTAAATTATTATAAATATTATTATATATATTTATTTTTTTTTTTTGATTTTCATTTTCAAAGATTTTTATATTTAATCTTTTTAATAAATTATTTATAATAATATTATTATTTTTATTATTTATATTTCTATTATAATATAAAATATCTTCTTTAATAATATAATCATTAAAATTCATAATTTTATTTTTATTTGGAATATAAAATAATAGATTCTTAAATAATTCAAATTCTATTAAAATTCCTTTTTCTAATTTATAATCAAGTTTATTTGTTTTCTTTTCTTTATATTTTAATATATATATTAAAAATCTTAAAACTTTAATTTCTTTTAAATTAGACTCTTTATTTAATATTAATTTAAAAGGAAAGCTTTTTATAATTTTATTATAGTATTTGTTTTTAATATAAAATATATTCTTTAATATATTAGGTTATAAGAATATAAATAGATTTTTATTTTTTATAAATACTAATAATCTTTTTATTAAATATCTATTTGATTTTTCGGCTTTTTTATTTTGAAAATAATAATAAAGATTTATAAACTCTAATATAATATTTTTTGATTTAGTAAATAGATTCTATTAATTCGAATTAAATTCTTTAGTGTTATTGACTTTTATTATTTTAATACTTTTATTAAATTGATTTAATATTAAATTATAAAAATCTTTTAATATAATAAAAATATTAGATTTATACTTAATAGGATATATCTATATATTTTTTATAATCTATTTAATAAAAGTAATAAAATATTTTTTTTTTTAATTTTAATATTTTAAATTATTTATAAATATTAATATTAATTCTTTTGAATTAATTTAATTTAATATTAAAAAAGGTTTTATTAATATTTTAAATTATTTTAATATATATATAAGTTTTATAATAATTTAGATTAATATTAGATTTTTTTAAATTTAATGTTTTTATAATATAATCTTTATTTATATAATTTAAATGTTTATGTTAAAGATTTAAATTATTAAAATTTATATTTTTCAATTTTTTTTAGATTTTATATTCGAATTTATTTTAGAATTTTTAGATTCCTTTTTAAATTTATTTTTTAAATCTATTTTAGAATTTGTATTTCTATTAATAATATTTATATTTATATTATAATTTAATTGATTTATTAATTTATAATTTATATTATATTTTAAATAGAAAGTATTATCAATTTATTTAGCTTTGATTTTAATATTTAATAATTTATTTGAAAAATTATAAATATTATTAAAGAGTAATATATTATTAACTCATTCTTTTTTAATTATTTATTTAATATTAATTAGAATTGATTTTAATAAGAATATATATTTAATTATTCAAATAAATATTCTTTTATTATTTATAATAATTGAAATATTTTTATATTTTAATATTAATATAGATTCTTTATTTATTATATTAATATATTTTGAAATTTTATATATTTTATAATTTATAAATTATTCTTTATTTGAATAATAATATTTTATAGTTTTTAAATCTAATATAATATTATTCTTAAATTTAATAATATAATTTATTAATAAAATTATAATATTATTTTTATATTTGGAATTAAATATAATATTGAAATCCTTTGGAAAGATTTGATTTATTTTTTCAATATTAAAATTTTTAAAATCTTTTTTATTTTTATTATTATTATTTTGATTAGTTTTTGTATTATTTTTATTTATATTATAGAATTTATTAGATTTTTTAAGATTATTTAATTCTTTTATAATTTTATAAAATTTATTTTTATTATATTTATTTTTATTATATTTATTTTTATTAAAGTTTTTAAATCTTTTATAATTTTTATTATAAAATTCGAAATGTTTTTTAAAATATTTGCTTTTTAAATGATTCTTTTTATTATAATATATATAATTTGAAATAGTGTTTTAAGATTTAATAATTTTATTAGATTTTATAAAGCTTTTCATTTTAAATTCTTTAAATATCAATTCAAATATTAATTTATTTAAATCAATATTATTATTATTGATTAAATCTTTTAAAATTTCTTTTATTTTTTTAGATTTAAATAAATCAAAAGAATTATTTAAATTATTAAATACTATTCAAATTATATAAACCTTTTGTGATTCAAATTTTAAATCTTTTAAATAAATATATAATAATAATATATAATTTATATGTTTATTTATATTACTAAAATTATTATAATTTGATTTTATTAATTTATTAAAATATCAATTTATTAAATTTGATAAGATTTCATTATACATTTTATTTATAATATTTCAAAACTTTTTTAAATCAGATTTTTCTTTAAATCTTTTATTTAATTTTATTAATATTATAAATTTTAATATAACAAAAACTTTTTTAGATTTTTTTTTAAATTTTTTTTAATTTTTTATTATATTTTAAATAAAGCTTTTTAGATATAAATATATTATTAAATTTAAAATAATATTATTTATTAACATTATTATTTCAATTATTTATATAAAATATAATATTATTAGTTTTTAAAAAGAATTTAATTTTATTATATTATTTTATATAATTAAATCGATTATTCAAAATTAAATTTATATATTTAATTTTATAATTTATATTTAATAGTTTTTTAAATATATAATATAGTATAATAAGTATTATATAAATCAGAATCTTATTCAAAAATGTTTTTTAATTTTATAAAAACTTTATAAAATTATATTATATATTTTAGATATTAATATAAATTTTATATTAGATTTAATTTTTATTTTTTAATTTAAATTTTATTATATATATATATATAATAAAATCTATTCAAATTAGAATATCTTTATATAAAATAATTATTATATTATTTATTATAAATAATATAACGTAACGTATGGGGAACTCGGACATATGGGGAACTCGGACACTTTTAGCCCATCACCAACTTGAAACCGCAATAACTTTTATTATGCATACCCAATCACCTTCTACATCTGCTCAAATTGAAGAGAAGCTTCAAAAGGCTATAATTTCACTTCAATTGAAAGAATTTAAATCAATTAGAAAGGCTGCAGAGCATTTTGAAGTCCCTAAGTCTACCCTAGCTGATAGGCTGGCTGGGAAGAAAACACGTTCCCAAACCCACGAAATGGCTCAAATTCTTTCAAACGCAGAAGAAAATACTCTTGTACGATGGATTTCACGACTTACCATCACTGGATTCCCTGCTACACCTATGTTGGTGAAGGAAATGGCCGACGAAATTCGTCTTCGACGCGTTCGGGTCGCGTCATCTCGAAATCCTACCTCGACAGAAATTCCACCTATAGGCCACGAATGGATCTATAGATTCCAAAAACGACATCCAGAACTTAAAACATGCTATTCACGTCAATTAGAGTCTAATCGGGCTAAAGAAGCAACTCCGGAGAATATTCAGGCTTGGTTTGACGCGTTTCGCACGCGTCTCATTGAGCGAAAGTATGAATTAGATGATATGTATAATATGGATGAAACCGGATTTGGAGTTGGAAGTACTCAAAGTACGCGCATTATAGTCGATTCTACTCAGAAGTCGAATTGGAAAGTTACAGCTGGCAAGCAAGAATGGATAACTGCATTTGAATGTATCAATGCAGCTGGAAATGCTCTATCACCTATGGTCATTTTCAAGGCTCAGAATACGAATTCTGCATGGATTCCAAAGGACACACCTCAAAGCTGGCAGTTCTCTACTAGTACAAATGGATGGACCTCAAATAGCCATGGATTAGAATGGTTAAAAAGGGTTTTCGAACCAGAATCCAAGAAAGTGTCAGGTGACCGACCTCGACTTTTGATCATGGATGGCCATTCAAGCCATATTACAGGTAGCTTTATTGCTTTCTGTATAGATAATGATATCGATTTACTTATATTACCTCCTCATTGCTCTCACTTGCTTCAGCCACTTGATATTGCGGTGTATGGGCCAATGAAACGATATCATGCTTTAGAGGTCGATCGATATTCTCGAGCTGGTGTAAAGCGAATCCAAAGAGCTGAATGGGTAGAACTCTTTCAAAATATCAGAAAAAAAGCATTGAATTCTTCTAATATTAAAGCTGGCTGGAGAGGAGCTGGTTTAGTACCTTTTGCCCCACGAAAAGTACTCGATTCATTACCATTTAACTCCTCCCAGCAACCTTCTACTCCACAAATGAGAACCCCCAATCAAGACCTAGACTTGTCTATACTCAGGAGTTCTCCTCCAGATGGAACAGAACTAAGGCAAGCAAATCAGATCTTTAATACAGCTCTAGCAAGCAGTGGTTCTCCTGCATCGCCAACTCGTCGATATGCCAAGAGAATGACTAGGCTTGTAGAATCTCAAAATGCTGAGATAGCCCTACTTCGGAAACAGCTCTCTGATGCTCAGGAGGTAATTGAGACTCGAAAGAAGAGAACTAAAGGCAAAAGAGTCAAATTACAAGGTCAATTTGTCTTTAGTACTAAGGAAGTATTGAAAATGGTACGTGAGGCGGAGGAAAAACCGAAGGAGAAAAAGCCACGAGGACGGCCACGCAAACGCCCAATTGAAGAATCAGAAGAAGAGATTGAAGAAGAAGAGCTAGAGAATAGTTCAAGTGATTCGGAATTGGAATTGGAGGATTGTGTGGCTCGTAGAACAAGATCGCGTGTAGAATAATTGAAAAAGTGTCCGAGTTCCCCATATGTCCGAGTTCCCCATACGTTACGTTATTATTAAAAAGAATAATAATATTAAAGAATTAAATATTTTAAAAACAAAATGGATTTATAAAATCACATATTTATTCAAAGATAATATTGAATTTAAAATTAAATATATAATTAAAGAATTTGAACAATTATATAATTTAAATTATTTAAATACATTTATTAATATAATAAAATAAATAATCTAGATATTAATATTTATTTTAATAATAAATAAAAAGTAATATATATATAAAGTAAATATAATATTAATTTTTATTCAAAAAAATATTAATAAAAATATATATATTAAATCTTTTGAAATATATAATAATAAAAATATAATATTAAAATTAAATAAAGTTTTATATGAATTAAAATAATTTGTTAGAATTTAATATATTATATTAAAGAGTATATTAAATAAATTAAATTTTATTAATATAAAATCAAACAAATATATATTTATAAATAAATATTTAAAATTAATATTAAATTGTTACGATGAATTAGTAACAGGCTGTAGAATTACCAATGTATAGGCTATAATAGTATTATAGGCCTCAGTGATTCAGCTGTAGTATACCGGAGGATATTAGGTATTCAAGGAAAGCTTCAAGCATATATATAATATTAGTTATAGGATATCCTAGAAATATAGAATACAATTCCTAGAATAATAGATTTTAGAAAATACCAAATATAACTTTACAAACTTTTTACAAAGTTATATTCCAGAGAATTAACCCTAGGATAAAAGATAAGCTAAAATAAAAGGATAAATTAGAATATTAAGAATCACAGAATTAGTATTCTATAATGAATAGCTCAAAAACGATAGCACTTTAGGAATAATAGTATTCCAAAAGTAATTAACTATTCCAACTATTCAAATAAAACAAAGATTTATATAAGGGAATAGGTTTTATTATAATATAAAGCTTTATATTCAAAATAATAATTATTAGTTTTATTATTATAGTTACAAGAATTACAATCAATTATAATCTTATTGAATTCCTACTTGAAATCTAATTTAAATTATTTCAAAAGATTTTTAGATATTTCCATATAATCTTAAAAACAGCTTCTGTAATATTTTAAATATTATTTCTATTTCAAATACCGATTCGATAATCAATTATTAATATAACATCTAGGGCTATTATTACAAATCAATCTACCAAAAATACTAATAATATTGAAATAATCAATACTTCAAAGAAGATTATTATTAATAAAACACTTAAAATCGCCTTATCAAATAAATATTAGAGTAATTAATAAAAACTTAATACTTTCCTTTTACAATTTGAAATCTACTTCTGATTTAATAAAAACAAATTCATTATTAAAAAATCTAAAAGTATATGGATTATATTATATCTTCGAGATAAAATAATTAAATAGATTCAATTATATTTGTATGATTATTTCGAATATAATAATAAGAATTGTATATAACTTATTCAAACAATCTTTAATAGTTTTAAAAGATTTAAAATAAAGATTTATAGAATCTTTAGAAATTTTAATAAATTAAAGATAATAAAAAATAAAATCTTCAATTTCAAATAAATAGAATTAGTATTGAAATATATTATGGAATTTCGAAGATATATTGAAATAATCAAATAAAACAAAATCGCTATTATAAATTATTATTATAAGAAATTCAAATTAGAAATCAGATTAGAATTAGAAAGATTTATTGAAAGTATAGATTTGAATAATTTAATTTAGGATTTCATTGAATTAGATAATTATTTTTATAAATATTAATAAAGCTAAAGATTATATAAATCTTATGAAAATCAAAAACAAAAGTGTTATTATAAGAATAAAAATAAACTATATTATAATCTATAAAGGTATAGAGATTCTATAAAACTAAATATTATATATTATATAAATGGAAATAATAATTTAAAAAAAAAACGAAAATAAAAAAACAATTTATATTTTGAATATGGAAAAGTAGAATATCGAATAATAAAATATTGAAACAAAAAGATAAAAGGAAAAAGAAGCAATTTCAAATCTAAGTTCGATAAAGATTAATTTAATACTATCTTTACAATCTTAAAAAATCTAATTAAATTCAAAAATATTGAGATTTTCATTATTAAAGAATTTCAATAATTATTAAAGAAATTATTATAAAATCAAAAGAATATAAATGTAATAGACTTATAAAAATAAAAGTATTATAAAATCCTAATACTTTTTATAATAAAAGAAAGTTATTAGAATAAGATAGAAATAGATTATATTATAATAAACTGGATAGTTTATTATAATGAATTCTATGGAATCTATTAATTAGATAAAAAAGCAATCGAATGATTTCTTAAAAAAAGGAAGATGAAGAATTATTAAAATAAAGTAATATATAAGGATTTAACTTCAAATATAACTTTGCAAAAAGTTTGCAAAGTTATTCAGTAATTAAATGCTATGGGATAGGTAGGATAGATATATTACAAAATTCAAATAAATGGATATATATAATCAGTTATAACGTGTTTTATCACCGAGTGGATCATATCACCGAGTGGATCACTTTCACCTCAATTTACCACTTTAAACTTATATTATTCAACAACAATTGAATCAATTGATTAAAACTATTAAGAATCTAGTAATCTAGGATCTATTACATTGTTTTGACAAGTTCTTGAATTATGACCTGATTTTCCACACTTACTACAGCACCTATTAGAAGATGCTTCCCCAATAGGATTTCCCTTATTTTGACGCTCGTCGCGTTGAATCTGAATATCAACCTCTTGCTGAGATAATATATCAAGAGCCTCTTGTCCAGTAAGCACTCCTCCTTGACGTAACTGAGTTTTTTTCGCGCGTCGACGTTTGCTTAATGCCTCATTTGCTGCCCGAAGTGTACGAATCTCTGCATTTAAAAGTGTATTCTCATGAGCTAATCTCTCTGTACCCTTAGCTAGAGCTAGTACAGTCTCAAATATAGGTGTAGGAGAGCTTGATTGATGACGAGTTATTCGAGATTTAACTAATGTTGATTGAGAAAGAGCTTCAGTTGGGTTGCGAGGGGTTTGAGAGATCCATTGATCTAGATCGAAAGAGGGGGGGGTAGGTGTACGAATTCGAATATCTAACTTCGAAAGTACAGCTTCAGGGCTAAATGGTATTAAACCTGTTCCTCGAAACCCTGATTTCATATTCTGAGAGGTGATTGATTCTTCGTATGCAGCTTTAAAAGCTATAAAGAATTCAACCTTCGAGATATGATTGATATGTGCCTTGATAAATCCATCAATTTGACCACTATATGAACGTTTCAGATTACCAAAACAACCTACATCAAGTGGTTGAGTTAGATGACTTGAATGCGGTGGTAAACATAAACATATGATGTCGTTCTCTTCACAGTATGCTTGAAAAGCTCTTGATTCGTGGCTTTCATGCCCATCTAGCACCAACATTCGATATTTGCCCTTTCTTCGATTCTTAGTATGTTTATCGAAGTGTTTCAACCATTCTAAACCCGTCTCGTTATTTGTCCATCCATTAGATGTAGGTTTAATAGCCCAATCCGCAGGAAAATCGGTTTCGGTATACCAATTGGAAAGATGGACCTGTCCTTGAACCACTAGAAATGGGGGTATAGTTTCACCCTCCCCATTACCACATATGATCGCTGTAGCCCATTCTCTATTGCCTGGTTGTATTGCCTTGCTTCTGCCATTTCGTTCAGCACTAGTTACCACCATTCCGGGGCATATTATACCCATCATAAAGCCCGTTTCGTCGAAGTTGTAGAAATCGCAGTCGAGAATACCATATTTCGCTCGCATATTCGAAACTAGTCGAAACCACTTCTCAATAAGTTTAGGATCTTCGCAGAGAGCCCTTTGAAAGTCATAAACACGACTAAAACGCGTCTTTAATTCGATTCGACGCTTTACGAATCGATGCGTCCAGAGCTTTCCAACACGCTTTGCACCCCTCGATTCAAGAATATGATTCGCCATATCTTCCACCATTCTAAGTTTAGGTGGAAATCCTCTTGAATCTATATCAAGTATATATTGAATAATCACTTCCTCTTCTAATTGTGTAAGATTATGACAATTCGCTCGAGTTTCGACGCGGGGGGTAAAACCATTCATTCTATGATTGAGTGTTGTATATGGTAAATTATATAGCTTAGCAGCTTTTCGAATACTAAGTTTTTTGTCTTTTTGAATAGCTTCAATAGCTAAGAGTATTCGAGCTTCTTTATTATTCGATTGCATTTCAATTGATTGATAAAACGCGTATTGAAGTGAGAGATCAACAATTGAAGTGAAAGTGATCCACTCGGTGATATGATCCACTCGGTGATAAAACACGTTAATAGATTTAAAGGTTATAAAAAATTTTATTATATTAGAAACTATAAAGTACTTGGAAATATCATTTCAAACGAAATAATATTCTTATCAATTATAATTAATTAATGAATAGCTAATAGGGTTTAATAGAAAGATTTTATAAAAAACAATTTCAATATAAATAGATATAATTCAATATATAAAGGTTATATAATTTAATATTATGTTATTGGATTAATAACAAATCATTTTAGAAATGTTATGGTTAAAAATATATAATTCGAAAATAGATTGAATATAAAGAGTTGTAATATTTGATTAATACAAAAGTGGTTATAAGGATATACTAAAAGCGTTTATGAAATGTAATATATATTAAGAAGAGTTGAATATAAATAATACCAGTGATATAGGATATTCAATTTAGGGTTCTCTATTAAAAGCGAAGGCTAGTATATTTCCTTTATAAATATAGAAGCTAATAATATAATACAAAATTGTAATCAAGGTAAAAAAATGTTACAGGAGCTGCCTCTAGGGTCACGTGGAAGTGTCTAGAGATCTCTCGAGGTGGTTTTAGACTAGACTTCAAGTAGGAATTCAATAAGGTTGTAACGGGTTGCAATTCTCGTAACTATAGTAATGAAACTAATGATTGTTCTTGAGCACGAAGCTCTACATTATAATGAAACCCATTCCCTTATATAGATCTTCGTCCTCAGTATGCTAATCCCCGAATACTCTCAACATGATGGATCGCAATGGATCGCACTGCGCTCCAGGAGCGCTGGCGCTCCCTGACGCTCCATCACGTGCCCAAGTCATGTGAGTTCCAATGTCTTAGCTTATCGTTCTTATCCCTGAAATTAGTCCCCTAGGACATTTCTAATCCTAAATATAACTTCGCGAGAAGTTTGCAAAGTTATATTCCTCTTAATTCCAAGATTGATCTGTTGTCCCGTGACTTCTGTTGACCTGTTACCAATCCGTCGTAACACTATCCCCTTCTTAGCCTAGCGCTTGTCCCAAGCGTCTATATAGAACGTAGTACCCCACTTGGGATATTTGTCGCTGTATGGTATTTCTTTATTCAATATGACTGACAACTTTCACAAACGAAAGGAAAGATTACGTTTAGCTCGTCTCGTTGAATCCCGTGGTTTCGAAATGTCTTCTTGTTCTCTGTGTGAACGCCAAGGGCGTAAATGCATTGTTTCTTCTTCAGATTCCTCGCGGTGCGCCGAGTGTATCCGTCAAGGGCGAAAATGTGACGTTCGTGGTCCTGTGGAGAGTGATTGGGATAGTCTGGATCGTCAAAAGGCCAGATTGGATGAGGAGGAGGAACGCGCGATTAGTGTTTCTCAGGAAGCAATGGCTAAAATCCTGCGATTGCGAAAGCAGAAACGTTTCCTGTTGAAACGTGAGTCTGAGATGCTTCGCCGTGGTTTACGAACTCTCGATGAGCTAGTGGAGGCGGAGGAGAAGGAGAGACTAGAAAAGGAAAAGATTGAAAAGGAGCGTGTTGAGGAAGAAACAGCAAACGTTGATGCTGCGCCTACTCCTATTGATTCTTCTTCCTTCGACTTCTTCGATCCTTCTTTGCCTGAGTTGTCCGAAGCGGATCTTGAGGCTTTACTGGCAGGTGTGGGTACTTCAGGTGGAATGCCCGTAGCTTCTCAGGGCAGCTGAGATCCTCCTTGAATTCCCATGTGTTTTCTGAATGTGGGTAGTCTAACCATTTGATCAAATACTTGACCTTGTTTCTGACGTATTTGCAGTCTAGTATTGTTTCGACATCGTATATGGCGTTTGGGTTGACTGGTTCAATTTCTGTAAATGGCGCATTTGGCGCTCCTGGTGGTGCTGGTTCGAGCAAGGATATGTGGAATACTGGGTGGATATTCATTGTGTCTGGTAATTTCAATCGATAATTAACCGTTCCTATTACCTTATCAATCTTGAATGGTCCTAGTTTCCTGTGGTCGAGTTTATTGCTTGGTCTCTTGGTTTCGATGTTTCGTCGTAGCAAATAAACTTTATCCCCCTCTTTAAGCGTAGGTTCCATACTACGTTTCGTATTGTAGTACGCTGCTGTTCTGGAAGATATGAATCTTAGATCAAGAGCCAGTTGCTCTTGGAGATTTTTCAGCTGTTCGACTTGTACTATTGCTGATTCGGCATTAACTTCTTGTGGTATCGGGATTTTATACGCTTGTGGATTAAACCCAAAATTAGCTCGTGCTGGTGTGATTTTCGTGGTTTCCGTTTCCGATGTATTATATGCGAATTGTGCCATAGGTAATAGTTCTACCCAATTGTCTTGTCGATAATTTACATAGCATCTAAGATATGCTTCCATTGTCTGATTGGTCCTCTCTGTTTGACCATCTGTTTGTGGGTGGAAAGATGTCGATAGCTTTCTCTTGATACCCATAAGTGCTAATAAGGTAGTCCAGAATTTTGAGGTAAAGAGCTTGTCTCGATCCGAGATTATCTCATCTGGTACTCCGTGTATGCTTACTATGATCCTTAGGAACACATATGCTAGTTGTTCAGCATCCCATGTTTCCTTGAATGGTATCATATATGCAAATTTCGTTAGCCTGTCTACTATATTGAGTATCGCGTCGTACTCAATTCCTGTAGTAGGATCCTTTGAGAGTGGTAGTTTGACCACAAAGTCCCATGTGATGGACTTCCATGGCTGAGAAGGCATGTCTGGGGTCTGGAGCTGACCATACGGAGCATGTCGTGATGACTTGTTTCGTATGCAGGTGTCACAATTTCCAACAACTTCTTCAACTATCGTTCTCATTCGTGGGAAGTAACTGATTTCCCGTATTCTTGCAAATGTCCTTGCAATTCCTTGGTGTCCATGTGCCGGCAACCCATGTTGTTCCGTCACAAATTCCTTGGTCATTTGACTCGGAATGTATACTTTTCCATGAAAGTATATGGTATCATTTTCTATAGTGAATCCTGGTTCTATTGTCTTGCGTATGCGTGTGGCAGTAGCATCCTTGTCGTAGTGTGATTGAATCTGTTTTCTGAGGTGGTTGTCTTCCAACAGGTGTGTTGCTGCAAGCTGTGGTGCATTGTAGACCAGTGATTCGCCGTCTTTCTTGAATATAGCGTATGACTCGTACGTTTTGTTTTCTTGATATTCTGGTTTTCGGCTAAGAGCGTCGGCTCTAGCGTTTTCTGATCCTTTGACATATGAAATTCTGAAATTGTAGTTGGCCATGGTCTCCGACCATCTGACCTGTCGTCTGTTTAACTGCTTCGTTGTGGTGAAGTAAACCAAGTTCTTATGATCTGTATACACCTGTACTGTGTATTTCGATCCTTCCAAATATACTCGCCATTCTCTAAATGCATCGACTATCGCCAGTAATTCTTTGTCATATATCTCGTAATTCAACTCGGCTGGTGATAGTTTTCGGGAGTAGAATGCGATTGGCTGGTATTTTCCATTCTGGCCCGGTTGGCTCAGAACTGCTCCTATAGCGAAATCTGAGGAATCCGTTTCCACTATGATTTCTTTCTCTGGGTCAAAAGTCAACAGTATTGGTTCTTCTGCCACTGCTTGTTTGAGTGTATCGAATGACTCCTGTGCTTTGGCAGTCCATTCGAAGCTTCCTTGATCTTTTCTGGTTAACGTGGTCAAGGGTGTAGTAATCCCTGAATAACCCTTGATAAATCTTCTATAGAAGTTGACAAATCCTAGAAAGGATTGTACTTCCTTGATTGTGGTCGGCTGCTTCCATTCGAGCACTGCCTTAACCTTGTCTTTGCTCATCTTGAGCCCTTGGCTTGATACGGTGAATCCCAAGAATTCTGTTTCTGTGACATGGAATTCGCATTTGCTTGGTTTGCACAGCAAGTCTGCTTTGGATAGACTTTCGAGGATGCTGCTAACGTCCTTAATGTGTTGAACCTTGTTGTTTGAATATACTAGGATGTCGTCCAAGTAGCATATACAGCAAGTATCCAAATATTGTGACAACACATTGTTCATAAGCCTCATGAAAGTAGCTGGTGCGTTGGTTAGCCCGAACGGCATAACTTGGTACTCGTATAGCCCGTATCTTGTTTTGAAAGCGGTTTTCCATTCTTCGCCTTCCTTCATTCTGATCAAGTGGTAACCATTACGTAGGTCCATCTTGGTGAATATCGTAGCTCCGCCTAATCGATCTCTTAATTCCGTAGCTAATGGAAGTGGATATCGATCCTTCTTAGTGAGTGCGTTAAGCTTTCTATAGTCTACAACTAGTCTATCGGGTCCATCCTTCTTGGGTACCCACATAGTTGGACTGGCCACTTGGGACGCGGATTCCCTGATCCATCCCTTGGCTAAATTGTCGTCGATGTATTCTCTGAGCCTTTTTAACTCATCGGCTGACATTGAATAAATTGGGGTGTGCACAGGCATCTTGCCTTCCTCCAATATTATCTCATGATCCCATGGCTTGTGTTCCGGTAAAGCCTCATGGATCCCTGGTTCTTTGAAAACATGTTCATATTTCTTGTACTGTTCTGGTATCGTAGGCCTTTCTTTTGCCTCGATTGCGATTTCGTGCCGTGTCGTTGGCTTCTGCATTTGTAGAGGAGGTGTACTGGCCTTCGCTCTTAATGGAGGACCCTGGACTGGGTGTCCTACGTCGCCGGTGTTGTTCGCGTTCAACTCTCCTTGGCGCGTGTTACGTCTCGCGGACGCCTCTAGCGTGTCCCTGTGACCGCTTTTGCACTGATCAAATGTCACAATTCCTTGTGCCCAATCTATTTTCGGATTATGTGCCTTCAACCATGGCATTCCTAAGATGATCTGTTGTTGGCCCAATGGCACAACGTCAAGCTGTATAACCTCTGTATGTTGGGTTATGCCCATTCGTACTGGGATTGTCTCCTGCGAAATCTTTCCGTCAGACCCTGCTAGCTGTCCGTCAACTAACTGCAATCGATAGGGGTATTGTTTCGTCTGAAGTGGTATTTCCAAGTACTTTGCAGCTTCTGGTGCAATAAAATTTCCTGTAGCCCCTGAATCTATCATGGCTGATTGTATGTGTCCATTTATCTGAACCTTGCAGTATATCTGTCCTGCTTGTCCCGTAGCATTCAACTGCTGGGTAACTTTGCGAACTTTTCGCGAAGTTATATTTGAAGTTAAATCCGTGCATGTTACATTATTCTGATGGTTCTTCGTCTTCCTTTTCTTGGGGAACCATCCGGTTGCTTCTTTATCTGATCGATGGATTCCGCAGAATTCATCATAGCAAGCTGTCCAGCTCATCGTGGCGTGGTCCGCTTCTGCCTCGTCCTGGTGACTTTCTTCTGTCACAGAGGGTGTTGGGGTTCTGTAATACTCTTGTTCCCATAAGTCTATTGCATTCATGCCCTCTTTATTTCGTGGTAATTCCTTTAGTAATTGCTGGAATTCCTCAACGGTGAAAGTCTCAGTATTTTCGGATTTAGTTGGGTTTTCTGGGATTGTAAAGGTAGCGTTAAGTTGGCCTTTGCCGAACTTAGGTTTGAAGTTGCCCCTTTTTCCTCCTGTCTTCTTGCTTCGGCAGTCTGCTGCTCGGTGCCCTGCTTTTCCACATTCAAAGCATAAGTTGTTTTCTCGTCTTCGTCTCTTTTCTGAGTCATCGTTCCCGTTTGTGTAGTGCGTAGCGTCTAGTTCCATGGGGTCTCCGTATCTTTGTGGATTGTAACGTGGTCTACCCTCATTCTTGCGGTAACGCCCTTGCTTCTGATTTCCTTGGGGTTTGTATGATCTCTGGCTTTGTCGATATCTGTAGAGACGATCATCTGATTCGATGGAGTCCTGAATTAGATCGTTCAGATCTGTACTCTCGGCAGATCTTTCTAATTCCAGTCTGACTTCTGGTTTGAGTCCCTTGCGGTAGTGACTCATGATAGCGATTTCGTCCCACTTGGTTGTTCCAGCGTATCTTCGAAATTCCGTAGCATATTTCAATGCTGATCCTGTCTGCTTGAGGTTGAAGATCTTATCTTCCGCTACCTCTAGCTCGTTGGAATTTCCGAAGATTCTACGAATCTCTGTCTTAAATCCTTCAAAGCTATTGAAGATTGTTCGGGTGGGTTGCATGCGATCCTTATCGTCATGCTCGAAATAGTCGCGCAAATATGGTTGGATCCATTTGGTTGCTTCACCTCGAAGGTATGATGCGGCCCATATACTCTTGGATTCCTTGGTAGTGAACTTGTCCTCATTGAATCGAAAGTAGATCTCAAGTTGTAAGAGGAAAGTATCGAGCTCTTGTCGACTACCTTGGTACTTGTCTGGTAAGGCGATCTTAAGGGTTTCGTTGATAGTGATCTCCTTTGGGGCATCGGTCATCTCGATGTCGTTGGTATCTCCGGTAGGCTGACCTGTGGCGGTAGCTCTGGATGCCATATTAGCGGTTGGTTATCGAATCGGTACTTGAAGCAGAAATGGTGCTCAAAGTGTTACAGGAGCTGCCTCTAGGGTCACGTGGAAGTGTCTAGAGATCTCTCGAGGTGGTTTTAGACTAGACTTCAAGTAGGAATTCAATAAGGTTGTAACGGGTTGCAATTCTCGTAACTATAGTAATGAAACTAATGATTGTTCTTGAGCACGAAGCTCTACATTATAATGAAACCCATTCCCTTATATAGATCTTCGTCCTCAGTATGCTAATCCCCGAATACTCTCAACATGATGGATCGCAATGGATCGCACTGCGCTCCAGGAGCGCTGGCGCTCCCTGACGCTCCATCACGTGCCCAAGTCATGTGAGTTCCAATGTCTTAGCTTATCGTTCTTATCCCTGAAATTAGTCCCCTAGGACATTTCTAATCCTAAATATAACTTCGCGAGAAGTTTGCAAAGTTATATTCCTCTTAATTCCAAGATTGATCTGTTGTCCCGTGACTTCTGTTGACCTGTTACCAATCCGTCGTAACAAAAAAAGGCTTACAATATTAGAACAGTATAAGAAATATAAATATATTTTTAAAAAACTAAAGATTTATAAAGCTTTACTGGAATATAAATTATAGAATTATAAGATAATATTGAAGGAAGGCAAGATATCTGTGTATATTCCAATTTATTCAATATCAGTTAATAAGTTAAAAAGATTTAGAAAATATATTGATAACAATTTAATTAAGGGATAGATTAGGGAATTCGTATTCCAAATAGTCAGTTCAATTATGTAGGTATTCAAAAAGGATGGATCTAATAGATTAGTTATAGATTATAAAAAGCTTAATATATTTATTAAGAAGAATCGATATCCACTTTTATTAGCTATAGAGTTAAAAGATCGATTAGATGGAGCTACAATATTTATTAAAATGGATCTACATAATAGTTATTATTTGATTAAAATGAAGAAAGGTGAAGAATGAAAAACCGCTTTCAAAATAAGATATGGGCTATACAAGTATCAAATTATGCTGTTTGGGTTAATCAATATATCAACTACTTTTATAAGGTTTATAAATAATATATTATTATAATATTTGAATATTTATTGTATATATTACTTGAATAACATTCTAATATATTCAAACAATAAGATTCAATATATTAAAAACATTAATAATATTCTTGAAAGCTTATTCAAAATAGATTTGTTATATAAATCAAGCAAATGCGAATTTCATATTATAGAGATAGAATTCTTAGGATTTACTATATCAAATCAAGGATTCAAAATAAATAAAGATAAAATTAAAGTAGTATTTGAATAAAAGTAGCTAATTATAATCAAGGAAGTATAATCCTTTTTAAGGTTTATCAACTTTTATAAAAGATTTATTAAAGATTATTTAGGGATTATTATATCTTTGATTATATTAACCAGAAAAGATTAAAGAAGCTTCGAATAAACTACCAAAATATAAGAATCATTCGATACATTTAAATAAGCAATAGCAGAAAAGCCAATACTATTGATTTTTAATCTAGAAAAAGAAATTATAATGGAAATGAACTCTTCGGATTTCATTATAGAAGCAATTCTGAATTAATTGGGTTAGAATGGAAAATACTAATCAATTGCATTCTATTCCTGAAAACTATTACTAGCTAAATTGAATTATAAAATATATAATAAAGAATTACTAGCGATAGTTGATATATTTAAAAAATAATAAATATATTTGAAAGGATTGAAATATATAATACAGATGTATATAAATTATAAGAATTTGATTTACTTTATTATAATAAAATAGTTAAATAGATAATAGATTAGATAATCGGAAATTATAGTCAATTATAATTTTAGAATTTCATATATTAAAGGATTAGAAAATACTAGAATTAATATTCTTAATTGAAAATCAAAATATCAAGAAAACAAAACATACAAATTATATATTATATTCAAAAAAGATAACAAATTATTGATTTATAATATATTATAGCTTATAGTAATACATCTATTAGAAAACAATTACCTTAGAAAACAAATCCAATTATATTATAATAAGAATGCTATTGCCATATATATATACAAAATAATAGAATCAGAATTCATTATAGAAAATAATATTATATATTTTTATAGAAAAGTATATATTCTGAATCAAATGATTAAGGAATTTATAATAAAATAATACAGATTACTAATATATAAATATTAAGGAATTGTAAAGATATTTATAAAAATATAGGAAATCAATTACTTTTTATAAATGAAAATGATAATTGAAGAAGTTATTAGAAATTGTAATATCTATATATAAAACAAATTATTATAATATATTTTATATAATTAATTCCAAATCTTAGATATACTTTTTTAATTATAGAAATCTATTATATAAAATTTTATAATCAAATTATTACTTTCAAAACATCCTATTATAAGAATTAAATATAATACAATATTTAATATAATAAATAAACTAATAAAACTTATATATATAATATTATTTAAGGAAATATAGAATATTGAATAACTAATATTTATATTTCTAAGTATTATAATATATATATATAAAATATTAAATAAAATAATCTTGAATTGAGATAAACTTTTTATTTTAAAATTTTAAACTACCTTATTAATACTTATAAATATCAAAAGAAAGCTATCGATATTTTTTTATCTATAAATAGATAATTAAATAGAAAGGATTAATTAGATAATAAAAGTATATCTTAAATGCTATATAAATTATTAATAAGATAATTGAATAGAATTATTATTTATAATATAATTTATATATAATATATCGGAAATAGAAATTACAAAAATCATCTTAATATAAATTAATTTTGGATTTAATCTATAAATATATAAAATCCTAATACTTCAAGAAGTTAATACTAAATTAATAATAGTATAAATCAAATAATTGAAAGATCTTTAAGAGTAATTGATTTTTGATTTAAGATTTATATTTTTTAAAATAATAATATATTATAATACAAAATATAATATAGAATCTATATTTAAAAAGAGGAATAAAGTTTATTTGTTATAATGAAATATTGAAACCAAAAAACCAAATAATAAATTCGATTATAGAAAACTAGAATCATTTAAGATTGATAAGATAATAGAAATGATTAATTATTGATTGAAATTATTAAATATAATAAATATCCATTTAATATTCTATATATCCTTATTCGAATTAATATTATTAGGAATGTTAAATATATTATTTATAGAAATTGAACTAATTAATTCAAATATTATATACAATATCGAAACAATATTAAATTATAAATATATTAAAAACAAAATTAAATATTTGATTAAATAATTAAATTAAATTATTTATATTCAAAAAATATATAGAAATTCAAGGAAGATTTTAGTTATTTTAAAAAACTATAAATATTCTATTTAAAGTATTTATATCTATTAATAAAACTTCAAAATCCATTTTAAACAATTTAAATAAAAAAAGATTGAAAAAGTCAAAGGAAAAAAAATTAATAAAAATAAATACAATATCAACATTTATTATTTCTTTTTTAATACATTCTTTTTCAATCTTTTCCTTTTCTAATCTTTCCTTTTTCTTTATCTCTATTAACTTATCAAAAATTTATAAATTATAATAAAGCATTTCAGATTCACATTTCAATAAAAAACATTTCTATTTTTTCAATTATAGAATTTTAATTATAATTTTTTTTTTTTTAATCCAATCTCTTTTTTTATTGAACCAAACTTTTCTAATCATTTTCAAACGAACCTTGAATATTACATTTTTTGTTATTATAAATATATTCATTATATTATAAAAAATCAAAAAGCGAAACAATATATTTATAATCAATATGTTTGCATAATAAATATAAAAACATTTCGAAACTTTTCTATTTAATAAAATAAGCAAAATAGATTTATTCTTTTCTTTTATTAATATTCAAAAAAGGTATAATAAAAAAGAGAAATACTACAATTATTAAAATATATAAAAGGGAAAACATACTAATATAAACACTTGGGATAAGTGTTAGACTAAAAAGGGAATAGTGTTACAATGGATTAATAATAGATTGTAGAATTATCAATGTATAGGCTATAATGATATTATAGACCTTAATGATTCAGCTGTAATATATTAGGGGATATTAGGTATCCAAGGAAAGCCTTAGATATATATATAATATTAGTTATAAGATATTCTAGAAATATAGAATATAATTCTTAGGACAATAAGTCCTAGAAAACACCAAATATAACTTTGCAAACTTTTCGCAAAATTATATTTTAGAAGATTAACCCCAAAATAAAAGATAAACTAGAATAAAAGAATAAGCTAGAATATCAAAAGTCATAGAATTAATATTTTGTAATAAACAGCTCAAAAACAACAGCGCTTTAGAAATAACAATGCTCCAGAAGCAACCAATTGTTCCAGTTATTCAAATGAAATGAAAATCTATATAAGGGAATAGATTTCATTATAATATAGAGTTTTGTACTTAAAACAATAATCATTAATTTCATTACTATAGTTATAAGAATTACAACCAGTTACAATTTTATTGAATTCCTATTTGAAGTTTAGTTTAAATCACTTTGAAAGATCTCTAAACATTTCCACATGATTCTAGAGGCAGCTCCTGTAATATAAATATATTTATCGATAATATTATTATTATATGTTTTAATAAAGTTTTAATAAAAGATTTTATAAAAAATCTAAAAAGATATTTAAATTTAAAAGATTTAAATCTTATAGAAAACTATTTAGATATTCAAATAAATTTAAATAAAAAATATATAGAATTTTTTCAAAAAGAATATATTGAAAAATGTTTTATAGATTTAAATTTAGAAAAATGTATTCTTATAACTACTTTTATGATTATTAAAAATAATTTAAAAATAAATTCTAATAAAGTAAATTTAAATGATATTAAATTAGTTTAAAAAATAATAGGAAAATTATTATATTTAGTATTAAGAATTAGAGGGAATATTATATTTTTAGTTTTAAAATTAATGAAATATATATTTGATATTAATAGAGAATATTTAATAATAATAAAAAGAATATTTAAATATTTAAAAGATATTAAAAGTTTTAAAATAATTTATAAAAAAGATTATAATAGTTTTATAAAAGACTTTTATAATTTTAATTATATTAATAATAAAAACTTTATAAAATCTATTAATAAATATATATTTATATATAAAAATAATTCAATTAATTGGAGAATTAAATTATAATTAATAATAATTCAAAATATAATCGAATCTAAATTAATTATTATAAATTTAATTATTAAAAAAGTTATATATTTAAAAAAAATATTAATTGAATTAAATCAATATAATTAAGAAAAATTTCTAATATGAATAAACAATATAATAATAAAAGTTATATTTGAAAATATTATATATTATAATAAAAATAAGTATATAAATATAAAATATTATTATATAAGAAATTTTATAAATAAAGAACTTTTAAATCTAAATTGAATTTCGATTAATAATCAATTAGTTAATGGATTGATTAAATTATTAAATAGAATTAAACTAATTAGATTTATTAATATAATTCAAAATTATAATAATTATTAAATATTATAGAATAAAAATTAATACTTTTTTTATTTATTTAAAAAGATTTTTTAATAAAATTAATATTAGAATATATAAATTAATATTCTTTTTATCTTTTTAAAAAGGTTTTTTAATAAAACTAATAATATTCTAAAAATAATATATATAATATATAAATATAACTTTACAAAAACTTCACAAAGTTATATAAAATTATATAAATATATAAATATTATTTTATTTAATATTTTATTAATATTTTATAAATATTATTTATAATATTATTTTTACAAATAAAAATAATAATATAATATAATATTGATATCTTTTAATTTATATATATATATATATATATTCAAATAAGAATAAAATAATTTTCATTATATAATATTGATATCTTTTAATTTATATATATATATTCAAATAAGAATAAAGTAATTTTCATTATGAATTTGAATTAGAATTTAATAATAAAAGATTGAAAGCTATATAGATCAATTAAATAAGATTGATAAAATAATAGTTAATTATCTAATCGTTATTTCAAAAGAATAAAAAAAAGATTAGATTTTTTATTTAAAGAATAATTAGATTAAAAAAGGGATTTTAAATAAAAAAACTGATTCTAAATGAATAAGTATAAAAAGAGATTTAATCTTTCAAATTGTAAAATAAGAAAGTTAATCTCATATAATTTTTCAATCAAAATCATATGTCACACTGTTTATATAGTTTTTTAATTATTCGCCCGAGCATGCTTTCATATTATATACATATAATTATATATATATAATCACCCTTCATATGCTTTCGATCCACGACAGAATCTAAATCAGAATCTGAAAATAAGAAAGAGAATAAGAGAGAGAATAAGAGAGAGAATAAGAGAGAGAATAAGAGAGAGAATAAGAGAGAGAATAAGAAAAGAAAAGAGAATTATAAGATTTTAAGGTTTTAAAGTTTAATTATATTTCTAATATCTTTATATAAGTTAGAAGTAAGAGATTAGTAAAGTTTATAAACTATTAATAATAATTAATAATAATGCTATTATTATTATTATTATTATTATTATTATTATTATTATTATTATTATTATTATTATTATTATTATTATTATTATTATTATTATTATTATTATTATTATTATTATTATTATTATTATTATTATTATTATTATTATTATTATTATTATTATTATTATTATTATTATTATTATTATTATTATTATTATTATTATTATTATTATTATTATTATTATTATTATTATTATTATTATTATTATTATTATTATTATTATTATTATTATTTCTAATTAAATCTCGAGCGTAGCGAGGATCGGGGGCTTGGGGGCTGGCCCTCATAAAGATTAAATAATTAAATTTAAAATTTTATATATCTCAAAAATAAGAAAAAAAGAAAAAAAACTTCTATGAATCTACAGTCTGAAAAATTCTTTTTCCCCGACGACTAGTATATGCGAAGGCTTTTCTTATTAATTATTATTATCTTCTACTCTTTTATAATATAAAGGAACTTAAAAAATTAATCAGAAGAATATATTATTTATAATTTTAAAAAATTACCAATATCGGGATAGGGATTATATAATTATATTAATATCTTTCGATATTGTGAGAGTGAAAACACGTGACATCAGGATCACGTATTACTAACATTTAGTATTTATAGTTTCACTTTTATAAATCTAAAAATATTATTAAATTTTCTATTTTCCAAATTGATTTCTAAAGAATTGAATAGTTAATTTTTATCGCCTTCTTTATCTTACTATTATAGTATAATAATTTATTTCATTTTAATATATATAGCTATTTGCTTTATATTTAATATATACAAAGGCTTTTCTTATATGATTATTATCACCTTCTACTATTTTATAATATTATAGCAATGTGTTTTATAATCTTAGCTTTTAGAACCCTAAGTAATATTATAATAATATAAATTATAATACCATATTAACTTTATCATTCTCATAGTAATATCAATAGTATTATTTAGAATAGGATTTTCCTTTCAAAAGAGAGAGATACTTTTTTTTAATATTCTTTTTAATATCTTTTTAACTTTTATCTAATTTTGAAAAGGATATCGATAATATATTATAAAGATGCTTTATAAGTATTTTAAAGAATTCGATTTGTAAAAGCTTTCTTTTTTTAATATTTTTTGTTTGGTTTTACTTAAAAGGGAGGTCGAATCCGAATCACTAGATAAAGTATTATAAAAGTCTATACAAAACGAATAATATAAATTGAAATAATTTATAATAAGATATAATTATTTTTTCTATATAAAAAGAAGAATTATACAACTTATTTAGTTATATAATATCATATATTCTAATATAAACAGAATTTTATTTTTAATAAGAATTCAAAATATACAATATAAAGAGTGAATTATATTAGCTAAATCCCTTAAACTCTAAATTTTAAATTAAAGCTATCTCTTTTCTTTATCTTCTTTATTCTTTATTCAAATTAAATGGGAAAGGAAAAGGGAAAAAAAAAAAATGAATCAAATTGAAAATTGTATATAAATAGAGAAAAGCCTTATTTATTAGAATAGGATAAGTAAAAAGTGATATTAAATTCATTCGATTATATTAAATTCTATTCAATTAGAATTTGAAATACAATTAAGAAAAAGTGGGGTATTCAATTATTATATAAAGATAAATAGAAATAGATTATTCTTTTATTTCTTTATAAAGTTTTGAATGTAAACAATTCAATTCTTTTTAATAAGGGAATAGTAATTCGAAGTTCATAAAGCTTTAAAATAATATATTCATTTGAAGATATAAATGGAAATCAAATTCATATAGGATTTTGAAGCTATTTCATCAAATAGATATTCGTATTATAATAGGCTTTTCAATTCAGAATATATCAAAATTAAACTTTCTCTAATATTTATATCTTAATAATCAAGTATCATTTCTATAGAAGAAAAAAATAATAATAATGATAACTAAATTAGTTTTTATATGAATATTATTATCATTTGTTTAAAAAATCGAAATTGTTATGATTATTATTATAAAAATATTATCTTAATAATAACCCTTATAACAATTCAAATTTTTGAAAAACAAATTAAACTTTTATATTATTTACATAGTTGAATATTTTATTTTCAAATTTAAAAATCTAAATTAATAAATAAAGAAAATGTACAGTTATATATAGACAAATCTTATAGATAGTTGAAGTAGGTCATTTGGTAATATAGGCTATTCGATGTTAAACCGTATTATTACAAATTTAATGTCTTTAACTTGCCTCCCTTCATAAGAATTTTGATCCACTAATTTTACATAGAACACAGATATTTAAATAATATTCAAATATATTACAGAGACTTTTTCGCGTTACTCATATATCTGAACAACATCTTCTCCAAAGTTTAGCTCTGCCTCACCAGCAGTAAAATTCTTTGTCAAGGCAGTAGCCTTGCTGAGAATCTGGGGGAAATCTGGATTAGCTAGTAAGGGACCGAAGAAGCCAACGTCACGTTCGTAATCTGCGCGCAAAGGATTGGCACGGTAATTGATAGCTGCCTTAGCCGCAAGAACACCTCCACGTGGAAAAAGAGTGAGCCGTGAAGTGATCTCGCTGATGTACTGATACATTTCCTGGGAAGAGTCGAAGGCCTTGTTGATCCAGCCGATCCTCTCCGCCTCTTGGGGCGTGATATCCTTGGAGGTAAGAATGTATTCCATTGCCCGGCCCCGTCCAATCAGTCTGTGGAGCTGCTGACTTCCTCCGCCGCCAGGGAAAGTTCCAAGCCGACCTCGAACTGCCCCAGTAGAACATCATGTTTCACTGCGAAGCGCATGTCTACTGCCATTAACAATTCATTCCCGGCATTCCGCGCCCGACCCTCTACAGCACCGATCGTTATTTGAGGCAAAACCGAGATATTGTACATGAGCATTGCAAAATTTTCCACCGCATTATCTAGGTTCTCGGGTTAAACAGGGTCAGAATTGGAATATTATTCATTTTAACTTACCAATAGTTAGAATTGCAGGGTCTAGGTGATTGAGAAAGAATTTGGGAACGTCACTTTTGAAGATGACAACCGTAGTCTGGTTGTCTATCTGGAGACGACGGACAATATCGGTCATCCCAACTTGGATATCCTAGCTCCAAGAATTTATGGTCGATGCGGGATTGTGAAACGTGATTTCAAGGGTGCTGTTGTACTGGACAGTTTTCAACGCTGTATACATTGGAAAGCTTGTTGCCAGTACTTGAGGAAGAAGCATCCCAGATAAAACTTTCACAAAGGATATGATAGGCATTTCGATGAATGGCGACAGAGACTGGATGAGAAGATAGATTATGATGGTTTTGCATGGAATTAGAACTATTGAAGGAGAAGAAAAGAAGGAAGGATGGACAACTTGTACTATTTAAGTGTCCCGCGTACTGATAATTAAGAAACTATTTTTGAAGAGCAAATTGTAATTTTAGACATGCTATCCTCAATCTAATTCCATTTGATTAGCAACCTAATGAGTAATAGAGAACAATTACAATGATTTTTCCTCATTGAGTGATAGAACATAGTCGATGAATAGAGTGGAGAACATACTATACTATGTGTTAAGTTCACGCGAATGACCTTTTTACGTCAAAACTCATCTTATTCAAAATACAATTAAAAAGTCAATTCATTGTTTTAATGATATCAAAATCCCAAATTTGAAAATTCTATTGAAGTATTAATAAATAGAGGATCGATTATTTTTATTAACATTTGTCTCATTTAAAAAAGACTTTGAAATGAAAAGAATTCAAAAGTTATAAAATTCGCTTAATTTTGATAACGTGATTTATCATCGAGTGGACCACTCTAAATACATATAATTTCGTCTGTGCGTGACCGTGTACATTCTTTATTTATTGATATAATTCAATTTTTATTAATAAATATTATAGTTATTTATATAAATTATTGAATATTTATATTATTTATTAGAAATTTGATTTAATATATTAGTTATTATTAAAATAGTTTTTTATAACGAAAATCTTGACTTTTTTTTTGAATATAATAAAATTATTTATATAAAAACTACACTAATAAAAAGCTAATTTTCTATTACTTTATAATATTCTTTTTATTTTAAAGAATAATGATTCATTATTAAAATATATTTATATTAGAAAAAGCTTATTTTTAGTGCATTTTGAAAGTGGTCCGCTCGATGATAAATCACGTTATAGAAATTGATTTCGAAAAAACATTCTGTTTTAATTATATATATAATATCAATTAATGAAACTAAAACTATAAGATTATTACGTAATTAAATTTAATTAAATCAAATTCCATAAATCTAAAATTTACTAAGATATTCAATATATAAAGATTATTATTCAATTAAAATCAAAGTATTAATATCCTCCCTCATCATACAATATAATTAGAGATAATTCTATTCAGAGATCTTTTAGTATTATAAATTCTTTTTGATTATATAATATGATTATTTATTTACAGAAATATTAAGTTTTGAAAGAGATGCATTGAAATAATAATTTATAATCATTTATAAAAGTTGTTGAGTTCATACGAAGATTCGATTTCGTACGAATTTTGTTGAGGTTACAGTAGTCTGTGGACATAGTCGATGAGCCTGAGAAGACCTGGATTTCCAAGCAAAAGTTCACTTTGTTGACAGCATCTTTCCCTGACAAAGATTCTAAATGTAGCTTAACGTAGTTTATCAGCATGTGGCTCATATCATCATGTGGCCCATCTCAAAATACATACAAAATTTGTTTGTGTGTAATTGTGCATTTTCTTTATTTATTAATATAATTTGATTTTTTTTAAAAAAAATATTATAATTATTCATATAAATAATAAGAATTTCTAATCAATTTTTAAAAATCTAATTTTATATAATAATTATTATAAAAATAATTTTTTTGTAACGAAAATTATAACAATTTCATTTATTTTTTTGATATAATAAAGGTATAAAAGTAAAAACTATATTTTTGAATATTTGAATTTTTAATATTACTAATTACACTTTTGTTTTCAAAAAATATTAATTAGTTATTAAAATATGAATATTTTAGAAAGCTTGATTTAGATGATTTTCGAAATGGGCCATATACTGATATAGGCCATATGCTGATAAACTACATTACTACATCAAAAAATTAATCCTCGACCGGGACAATTTTTCTTCCGACTTTAAATTCGAAATGAGTAGAAGGATAGTTTGTTTCTCCGAGCCCATTAAGGTTTTATATTGGGGTAATATAAGTGTTCGACCTGGTAGGTGCGCAAGAAACCAATTAGCTCACTCAAAGCCTGATATCTAGGGCTCTGGTTGGCTGAATTAAGTGGACGGACACGCACCAGGTCGAACACTTATTATGGCACCTCACTCTACATACCGTAATAGACGGGAGCTAGAGTAATCAATGAAAGAACTCGTTGCAGTCAATCGTCATTGTCAAATTTTGTACGATTCGTTTCCATAATTATCAGTCATGGCTTGATAATGCACCATTGATCGAACCACTGAAATTGAAGGGTGAGGTCGTTGGTCGTTCTTTAACATTTCCTAAATAGATCAATAACTTGGATTATAGGTTTGACCTCTCAAGCTTCTCAAGGTGTCCAAGAATCAGGCAATAGTTGTTGAAAAGTCGGGCGAGGCCAAGGCGGCCGATATTATAGTTCACAAGCTTCGAGATGGCTATATCATCGTCAAGACAGAAGTAATTACGCTCAATCCAACTGATTGGAAGCACATTGACTTCGTTGCACCTCCGAGATGTAGAGTGAGTACCTAAAGCTCCATGTTAGAGGAAGAGAAAGCTCCATGGCATTATTGACACGGATTGGTTGTGACTACGCTAAAATCGTTGACGAAAGTCAGAAGTAAGGTCACAAAAAGATTCAAAAAGGGAGACAGAGTTGCCGGGTTTCTCAAGGAGGTGCGTTTAAAGTCTATCGATTCAAGCAATATCCCATTCACATCATCATATTAAAATCCCAAACAACATAAGCTTTGAAGAAGCCTCGACCCTTGGTGTTGGACTTTCTACGTAAATGAATTCTCTCCAGATATGTAAACCAATTCTAACACCTCACTAGCATCAGCCAAAGCCTATATCAATCCCTCAAGCTCTCCCTCCTAGCAAAAACATCTCTCTCCTCCGAAAAGGAATATCTCCTCATCTACGACAATTCAACTGCCACAGAGTTTTGGGTCTTGGCGATGAGCCATGTCTCTGACGTCCTACTTCCGACGAGAATATACCTTTGTTGAAAGAGTACATGCAGGAAATGCAGGAAGTCAGATTTAGATTCATAAAGCCTTGACACTAGCCCTACGACTCGAAGTTTGTGGAAAGCTCAAAGAATTTCACAGCATAAATCAACCATCGCCTTGCATTCTTAGATCACTAAAGTACCGTTCCCAACCTTTCGATGAGCGCGGTGCTTCCGGAACACCACACATAGATCTTGGTAGCTTGACAATCTTGTTTACCAAGCGACCTGGACTTCAAGTTTTGATGAAAGGAAGAGATAGGTGGGAGGATGTTGAGCCAAGAGCTGGACACGCGATTGTAAATATTGGGGATGGAATTTCGCTGTTGACAAATAGGCTTCTTCACTCTAGCCTTCAGCGTGTTTCACCACCTTAAGGCTAAACTATGAAGACTCGATATTCATTTGCCTATTTGCAAAGATCGCATAAACAAACACCGTTGGTTGGTCTTAGAAGTCCTCTGATTCAAACCAGTGGCGAGTGGCTTCATTAGAGATTTAGTATGCTTAGAGCAAAGACTCATAATAAAGAGAAACATTGGGCATTAACAGGGTACCGAGAGATATCAACCCTGTGATGACAGAATCAGTGGTTAACAAAGCGGCCGCTTCGTTAATACAAAAAAAACTTTGATAAATTTATGAATTTGTAGAATCAAACGGAGTGGAAATGTACTTATGTATTATGTAATCATATATCTATATAGTAGACTATTTTCATATTTGCAGATTTATAAAGTCCTTTTTAATTGGTTATAAATAATACATTAACATTAAAATAGGATTTTTTTAATTAATGAAAAGGCTAAATTATTATAAAACAATTTCAATTTAATATATAATTTTTTGAAAATATATAAATTATTATTAAAAATATATTCTATAAGAATTTGTTATACACTTTTCAAATATATTATTTTTGTTATTTTTTAAATTCTAATTGTGAAGTTATATATCAATATAGATATTTTATTATAAATCCAATCAATTATTAGATTGAAATCTCGATATTCTTGATTAATAAGCTGTTAGGTTATGTAAGTGAGAATTAGGAAAAGAATGAAGAAGGAGAATTAGAAAGAGAATAAGAAAAAGAATAAAAGAAGAGAATAAGAGAAGACAATTAGAAAGACAATTAGAAAGAGAATTAGAAAGAGAATTAGAAAGAGAATTAGAAAGAGAATTAGAAAGAGAATTAGAAAGAGAATTAGAAAGAGAATTAGGAAGAGAATTAGAAAGAGAATTAGGAAGAGAATAAGAAGAGAAATTAGAAAGAGAAATTAGGAAGAGAATTAAGAAGGGATTTATAAAGAGATTTATGAGATTCATAAGGTTTTAAGGTTTTGAGGCTTTAAAGTTTAATTATATTTTCGATGTCTTTATACGAGCTAGAAGCGAGAGGTTAGTGAAGTTTATAAATCTCGAGCGTAGCAAGGATCGGGGGCTTGGGGGCTTGCCCCTATAAAGATTAAAGAAATAAAATCAAAATTTTATATATCTTAAAATAAGAAAAAAATAAAAAAAGCTATTATGAATCCACAATCCGAAAAATTCATTTTCCCCGACGACTAGTTTATTTGTGTTTAAATGGGGATAATTATACTTTGAATTCAATTTTGATAATTGGTTTTATTACAACTATTATATCTTTAGTATTTTATATTGATAGAGTTTCTATATTTATAGGATTACTAGCTCCTTTTTGATTAATATATATCGAATTGGTTTATATAAAATAGGAGTGAGTATTAAGAAAGTAATTATTTAATTAAGTAACGTAACGTATGGGGAACTCGGACATATGGGGAACTCGGACACTTTTTCAATTATTCTACACGCGATCTTGTTCTACGAGCCACACAATCCTCCAATTCCAATTCCGAATCACTTGAACTATTCTCTAGCTCTTCTTCTTCAATCTCTTCTTCTGATTCTTCAATTGGGCGTTTGCGTGGCCGTCCTCGTGGCTTTTTCTCCTTCGGTTTTTCCTCCGCCTCACGTACCATTTTCAATACTTCCTTAGTACTAAAGACAAATTGACCTTGTAATTTGACTCTTTTGCCTTTAGTTCTCTTCTTTCGAGTCTCAATTACCTCCTGAGCATCAGAGAGCTGTTTCCGAAGTAGGGCTATCTCAGCATTTTGAGATTCTACAAGCCTAGTCATTCTCTTGGCATATCGACGAGTTGGCGATGCAGGAGAACCACTGCTTGCTAGAGCTGTATTAAAGATCTGATTTGCTTGCCTTAGTTCTGTTCCATCTGGAGGAGAACTCCTGAGTATAGACAAGTCTAGGTCTTGATTGGGGGTTCTCATTTGTGGAGTAGAAGGTTGCTGGGAGGAGTTAAATGGTAATGAATCGAGTACTTTTCGTGGGGCAAAAGGTACTAAACCAGCTCCTCTCCAGCCAGCTTTAATATTAGAAGAATTCAATGCTTTTTTTCTGATATTTTGAAAGAGTTCTACCCATTCAGCTCTTTGGATTCGCTTTACACCAGCTCGAGAATATCGATCGACCTCTAAAGCATGATATCGTTTCATTGGCCCATACACCGCAATATCAAGTGGCTGAAGCAAGTGAGAGCAATGAGGAGGTAATATAAGTAAATCGATATCATTATCTATACAGAAAGCAATAAAGCTACCTGTAATATGGCTTGAATGGCCATCCATGATCAAAAGTCGAGGTCGGTCACCTGACACTTTCTTGGATTCTGGTTCGAAAACCCTTTTTAACCATTCTAATCCATGGCTATTTGAGGTCCATCCATTTGTACTAGTAGAGAACTGCCAGCTTTGAGGTGTGTCCTTTGGAATCCATGCAGAATTCGTATTCTGAGCCTTGAAAATGACCATAGGTGATAGAGCATTTCCAGCTGCATTGATACATTCAAATGCAGTTATCCATTCTTGCTTGCCAGCTGTAACTTTCCAATTCGACTTCTGAGTAGAATCGACTATAATGCGCGTACTTTGAGTACTTCCAACTCCAAATCCGGTTTCATCCATATTATACATATCATCTAATTCATACTTTCGCTCAATGAGACGCGTGCGAAACGCGTCAAACCAAGCCTGAATATTCTCCGGAGTTGCTTCTTTAGCCCGATTAGACTCTAATTGACGTGAATAGCATGTTTTAAGTTCTGGATGTCGTTTTTGGAATCTATAGATCCATTCGTGGCCTATAGGTGGAATTTCTGTCGAGGTAGGATTTCGAGATGACGCGACCCGAACGCGTCGAAGACGAATTTCGTCGGCCATTTCCTTCACCAACATAGGTGTAGCAGGGAATCCAGTGATGGTAAGTCGTGAAATCCATCGTACAAGAGTATTTTCTTCTGCGTTTGAAAGAATTTGAGCCATTTCGTGGGTTTGGGAACGTGTTTTCTTCCCAGCCAGCCTATCAGCTAGGGTAGACTTAGGGACTTCAAAATGCTCTGCAGCCTTTCTAATTGATTTAAATTCTTTCAATTGAAGTGAAATTATAGCCTTTTGAAGCTTCTCTTCAATTTGAGCAGATGTAGAAGGTGATTGGGTATGCATAATAAAAGTTATTGCGGTTTCAAGTTGGTGATGGGCTAAAAGTGTCCGAGTTCCCCATATGTCCGAGTTCCCCATACGTTACGTTATATATTAGATTCGCTATTTCAGAAGTATTTGAAATACTTTACACTTTTATAAGTTAATAATAAAGTGGATTATCGCTAATGTAAAGTTTTTCAATTAAAAGTCTATACAAAGTCTTAATAAAATATTTAAAAATAAAGTAGAAACGTTTTTACATATATAATGATTTGGATTATTTATTAGAAAGTTTTAATAATTTTATATTAATAATTATAATAATCATACAACGTAGTTTATTTATATATAGCTCATATTCATGTATAGTCTACTTTAAAATATGTTTAAAATTCGTCTACATGTAATTGTATACTTTCTTAATTCACTAACATAATTCAATTTTATAAGAAGATTATTATAATATAGTTTATCAGTGCATGTATTATATTAATATGTGCACTACTCATTTTATATACAAAATTCGTTTGTATATAATTGTGTACTTTTTTTATTTATAGATTAAAATTTCTGAAAATTTAATATAAAATATTTAATTATATATGAATTATAAAAATCTAATTAATTTTAAGAAAAACTTGATTTATAAAGTAGTTATTATAGAAATAACTATTTTTTAATGAAAATCGTAACAATTTTCACTTTTTCTCAGATGTAATAGGAATATTCATATAAAAACTAAATTTATAAAAAGCTAATTTCTTATTATTATTGAACATTCTTTTCTTTTTTCTAAAATAATAATTAATTATTAAAATAAGAATATTAAAAAAGGTTTAATTTTGATGTATTTTGAAATGATATATATATTGATATAATATACGCATTGATAAACTACATTATTATTATATTTATTTATATAAATAATATAAAAAATTTAATTTTTTTGAAATTTTTTTTTGAATTAATATAAGAGTTGTTATTGAAATAATATTTAATTATTAAAATCTAAATACTTTAAAAAGCTTGATTTAGGTGATTTTCGAAGTGAGTTATATAGTAATTAATGTAAGTCGTATATTAATAAATCATATTAATATTCTAGTATATATAATAAAAGAATAGAAGAAATAAAGATCATATAAGAAAAGCCTTTATATAAATCATAGTCAATCTAATAGCTATATCTAGTCACTGAGGGTGAATCACTATATAATAATAGTAAGATATGAGAACGCACTTGAGTTATAATATAATATAGGGGTCAAGGTAAGAAGGGAAAAAGACAATAGAATTTAGATCTACGAAAAAGAGGAGCTACAAATACTAATGTCGTTTGGTCACGTGTTTCCGCGCACACCATAGAAAAACATGAATTTTGCAGGAATTATGTCACAAAACATCACGGTGTGCGGTGAGCAGGGCCCAGAACTTTTACAAAATCCGTGTTTTTGAAAGCTCTTTATATTCAAAAATAAATTCAAGATCTGTTTTCAAAAAGAGCAGATTGTTCAGCGGATTCAGTGCGGATTTTTATATCCAAACCAGCCCTTAGAGTGGTTAACAACCACCAGCTTCATTCTATATTAAATCTTCACCACCAACTTCTTTCCCGAGACCTTGCCACCACGAATTAGATTCAAGCCTTCAAAGATACCATTAAAGCCACTCTTCCTCACAAACTCAACGGGTGGAGCCTTTAAAGATTTGAGAACTGATGGTAGAATAGCGTAAAAGCGGGCCAGGGACTCACGGTCTGCTGGACTAGCCGGAAATTTGGGCCCGATTGGAGGCAGCCATTCGAATGCAACCCCGAACCCAGTGAATATAACGATATTGATATAGGTTACCTTGGGTACCTTGGATTTCCCGTTGTCCAAAAGTAAAACGACTTTTCCGCTGTTTCCCCTCATGACCTCTGCACAAAAGTTAGAGGAAGGTCCTTCTGAAATGCAATCCAATGCTTTGCTAATGTTAGGAAATTGTTTTCTGATTTCCTCAATGGCAGTTGAAGATCGATAGTCGAAAACTGCGTCAGCACCATATCGTTTCACTAGGTCTTGTGATTTCGGGGAGGCTGTTGTTATAACCTCGTAACCTGCAGCTTTTGCCAATTGTATAGCAAACAACCCAACAGCGGTGGAGCCCGAGTAAATAAGAATGGTGTTCTTCGTTTCAGCAGATTTTGCTGTCTCATCCACCCATGGAACCTCCAAATGAACGTTTAGGGCCAACATCGCTGTTGTTGCCGAGATTCCGTATGTTGCTGCATCTTCATCTTTCATCCCTTCTGGTATGTGCCACGCGAGATCTCCGTCGATGCTGAGGAATTCGGCAAAAGCACCTTGATCTCGAAAAACACCACCGTGCACCATTCCAGCAATGCGATCTCCTACCATCCAATTGCCTCTCGCACTCGCTCCAACTTGTGTCACCTCGCCAGCGTAGTCACAACCAATTCGGCTATTTTTTGGAGACAGAAGATCGATGTATTTGTAGTCGATTGCATTCAAGGCTACGATATTAACCTTGACGAGGACTTCATGTTCTGAGATGGTAGGATTTGGAACTTCTTTGACTTCAGCTCCTTGTCCTATTGTCTTTCCTGTCCCTAGGTTATAGACTCTCGTGAGGAGAGCTCGATTTGCTTGAATTGCCTTCATTTTTATCAAAAGAATATGAATTGAACTTTCTAATTGAATTTAACTTGAAGTCCGAAGAAATTGATATGGAGAATGAATTATATTGAAATGAAGTAAGCAATTAAGTTGGTGTGAAGTTATATATAAAAGAAAAATCCGAATAAAGGGGTTAAAGTTAAGATAAACCTGGTAAGAGGTCTGTTATTTTGGAGAGCTACTTACAAGAAATCGTTATAGCTAATCAAAGCTCTAAACTTTTAGCATGAAATTCTCACTGCAGTAGCACTTCACTAACAAACCTTATTTCAAGGATATTTACTGAGGCTATGGGTCTGGCATTCCATTGATTACTGATCATCTATTATAAACCTCAATCCGCAGTTTCGCAAGGCTATTTCGAAAAGAAAAGGTGGACTGTACGCAATCTCAATTGCATTTCACTCCATTCCTGAGTCGAGATGCGGGGCAATGTTACCCCGAAAGCTAAACAAGTAAGGCTGAAAACAATAGATTCAATGACAAAGGACAATTAAATATTCATTTGAACGATAATTCATATAATATGATTTATTATCGAGTAGGTTGTATCCTCCAATGGACTATGTCATGAGGGCATGATTACTAAGCCCAGTGGGATGATTCACCAGTAGGTGTACAGACTCACGGGACAGTACAAAAATCAACTTGTAAATATCTTTTGATATATTGAATTATTTATGTTAAAAACTATTGTAATTCTTGAATAAAAATAAAATAATCAAAATACAAATTTTGGTATCAAATAATTGAAGAATGAATTTATGAAAAATATTGAAAATTTGGAAGTGTCCTATGAGTCTGTGCACCCACTGGTGATTAAAGATCTATAGGTTAGGTAATTAGGGAACTCTTATTCAGAATAACGTGATTTATCATCGAATGGACCATATCATCAAGTGAACCACTTTCACTTCAATTTACACTTTCAAATCTATATTATTCAATAACAATTGAATCAATTAATTAAAACTATTAAGAATCTAATAATCTAAAATCTATTATATTGTTTTAATAAATTCTTGTATTATATCCTATCTTTCTATATTTATTATAATATTTATTAGAAAATATTGTAGTATTAGAATTCCTTTTTTTTTAATACTTATTGTATTGAATTTGAATATCAATTTTTTATTGAGATAATATATCAAAAGCTTTTTATTCAATGAGTATTCCTTTTTGTTGTAATTGAGTTTTTTTTGTATATCGATATTTGTTTAATGTTTTATTTGTTTTTTGAAGTATATGGTTCTTTGTATTTAAGAGTATATTTTCATAAATTAATCTTTTTATATTTTTAATTAAAGTTAATATAGTTTTGAATATAAATATAAAAGAACTTATTTAATAATAAGTTATTTAAAATTTAATTAATATTGATTGAGAAAGAGTTTTAATTAAATTATAAAGAGTTTATGAGATCTATTATTTTAAATTGAAAAAGAAAGGGATAGATATATTGTCACGGAAAAACCTATATCCCGTGTAATACCATGTGAATCTCACGTAACTGTAACTTTGCATACTTCTTGTAAAGTTATATTGATTATTACAATCTTCCTTATAAATATATATACTTTTATCAAATTAATTATTAAGAGCTTCGTTTATAATAATCATATCTACAATCTACAAAAAGATTACAATTACCTATTCAAGTAATCCTATTGCCTATTCTAGATATATATATAAAGTTTGATTCTTTTGATCAATCTTTAAGTCAATTTAGTATATTACTATTTATTCTTATTATTCCCAACCATAGTGATATCAAATGATGTAGCTATCTCCTGTGATATATATAAATTCGAATATTTAATTTCGAAAATATAGTTTTAAGATTAAATAATATTAAACCTGCTTTTCGAAATTCTATTTTCATATTCTGAAAAATGATTGATTTTTTATATACAATTTTGAAAATTATAAAGAATTCAATTTTCGAAATATAATTAATATATGTTTTAATAAATCTATCAATTTAATTATTATATAAATATTTTAAATTGTTAAAACAATCAATATCAAATAATTGAATTAAATGATTTGAATATAATAATAAATATAAATATATAATATTATTCTTTTTATAATATACTTGAAAAGTTATTGATTTGTAACTTTCATATTTATTCAATATCAATATTCGATATTTGCTTTTTCTTCGATTTTTAATATACTTATTGAAATATTTCAATTATTCTAAATCTATCTCATTATTTGTTTATTTATTAAATATAGATTTAATAATCTATTTTATAAAAAGATTCGTTTCGATATATCAATTAAAAAAATAAATTTGTTTTTGAATTATTAGAAATAAAGGAATAGTTTTATTCTCTTTATTTTTGTATATTATTATTGTAGTTCATTTTCGATTGTTTGATTGTATTGTTTTGCTTTTGTTATTTCGTTTAGTATTAGTTATTATTATTGTTATATATATAATTTCTATTATAAAGTTTGTTTTATTGAAATTGTAGAAATCTTTGTTCAAAATGTTGTATTTCGCTTGTATATTTTTAATTAATCGAAACCATTTTTCAAAAAGCTTAAAATCTTTGCAGAGAGTTTCTTGAAAGTTATAAATATGATTAAAATATATCTTTAATTTGATTCGATGTTTTACAAATCGATGTATTTAGAGTTTTCTAATATTCTTTATATCTTTCGATTCGAGAATATGATTTGTTATATCTTTTACTCTTTTATATTTAGATAGGAAATCTTTCAAATCTATATTAAGAATATATTGAATAATAATCTTCTTTTTTAATTCTATAAGTTTATATCGATTTGTTTGAGTTTCGATATATAAAGTTAAATTATTTATTTTATGAATAAGAATCGTATAAGGGATATTATATAATTAAAAAGCTTTTCAAAGATTTAGTTTTTTATTATTTTTAATAACTTTGATAACTAAAAGCAAGTATGCTTTTTTATTATTAAATTGTATAATAAATGATTGATAAATCGCATATTAAAGTTGATTGTGTTTATTGAAATAAAAGTGGTTCACTCAATGATATGGTCCACTCGATGATAAATCACGTTAATCTATAATATAGCTTTTTATAGATTAAATTATATCATTAAGTAGACTACTTCAAAATACACTAAAATGAGTCTTTTCTAATATTTATATTTTAATAACTAATCATTTTTTTTTAAAAATTAAAAAAATAATATTATATAACAATAAACAATTATCTTTTGATACATTTAGTGTTTATATAGATATTTTTATTATATTCTAGAAAAAAATTTGAATTTTGATGATTTTATTATTAAAGAATTGCTCCAATAATAATTCTTATATCAATTTCAAATTTTATCAAATAATTAGAAATTCTTATTATTCATATAAAAAATTATAATTTTTCTTGAAAAATTTAAATTGTTTTTATTTATAAAAACAATGTTTTAAAAAATAGATTATATAAGATATTATTATATATTGAAATATAGAATATATAGTATGTAATATATAGCATATTTATATCTTTCATTTTATAATATAAATCTTCAATCTAATAACTTAATCTATATAATTACTAATATAATATTACGAAAGCTGCCTCTAGAATTAGATAAAATTATTTAGAAATCTTTTGAAATAATTTAAATTAAATTTCAAAAAAGAATTCAATAAGATTATAACTAATCACAATTATTATAATGTAATTTATCAGTGCGTACACTATATCAGTACATGCACCATTTCAAAATATACTAAAATTTAGCCTTTTTTAATATTCTTATTTTAATAACTAATCATTATTTTAGAAAAAGAAAAGAATATTAAATTATTATATGAAAATAGATTCTTAGAAATCTAATTTTTATATAAATATTCCTATTAAAACTCAGAAAAAGTAAAAATTGCTACGATTTTCATTACAAAATAGTTATTTCTATAATAACTATTTTATAAATTATGTTTTTCTTAAAATTAATTAGATTTTTATAATTCATATATAATTAAATATTTTATATTAAATTTTCAGAAACTTTAATCTATAAATAAAGAAAGTATATAATTATATATAAACGAATTTTATATATAAAATGAATAATATACATATTAATATAATATATACATTGATAAATTACATTATAAAGTTTTATATTTTTTGATTAATATTATATACAGAATAAAAGTAGGAAATTTTTTGAAATCGTTTTCTATATCAAAATTAAATAAATTTTTTTAACTGTTTTTAAAAATTTGATTTCAGTCTCTATTAATGAAAACGAAAATCAATACTAATATTCTATTCATTTTCTATTAATATTTGAATAAAGTGTTATTAATTTTTGATTATATTTTAAAAAGATAAGTTCTGATGTAAAAGGCCATTCGCGCCAACTTAATATATAGTATAGTATAATATATTTAAAACATCATTCAACCCGAATTAAATGATAGCTCCATAGGCCAGGAATACGCAAAATACTATCTGCCACTTTGTGAGATTATGCAAATCGCAGTTGAAGCTCGAATTTTCTTCAAAGCAGCTAAGTCATAACGAATGACTGAATAAAAGACACAGAGATTTTCTAACTGTGTCAACAAACCCAGGAAAACATATGTCAAATTACTTCTCTTTTACATCAATCGATCGACAATCAGACGAGCAACAGTGGGGGCACAGACTCACGGGACAATTTCATATAAAAAAGAGTCATTTTGATAATTCAATTAAAATTCAAAATTTCGATAAATTTTTTTGAAAATCAAATATATAAATTTGAAGTATAAAATTTCTATGTTGTTTCAAAAATGAATTAAAGCTTAATATTAATATTTTATAAAAGAATATATAATTTCTAATTAAAACTTGTTTTTTTGTAATAAATCTTAAAGCAATCATTCTTTGATATTTGAGAGATACCATCTTTTAATTTAATTGATATTAAATTGATTTTCCAATTTTGATTGAATTTTGAAGTTGAAAGATTTGAAAGTGAAATTGTGCTTTCCTGTTGTTGTCCTGTGGGTCTGTGCACCCACTGGTGGAGTATCAAAAGACAGTAGCCTCATGCGTTGGGGATTAAGGTTTGCACACCCGTCATAGAAGCGAAACTAAGGTTGCACCGCGGCCGAGACAGCTGGAGGGTTGCTCCGATCCCGATTTTATGGAGGAAAAAGTTTAGTATTCAAATTCCAGTGTAAATTTCACCTTCAAGAACAGTGAATCCGGGAGCCCCATCCTAAGCCATCGACCAATCCGAGGGTTAACCTTGAGAGTCGAGTCAAGAAGAATGCTCCAAATAGAAGACTGTTGAAAAGCTTACAAACATTTCCAGATTTCTTTTCCAAATCATATCGTAAGGTCCGATATCATGATACTTAAATAAACCTCCAATGGCTTTTGTCCACGAACTAAACATTTTCCACCTTTTTCACCTACACACATTGACTTCATTCTCAAAAGTCCATACAAGCCAACAAGATGGGCAAAAAAATCCCCTTCGATTCAAACACAGACATCCCCGATCTCTCTGGTAAAGTCATAATAGTCACAGGAGGAAACAGCGGCCTCGGCAAAGAAACCGTCCTCCAACTCGCCAAACACAATCCCCACTTACTCTACATGGGCGCTCGCTCCAAAGCCAAAGCAGAGGAAGCAATCGCCGAAATCAAAACCACAGTTCCCAACGCCAACATCAAATTCCTTGAAATAGACATCTCCTCCCTCTCGTCCGTGAAGCGTGGAGCCGATGCCTTCCTCGCAGAAAATGACCGCCTAGATATCCTGGTCAACAATGCAGGTGTCATGGGCCTCCCTCCCGGGCTAACCGAAGATGGGTATGAGTCTCAATTCGGCACGAATCATATGGGTCCTGCACTGTTCACGAAGCTCCTCCTTCCCACTCTACAAAAGACCTCGCTCTCTCCCAACGCAGATGTGCGGATCGTCAATATCAGTTCGGAAGCCCTGAAGTTCGGTCCTCCCACTGGCCTCGTGCTCGCACAAAACAAAACATCACTCGCTTCTCTTAGCGGCGCACAGCGTTACGGGCAATCAAAACTCGCAAATCTGTATTTCTCACAAATTCTAGCTAAGAAGTATCCGAATATTAAGACGAATGCTATTCACCCCGGCATGGTCAGGACAGGTATCACCACTAACACTACGAATAACTATTGGTATCTTTCTTGGGTTTTTGCCATTGGGTTCAAGATGTTCTTGTTGAATATACACGATGGGGCGAAGCCGCAATTGTTTGCTGCGACGGGGAAGAAGGAGGTCGTGAAGAGTGGTGCCTTTTATTTCCCTGGTGTGTCAGAGTGGGACGGGAATGCGATAACGAAGAATTCGAAGTTGGCTGATGAACTGTGGAACTGGACAGAAGCGGAGTTGAAGAGTAAGGGATATTAAAATGCTGTTGTAATATGATTGTAACATATGTTTTAAATCGGCGCTTGAGATTATATATCGGTTAATCTCCTGACTACGTCTACTGGAGGTTGGTGTTGTTTGAAATGAGTTTTGACATTGCGAATCAAGACTGTTTTGATAAAGGAAGGTCTTAGAAGTTAGCTTTTATAACTCACATTCATTAAAACAAGTTTTTTATATCACAAAGATAACATTATTCGGAATTCTTTTATTAACTTTCAAGGAGATAATAAAAGATCTCATTTTGATTTCTATTACGAACCGCACTCAATCATAATGTATTCGAATAAGATTTTATAATTAATTATATTACTTTTTTTGAAAATATATCAAGAATATAAAATATTATTTTTATATAAAGATTTATATTTGTTGGAAATCACATATATAGACACGTGCATAGCACGTGTGTGGCACATACATATTATTATATTAGATTCTTCTTTCAAGCTTTTTGCTTTTTATATAATAATAATATATATAATATATATTCTATTATTATAATAATATATACAATTTGCTATTTATTTTTAATAGGTTATAAATCTTGTGTTATAATTAATATTACTTTTATATATAATATATATTTATTTTTTTAATCTTTTTATTATATTTAATAAATATATAATCGATTTGATATAAATAAAATAAAGAACTTTTATTGTATTCAAAGATGATAATTGGATTGAATTTTATAAATCTTTTGAAATGGTAATAATAATATTTATTAGTTTTAATATATATATTAGTGATAAAGTAGTATTAATTGGAAATCGTTTTGATATTATTGATTAAAGAAAACGGAGGGGTATTATAGTTTCTATTATAAATTTTTATTTATTTTCAATTTATTATTTTTAGATTATATCTTTTATTAGAAATAGCGATTTTATAGAAATATGAATAAAGATTTCAATCTTTAATAATTTATTAAATCTCTAATATATTGAAAACATTAGAAAGTATTTTTTATATAAACAATTCGATTTTAAAATAGAGTTAATTCAAATCTTCCTTGATTATTTTTTTTATTATTAATATAAAATATTTATTTTAAATAGTTTTATTTCTAATAAAAATGTTTATAATTAGTTTTTAAATTCCCTTTTTGAAATCGAAATCTGGCAAATTTAATGAAATTTTATTATTATTATAAAAATAAAATTACAAAATATATTATATATTTTATAAAAAGTTGAAAAGGTTTTTTAAGTTAATATAAATATAATAATGATTAATATTATATATAGCTCTTTATATAAATAACGAATTCAAAATATTTAAAAAAGGGGAAGAAGAAATTATAGAGGATATTGTATATATATAAGGGATTTTATAATTTTATAAAATGTTTGTAAAATTAATAAGATTGATATTAAATCTTATAAATTCTATAAAAAGAAAGATTATTAATAAAAGAATTGTGTTACGACGGATTAGTAACAGGCTGTAGAATCACCAACGTATAGGCTATAATGGTATTATAGGCCTCAGTGATTCAGCTGCAGTATACCGGGGGACACTAGGCACCCAAGGAAAGCCTCAGGCATGTATATAGTATTAGTCATAGGATATCCTAGAACGTAGGATACAGTTCCTAGGACAATAGGTTCTAGGAAACGCCGAACATAACTTTGCAAACTTTTCGCGAAGTTATATTAGTAATACCCCAGGGGATTAGCCCCAGGACAAAAGGACAAACTAGGACAATAAGAGTCACAGGACAAGTGTCATGTGACTACAAAGCCGACTCGACTTGCCGACTCGACTTGTCGATTCGACTTCAGGACGAAGGTCTATATATGGAATGGGTTTCATTACAATGTAGAGCTTCGTGCTCAAGAACAATCATTAGTTTCATTACTATAGTTACGAGAATTGCAACCAGTTACAACCTTATTGAATTCCTACTTGAAGTCTAGTCTAAACCACCTCGAGAGATCTCTAGACACTTCCACGTGACCCTAGAGGCAGCTCCCGTAACATATACTTTCTTATCAAATTGTTACAGGAGCTGCCTCTAGGGTCACGTGGAAGTGTTTAGAGATCTCTCAAAGTGATTTAGACTAGATTTTAAATAGGAATTCGATAAGATTATAATTGATTGCAATTCTTATAACTATAATAATAAAACTAATAACTATTGTCTTAAACACAAAGCTTTATATTATAATAAAACCTATTCTTTTATATAAATCTTTGTTTTACTTTAAATAGCTGGGATAGTGTTACGGGAGCTGCCTCTAGGGTCACGTGGAAGTGTCTAGAGATCTCTCGAGGTGGTTTAGACTAGACTTCAAGTAGGGATTCAATAAGGTTGTAACTGATTGCAATTCTCGTAACTATAGTAATGAAACTAATGATTGTTCTTGAGCACGAAGCTCTACATATAAGGAAACCCATTCCCTTATATAGACCTTCGTACTCTGTTGTCCCATCGATCCCACTTACCGGAAGTGGTGGGAGTGATGGGATCCCACTGATCCCATTGATAATAATCGGTGGGATTGATGGGACGGCCCATCACGTGATACCGGTTCCCGTGTCTTCCCGTGTCCTAGCTTATCTTTTATCCTAGGGCCAATCCCCTGGGACATTACTAATATAACTTCGCGAAAAGTTTGCAAAGTTATGTTCGGTGTTTCCTAGGACCTATTGTCCTACGTTTCTAGGATATCCTATGACTAATACTATATACATGCCTGAGGCTTTCCTTGGGTGCCTAGTGTCCCCCAGTATACTGCAGCTGAATCACTGAGGCCTATAATACCATTATAGCCTATACGTTGGTGATTCTACAGCCTGTTACTAATCCGTCGTAACAGATAGCTGGTTGCTTTAGGAGTGTTATCGTTTTTGAGCTGTTTATCACGGGATACTAATCCCATAACTCTTATTATCCTAACTTATTCTTTTGTCCTAGAACTAATTCTCTAAGATATTATTAATCTTAATAAAGCCTTTTTACTTATTGTATTTTGTTTTTTCTAGGATTTATTGTTCTGGGAACTGTATTTTAGGTTTTTAGGATATCCTATAATTAATATTATATATATGTTTGAGGCTTTCTTTGGGTACCTAGTATCCCTTGGTATATTACAGCTGAATCATTAAGGCCTATAATATTATTATAGTTTATACATTAGTGATTCTACAGCCTGTCAATAATCCGTTGTAACACAAATTTTATGATGGGATATTATATAATTAATTATAAAAGCTTGAATTTTCATTTTTTTATATTCATTCTTATATTATATAAGATTCCTATACTTTAGAAATCGTTTTATTTAATTTAAAAGAAATAAATATATGATTTGAATATTGATTGAATTATTAAAACCGATTTTTTTGATGTGAAATTGTGCTTTCTTCGTGAGTGTTCTGTGAGTCTGTGCACCCACTGATGGTGCACCCTCTATATGATTACATAATCAGTATCCTGACGTTGTTCATGCTGGTGCGGTTCCGCGGTCCATCAATTGGGAGATAAAGTCCCAAGCAAGATTGTGAACTACTTGAGAGAATACTATAGACACTCATCTGCAGTACAGTGGGGAAACATATGCAAGACTTGCCAAATTATATCCAACAGCTCCTGGTTTACTCCCTTCACTCCTGCGGTCTGGCTCAAGCTGGGAAAAAAGATGCATCTGCATACTCATCAATAGCTTATAGTTGCAGAAGTATTAATGGGTATTGTTAAGGACATCTCATCCAAAATCAGAAGTGCTGCAGCGACATACAACCAGGGTGACCAGAGATCTGGACTTGCAGACTGGATGCAACTTTTCAATGCTCGGAACAAAATCATCATTCGGTATGATACCAATGATTCATATCGTTCGAATATTCTATTGTAATCAAATTAAAAACAAAACAAAAATGAAGTCCTACGATTGTCGAACTGCAGTCCAAACCATTGCACACTCTGAACCCAATGCAACTATCCTGAACGTTGCAAAATGAAATGCCCCACCATGTCATTCACAGCCTGCTTTTTAATAAGCCGTTTCACTAAATCGCATGTGATAAAGCAAATGCACAAGCACGTAAGTGTCACGACCGCTTGGCCCATGATCTGACGAACCGTATTATCATGTATGCGATATTTGAGTTTTCGAGGCATTAACATCCATCATACTTGGAGGCTGTGTTGGCCAACGCTTTGTACGGAACGAGAGCATTTAGTCTCAAGCAGAGCAACTATCCCTTCCCTATGTCTACCTACCTCCCGTGCGGGGTATTTCTCACATTTGCACCCTTTTCCACCGAACGACGAACTACTTCAGGCACGTATCTAGACCGATTTGTCACTTTATCGCTGCAATTAATTCCAATGCTAGGATTACACGTCATGATGGGACGTGAAGTGTTGAAGACATCAGACGGCGTTTCAGACGATTCTGGAATCTTCATGGCATGATACGAATATACGAAGATCGGATGAAAAGATTTCAAACCATTTCCCCGGTGAAATGAGAATGTCCGAAAGGAAAACGGACTCAGCCTCGTTGAAAATCGAACGTTCAAGAGATTGTTAATACAAGAATATTCATATGACGCTGCCATGACCTCTCTTCCCTAGAAAGATGGAGTCCAGGAACGCCTTGAAAGGTTATAGTTGCTCAAAGGGTCCCTGTATTGCGAATACAGTCAGCAAACCAACATCGCTAGGACTTCCGGACATCTAGACCAACCCCAAAATCCGCATTTTTAAGTTTTTGGACTTCATCTGGATCCACTCCTTGCCACTGCTACCTTCTTAGTGAGTGTATTTTTGCCTGATTCAGCATTAGGACATTACGGAATCCACATAGAGTATGACTCTTTGAAGATTTTTATATGCTAGAGAAAAATACTTCAAGAAGAGAACGAAATTTTCCTGGAGGCTGGTCGTGTGATGTGTTGTACAGATTGACAAGAACGGTGTGGAATTTCTATTACAGGAAGAAAGTTGGTACATTGCTTGGTCGTTGGCCTCGGCTACGAACGTTTGATTGTTGGTGGTATATACGAGTCCAGGTATTACGGTAAGACATTGAATGGGCACGAACTGGTACTCTCCCCCTCTCTGCCCCTGAATCTAAAATCCGATCTACTCGAGATCATTTCAGACATTCAAGTGCCGAATTCAGTAAGATATACGGAGCACATTCGTCGCAAGATAATAGGTCCTCGGGTATATCAATGTCGATCATCAACACTTCAGTTGCGATCCAAATCATCTCGCCAGTGACCCCTCTGATAAACACCGAGAAGCCTAAGTGGTTATATTATGTTGAGTTTGCCTAGTGTTGTTGTAAGCCCAAGAATGCCCACTTGCAGTCATTTACCAAAGCCGTCATATTAACTTTTGGGTGATTTCATGCCAGCAACCACACCGTGCACCTGCTATGTGCTCCATCTATGCTCCATAGTCAAGTACATTTCTCAGCATTTCGCTTGGCTCTCGAGCAGGGCTGACAAAATACCCATCCATGCTTCCTTCCTTGCTTTACCATGTGCACACTGCACCTGGTGCTACGCCACAGACCATGGCCATTGTGACCTATCAGCGCTTACAATGGATGAATATAAATGCAAGACCCGGCCACAATCACTGTCATTCATCGGTAATCCAAAAAATTAAGGTTTATAGCATCGAATTGATTAATAAAGAGCTGTCGTGTCCTGCCATTTCGTACTCGTCTCCCCATAGAAGGACGTCCATCCATCACCGTTATCATCACAACCATATCATTTATTTTTTCTCCATTTTTTGTGCCCAATCGTCCATCCCAATTCCACGCAACGACACATTGATCGATCACTCACTCTCTTCCGTATATATATCATCACCTACCTCTGGTGGCCAATTTCCCGCAACATATTCGTCGATTAGAGCCTCGCCTCCCACCAACCTTTCCCTTTAAACCCAATAGCTGCAACTCGACCAAACTGTTCAAAGCACAGCCATGTCTGGGGCATTGAGTTTGCTCGCAGAGCTCGACAAGGAGACCACTAAAGCTCCAAGTCGAAAGAACAGTCAAGCAAAACCAAGGACAAGCAGATCAACAGCAAACTCGCGATCATCTTCAGTCCAATCGTAAGTTTTTCAGCTTCGTGCCCGCAGATCATCTCACACTGATAACTAACACTTAATGCAGAAGGGGACCATCACAGACACAACGTCCAACATCAGCCCCGGGGCCCAGTCCAGTAATTCCACCTCAGAATATAACTCCTCGGCGTACTACACAATCTACAAATGTTACCCCTCGAACATCATTTGAACTTGGAACTGAGAGATCGAGATCCCAAGGCCCAGATTCTCGAAGAGTTTCATTCGCAGATGCCCCACGACCACAAACGAGAACTTTGATGATACCCTCGAAGGAAAACATGCCATCGTCCGGGTTTCCGTACAACATAAAATTGAACAAATACGGTGTTTCCGAACACGAATGGTCACAATTCACAAAAGAGATAATTGAAACTCTGCCACCGTCAAAGAGCTTTAGCTGGTTATGGAAGCGTGGAAAAATTACTGCGATAATCAAAAGGGACCTTCAATACGAATCAGAATTGAAATCAGCTTTGAGGCAATGGAACAAAGGATTCAGACGTAGAGGCTTCCAGGTGTATTTGGAGATTCCTGTCGAGAAAGATTTGACCGATGATGAAGTCTCGGGAGATACTAAAGAAGAAAAGAAACAAGCCAAAAAGGATGCCAAGAAATTTCGATTCATAATAGGTGCTGGAAATTCTTCTTCCTCTTCCGTTTACTCGAGGACGAGTTTGGCGGAAAGCGTTAGTAGGGAAGACAAGGCCAAACCTGCCCCGATTTCGCGAGAGGATGAGGATCAAATGAATCAAAAGTTCCCACAAGCTCAGACGAACGGGACTGAGACTGCAACCGGGACGACAGAAGGTGGACATGACGGGGATGAATCTTCAATTGAAAAGGCTCCAATTATTTCGGCACCAACAGACACTGTAGAACATGCTCCTGCTCCGGTGCCCGTGTCATGAATTCCGAATTCATCGAAATGTAAAATATGGAGGGGGGATTCACGACATATAACGAAGATAAATGATGATGGTTTGGTTGGCGTTTAGGATTTGAATCATTATTACTACCGGTTTGGACATATTTAATGGACGGATGGTTTTAGGCTCCACTCAAAGTTATTGGACCAACAGAATGGGTAAATTGGAAACCGTCGTGTTATGTGTATGGCCCATCGATGCATAGCGAGATTTGTAAATCGGAATTTGTATATTAGAGGGGAATTCAACTATTATCAGCGGCAGCTTTATGGCTCTTCTTTTACTGCGGCCTCTTGTTCCTAGAATTGTATTGGCAATCTTTGTGATGGAACTGGTGGGTAAGGTGGAGGGAATGCGAATGTTTTATCAGTTGACTACAAGGTGTATATGCTGGACGTTTCTTTCATTAGTTCTCAAAGTTCTCTTGTTATATTTCGTGCTTTTTCTTGAATGTCTATTCCATCTTGTCACTTATCGCAGAAAATGTCAAAGATTTCTTCGACAGCGACATAGTGTTTGACCCTGCTTCGGCTGTGTCGGTCGGATTGTGAAAATGATCTCAGCCGGTGCCACCACTGAAGAATCGTATCTCCTATTGCAAGCGCATTCTTAATGGCGGTATTCACTGCGGCAGTCCCTTGTAGTCCTGAGTGACAACGTATTACCTAGCCATACTTGGTAATCTCATATTCGGAAACCATTTTTAGGAAAATAACATTCTACGCATGCTCAGAGTACCGCAACAATGAATTCTCCTGAGGGTTACGTTTGGTCTATGATGTTTCCAAGCATTACACTATAATATTTGTAGAGGAGTTTTTTTCTCGAGAAATGAATTCCGGCCGCTGGGACGGACACCAACAATATTTTTCGGCCTTTTCATGGGCCCCGGAAGGTTAAATCGGCTTCAATACCGATAGATTTTTTTACCCGGCCTTTTATGACATCGTGATTCATATTCATAAAGTGTCTGGCATGGAGAAATCAATAATTGACGTGGTCAATAGTGGCCCAAATCATTTGTACATAACCAGTTCGCACACAATAGTTGCAAGTACCATCACATAAATAGATTGCGAGTTTCCCATATCTTCAATGAACTAAAAGCGGTTGTAGTTCCTATTGTTTGAGAATATATGCACATTCTATCATGTTTTTCACGGTTATGCTCTCTATTGCAATTCTCATTCGGACTTGTCTTCCTTCTGCCATACCAAGCCAGGCATTATCAAATAACAAGAGAACTTCAGCTTCAACTTGCTTAAATGCTGCATCGTCAAGAAATTGTTGGAATGGCAACTATTCGATCAATACAGATACAGAAGAGGCATGGCCAGACACTGGGGTTGTTGTTGCGGTATGTATATAATGCGTTGTCAAAGTTGTTCATATCTCATTCTTCGCAGTACACTCTTGTCATAACAAATCAGACCATGTCACCGGATGGTACACCGAGATGGATGTTAGTAGTCAACGGCACTTACCCGGGTCCTACCATTACTGCAAGTGAGTCCGCCCCAATGTGGCCCCCATCATCTAGTGCAATGTCAGCTTATCTCTTCATAGACTGGGGTGATACACTAGAAATTACTGTTGTCAATCAAATAATCACAGACGGGTAAGTGTCTCCTTTGATTTTCATATCTCACCATCAAATGTTGAATCTCTTTAGTGTAAGCATGCACTGGCACGGAATTGTTCAAAAGAATACCAATACAATGGATGGTGTGAATGGAATAACAGAATGTCCAATTCCACCGGGTTCGTCCAAACTCTACAAGTTTCTCGCAACCCAGCATGGTACGTCTTGGTATCACTCACATCATGCAGCCCAATATGGTGATGGAGTTCTTGGAAGTATTGTCGTTAACGGTCCTGCTTCGCTAAACTATGACCATGATCTTGGCCCACTACCAATTACTGATTTTTACTATAATTCTACCTATGAAGAAGGCCTTCTATCTGTTAGTAGAGGTCCTCCAAAAGCTGACAATGGCCTCATAAACGGAACGAATCGAAACCCTCAAAAAACCGCTGGAGTGTACAATCAAGTATCTGGACTAGTACCAGGAGCAAAATATCGTCTACGAATCATCAACACGAGTATAGACAATCATTTTCAAGTTACTTTAGACTCTCATTATTTTCAAGTAATTCAAACTGATTTCGTACCGATTCAGCCCTACACTACCAAGACCATCTTCATAGCAATTGGCCAACGATATGATGTTATCATTACAGCTGATCAAACGCCTTCTAATTACTGGTTCAGAGCCATTGTTCCAAACCCCCCGACACAAAAGGGGTTTGGCTGCGGTCAAAATGCCAATAATGGGTCTATCAATGCTATTTTCTCTTACCAGGGAGTCGAATCATCGGAACCAACTTCCAAATCTTTTCTTATGCCACAAAGCTGCGAAGACGAGACTCAACTAGTCTCCTGGCATGAGAAAGCCGTGCCCGAAGATGAATTCGTGTGGCCTACTTCCCAAGAATTAATCGTTACTGGGCCAGGAAGCAATTCGCTTTCAAAAGCACCCGCACCATATATCTGGAGTATCAACGATACATACATGAAAATTGAGTGGGATAAGCCTACGCTCCAATATGTTATCCAGGGTAACAAAAGTTACAACGTACATCAGAGTATCATTGAGCTTCCAGATGCGAATGTATGGACATTTTGGATCATCAAAAATGCCGCCGCTATACCACACCCTATTCATCTTCATGGTCACGACTTTTACATTTTAGGACAAGAGAATGGTATCAATTTCACAGACAAATCTAGTTTGAACTTTGCTAACCCTGCTCGCCGTGATGTAGCCATGCTTCCAGCTCTTGGGTACTTAGTCATTGCCTTTGTTACGGATAACCCCGGGGCTTGGTTGTTACATTGTCATATCGCGTTCCATGTCGGAGAGGGGCTTGCACTTCAATTCCTAGAAAGAGAATCTGAAATTGCACAAAGGGTAGATCTTTCCACTGTAGATACTGGTTGCAAGATGTGGAATGCATGGTATAATACCGAGCGGGTTGATAATGCTTGGAATACGGAATTCGATTCGGGCATTTAAGCTGGTAGTGATATTTGGTGGCGTTCTAGTACATCTTTATGGTATGGAAAAGTTCTTTTCTGTTAAATTCAGTTATTTAATTATATGTTATTGGCTACGGTCATGAATTCTTTCAGTCGCAGTGCATTCGTACAAGAAATTATGAGGGGCCTCTTGTCTTTGAGTTGAGTGTTTTAACACAATCTTAAGGACGAATATTATGTAATTGTCATTGGAGTCAATTTTCAAACTAACATTACATTGATTTGACAGAATCGCCATTACGGTGATCAAGTTGGTTGTCACCCACCCGTGAAGATTATGATGGCCGGAGGACTAGCGGGCGTATTATGAAAGGCTGTATATCATATTCGTCAAAAACGCGGGGTTTTTAATAACATTACATCGATACTCGAGTGAGTCGAGTCTAGCTTTTGACACTAAATTACTAAGATTTTCTAAAGTATTGTCTTGTTGTGGAATCTTCATTGGCTACTATTGGAATCGAGACAATGTTTTCAAAATGCGATCAAAAGTATTGGCTGAGCTTCTAGCATGCTCTCCCGAAGACAGATCAGAACGGGTTTTGGACCAATGTATACTTCCTCTTCGAAATTATGCAGAAACCCACTCAATTCTTGACAACGACGAGGCTATACAGCATTTCAATAGAATCATGTCAGCAGAGCAATGGGGAAGCAGATTAGATCTTTCTAGTTCAATGTGCTTGGCATCGGAAGAACGTACGCATTTCGAAAGTATTGCACGACATAAGAAATATGGGTGTCCTAGGTTTGACTGTTGCAATGAAGAAGTCAGACTCCAGAGCCGGAATACAGACTGAAACAAGAGGAATGAAGAGGAGGAAATTAAGTCATTGAGTCATGTGTGTGGATATGATTGTTCTGGCAAAGATCCGGAGAAGTGCCAATTACAGCGTCAAGAAAATCAGGACAGAAAGCTAAATAGACTTTTGAGTCTGAAGAGAATCAAATTTTAAATAAAAAAAACTTTCTTCGGGGAGGAAACGTCGATTATTAATATTATATACAAAAAAGGGTCGACACGATGGATTAGGATTGTGGGGATTAGAGAGACGTCACTTATGCTAAAGCCGATCTCGAGGCTATACACACACAACTATATTTCATTACACCTTCAAAATGTATGACTGTCGATATTTCAGAGGCTTAATTATGAATGACATTGAAGTAAAGAAGCCCAAACCTCTCACACAATCTGAGTGTAAGAGCACATCCGTAAATTTAGATTAAAAATTTAATATCAAAAACTGCAGAGTCTATGGGCTGAGTGTCCTGACTTGTTACCATTGGAGTATATCGGTGTATAAACTGCAGTCTTGTAAGAAAACAATCAATTGGCGAAAAGCTATGAACATTTTAGTTTCTTGGAATTCGTAAAAAAAAAAGATTGTAATCTCTAGAACCTTATGAATAGTGGATATTCCAAGATGCTTTCAACGCTCGAAAACCGTCAACATTTGAAGATCAATGGCACATGCATGTGTGCGGTATGGGGAGAGACAGTTGAAATGCCATTTTAAACACAATTTTTCAATCGATCTGATTTGTCAAGATTATCTATACTTGACAGTTAGCAATGTCTATTGTTGAACTACTCTCACACACCCCTTCAGTCTAAGGAGCTGAGTTTTGAGACTATTTCATTTCCACCCCTTCACTGGAATATCAACCTATGTCCCATGGCCCAAACGAAATCTCAAGATAGAAATCAGAAAAGTGAAAAGGCGCTATGAACTAGGAGTGAAATATGAGGAAGAAAATTGCAACACTAGACATATGTTTCCTACCACAGCCAATCAAAAGAAGGGGGGGGCAGCCTACTCGTTACCACAATTTATTGAAATTTCGACAAAATCGGACATGGAGAACAGAAAGGACGCTATGCGATGAGTCGAAAGTATAAATAGCTCAAGTTCCATGAACTAGTCTTCCTTTATACCTAAAGTCACCTCTCCGAAACGGGTAATCTGATAGTGTCAAATATTGGGATGCGAATGACAGAATGAGGGTAGATATCCAAACGCACAAGTTACGACGAGAACCTAATCATCACGTAATTGTGAGCGTGAGGGGCTAGCACTATTCCCTCGATTTACATTCTCGAACCTGTCAGTCAAAAAGGTAGTACAAATAAATGTACGTAGACCGGCCCGACTTTCAGGAATTCCGTGCGAGAATAATGAAATAAATTTCCCGCCACCAATAGACTGGATGATTTCTCTACGCAAATACATCCATCCCATCATTGATCCGGTAATGCCTCCATACATCCATATATTTCCGGCCCCCACTCCAATCCTTCAGCTAGCCGAGAAGCCTCTATCTACCACAGCTACGCGACACCAGCTATACCGGGATCTCATCCGGTAGTATCACTTCAATTCTCCAGCCAGCTTTCCGATTTAGGAACCGGTGTCGAACGAAAACGGCACGGAGGCAGATGGAACCATGTCTTAAACGAGACATCACGGCATAGATAGATGTGCGGACAGCCTTGAAAAGGCAAGCTGTCAGAATGACCACGTGGCTTGGCAGATGTTGTACTACGCGTAGCTTGCAGCATAATGATTTATTTTTGGATGTAAGAAATGTTATGGGAATGGTTGTATGGTGAGGCGAGGCCAGGCGAGGTCATTTCCATTTTCAATTAGAAACCTCGAAAGCTTGTCAGGTATTCAAGAGATTCTCAATTATCAAGAATAATCGATGGGACACCGAGAACTCATAATTCCCAACTGGCCGCCCGTCGTGGAGTACAGCCAGCTCGTGAGAAAAAGTCAGATTCTCATCCCGTCTTCTAAGCCACCTGCAACATAATATGCACGTCATCCCGGGCACAACCACAACATGTTTGGTTTCAATTTTCTAGCAGGTCCTCGAATCTTTGCTTGTCCTGTTATTTCCATATTCGTTGCCTGCACAGAAATGTGCGTTGAAATGGATAAGTATACTGCGCATCATCTTTTTCCGTTCCACGAACGTACATTTTTATCTGATCGCCGAGCATTTAATGTCCAACTGTACTGTTGTACTGTAACTTTTTTAGATAGGATTGATGGGCTTGCGATTTGCTTCAGCTGGTAGATTCTTTTTTCCCTCGATTTCTGCCTTCCCTCTGTACTTCCTAGCCCTTCGTATCCGAATTTCGAGATCTTCCATAGCTTTCTCGGTATTAACCAATTTCGGAATGACATCCATCATCTTGATACTATCTTCCTTTGTATCCTTTAAAGCCTGCGGGGTGAAAAGCCCAAACATTCTTAATGGGTCCTTCTTGAGAGCAGTTTTCGTGTCATCGTCGCCGTTTGCATCTTTGTTCAAAAGGTCCGATTCCGATCCCGAAGTAGAGGTTTCGTTAATGGCGAATAGAGGAGGGGCAAGTTTTGTCGACTGTGTATTCGAGGCGTTTTCGGGGATCGTTACACTGCACAACCTCTGTGCGTGGATACGATCATCATAGAAAGAGGTATCATAACGCATTCCATTTTGCGGCGTAAAATTGGCTCGGGATAAACTAATGTACATCTGTTGTCGTTCGTATTAGTAAAGGTACCCAGTCAACGAGATTTCCTGAACTTCATCTGAAAATGAAGAGGGAATACGGGCCTGTGCCAATGATAAGTGAGGGGTGAGAGGGATGAGGGGTCCAACAACCAAGAGGCATGATGAATATATTGAACGATGGAACTGTGTGAGAAGAGATCAATGACTGACCGATGAAGACAGCGCGGAGAGCTTAGATCTTAGAGCACTGTATTGATCCAAAAGTTGAAGGTATTGTTCTAACAGCTGATCGATTTCCAGGGTAAGTTCGTGAACCGTCGAAGTAGAGATAGCGATAGCGATAGACATGGTGAAGTCCGAGTCTGGTGAATGGGGCTTCGATGAAAGGGGTACAGATGGAGTTGATGATATCGTAGTGTGGTGTGCGTTGGATCGTTTGTTGTAATTTTAATGATATGATATGATACGATTTCCGCGCGAAATTCCAATATTGGGATCGTGATTCTCTCGAAGGAGCTTGGGAAGAACAGCTGCCTACCCAGCTAGCACGAAGTAGTGGTCTGCATTGTATTGTGTGTGTATTGTTATTGTATGTGTATTGTATGGAAAACTACCAGTACCGGCGGCACAAGACATGGGACTGATGACTAGGCGCTCTGCACAATTGAATTGCAAAGTGGAGTCCCAGCGAGCCAGCGACCAGGATTTGATCAAGGATCATGGAAGAAAAGAACAAAACTCGTGGAAGGTGGAGAACACCGACGGAGGACGTACCAGGCAATCAATTGGAGACCGCTTAATAAGGACATCCGGCCGATTGACTGTCTACTCGAGTTCCTACTGGGTGCCTGGACCAGAATGCAAAGGAAGTCCAAAGGGGAAGAAATGAAGATATTGATGATGTGTTGTGTTGTGTTGTGTTTTGTTTGACGAAACATGGCACCAAAAATGATGATGAGTGATGATTGGCCACACTTGACATGATTCCTACCCAGGAATGGAGAATGTTTTGAGTTTAATGTTTGAAAATCTTCTCCAAAGCATAATATGCCTGCATGCAGGTGGATAGGAACTCTGTCCAATCCAAAGAGTATCACTACAGTTAAACTTCACCACATTCATTCCGCACACATTCAACACGTTTTCGAGACTGATAACGCTCCGCTGGGCCACTGCCGTGGAGACTGTCTCGCTTCGCTCCTGTTAGGAAAGGAGGGCATTTCGAGCATTGGAGTTGGAATTTGTTTTTGGTAAGGCTGTTAGCTGCTACAAGAATCTCCCTCTTGCCGCTCCGAGCTTTGATATAATAGATCCTTCGTACTTCGCATCAAATACTAGAAAAAGAAAGCCCTCGAACGTTGAGTGCCGTCTACTTTTTCTCACTGCCTGTTCTGCCACTACGTATTGCTTATTTGCTCATCATCGATTTACACGGCTGTAACCCAGGTGCAAGTATAAAAGCATTGGTTGTAATCAATGGTTCCGTCGCATTGATACGTAGATAATCAATATTTCGCTCTGATATCCCGCCCTATCTATCTGCTTCGGACCCTTACCTGCCCTGCCAGCATGGCCTGTCTCAATCTAGGCGTGCCCTTTCTTTCCCTCCTTTACCCACCTTGCTTGTTTGCCCTACCCGAATCCTTTCAAGCGCTGAGTAGCTGAGTACCTAGTCCATTGGAAGAATGTGTTGAGTGCTGGGGGGTATGGGCACGCTGCTGGAGTTTAATTTTCAGCAGGTAGCCAGTAATTTCCGTTTGCATGGGAGGAGTTTGCAGATTTCATTGCATCAAATTGCCGTGTACGTTCTTCCAATTGGGTTTCTTCGAATTGGATGGGAAAGGGAGAGACGGGACAGCAACAGGAACAGCAGCTAGAGCAAGAGCAAGAGCAAGAGCAAGAGCAAGAGCAAGGGCGTCTAAGAGGGACGAAAGTACACCGATACCTGCTACACCTAGCTAGATACCCATTTATTCATTCATCCCTTTAACTCACCGTGTAAAAAACTCATTGGGAAAAGCACCTTGACAGTGCTTGATAAACCCAATTTTTAATTGTCATTCAGTTGCTGCCTCTTCAACGCCTCCTCCCCTCGTCCCGCCATCAGGTGTTCGAACCAGTTATGTATTGCACAGCTACAAGAATCAAGCCAGTAGAGTACAACACATCAACAGCCATACAGCGCTGCTCCATCTACCTACGATGTACTCCGTACACTAGAACACACACAGCAATGAATCCAAAAGGAGCACGCACCACCGAGCCACCAAAACACCCTACTTGCAGCGCCGAAACCATGAAAATCCAACCATCAGGCCCTTCATAGAAACATTTAAAATACGGGAACCGTAAAACGGCAGCAAATAATGATGATAATAACAAGAATTATAACAACAACACCGAAGAGTATCCCAGAGTATCTACGTCGTAAGAAAGGGGGGAAAATGCATGGAGTTCCATTGTCGTCCTCATCCCATCTTAATCCCATCCCATCCCATCCCATCCCATCCCATCCCATCCATCCCCTCCCCTCCCCTCCCCTCCCCATCCCCCATCTCATTGTTGTCTTGTCTCGCTCAAGCTTGTCCTGTCTGGTCACTTTTCTTTCTGCCTGATAATCCAGACCTCGAAAATAACCAAAAGATTGGAAATCGTTTGCTCATCTTGCATGCATTATTACTTTCCTGGATCAATCTCATTCAACTCGTTCTCGTGCATTTCATTCAACCTCAACCCCTACTTTCAGTCAATTCAATTTAATTCAATCATTCAAATCTTTCATTTCGCACACTTCACATTCAACCATCCTCTCTCAATCAAATATCACCACCTCTCTTATCGAACGTCATTTTGCATACAATCAATTCCTACAGACCGAGCGCAACTCGATACAACCATCGAATAACTTCTCACACTTGCTTGTTGAATTGATTACTGAAGAAAGTGGATTTCAAAGACCGATTTTCCCCCTAGATATTCAAGAACGGCTTATTCTTGTCTCGAGACAAAACGGAACAATGGTCGTTGCAACGATAAAGTTCGTATCTTCTTCCTAATTCCTGATTCCTCTCCGTGGTCTTTCTTTTGGACATATGCTATATTACGTAGCTTCATTGGGGGGTTGATGACCATGATGAAGCTGCTGTTGTGGCATGGATTGAGCAATGATCTCGGAGAATTACCTTATTTCAATGACTTCAATCGTAGCTAACATATAATGTCAATCTGTAGATGTGTCGTCGTCGGTGACGGTGCCGTCGGAAAGACCTGTTTACTTATATCCTATACTACGAATAAATTCCCTTCCGAATATGTTCCTACAGTCTTCGACAACTATGCCGTCACAGTTATGTGAGTTTGATTTACACCGTCATTTCTCAACTCCGTTTCTGCCATCTCCTCAATACGTATACAACTATAGGATATTGTTCTGATCATGAATTTATTAGGATCGGTGATGAGCCATATACACTCGGTCTATTTGATACTGCCGGACAAGAAGATTATGACAGACTTCGACCTCTTTCATATCCACAAACCGACGTCTTCCTCGTTTGCTTTTCGGTAACCTCGCCCGCATCATTCGAGAACGTACGAGAGAAATGGTTTCCAGAAGTTCATCATCACTGCCCCGGCGTACCTTGTTTAATCGTCGGCACACAAACCGATTTGAGAGATGATCCCAGTGTCAAGGAAAAGCTTACAAAACAAAAGATGAAGCCGGTCGAAAAGAGTGATGGCGAGAGAATGGCTAAGGATTTGGGGGCTGTTAAGTACGTTGAGTGCAGTGCTCTGACTCAATACAAGTTGAAGGACGTTTTCGATGAAGTATGTATCTCTTGATTCTATGCGGTACTCCTTCTACCGAGGTATTCATGAGATGAAGGAAGATACTAATCATGAGTAGGCGATTGTTGCGGCACTAGAACCTCCTGCGCCAAAGAAGAAACAACATAAATGTTTAATTCTTTAATTCAATTGTTTTACATAGACCAAACAATTAATCTTCTACCTCACCTTTTTTCGTACCGCTCTTTACCGCCGCCTTCTACCATCGTTCTTTCACATCTCATTGTCCATATCCTCTTCGAGCAATTACATAAGTTCGGAATATCCTAGTGTTGTATCACCGTGGAGGAAATCGAAAGTTACGTTACATATTCACACATCGCCGGACTAGTCAAGAACCGGCCTCTTCTTGCATCTTCAATTCAGAAATGGGGGTATGATGCGTCATTTTGAAACAGCTAGGAAATTTCAAGGGGAAGACTAGCGAATAGACTCAAGGGATGATGCACTGCTTCCACATCGAGGGAGATTATATGTTCTGGACAGAATTTGGAGTATCAATTTTCTCAATCGATTTCCTGGGAGCGGACCTTTGAGGTTTGTGGGAACGGGTGGAGGTAGAGAAATGGGTTGACGTGCGAAAGCTTTTTTCTTTTCTTTTTACAGTCCTCTCTTGTTACTTTGATCCGAAGAATCGATTCCCAGAAAGTCTGCTTTGATTACCTCTTTTTTCTATATGGCGTGCGGGCTGGGGTGTTTTGTAGGTAAAGCGTAGGGGGCAGGAGTGCAATATACAGAATTTTTTGATACCTTGATGCATCTTGTTGTGAGCTAAAACATCCAAGTTTTAGCTTGTCTATGGTTCGAAATACTTGAGCCTATGAAAGGCTATGGCGGCAGGAAGCGTCGTGCCGTCGTGTCGTGCGTCAAGAAGAGGAAAAATTGTGATTTCTCGAGCTCGATTCACATAAGAAAGATATGGCGTTATGTTTACAGGAAGACCGGATAAGTAGGATTAATTTCATGGTATCGATCGATATTCAGCGCCTTTCTACTTCCCGTAACGTGAGTTGATTGGAGTCGACTCTATATTTTGCCGACACTTTTCATCTCAGAAACATTAACATTAACATGCATAGCATAGCATGGCTGTGAGTTCACATGTGCAACCGTTTGTAATGTAAATCAATAAATTGGAGCTTCAATGCGCGAACAAAAAGTCTCGACTCGGAGCTTGAAGATAAGGGACACTGATGATAGGCTCGAGGTTCCGATATTAGTGGGCAAGTGGACAGACCGTTCGAAGTACCGAGCCGAGTTGCTAGCTGGCTGGTCGCGGGGAACATTTCCATTGTAAAACTTATCAATCACTTATGTAACGGATTCTAATCAATGGCAAAGGTACTCATACCAGATAGAGCTTATCAAAGTCACCATTCAGCAAAACAAGTGAAAGGGCGTGCTATCTACAATGGAACTCCAGTTCTTACAGAGATGATTGTTTTCGTTCCTATATCAAGACAACATCTGGAGGCTCCCCACCATAGATCTTTTTGGTTTCCCATCTTCTCCTTTCAACCATTTGGACATACGAACACAATAATCTTAGAAAGGATAAGAAAGGAATGAAGCTCTTCATTTTCAAGTCGCTGTCATTATTGGCAGCATGTGGGGGTTTTCTACCAACTTTTGTGGTGGGGCATCAGCATGATGAAATAGCGCAGCAACATTTGAATCCGGAGGAATTGAGACTTGGAAAGGTCGATGGAAGTGTGAGCAAGGAAGAAAAGCAAGAATTGGAGAAACTTTGGGGATTCGAGGTCAGTCATTTTTGTTGATCCGAGGTTTCAATGGTACGCTGGTGGGAGGGAGACGTGGTTTTGGGAATTTTATGGTGAACAATCGAGGGACTGTGATAGTAATGGGATTATGTGTTTGTCTTATAGATTGATGAACTGATGATCAGATTCTCATGGAAGGATACATGCCTAGTGGCATAGACAATATGATCCGTACTTTCCCAATTCTGTGTCTATTTCTGTGCCCGATGAATGTGGTCATAGCAATGGTTTGAGATGGTGAAATAGGAGGAGCAAGTGCATTTTTTTCACATTCATACTTTTCTCTCCAATCCAAACCTAGTTATCATTATTCAAATTTTGAAACCATCGCATACTTATGGATGAAATTCTACACACAGTGGTCTTTTTCAGGAATCTCGACATTTGCCCATCTTGAATACAAAAAATGCCTCACTACCCCCGAAGAACTTTTCGACATAGGAATTCTAGGTGTTCCATTCGACACGGCAGTCAGCTATCGACCTGGGGCTAGATTTGGACCCAAAGCTATTCGAGCAGCCAGTGCGAGACAAACTAGCTTTAGAGGATGTAAGTTCTTGCGCTCTTGATCTATTACCTCAACAATATAGTAGTAATGGATGATGGATATACTGTTTCGAAAAGTAAGGGGCTGATATTTCTGCCAGTCAATACGAGAGGTGGATTAAATCCATACACATCGTTTGCTCGCATTCTTGATTGTGGAGATATACCGGTAACTCCCTTGAATAATGCCGTGGCATTAGAACAAATGACGGCAGCTTACACCGAACTCCTCAACCGGAAGCCCCTCTCCTCATCACTTTCCCGCCCAAAAATCATCTCTCTAGGAGGTGACCATAGTCTAGCACTAGCAGCTCTTCGGGCTCTCCATCAGGTCTACAATCAACCAATCGCCGTCCTCCACTTCGACGCCCATCTCGATACATGGCATCCTGCCAAATATCCAGATCCATGGGCAAGTAAGCAAGCGCAATTCAATCATGGTAGTATGTTTTGGCTCGCTTCAAATGAAGGGTTAATCATGAACGGTAGTAGCGTTCATGCTGGGTTGAGAACACGATTAAGTGGTGATGATTTCGCGGATTATGAGGATGATGATAGGCAAGGCTTTTTGAGAATTTCCGCGGATGATATTGATGATCTTAGACCTCAAGGCGTGGCAAAGAAGATTATGGACAGAATTGGAACGGAAGTTCCGGTTTATCTTAGTATTGATATTGATGTTTTGGATCCCGGCGTAGCACCAGGGACAGGGACGCCTGAGCCTGGTGGATGGACGATGAGGGAGTTGATTAGAATATTAAGGGGGATAGAGGGATTGAATGTTGTGGGTGCGGTGAGTTTCGTGTTATTTTTTTGATTGTCAATTTGTGCTCCCAAGCAAGCTATCCAATTGGATACCACACGCCTACAACAAGATAACATTTGTTTATCAATTAAAGTATTGATTTGATTTAAGCATTGGCGACTTGCAAACAGTATTTCTGTCAGTTCTGTTGCACGTCCTGCTGCCCATTACCGATTTCTGATTCAAAATTCGCACTACGTCTTTTCCATTCCGAACATTTTTTATGATTATGAATACTAACTTGGATTTTTCAGGATATCGTGGAGGTTAGTCCAAGCTATGATGGGATTGGGGAAGAAACTGCACTCAGTGGTGCGCAGGTGGCTTTCGAGATGTTGACGAGTATTGTCAAGAGAGGTTTGAGGGATATGGGGAAGGTTACAGAAGTTAAAGAAATAAGGAAGAAGGAGGAGCTGTAAAAGCAGTGACTCACCGGTCCAAGGCAGAGCGAGGGCTGCGGAGGATAAGCTGAGGAAATTAGATTCAGACACCGAGAAGAATTCCGAAAGTGTAAGTGTGCTTCGGAAAACGGGATGTGATGGTGGGATAAGTAAGAAAAAGATTGGCGCGAGCTGGGCAAGTCTAGATTTAATCAATGCAAAGTTGATTCAATCAGCTTATTTGTGGTTCAAATTCCTTCTATCATTTGACTTTGATACGGGGTGTACTTATTTGGACCGTCACAAGCGGCAATTTATCACTCGCTCCGATTGTTGTCGTAAGAGCATCAAATCGAGTTGCATGTCTTGAGATGAAGCGGATCAGCTTCTAGGTTTTGATCTCGAAACTTGTGTTTACCGTCTTTTTGATTTACGGCAGACTATAGAAAGCAAGGTAAGCATGCCCTAGCGACATTTCAAACTTTCAGACAACCGAAGGATATAGCATTCATCGCTGTGATGGGTAGTTTGTTACAGTTTCTCGTTATCATATTTTGATCATATTTTGCGTTCCCAAATTGAGTTATCGTCTTTCCTAGTTTACACCAATGAAAGCCCCGCCCCCGTCCTGATAATAACCCAGTCAGACCATAATTACGAATATAGAGCGTCTTTTGACTGATGCGTTGTTTTATATGGCCGTTGCGACGATCTAGACAGATGGATATGATCTGAAAACGGTTTGAAGTAGGGAGATAACACGTTGATTGTTTTGATAACATGAGAATCCGCAGCAAATCCGTGGGAAATATTTGGTGAAATTAAGGTGAGGTTCAGGGGCATTTAGTGATGCAATTGAGGATTGATGCTAGGTGGTGCTTATATTATGCTTATTTATTCCAATGCATTCCCTGGAGCATTATGGCACATGAGAAATAAGGTTATGTGAAGGGAAACTCTACACGGCGTGCACGGCAGCAAGCATAGCTTTGATCAACAATGTGGGTAGTATTTAGGGAATTTACATGGAAGAATTGTATACTTTCTACCACTGCATATGCGGAAGGCCATTTCAAGTCAGATGCAGTGCAAATCCTCCAGAGTTGCAGGGTAAGAAAACAGTGGTTGCGACTATAAGAATTTTGCAGCGGACAAAATTCCAACTCATATAGAACGACCAAGGTTTTCCAAACATCGCATCGTGAGGACTTACACTAGTTTAAACTCATCTCGGCCTTTCGGTCTTCCAAGACCCTGACATTATTATTCATCGTGAGTTCAGCATGGATCTACAGTTACCTCTAGGTAAGTTGCCACTTGCAAGTCACCGAATATCCTAGTCAACATGATTTCACCTACAGCAGGGAACAAAAAGGCTAGGTTTGTTACAAGGGAGCCACGCGGGGTAGCGGGATGTGCCATCAACCCTTCGATTCTAGATCAATGCCATCTCATCTTTTTTCCCCGAAGGTTCTCGGCTTCTTATGGTGGTGACTTGGTCAAAGCCTTTGCTTGATGTAGGTCCGCCTTACAATACATGTGGCGAGTTTTGTTCAAAAAACATGTGTTGATTTTGCATATAGGATGCCAAAGGATTATTTCAATGAATATATGAAACAATAAAGTGTCGGATTTCGTCGAGAAAATACCGAGCCCGGCAATTTGGAAAGGCGCAGCAGCCAAGAAGGAATGTTACATTGATTTGACAGAAGCAAAAATAACTTCAAACCAAAATTAATCCCCAAGGCTTCACCTCCAGATGTTTGATATCTGTATTCAATCCGGGAATGATGGTTACTGTAACCACCTAATCATGTTAAAAGGGATCTTCTTGCCAGGGTTTAAGGGGAACAGGAGGAAGGAGGAAAAGGAATCGTGTTTGGTTCGTACAGTATTAAGACCATTATTCGCCTTGACCTCACCGAATTGGGAGATTTTGGTCATTGCTGCTCAGAAACGTTCAGAATGGAATATACATATCATATATTGGGCTGACTAGGCATCACACGCAACGTGATCTAAATTCACCAAATGAGTAACGATGGCAGGGGGAATGATTAGGAAGCGGGGTCAAAATCGCTGTCCCGCAGATAAATCTATGCGCCGCTCTAATTCTTATCACTTATCATGATCCAAATATAGCCAGGCACAAATCAATTCGAATGTCATTTCAAGGGTCTTCCAATTGAGGAGCAAGGAAAGATTGAAATGGTACGTTATTTCTAACGACAATATTCGACCGAAAATCCGTATATTTAGTTGACTATCCTAGGGTATTCTACACAGATCATTGATTCCTTTGGCACCATTCATCATTCACCGACACATAACGATTAGTGCACGATGCCATCGAGAAGATCACATATCAAATCACATCATGGTTGTACACAGTGCAAACTCAGAAGAGTTAAGGTAAATTGTTCTTGCTTGTTGCATTTTGGAAAGCTGTGGGTTCTGTCATAGCACATAGCCTTTCTGGGGAGATCATGCTAATCACAAAATTAGTGTGATGAGCGTCAGCCTACTTGTTCTAGATGTACAGCATACAACAGAGAATGCACATACAATTCATTGATCACTCAAGCTCCTGGTCAACATAGTTTTGAACTACGGCCACCGCCGAAATCAAAGACCCAAAAGCACAGAACAGCTTTCCTCAGGCCATCATCTCGACGTGAACCACCTCAGAGTCAAGATCCAAGTTATGGCATTCAAGCACCACTTCCATTTGGCCGATATAAAGAAGCAGATTCCCTTCTGTATCATTATATTAATGTTACTGCTAAGCCCGCGACATCAGGATTCATTAGTCCAGATCATAATAAATGGGAAGGAGCTGTGCAACGGAGCGCTTCAACTCATGAATACGTGTACAACGGAATCCTTTCCTTCGCGTCTTTACATCTGGCTGTTCTTCAACCCCAGAATCGTTCAATTCACATAGCCAGAGCGCTGAAATTTCAAAACACGGGCATGATAGAATTTAGGACAGTATTGGAAAACGTCACAGCGTCGAATTGTGAAGCCGCTTTGGGCTTTTCTGGGCTACTGATAAGTTCCATATATGCATTCCCAGTAGCGCAAGCCGGGCCTGGTAAGCCTAGTAAAAGATTGTTAGATTACCTACCTATAATATTTAGCTTGTTCAATGGAACCGTGGCTATATACCGAATGGGGTGGACGAAAAGCCTGAATTCTCCACTCAGTGTGCATCTTCGGAATAAAGTAGTAGCAGCTGATGCAACAAGCACTCCTGCAGAGGGCGAAGAGTATCTCGAGCAATTAGAGCTTCGAGAAATTGCAACGTTAAAAGATCAACATCTTCGAGAGCTGTACCACGACGTATCTCAAAAAGTTCGACGGAATTTAAGAAGGACGGAACAATTTCCTGGAAGAGCATGGCCTGGAGCGGCACCACCAGCATACATTGAATGTATGAAAGAAAGGGAACCTATGGCGTTGATACTAGTCGCTTACTGGGCAGTAGGACAGGATAGAGGAGTAGGGCATAACTGGTGGGCAAAGAATTGGGGAAGAGACTTGGTGGAGGTAATCGGAGAGGAGCTGGGAGAAAACGCGAGATGGCAGTGGTATTTGCGGTGGCCAAAGGAGAAAATGGGACTGATTTGATGTGAATCTAGCAGAGAAAGTGGATATATCTTATCTTCATTAATAAAAGTATTATTGCAAGGACTCCCCGTAGATTTGAATACACTTGATACTTCAAAAGGAGTTTCGGTTATGGCAATGATCTTTAAACCAGAGAACTTTAATTTGGCTATGTTCTGTGGAAAAAGATAAGAGAGTGTTTATAGCTCAATTGATAATGATTTACTGTTGATTATTGATTTTTTAAACATTGAATCAAGACCCATTTCCTGGGGCGTTCCATGCATAACTATCCCATGAAAACCAGTCAAAGTTCCCATCTAAAGATTGTTCTGTAGATAAAAAGTCTAACTGATGAAGTAATGGATCTGCTACTGCTCGACCTTGCTCAGCGAATGAATTGCTATCACGTAACGGGTTATCTTCCGCCATCTCATTATTGAACACAGATGTGTCTATTGGATAGGATAGGAAACTGAGTAATGTGGGGTCTGTGAGGTCGCCAGATAGATCTCTGAGGTCCATTCCTGTTGAGGAGGCAAGATTGTTGGAAATGCTTGCGTTCTGTGCATCATTCACTGGAGGATGTGATCCTGTTTGGCGTGGACTCTGCGGCGTTGTCCAGCCTGTGTTGTGAGAAGTCAATTCCGAACTTCTACTTGGTGGTTGAACATCAATTTCCGGTAATTTGTCCTCCAAGGCCTTACGACTCATACTTCCTCTAACAAAACTTTCTGCAAGCCTAGTAAAGGTTTCCGCGATTTTTTCAAGCTTCCGAGCACTACGGTGTTGGACATGCATCCTCAAGAAATAATACACTACCTTTCTCAGTGATTGAAGGTCGTCAAAACAAGTCGGGGAATGCGGATCGGCAATTATATTGGAGAAAAGGACAAAGTATGGCATAAATGGGTAGTAAAGAAGTTGCCTGCAAGGATGTTAGAAATGTAAGCAAGTAAGACTTCAAGAGTTAAAGAGACGAGCATGATATCAATTCGTCCTGGCTAATATAGCTTTCAATGCTGGTCAGCAATTAAATGTGGTAAAGGAGCTCCGTAATTCAATTCAACATCAACTAAATGCTCGCACTGGACTGAGAAAAATAAAAACTATTTGAATTTTGGACTGCAATGTGGACTATAATGGGAAGGACAAGAACTTGAACAAAGGATACAGAAATGAGTAGATAACTACGTACCATACAATGCCATTGAAAACTTCCAGGGAGCTAGAGACAAGTTTTTCCAACATCTCTATGGCAATTCGTGCGTGAAAAAGACAAAGCTCGTGATTATGTTTGGAACTCCGAGTCAAGTAGACAACCGAATGGTGGTATTGGAATGTGAGAAAATTGATGCCCATTTGGACTGACTGAACTTCACTTTCTTCTCCTTGGAAGTTACTGTATACTGACATTTTCTGTTTGTTACACGTTAGCTGGGCACTCCTTGTGGTATATTAAGTCACTGTATGAAATATCGATAATAGCAGAGACTGTAGTGCTATTCAAAATTCAAAATTCGAGATTTTGAATTTTTTAGTCTTTGGTCGTTGAACTATAGTCTGAGCTATTGAGGAGTCTGGCTGTGAATTGTGATGATAAGAGGTAAGATAGAACGAACATCATCGAGATTGACCTTCCAATTTTCAAGTCTCTCTTTCATTGAAGAAATTTGTTCTGTCCCAAACTCTCCATTGTGAACCACAAGAGCGATATCTATAATCTTTCCCTGTAACACAAAAAGTTCTCGTGCTAGGGAAAAGTACAATGCGCCGAAACTATCGCTAAGTTGATGATCTGGGGTTCCAGTGACTGCGGTCGATGGTCGATGAGGTCTAAATGTCGCGAGAAATGAGAGATCTGGGGGATCAATGCCCTCATATAGTTGACTTAATAGAAACGGAGGTCTCCCATAAGCCAGCGACAATGATTTATCAATCATGAACAGATTCCAGAATAGGCAATTTCGGTGGGCGTTCTCTTTACTCTTCTTTGGAAATTTCGGGGAAGGAATGTGGAGATTGAGACTTTGAGCCATTCGACAAGCATGACTTATTAATGTCCAACATAAACCTGGAGGAACGACATCTTGACTATGACATGATACCATCAATATCGCTTGTATACCAATTTCTGATGGCTCGAGGAAGAACGAGGAATCTTGAAGAATTATCCACACATTCCACTGAAGACCTCGATTAATTCTTGTGTTTGATGGTTCCATGAAAGCTATTGTGGTTGACAAAAAGGCGTTGTAAAGCAAAAGCCAGGCTCTTTCGGATACTCTCTTCGGCTCAAACGCAAGTTGCGGAATTATGTCAAGTGGGGGCATGGTAAAGAACGGTTTACCTCGTTCAATTCCTGCAATGAAGACTTCAAGTTGGAATTAGTAATAGCACTTGTATGATACGCATGGTGTCCAATGATCTGGACTAGTAGGCTAAGTATAAATTCTCTCTGGGAGTTTGAAGCATGAGATTATCTTACTTTGTATCATACGATCCCCTTCAGCCTTTTCTGGAATAAAGAAAACCTCCCTCTGCCTTCTAAAGTGTTTGACATTTGAGTAAATGTCGGGATCGTCAAAACTTCGTTCGGAAAATATTGTGGTAAGATATGATAGTCCATTCTCAGCATCTCGTTGTAAGCCCGGCTCGAGATTGCTTGACTTCATTTCAGCTGTTGTAATGCTACTCTTTGCTTGACTCAAAATTGAAGGAGTGGAAGATTCATCGTTGGTGTCTTCATTTTCCCCGCCATCACAAGCTGGTGATTTGATGGAATTATTTGATTCAGCTATGATATCTCTGTCACTCTCGTAGTTCGCTAAGTTTAAGTACGTGGGTTCCTGATTAGTAAAAGAGGTCGGCAAGGTATGATCGGTAGACTTGACGACATATGAGCCATCAAGGTTCCGTTCTATGTGATTGTTGACGCTGTCTTGTAGAATGCTTTTTTCTCATCAGCTCCATTTCATGAGGGCTTAGTATCCTTAGACTTACTTCGTCCTAGGTCGTCTGGGTATTCTTCCACGGCGAGAATAAGTACATGGACCAGACCATCCCTGGCAATTCACACATTTCGGTCTCTCCCGAGAGCATTTAAGCTACCAACGCTCAGATTTTGATATGATAAGAAAGAGGGATAATTAGCTGGACTAACCTTTCTACGTTTACAATGGTCGCACTATTAACATTGAACTTTGATAAGTATATACATTACAAGGGACAATCCCAAACTCACAGAGTACTGTTCAAGCTCCGTCTGCTTTGTAACCGGCATTTTGGGTTCATGTGAATCCCTCATGGTTGCGTCGGGGGGAGGATTAGTTGGGGTCGCCATGATTTGTTGATGAAGGGAATTGATTTGCTCGAATACGGATTTTAACGGATTGAAGAAAACTATCAATTAGAAAATTGTAGGATAGATGGAAGATATTGCGGCATTTACCAAGTTGTATGGAACATATTGCTGAACGGATGTTAAACAGTAAATGGAGGTGACACGGAACTTAGATGGAGGTTATGAATTTTGCTTACAAAGAAGTCAGTGCTGGTTAAAGCTGAATAGGTCGCAGCACGGTACCTCGAGGGTACCTAGCCTAGGCCGATGATTGTTAGCCTGATGTGAACGAACGGAATTCGTTGTTTACCAAACCATCAAAAAAAATGATCTTCACAACTCACTTTTATGCACAAAGTTATTCAATATGGCAATCCCAGATTGCTTTAAATTACCACAAAACTTGACATATATCTCAACTATAAGCTCCTGGAAACCCCTAGATGTTTTCAAAATAAACAAAGAGGGATTGATCAATTAACAATTGAATTTTGAAAAGAGTACTTGGTAATGGTGGGCAATGAATTCCGTTCATGTTAAGCATCGGTAGCAAATAAATAAACATAACTAGCTGCGTTGGTAAATCTTTAGTTGTGCAGAGGCATTATTTTGCATTTCATCCTTCCTGTGTCAAACATTGAGCAGCCGCGAGATTTTGAACTGTTAATAGATTCTTAAAAAGTAAGAAACATTCCTAGGAAAATCTCTATGGACTTTACTAATAATTATGGTGTATTTTGGCCCATATATCAGCGTAAGAAGGGGTTGACGTGCATAGAGTATGCTGTTAAGGCTTCGCTTGGTGTTTCGGTTTTCAAAGGATAGAGAAACCTACTGCACCATTCACAAGGAGTGCATATTAGTCTTTCTACGTGCAAGCGAGAATGAGCCAGTGGCAAAAACCGATAAAGTCTTTTTAAAATAAAGCTTTTGTAATGTCCCTATACTTAACAATCATTAAAATCTGGTGAGCAGTGCCCGAGTTTTAGTTGGTCTTAGGCTAAGTAGAACAATACCAGCAGAGCGAACTTGTTACCCTGTGTCATCTCACTAAAATATCGAATTAAGCAGTAGAGCGTTATGAAAATCACACCTCAGCGACTAGTTGATATTGCAGTCCAGAAACTTGAATATAGACGTTTGTGAAACCCGGAGTTTGTGTTGATAGCTATAAAGGGCACTGAGGGCAAGTTTGAACGAGTTGGCCTTTTGGCGTTACAAAAACATGTGACCTTCCGAATGAATGGAGTAGAGGTAAACATGATCCTGGATATTTCTTTAAATATCACGTTAATATCAAAATGAAATATCAAATTAGGGAATAATATTTGGCCAAGAGTATTTGTCATCTTGTGAGAGAAGAAAGCTCAGATTATGACGTACATGTAAATGTTCTTTCGTGCGAGATTTGATCCGAATTTCGTAAAGCTACGAAAGACTCATTGATGGTGTACTGTTCGTCAGATGGGACCCTGAATCGGGCTGTGGCGAGTATAATGTATCGCATCGTGCTATAATTTTGATTGAAAGATCTTTCCACACTGAGGCACCCTAATGCTGTACCAAGGATCCATGATAGGAAAAACGCTTCAATAGTCAGGGTCTGATATTGTATTCAAATATTATAATCCCCATGAACCAACGGGAGTTATAGCACCGGCTTCGAAGAAGCTTTTAAATAGCCTGCCCTGCACTATTGTGGCTGTGCATACCTACCAGAAAACGTGTTTTTCAACCAAGATGGCTGGTGTTTGTTACTGCCCCTCCCTCAAGCCAGCCAAGAACCTCGTGTGTGAATTTTAAGCTTCATTTTGGGGCTGGTTAACAGATCGCCAGCCCCCAGAAAAATCAGATGGACAGCTGGGATGGCATGAGGTACAACAATTAGACTTTAGGTATCAGGGGCGATATCGTATATCATTGGCTCGGATCTTGTCCATCGTGTTGGTGTGTCTAGGTTTTGCACTATTATCAATTGATCGAAGCACCGGGTACCATCTCTAACCTCATTCCGTTGTGCCGATACGACCCACGAGATATCAAAAAGTTTCTTTCAGCATGACCCCAGCTGCGAATGAATCAAAACAGCAGAGAAAAAGTCTCAACATTGGCTCTTTCTTAGAAACGAGTGTAAATTCATTTTGAAGTCGAATTGATTTAAAATTGAGGAAATAGAGTTTCGCTTGTTGAATTGCTCCTACAAACCATTTCAAGAAGAAACGTTGTCTCATCATTTTGATATCGATCTTTGACCAGGGAAAAGCATTTTGGTGTTCGGTAAATTCTATCCGTCGCGGGCTCAAGCAATCAGATCCCCACAAACATCTTTTTCCGTCAAGCCACGTATACGAGATCGAAGACTTTTAAAAACGTGATTTCATACTAGGGTTCAAGCTTTTCTTCATGATTATGACGTCTTAGGCTAGAATTATTTTGGGCAGACCCCTGATTTTGAGATCAGCAGACAAAGTAAACTCACCGTTCCCGAATCTACCAAAACATAGTAACTAGTTTTGGGATGGCGCCCGTCGGTTATGTGAACTTTATTCAATTCTTACTGCTAAATATCTATTCTTGGTTTGAGGCTCTTGGTCGGTACGAATTTGAAGGCAAGAATGTGTAGGCTAAGCAATTCTCGGGAAACTATTGGAATCATCGAACCGGTACGAGTTATTGTGGGTGGCCTTAGTCAATTTTGGGGACAGCATGTTGAAGTGTCGTGTATGCCAAGTCAAGTGGGATAGCGCAGTGAAGTCAATGGATGTATAGAGAAAAATTGAATCAAAAATTTAATATATAATGCGTCGAGTTCTTCCTCGAAATGCCTGATATCAAACAATCAATTCATACACTTTATCATTATAACTTCTTAAAAACCACTCAAATTTCCATCCTCAATCCAACTCATCAGCATCCAAACCGACGAGGAACAATTCAGTTTCGAATCAACATGCATTTACAAGATATCGCATTCGCTCTCTTCGTAACTGGAGCATTCGCTGCACCAGCTGCACTGAAAGCTAGAGATGCATGCTCCGATACCTGCAACACTGAGTACAATACCTGTCGAAGTGCTCCAGATGCGAACCGTTCCACTTGTGCTTCCGAATATGCATCATGCCTCGGATATTCTCCGTACGATACCAACGGATCACTCGTGACCCCAACTGCTTGTTCTAAGTCAGTAGCATCAACCACTGCTTCATCCGCTACATCATCCGCTACAGCCGATGCTTGCGTATCTCAATGTAACGCATCATACAACTCATGCCGTACTGGACCAAACGCCAATCAAGCCACATGTGCCTCCGAATACTCATCATGTCTTGGATACCTTCCATATGATACCAACGGATCACTCGTCACCCCAACTGCTTGCTCCAAATCAGTAACATCAACTACTGCTGCTGCCACAACCACTACTCAAGCTGCTTCATCCGCTACAGCTGACGCTTGTGTATCTAAATGCAACGACTCATACAACTCATGTCGATCTGCTCCAGATGCTAATAGATCTACGTGTGCATCCGAATATGCCACATGTCTTGGATATTTACCATTTGACAATAGTGGATCCCTCGTCACTCCTACCGCCTGCTCTAGTAGCGCTATTTCTACAACTAATGCACCAAGTTCCACACAAGCCCCCCAAGCTTCCGTTACCCCTTCTCCAGATCAAACGTCAATTGTTGAGGGTGTCGAATGGACTATCAAGCAGTTGATCAGATATTGTTCAGAAGATGGATCTGGATGTGATTACAACTTTGCCATCTCCTACAATGATGAGAGACCTGATGAGAGATGTACTGTCATTCGTATGCCGGGAAGTGGTGCTACTACCGAGTCCTGGTATGGGATTCCATGTACTACAGGATCTGCAAACACCATCTCTTGGGGAGTTTCTGACCAGTTTGGTGCTGAAAATGCATTTGCTGTTTTGACTGTCACCAACAATGAAGAGAAGACAAACGCTTATTTCGGTGTCGCGAACGTAAATGGAAACGCAGTCACTCCTTCAAGCCCAGCTGGATCCGGTAATTTTGGAGATATTGGTCCTGAACCAGTTTATGTCTTTTAAGAGCTGGATTACTTTGCGGATTTTGTTGCGATGCAGAGATGAATAAATTAACGATGCTATGTTTATCTTGGATTACTGTAATACCACATTCCTTTATGTATTTTTGTATGAGCGAAATTTGGATGATATAAAATGAGGAATTACCTTGCATATAGCACACTCATTAGATGTAATAAATAATTTTTTTGGATTTAGCTAAATGCCCTTCTTTAGTTAGCTTTTGAATCGATGACAAATTCTTCCATTATGCATGTCATTTTTTACTTCCCCTATCGTTATTAATGATAAGCAAGGTATGATTAGACTTCTTAGTATTTCACGTATTCTATGTATTATCAAAATGGTTATCTAGGATCAAGTTGCAGCTTGCCAGACCACTTGCTTGTCTTACGTTATCCTCCGCTCTTCATGAACTCAGCTATCTGATATGAGATAATACGCATACCCGCTTACATACCCGATGGCACACTTGTTTGGATGCTTGGCTCGTAGCTGAGATTACTGTGCTAAGTATAACTGCCCATTCAAGTGTCGATATAAACGTCGAAGGTTGCTAATTGTAACATTGGCATCAAACTACTGCAGATAGTTTTACATTATGTAAGTTTTTATGGTCCTTTCGTCATAGATGATTGGGCTTGAAATACAGACCCCAATTTTTTGAGCTGTTTGTCATCACTTTGCATTCAAGCCTCCCTTTTGAGTGTATACAAATCTCTGAAATTAAGCCAATGGAAGTGCATTGTAGATGAAATCTTGTTCAGTTTGAGCAGAAAAAAGTAAGATTTAATAGAAGAGAGTGCTTAGCCCGAGGTATTCGAAACAGTGTAGAATAAACCTGGAGTAGATTACAAGTGCGAGTCATATATTTAGAAGCTCATACATTCTTGCTAAAACTTCATGTATAAAATAAAGCTCAGGTCCCCTATATTCTTCCTTTTATGATCAACAATTCTACTCTTTTCAATAGTCCCAAAATATTCAATCACTATTCGAAAACTCAACATCCAAAGCAATAACGCCCAAGCAAAATGAGATTCTCTGCTCTTGGAACAGCTTTTAGCTTCATCCTTTTCAGTCCGAGCATTGGAATTGTGGTCAGATATTGTAATGGCCTGGATATGGCAGGGATTTGCTTCGAAGTTGACCTTGCTGCTGGTGCTTGTAGTTAGTTTCTATCCTTAATTGGCTTCTCAAAAACCTGCTTATAACGATGGTCAGGAAATGTTGACTTAAGCGTGAATGATCAAACACACTCCGCTACAATTAGTGGTGGAAACTGTGTTTTTTGGGAGTAGGATTCATTTCTTTGTCATTTTATATTTTCACATCGAGACTTGGGTATTATGCTAATTGAATATCAGAAACGCAAATTGTGGCGGTGATCATACGAACCAAATAGACGGTAGAACAGAAGATTTTAATAATATCTGTGGCGGAGGTTGGCAAAAGCGAATCTCATCTTTCAAATGCTGTGATGGAAATGTAGCCAATACTTGGTGTGCTGGGAGTCGTCCCAGCTGCACTTAGGAGGGCTTCAGAATCTCAATCTCTCAAGATCTAGTCGTTTAAACTTGCATCTTTTGTTCCGTTATATTCAGAATATTCCATGGCAACATTTTGATTATTAGCTACGTTGGCTTTAGCGAACAATGGAAGATACACCAAAACCAACAGATCCACTGCCAGTGAACCAAAATATTAAATTTCATTGTAATTTTCGATTTCGGAGGGAGGTTGGAGCCCAGTGTACAAGATCGCAAATCAAGAGCGGAGAAATGGTGTGAGATTAAGACAGTAAAAAATTAGAAGCTTTGTGGAAGGAAAATCAGATTTAGAAAAGCAATTGTTGGGACTTTCTATTGAGAATTTAAATACACTTTACCTATAGCCCTTTTTCCAGGCGCCTTAATCCTCCTGTACCGTGTAATCGACCATCAACTCATGGCGTCTGGCATTACTCGAAATCGATATATGGATGACTTTCTCCTTACCAAATTTGGAAGCCAGTATGTACAACCTAATGGTAAATTTGGATCTCTGCCTACGGAAAAGTCTATTTTTGTCTTCTCATTGAGTGGAAAATGTAACCACCGGCTCGGAGCTCTTGCTCCAGGTATGATGGAAATGGAAAAGCGGTTCTCAGCGATACAAGCGGCTCTGGAAGCAGAACTAGAGAAGAATGGTTTTCTAGGTATGTTGAGATGGATTGGATGCGGCTAGGATTCCTCTATTGGTCAGGTGCTAGCCGTTGTTTACCTCAGAAATCTTGAATCATTACATCAATTTACGCATAGCGCAATTCATCTCTCAAGCATGAAATATTGGACCAAATTGCTTTAGAATCACTCCCACATCGGGGTTTATCACGAGGCATTTGTAGTCCCCGCAGGCCAGACATTTTCTCATCATTATCACCAATCAATTTGTCTTATATGTTCGAAATATTTTGTTAACGAGAAGCTTGGATTTAGTGGTCAAATATCTACATAAACATGAGGCCAACAGAACATTCCGCAACCTACTTTCCCGTCACTTTCGATGAAACTGAGAGATGAATTTGGATCTTGGAGAAAAAATTCAAAGAACAAGTTTGAGTGAGAACCAGTGGCTTTATTCGGCAGTGAGTTTCAGGAATAGGCCATTGAAGACGTTGGCTAGAAGATTCGCAAGAGAAGACTTGCAAACCCATGAAAAACTAAATGGAAGCATGTGGGATGGGACCTACACTCAAGAGCTTGCAGATAACTTGAAGGTATCTGTGAACATGAGTGAATCGACATCATTCATTTCCCTTTTATATCATCCGCTTAAGCAACGCTAATAGCATTAGTTGTACTAGGTAATCAGAAACTTGATATTATCCACTCCACTGCATTGTACATAGCTTCGTTCAAGAACGATCAATTTTTATTTACGCAACTACATCATAGGATTGATAGAGAAGTGATCGTTGGTTGTTTCTGTGACTTTAACCATCATACCCGTAGTCACAAAGCCTTCATTTTGTGGTACACAGAGCATCCCGAAACCCAGTTCGAAGGGCAGGCCGCGATCGATGCGTCGATACTTCATCAACTCTTTTCAAGGTTGCCGTGAGTGCTTCTCATCTGTGGCCGAGTCCACGTTAGACACATGAGCTCGGAAGCATCGAAAGACTAGATCAAGATCTATAGGTCTGGAGATTCCATGAATATGAATACTCAGCGACTTCTATTGGTCCTCTACCGATGGATCATGTCCTCAAACAACAATGTTTGGTCTAAATCTTTCCATATCGATATTATCTTCACCTCGCCGACTCAGATGTTCACTAAGCTCTTTTAAGCTAGCCATAGAGCTTATCTGGATCGGCAACATATCCGCAAATCTGGTGCTCTCAACGCTACCTAATAATTTAGGCGCACCACAGCCGCGAAGGACCCGTGGAAAAGGTCTTTTGAAAACGAGACACATCAATTTCTAGGGTATCTGTGATCGGCCGGGTTTCCCTGTAGTGGTAAAGTCAATATTTTCGACAAAAATAAATTCAATACAAATCCCTATACAAATTTCTATTATATATATTACAATTATAATACATATTTGCTATTTTAAATAGAATCTGTTTATTATTAATTCTTAATAGAAAAAAATAAAATAAAGATTTCAGATTTCAGAATTCAGTAAATATTAGAATTGTAGAAAAAGTAAATAGAAAAAAAGCGAATATAAAAGTTAAAAGAAAGAAAAAAGTAAGTGTAAAAATTCGGAAAAGAAAGGAAGCAGATATAAGAATTAAAAATGAATAAGTATTACGGCACCGAGTACTCTATTACTCGGTCACATAATCTCAAAAGAATATAAGTAATTTGATTAATATCAAATGTAAGAGTTGAGGCCCCGGCTTATCGCATACTAAGCGAAAACACAGCAAAAACCCTCATTTATTCAACTTTTTAATTATATGAAATTTCAATGAATATATAAATTGAATTATTAAAATTTATAATAATAGTAAATAATAATTGAAATTATTTGAAAAAATTAATGGATTATTTTTAATATTTTTTGAGAAAGAGTTGTAGAATTTCAAAATAATAATTTCCAAAATTTTCGAAAAAATCGATTTTTTTATACAGGAAAAGTATTATATATAATAAAATTTTTAAATCACTTTTTCAATTATTATAAAAGAAATTAATTTATATAAGAAAACAACTTTTTTGCAGGGATTTTATCACGAAATAAGATGGTGTGCGATAAGCTGAGGCCCTAACTCTTATAATATAAAATTATAATCAATTCATAACACTACTTCCTTTATAATACTAGAATAAATACAACAAAATCTTATTCCCTATTCTAGAATAATATTATAAGAATTTTGATTGATTATATACTTAAAAATAAACGAAATCACTTTTCCCTAATTAATCAAATTCAATTACTCAAAACCTCTGAATAAGATTAAACTAATTATTATAATATCGAATACTCTACTACTTGATTATATAACCTCAAAAGAGTATAAATAGTTTGATCAATATCAAATCTACTATATAGAGTTATAACTAATTCATAACCCTAAGAAATATTATTCAAAAATTTAAGAGAAAAAAAGAAATAAGAAATAAATCACTTATATTATTTCTAGTTTATTTTTCAATCAAAAGTTTTATTATTATATTATTGATTAATAATCGAATTTAAAATAAAAAAATAATCCCAATGATTTTTAAATTAAAAAATAAATTTAACTTTCAAATTCAAGAAATTCATTAAATCCCTTAAAAATAAAATTTTCTTATTATTTACAGAAATAAAATTAACCTAATCAATACTTTAATAACACCTTTTTCAATATATTATAAAATTATTAAGATTTTCTTATACTAATGAAGCGGCCGTTTTGCCTATTATTGATTCTGCTATCACAGGCTTATACTCTTTGTGTATTTTCAAGAATCCGTCTTGTAGCCTCAGATAATAGCTTTCGTGAGCTGTGTGTTTTCTTCAAGTCAGGTATTCGTTGGATGTGCCAGTAAATCAGTACAAACATCTCTATACTTAATAGTCAGCTTGTATTCGTCTGTATCTAGGGCCGTAGTGACCAAAGTCATTCGAGAATCGGTACGAATAGTGATAAATCCCCAAGTTTTTCGAGAGATCCACATCTAATTATGATCCAGATCCAATCCATTCTGGACAAGTCGAGTCGATTGCACCTCAATACCACGAAAAGATTTGATTGGATAGATACGTAGGCTGATTATCTCTTTCTCCCCTATCTGCGGTGGCAGCTTGGATGTCCAGTAAGCGAGCATGTCGCGATACCAGGGCAGCAAGATGACACAGGCAACTAACAGGCTACAAACAATGATCAGACCAAATATTGAACTTGTCTCTATGACCATGTTGTTTATTATGTTAAAAAGTTTGAGGATTGAGAGACTCAGATCACAGAGTGCTAAAAAGGAAAAAAGAATGAAGGAAGTGAATAAATATCGGTTGACCAAATATCATTGAAATGTGCTCCGAGTCACACAGCCGCAGGGAGAGTAGTAACCAACTTGAGATGGAGTTTCAGCCTGCATGGATCATCGTCTTTTGTGTTAGTATTGTCTAATATTGTAATAAATTACAAGTCGGTCTATCAAACAAGCCCGCAGCCAGTGCTTGTGCTCGGCTAGCATTAGTCAACATTAAGCCTGGTTGTCAGCAGGAGTGTCAAGAAAATTCAAATCAATACATAGCCAAGTCATAGACCCAGTTAAGAAACAGGTGAGGCCTGCAAAAATATCCGCAGATCAACAAAGAATGACGAAGTTCACATCATTGAATGTTATCTAAAAAATTTACTGGTAAAAAGATTTTGCAGACTCATGTTTAATTTATGTACAGTATGCAGTCTAGAAAGACAATTCGCACAGCTCCATGGACAAAGCGACCGATCTAAAACGCTAGGTATGGTACGGGTGCCTATCCCTGGCACTGCCACTGGGAACTGAATGTCAAGAAAAAGTCGTAGCTTATGAGGCACTTTATGTGGATTATTTGCCTACTTCGGTATACAAATAGGTTGCTATAGTGTCCATTTCGTCAGATCATATCCATAACAACTAGTCCCTCAAATACCCATATTCTGGACATGTTATCGTGTCACCATCAATTAAATTACTACATAATTGTTCGTCTAGTATCCGCAATTCCAAGAATTCAGAGCAGTGGCTGGCAGTCGAAATGTTCCCCGATGCCCACTTGATCGACGTTTTTGGCGGAACTCTGAATTAAATCATGATACTTAAAAAAGGAAATCATTGCGTACTGATTTATCGTGTTAATCTAGCTTTCGCGCTCTTCTAGAAACCCTTCAATTTACCTCGCACACCGACCAACTGTGTCTGAAATCCAGTCTGCTGTGTCCGAACCTACCTTCGCAAAGCCCTCGACAACACCTTTCCGATCCCCCTGGCCCATCTCCTGGCTCATCTTAAATTTGCCCTCTAAACGATGAATTTCAATCTCGATGCCAATAATATTCTTCTTAAGTAACTGAATGTAGCGTTCTGGAGCGTCCGAAACTTTCCATTCAGACGGACGACCGGCTTCTCCTGTATAACCCATAGTTACGGTCTCGTTGTGGTGGCTCAGGTCTTCTATTTGTTTCTGTAAAAACATCGACGTCGTGTCCGAGCGAGAATCAAAGAATATCTTGGCTCTGCCGTATGCTTGTACCGCTGCATAATTCCATGTTGGTACCACTTTACCTGTAGCAGGCTTTGTCTCTGTATAAAATTTTGGTGTGACATAGTGATGGGCTGGGGCATTAAACAACACGAGGACTTCCTCCTCAAGAAAATTCGCTGATTTGGGCGTTGAAGTCAGTACCTCGATCATTGCCTTGCTATGTGGGTTTTGTCGAGCAAGATGTCCTCTCAACCGCCCAAGTTCAATCTCGCTAGACTCATCATTGACATCCAAAACGAACGGGATATGACTTGTCTGAAGGAAAGGGTGCGAGGACGATCGAATTGCAGTGGTCAAAAACCCAAGAGGGTTATCGTGTATCAACTTTCGAAGGACACGGAGATCTCTTTCCGCGTGGACGGATCGAATATACATGTTTGTGATGATGGCTTATCCTGTGTGTAGATGAGATTGGTTATTGATAAATCAAAAATTCAGATGGAACTTTGTCACAACCCAATGATCAATTTACTCCCTTGTGACCCGCCGGCCTTGTTGTTACCTTGCGCTCTTTATACCCAAGGTCGAAATCTTTTTTATTTTGGAGCTGCCAAGATAATTGCTCATATCCTTCAAGTTCACCATGTTATGCCGGGTCCGTGAAACCGAAATGAATTTGTGATTTGCCTTTCTCATTCTAGGTTTCATTATTTCTCCTTTCGAAAGGGGCGGTTAATGTCGGCAATGTTTTGACATGCCACACGCCCTATCAACAACAGGTTGACTGATTTTTGTGGATGGCTAGATGTACTTTAGACTTAGCTTGAACAAAAAAGGCTAGCGTGCTGACAATGGAAGCGTGCTTCGAGTGGGTTATTGCATGGTCGCTCAAGTACCGGTAGGAGTGCCTTCCTAATATAGTATGTACAACCGGAAGCGGGGATGAACTCAAAAGAAAGTTTTTTGAGCAACACTAGGAAAAACTCCACAGCGTGCGCCCTGAAATCGACACCCACAGCCTTCGAGAACATTCCGTTCAGAATCATTTACATTCTAGACTTGAGAGGTATCTACTCTTTCTATAACATACTTAGTATAAGTTCAAAAAAATTTCATTAATTGAATATACCATAATTACTTTTATAATTGTCCCTTGCGCCAATTCAGACAAATTCTCTAGGTTCAATTGCTGCAATTCAGTGTCGATTGAAGTCTTTCTTAAAAATAAGTACATCTATTCAAAATGGCTCCCTCCGGTCAATCTCCGATCCTGGTGCGCAATGCAAAGCTTGGTGATGCTGCTCAAGTCGCTAAACTTGGTTCTTTTGTCTTCAGCGCCACCTTTGGCCATTCAGTTGAACCACACCAATTACAAACCTACCTCGATGAATCCTACAGCGTAACAGCAACCGTTGCAGATATTTGCAATCCCGAAAAAGATATGATCGTTGCAACTGAGCAAGAGAATGAAGATATCATCGCTTTTGCTCTTTTGACCCGTGGAACAAGCGAACCGTGCGTGCAGCATCTGCAGGATGCAGTCGAGCTGCAAAGAATATACGTCCATCCAAGTGCTCATGGCCAGGGCGTTGGAAAATTATTAGCTGATAGGCTGGAGAATATTGCCCGAGATCAGAAATTTCAGCATATATGGCTTGGTGTTTGGGAGGAGAACCACCGAGCAATGAAAGCATATGAGAAATGGGGATATAAGAAAGTCGGAGAGCATGACTTTACGATAGGGGAGATTGTACAAACAGATTACATATTAATGAAACAGCTATAAGGTATTGAAGGGTCAAAATAGATATTAAGATTATAAGAGATCTACATCCTTCTCCCTCTTTCTTCTGTTTTCTATATTAGTAGGAAGTCTTTATATTTATGATCTTCCTTTCTCGATTTATAGCTCGAATATGATATGATTAAACATTACTGATTCTTATCCCTGGGAATATAAGTTAGTTAGTATTAATATAACGTGGTTTATTTGTATATAAGTTATTATTATATGAGCTACTTTAGAATTACATTAAAATTCATCTTTTTTATTAAATTTGTATTTCAGTTAGATTTGTATTTCAATCAAATTTGTGTTCTAATTAAAATTTTATAAAAGGAAAAATAGACTTAATAAAGTTTAAAAATCTAATACTCGAAAATTTAGTTTCTATTTAAACCTTCTTAATATTCATTTCCGTTATACGTGAATCGGAGAATTATATAATAATTAATCTGAATATAGAGTATTATTACGAGAGCTGTCTCTAGAGTTATATACAAGCATCTAAAGATCTTTTAAAATAATTTAAACTATACTTTAAATAGGGATTCAAATAAGATTACAACTAGTTATAATTTTTATAACTACTATAGCTTATAAGTTGATAATTCTATAGTTTATTACTAATCCGTTGTAACAGGTATTGAGAGGGCTTGGAGCTAAGATATCGAAATGAATAGTGATTATGATAATGATGAATAGTAGAGCCGGATGAATTAATCGAAAGAATCAAATGTATGAAATCTTAAATTACAATCTTTATATACTTAGTAAGTAGGTAGTGTAACTTGATATGAGAAATCAACTACATTATATCTCGTACTCGACATAGTGAAAGCAACAGCAGCAGCAGTGAGTCAGATGAGAACTGAAAGATTGAAAAAAGGGTATCATTTTATATTCGAAGGGTTTTAAAAAATCGTTAATTCCTCTCAGAATTATTTTATTATTTTATTATTATTATTATTATTCGCTGATTAGTTCAAAGACACGATGTCTAGAACTTGTGTTTTGAAGTGAACAGAATAACATTATATAAGGTCATTAATCAGATGACTAGTTATACAAAAGCACTCGATTGTTTTAACCTTATCCCGGAATTACCTTACTGAGAGGCCGTGCCGACATCAACGAATTATCGCCATGGTCCTGGCTTAGAATATGATTCAATTCTGTGAAGTTTAAAATTCGGACCATCTTGCTCTTGAATATCCGCAAAGACCGAGTAGATTATTTTCTGAATTTTGACAATATAAAAATTCGTTCATGCAATTTAAACACGGATCAAGTAGAAATTTTGCTCGTTATTGGAGATTCGACCCTGTTTGAAGACGGACAATTCAGAAGTGCGAGAGTACCGATTTGTCGTGTACAAGATGGTGTGGGGTGGACGTAGACGTGTGGAGCATTATTTACAAGTGATAGAACAAAAAATGTGTCGTCGAAAGGGACTGTACGAGGTGATGTGCAAGGTCAATTACAGTGGATGAATAATCTGCAGTTGGCAGGTAGGTAACGGGATGGAAGGTTAGGAACAGAAGAGAGTGGAGAAAACGCGGGTATATATATGTGTCCAAGTCCTCGCAAAGAGTTGGAGTATTGGATCATTTACCTTCTTCTTAATTCTTTTGAGGTTTGGAGCTACCGGGAAGCTTTTGAGGAGATTCTATATACATACTCTTGTTTTTCGTTCTGCTGTTGTAAGTTTCCGCTACTTGAAGATGCTTCAACTGTTCTCCAGGACCTCGGAATATTCACATCAGAGAAATTCAGACTAATTATTGGATATAGTTACTGTTAGATGAAGCTCAGTCCAAAGTTGAGCTACAAAATACACTTCATCGAGATTTCGCCATAGCTATTCGAAAAAGCAAAGACAAGATGCCTTCAACACTTGTTCTAGGTGCTTCGGCACTTCTTCTCCTTGCATATGTCATCCGAGCTATACTTTTCCGACCCAAAAACTTAGACTTTCCAATCGTGGGAAATCCCAGTGATGTCGATTTTAGAGCTGCATTGCTCGAAGGAACTGCCAAAGTAAGAGCCTTTCCATTCAATCAAATCCTCCCTCATTTACCCTAACATCCAAACTTACACCAGACAGTATCCTACAACCCCCTACGTCCTCCCCAGTGACCCCCCAACGGTCGTCCTCCCCTTGACTATGCATGATGAACTACGAAATCTCCCTGAAAACAAAGCTTCTTTCCAAAAAGAACTTTCCCGCATGTTCTATGGCGAGCACACTGGTATTGGCATAGACACTCCCCCAATCATCAAAGTCGTCAAAACAGATTTGAACCGTCATGTAGCATCTACCATTGAGCCTCTCCAAGACGAGTCGCGCTTTGCATTAGATAAAGAACTCGGCACGTACGACAATTGGACTCAAGTTATTGTGTACGAAAAAATACTCAAGATGATTGCACTTCTCAGCGGAAGAGTTTTTGTGGGAAGACCGCTGAGTCGAACTGAAGAGTGGATTGACATTAGTACTCATTTTACGGAGGATGTGGTGCTAGCAAGAGAAAGCGTGGCTAAGTATCCAGCGTGGCTTAGATCTTTCGCGATCCCATTCTTACCAGAGATCAGGAAGCTAAGGCAACATAAAGCCGTAGGGGCAGAGTTATTGAGACCGATTATAGAGGGATGCATTCAAAGATTCAGGGAGGGAAAAGAAGATTATGAAGGTGATGAATTTGATGACAATCAGGGCACATTCGTTAGTTGGGTTATGAAATGGTCGGATGAAAAGAAAAAGGAGGATCCGTTTGCTTTGGCGCAACATCAACTCACCTTGTCTTTTGCTGCTATGCATACAACTGCCATGGCTGTTACACACGCATTATTCGATTTAGCATCTCATCCACAATTCATTGCGCCTCTTCGCGAGGAAATTGATCAGGTTCTGGCGGATGATGGATGGGAAGATGATGGCAGCGGGATGAAAACCTTGAAAAAACAATCATTACCTAAATTGAAGAAATTGGATAGTCTCTTAAAAGAAAGTCAGAGGCTCAGTCCTCTCGACTTGGGTGAGTTTTGCTTTCCCCCTCACATTCTTCTCCATATATACCAAGACCTGGTGGACTTTCTTTTAGGCATTTCCCATCCTTCTGATATACTAATGAAACCTAGTCTTCAATATTCGTTCAACAACCTCGCCGATTCGCTTGTCTACCGGTGAGACCATACCTGCCGGAACACGCATAACATTTGATGCACACACAATCAACATGTCCGGTCCCAATGTTTCTTCTCTTCCTCACGATCCTTCTAATATTCCAGCACTTGATTCTCCTGAAATCTTTTCGCCGTTCAGATGGTCGACGCTACGTGAAGCACCGGGGAATGAATCGAAATATCAGTATGTGACGACAAATAAAGAGAGCGTAAATTTTGGACATGGGGTATGTAGTTTGCTTTCACAATTACACTTTTGAAATCTTTGTTAACGCGAGCTCATTATCTCAATACATATTAATCCCTTCATGTCCACATTTTTCGTCGTAAACCCCTTCTAAATTCCGGTTTTTCTTCTGTTCTTTCATTCTTCTTATCTTCCACCTTTCCACCTTTCCAATGTCTCTCCCGCTTCTTCAAATGGTAAAAGATAACATGCGCTAACTCCCCGCCCACAGAACCACGCATGCCCAGGTCGTTTCTTCGCAGCAATAGAGATCAAAGTACTATTGGTGGAAATATTAAAAGGTTGGGACTTCAGATTAGTGGGCGATAAAGAGGGGAAAGGGGGAGAGAAACCGTCGAATTATATTTATAATGTAACGATTAGTCCGAACCCGACTGCTGAGCTTGAGTTTAAGAGGAGAGTTATTTAATTTAATTTGAGCGTAGAGGTAAGGGATAAGGATGTGTTGAATTAGAGAGAGATGAAAAGAGCTTTGAATGTAGATGATGAAAAAGGAGAGATTATAAAATATGGAAATGAAAATAAGATGTTGCACAATGGAAGGATTTAAAAAGATTGTAAAAGAGAAAATAAAAAGGAGTTGTAATTATTATTCCTAGGATTTTTTTGATAATCAGTATCAGTAATAATCCATTTCAATAGGGGAATAATAATCCAATAAAAATCTCTTCAATTGATTACCATCCTTTCTGACTTCAATTCAAAACTTTTTTAAAATTTGAAAATAAAAATTAATAGAAAATCAATTGAATTATATTTACTCGATATTAGAATTGAAAAATTCTTGAAATTGAAACTTCTATATCGAATTGAAATAACTTTAATTCTAATAAAATTGAAAAAAAACTACAGTAATTTATAAAAAACAAAAGAATAATAACCTACAAAAAAACATTAAAACTTTTCAATTGGTTAACACCCTTCCTAACTTCAATTTAAAACTTTTTAAAAATTTAAAAAAATAAATTAATAAAAATTCAATTGAATTATATTTATTAAAAACTAAAATTAAAATATTTTTAATATTGAAGCTTTTATATTGAATTAAAATAAAACTAGTTTTCAAGAGATTCAAAAGATTAAAAAAAAGCTATAATAATTTTTGAAAACAAAAAGTGTTAGAAGTGATTCACTTTCCCATTGACCCACAAAAGCATAGAGTATTCCAAATACTTCTGAAATAGTGAATCTATTATATATATTCAATTAGATGATTGTTTCCTAATACTTGTTTTCGTTTTATACAAACCCACCCGATATACACCAATCAAAAAGGAGCTAACAATTCTATAAATATAAGATTTTATAAATATAGAATACTAAAAGTATAATAGTTACAACTAAATCAATTATTGAGATTGAATTCAAGATATAATTATTTTTGTTTAAATTTATACAAATAAGAATTTCAGAATAAGACATCCTTATATCTGGAATACAATATCAGGAATGATTTACTTTTCTATTGATCTATAAAAGCATGGAGTATTTCAAATGCTTTTGAAATAGTGAATCTACTATATATACCCAATCAGGTGATCGCTCCCTAACAAAAAGAATAATCATATACAAAATAAATCAATCTAGTTATCACTCTAAATCCAATTTATAACAGAAATTTATTAATCTAACTCCTATACACCGGATATTAATGTTTTATCTAATATTAACTCAAATTTACGGTTTTTAAAGTCTTTTATATATATAATTATATTTTTATAATTCTAAAAAAAAATCTAATTTAATAATGATTTTTTTATTTTGCTAGCGTTTTTCCTAACTACTATACACCTGGTATTAATGTTTTATTTAGTATTAACTCAAATTTAGGGTTTTTAGAGTTTTTTATATATATATAATTATATTTTTATAATTCTGAGAAAAATTCTGATTTAATAGTGATTTTTTTATTTTGCTAGCATTCTTCCCAACACCTAACTCCTATACACCTAACTCCTATACACCTGGTATTAACGTTTTATCTGGTATTAACTCAAATTTAGGGGTTTTAGGGTCTTTTATATATATATAATTATATTTTTATAATTCTGAGAAGAATTCTGATTTAATAGTGATTTTTTTATTTTGCTAGCGTTCTTCCTAACTCCTATACACCTGGTATTAACGTTTTATCTGGTATTAACTCAAATTTAGGGTTTTTAGGGTCTTTTATATATATATAGTTATATTTTTATAATTCCAAAAAAATTTCTGATTTAATAGTGCTTTTTTTATTTTGCTAGCGTTCTTCCTTATTAAGTTCTATTTTTAGAATTTCATCTGGTATTAACTAATATCTCGTTTAGTTTTAGAGCTAGCTTATTAAAAATAACTTTTTTGAACTTTTCAAAATAAATCGAATTGAATGATATATATTTTGTCCAAATCAGGCTTAGTTCGTTTTTGACTTAGAAAAATTAGAGTTTCTTGATTTCTTATAAAACTTATTTAGGGTTTAAAAGCTTAAGGACTAATATTTTCGAAAAAGCTATAATATATTACTATAAATAGATTTCAAAGTTGAATATTTTAGTGTAGCTTTTATTATATATATACAAAATTTTATTTTTATTTTTAAGATTTATCTGGTATTAACAAAAATCATCTGGTATTAACTCATTTCTTACGTAATATTAGAGCTAGCAATATAATAATAGTACTTTTGAAATATTTGAAGAATTTTGAGTTATATAGCGTTTCAAACTTTTCAAAAACTGGCTTTAAATTTAAATCACGTGAAAATCACATGATCCCATGAAGACTGAATATAGGGTAAAGGTTAGCCCAGAGTGTAAAAGAAAAAATTGATTTTTTTTTGATACTATTGGATTCGTCTTAATTTGAGGATTATAATGATAATAATTATTTCATTGTCAAAAAGTTGTAGCAAAAGTTATAGTTGATTAAAGGTAGGATTCGTAGTATTGTAGATCCGATTCGGCAAAAAGTCAGATACTGCCGATTGTCATACCGCCTTTCCCGATTAGGATTATTTCTGACACAACTAATCATCGCTCAAAACACACATTCCATCTCGATTAAAAATACAAAAACCTAATACCTAGTATTCAGCTATGTAGAACAACTATCATTTTGAATTTCAAAATCGAAAACCAATGTTGAGTGAAGTTGTAGCTGATTCAAGTTAACCCTTAGAGTTGGTGAAGGTCAGCTGACCCACCTTCCCGATTAGGATTATTTCTGACACAATACCACATCACTCAAAACACACATTCTACATTCATTAAAAATATAGAAACTTGATACCTAGTATATAAATATTTAGAACTATTATTGGTTTTAATTACAAAATCAGAGATTAATAATAAAAGAAGTTGTAATTGATTCAAGTTAATCCTAAGAATTGGTGAAGGTCAGCTGACCCACCTTCCCGATTAGTATTTATTTCTGACGCAACACCACATCACTCAAAACACACATTCTATGCCTATTAAAAATACGAAAACCTAATAATTCGTTTTCAGATCCTTAGATCTAACATCATAATTCATAATAGTATATAAGAAAAATCGTGAATGAAGTTGTGATGAATATAAATTAACCTCAAGGTATTGGATTCTATCAATAAAAGCATCAGTTGTTTATCGGCCTTACTAATCAGGTTTTTTTCTTCAAATATTATCAATATTTCATAACATTACGATATCTACTTCAATTGGCAATCAGTCTACAGCTCTATAATGCCATCTCATAGGAACCTTGGACGACCGAGAAAGTATGCTAATGCTGAGGAAGCTAGAAAAGCGAATAATATCAACAATCGCCTTCGTGCAAGAAAGAAAAAACTTCAATCCTCAGATTCAAATGAGTTTGTTGTATATCAATCCTCTTCTTTTACCAATATCTTTGCAAATAATTCTTCTCCATATATTCGCCCGAGCACTGGACTCCTAATGGCAATTCCATTATCTCAAGATCAAATCCTCGAAGCTGAAAATGTTTGTGAGAGTAATGGTTTAGAGAGCTTGCAACCCGCTCTCCCAGCACAGAGTCAATCACCCTCGATCCACAACTATAAAGAGATCGATATCCAAAAGAACGAAATGAACAATCAAGAGATCAATCTTGCAGAAGAGGAATGTGATACAAATATTGCAAAGATTCTGATGGAATTGCAGTCAGCTCATACAACCTGCACAATGAAGGGGCCGGAAACGAGTGTAGTATCAAAGTAAATGATACTGTATCAAGCTGTAGATACCAAATCCAGTTGTGGATACCAAATCAGAATCGCGCTAAACCTTATTGGCATTTTTTCATCGAGTTTTTCTTTTAATGTATACATTAAACCAATCCTAAGATTATTTTCATTATATCGACTGCAACAATGGATTCAAATTCAATCAAGAAAAGTCGTGGCAGACCACGAAAATTTACACAAGAAGAAGCTGCAGCTTCTAAAAGAAACAGCAATCGATATGCTCAACAACGGCGGCGTCACCCACGCATTGCTGCCGGTCCATCCGATTTCATTGCTTACGAACCCCCTCTATCAGATGTACCAGTCAATACACCTCCTAGCGGACTTCGACTCAGCCCTGATATCCCAATACCTTTAGACGACGATTCATCAATTGAAAATCCTTCGAACATACAATCGAACCCTCCTTTATCGACATCCTCTCCAATCGAATTGACTACTGAACTTGAAGAACAAATGAGACATATTCGACTTGAAGAAGAAGAAGCGGACAAAGAGCGTGTTGAATATGAAACTGCAATCTCCGAAAAGATGAAGGAAACGAGTCTTGCAATTGATTCAAATGAAACAGTGATACAATCGGTGAATACGATCAATACAATACAGGAAACAAGAGTGGGGGATCCAAGTGAGGACCGAACATTGGATAATGATAGCACTCCTGTATCAAATTCCCGTCACCCATCAGTGAGCATTCAAGGGTCTGTAGATAATCCTATACTACTATCAAGCCCTATTCAATCTCGATCACCTTCTTTCCAATTATTCAATCAAAGCCGAAGTCAGCAAAGCAGTAGTACAGGAAGAAACCGATTCTCTGTGCAAAGTAATCTCGAGGCTTGGTTAACACCTTCACTACATCCAACCTCTAGGATTCAGAATACAACTCCAACTCCAAGCTTACCACAACATACCACAAATACTTCGTCTTCAAGCCACTCCCCGATTGAGAGTGTACCTTCTTCGACACCTTCCGAATCTGTGATACCATCAACGCCAGCCTTTATCAATCCTGAATTTGCTCCTTCTTCCGCCTCAACCGGAAGCCCCTCCCCAGCACCATCCGCTCCCTCAACGCCCATAAAGCGTACAGCTCTCAAATTAGCCAAGCAACTCCGTAACTTCCAAGGCTGTACCCACGAGCAACATGAGACGGCTGAACAACTTCACCGCGAGCATCACCAAGAACCTGATATCCACTCGGAATGTTCGTCCTTACAAGATATCACCACCCTCCTCAAAGGGGATTATCCTGGTGGAGTTCCTCTGCCTGATGTTTTGAGCAATCACAAATTGCTCCAGGCAGGAGATTACAATTTCCAGGATTTTCAAGCAGCATTTGAAGGTGTGAGTACTACAGCCGCTCTTGAAGATGACGGCACACGAAATGAGAACTTGCCCAAGAACTTGTGTTTGTCACAACACCACCTTACCAGCAAGAAGAATCGTGAAGCCAAGGTGACATACGATATCGATAGCATTTGCTGTTTTCCCACCAGCTTAGGCTTTGCGAAACGTGGCATACACTGGTTGCCTAAAGCTCACTCTATCCTCAATCTCACGGCTGATATTCACTTTGCCTTGAAGATACCTACTTACAACAATCGTGGTATATTAATAGAAAGAGCTACTCCACTTCACAAAATCCCTCACTATTGCTTTGGTAATGCAATTGGGATGGAATCATTACTAATCTTTATCTTCTTCCCTGCCTTACACCTCGAGAGTAATTATCAACACACTTCCTACTTGAGTAATGAGGACAATGAACTCTTCTTTGATGCCATCGTTAGCCCCGCTCTCAATCGGGTTATCCAATCCTCCAATATCATACAGCATTATCCTGCATCCGCTAGGATTTCGCAATTGGATGCTATGGCTATTTCGACCGAGGGCCTGCGACGAAAAGAATCTTCGAGGGAACAGTTGGTCAAGCACACTATACAACCTCAATATCTTGATCGACTCTGGGATGCTATTGTTCAAAGTATTGAAGATAACCCCGGCTTCCATCGATTTCGAGGCGCTACTCTATTCGCTCATTCCAAGAATATCAAGTTGGAATTCATGAATGCTAGCCTGACGAAAGTATATGATGACTGGCATTCCAAGTGGGTTGCTACAACTGATACTCAATTCTACAACCCGGATCGTACATTTGTAGACCTTGCCAAACAGGTAACATCTCAAGATACTGCCTTGCCATTTGATCACATTCTTACCCATCACGAAGCCGAGGTATTCTTGTGGAAGAAGTGTTGTCTTGAAGCGTATGCCAAGAGTCGAGTGGTTCTTGAGGCTGACGGTAGTCCCGCGAGGGGCAATCCCAAACGAACTGTATACCCTTGGGCCACCATGCGGGACACAATAGGTCAAACTCTTTTTGCTGTCCCACATAGTCAAGAGAATATGGATGGATTAATCTATTCTCAATTTTATGGCTTAATCAAGACGCCTTTCGACTCATCCAAGGTATACGTTTTTGACAATGATTCGGTGGAGAATCTGGCTCTCGACCCTGGATACATTCGAGCTCTTCAACAAGCCGGTGGCGGTATTACTTTCTCTAAGGCTGTCGCTGAGTTTGGTTACCAGCACAGCAAGAAGCGGGCTCACGCGAACCTGGTAGACAATCGTGCAAAGTCGTATGGGATTCGAGAAGAGCATCGCATCTCCCAAACCATGATGGAAGAGATCTACCAGCAGTGGCAACAGTGGGATCAATACGATGATGAACATAATATCAATCGACCTCACCTCCCGTATTATATCATCCCTACCAAGGGTGCCCTCGATTTCCTCGCGGCTCAGATCAACAAATATTGCTTCCTCTTCGAACACATCCTTTCCCACACCGGCAAAACATATTCGCTACCCGAAACCACGGTAATGATAACTGCACTCCGAGCTCTCCGATTCAGCTACGGTAGCAACTTACTTCAACAAGAGTCTCTGCTGTATAAGGATCGCTGGGAGCATATGCGTGATTCGAGATTGATTGTCAAAGAAGGATTGGGGATGCAGGATACGATGGAGCGGTGTGGCTTAGGATGGTTCCTGCCGAAGTTCAATTGGGCCACTTGTCGTCTTGCACCACCACATGGAGATAATATCCTCGTTGGGAGTGCTCTAGTGCATAAGGAGTATAAGAGAAGGTGGCGTGCAGTCAAGGATCTTCGAGATGTCTATATACGCTTCAATCAGGCGGCGTCGTGGTACGATCGATACAATATGAGTCGCAACAGTGTGTTATACCATAAGTGGTTGAATTATCTGTTCGCTTTGAATCTTGAGCAATTCAATACCGATATCTGGAAGGAAATGCTCAAATCCCACAAACACTCTCCGGAATTATCACCCCTTGCCTTCCAATCGCAAGGAAATCTTCGATTTTGTTACACAGGTATGAAACGATTGTTCCAAGTCGATGGGGTTGTGACACCTCCTCACTTCGTAACGGGAAACAAGATGCGTTACAATAAAGTTAATGAACTGCTTGATTTCTTGTTCTCGTGGGGAGATAATAAAGAACGTCGTGGTTGGACTCACAAGCCATATCGGATCATTTTACAAAGAACTTTTGAACTAATCGAGCGACGACGCCCAGGAGATGGGGAAGCAGAGTCTTGGTTGAAAGAGTTTTTGTATCTCGTACGACTGACGCATTGGGTCCTCCCTTACCCAACGCATTTAAATCTTATTGCATCAACGAAGACGAATCATCATGCAGGTCTCAAGAGACGAATGATGTGGTTCTCATCCGTTTATGCTAACCCTGAAAAAGTCGAGCTTCCTCTTAGGGTTCATCCGCAGACCCTTCACGATATCCTATGGCGTGCATCACGGGTGAAATTTGGGTCTGATAGAGATAATCTATGGGAAGCTAATGATCTTATCTTGGCATGCGATAGACAAGGGATAGATTTGTATGAATCAAAGAAATCTTCTCAGTTTTGGGTGGTAGGGAAGCATAGTATTGGATCGAAGGGTTATGTACCGAGGTGGGAGAGGGGGGCGCCACCAAGATTGAAGATGATGGAGGATATTCATCAAAAAAGCTTGGATGAATTAGAGGAATTGATGGCTGCTCTTAGGGTTAAGTATGCTCATTGCGATATTCGAGATGATGAAGGTGACAATAGTTTTGATGATGATTCTGAATTGGATATTGATGATGATGATAATGATAATGATAATGAAATAGCTACATTTCTTTGTAAATATGATGGTGATAGGGCTAGAAATAGCACTGGCAGTGTCTTTACACCATCAAGTAGTGTATTATAGAATAGTGTTGAAAAATCCACCTTTGAAATCATCAATATATTTATGGGAATAAGGGTTTTTAAGAAATTTGAAAAAAGCAATTAATAAAAAATCAATTGAATTTTATTTATTCTAAATTTGAATATTATAATGGAATCAGGGTTAGAATTAAAAAGCCTTAACACCCTTTTCTCACTTAAATTACCGAATATAAAATGGATCGAGCGTATTGATATTTATTAACCCTATTAAAAAAAAAATTTCACAACTCGGGCTTGCGAAATAATTGGATTGAAGACTTTCCACCTGCCGCATGCAAATCTGGCCCAATCTCAGTTCAAGTTTTGATGCAACAGACTTCGTATCATCGCGGGCCCAAGGTCACTCACTGCAATCCAACAAAGAACAATTCCAATTCCCATTTCAGAGGGGTCCCTCCCAAGCTCACTTTTGAAACGGAGTTTCTCCCCTACCCTTTGACGGATATGGATCGCATTATGAAAACAAAGTGGGTTGCAAAATTAGACAGCCCTTAATAAAATTTTCAATAGGATTTCGGGACAGATTTTGAAAAAAAAAAAAATGGTAAAAGGTACTCTTAGATAAAGTTGCGATTGCTTTAGTATAAATTGAATTAGGATAAAGGAGCAATGAGTTTTTCCTTTCCATAAAAAGAATTCCGCGAGCTTTGCACAAGGGAAGCTTCACCTGCAGCCCCCCACCATTTTTGCATTTCTCAAGCCGGGCTCGAAAAATGATTTGCCTCACTATAGCTGCAGGCCCCGCACAGAAAATCAACTAGCACATATACAATTCATATCGTTATAAAGATAAATAAAAACAAATTAGAAAATATATATAATTACTATTTCATTAATTCCAAACCCTTCCTCCCTTCTATATTGCTCACACAAAAATTAAGCTGCCGGCTCCCACCTCATCACTCACCCCTAACTCCTATACACCTGGTATTAACGTTTTATCTGGTATTAACTCAAATTTAGGGGTTTTGGGGCCTTTTATATATATATAATTATATTTTTATAATTCTGAGAAAATTTCTGATTTAATAATGCTTTTTTTATTTTGCTAGCGTTCTTCCTTATTAAGTTCTATTTTTAGAATTTTATCTGGTATTAACTAATATCTCGTTTGGTTTTAGAGCTAGCTTATTAAAAATAACTTTTTTGAATTTTTCAAAATAAATCGAATTGAATGATATATTTTTTTAGGGGCTTGTCTTTCGAAATTTTAGGGGCTTTTAATTCGAAATTTCAGGGGGCTAAAGTTCAATATTGGGGATTTTCTTTCGAAATTTTAGGGGCTTTTAATTCGAAATTTTAGGGGATTTTCTTTCGAAATTTTAGGGGCTTTTAATTCGAAATTTCAGGGGGCTAAAGTTCAATATTGGGGATTTTCTTTCGAAATTTTAGGGGCTTTTAATTCGAAATTTTAGGGGATTTTCTTTCGAAATTTTAGGGGCTTTTAATTCGAAATTTCAGGAGCTTTTATTTCGAAATTTACAAGATTTTTAATTTAATGATTAGAGGGCTAAAGTTCAATATTGGGGATTTTATTTCGAAATTTTAGAGGGTTAGAATATAAAATTAAGGTTTTTCTTTGAGGTTTTGAATATATATATTTATCATTAGAGGTTGATAATTCGTAATTCGAGGCATCTAATTAATATTTATTATTAGGGGTTGGTAATTCGAAATTCGAGGGAATTTATGATAAAGAAAATATTTGGTTCAAAGAAGCAAAAATAGCGCCGAATATTTATATATTAATATATCTCTATATTAATATATAATTTATATATTAATATACCTTTATGTTAATATATAAATATTTGGGGTTATTTTGGCTTTTTTGATCTAAATATTCTCTAACTCCTATACACCTGGTATTAACGTTTTATTTGGTATTAACTCAAATTTAGGGTTTTTAGGGTCTTTTATATATATATAATTATATTTTTATAATTGTGAGAAAAATCCTGATTTAATAGTGATTTTTTCATTTTGCTAGCGTTCTTCCTTATTAAGTTCTATTTTTAGAATTTTATCTGGTATTAACTAATATCTTGCTTAGTTTTAGAGCTAGCTTATTAAAAATAACTTTTTTGAACTTTTCTAAATAAATCAAATTGAATGATATATTTTTTGGCCAAATCGGGCTTAGTTCGTTTTTGACTTAGAAAAATTAGAATTTATTGATTTTTAATAAAACTTATTTGGGGTTTAAAAGCTTAAGACTTAATATTTTCGAAAAAGTTGTAATATATTACTATAAATAAATTTGAAAGCTGATTATTTTGATGTAGTTTTTGTTATATATATATAAAACTTTATTTTTATTTTTAAGATTTATCTGGTATTAACAAAAATCATCTGGTATTAACTCATTTCTTATGTAATATTAGAGCTAGCAATATAATAATTTTTTTTTGAAATATTTGAAGAACTTAAAGCTATATAGCGTTTTCAAATTTTTCAAAAACTAGCTTCTGATTTAAATCACATGATAATCACATGATCTCATAGGGTTAGGGTTAAATTTAACTATTCGAAAATCTGAGATTGGAATGAATTTTATAATTTATAATTTATATCAATATTCAGTTTTTGAATTAATTAATAAACATTTATATTATAATTATATTCAATAGGATTTCATCATTAATATTTAATATAAATAAAACAATATATTCCATGAAATATCGAATAATATCGATTAAACTTTTAATAGAATAAAATTTTTGAAATTAATATAAAAATAAATTGATTAAATTTATTAATGAAAAGAATGAATATGAATTTTTAAAAATCTGAGTATATATAAACTAAGCTTATTTTGAAAAACAAATAGGATTAAATCAATAGAATAAAATAAAACGAAATCAGAAAAGCAAATAAACTAAGCTTTTTTAGGAAGGCAAATTTGTATAAAACCAGTAGGAAGGCAGATGAACTAAGCTTATTTAGGAAGGTGGAATTATATTCAGAAAGCAGGAAGGCAGATTGGAACCCGGCGGGTAATCCGAGTGTAAGGGTTAGGGTTAGGGTTAGGGTTAGGGTTAGGGTTAGGGTTAGGGTTAGGGTTAGGGTTAGGGTTAGGGTTAGGGTTAGGGTTAGGGTTAGGGTTA